>NC_083327.1:66739839-67442087 GCF_963455315.2 Globicephala melas | reverse complement strand
AACTTGGGAGGCTATTAGAGTTGCTGTCGGGTGTCTAGAACTACTTTCAGATGAAAGGAGCTACTGTCCAGTCCTGGCCTTAACAATGACCTACGTTCGCTTCTCTGTGAGGCCCGGCTGCGAGGCTGCCCAGCTGGTTTTAGGTCTTCCCTCACTTTACCGTGTACCCTCCTACTGCATCCACGTGTACTTCAGTGAAAGAACCTGAAACACAGCCTGCACATCCCACTGGTGTCAATAAATAGTTAATAACTGATTATTCTGCCCGTGTGAAACTGACTGTGCATGGAGTAAAGAGCTTCAAACCAACGCTTTGTCCCCAAAGAAAAAACATGAGTCAAGGGACATCCCCATGCCTGGAAGTGGCTTTAGGATTTTCTTCAGCTGTGGGCATTAACATCCAGTGTGAAAACACTTTAAAAACTGCAATGTATTTGTAAATGACAATTAAATTACTTTGTGGTACACTTGCCCTAATTTTAAAAATATGCATACTATACAATTATGTGCTTAACTTTCGCTTAATACTAACAGCCCCTCTGACAAACCAAAATTAAATGTAAGTGGGGGGTTGGTTATTTCATTTCCCTTTAAAGAATGAACGTGATTTAGATGCTGAAAATGAATATTAGATGATAGGTTGTTCTGTTTCATATATTTTGCAAATTTAAGTTTTTCCGTGGTGGCATCATTTCAGATCTATTAAGCTCTTGACGTCTGCTGCGCCTCAGAATCTCTGTGGAACTTTGAGAATAGATGTCTTACCCTGGGAGATTCTGATTGATGAGGAATTCAACTAACTGATGGGAGCTGCAGGAAGCGGGGGTGGGTTACACCTACTTTTTGCCTTGGTTCAAGTTCAATCGACTGAACTCACATAACTTGACCCCTGGCTTGGTGATGAGCGGGTTGTGTACATCAGCACGTGGGATCTGTGGGTGGGAGATGCTCGCCCCTTTGGTTTTCATCAGTGATCCCTCTCTGTTTGCAGTGTACTCAGAAAAGCTCTTCTCTGGGGGTGATGGGGTACAGTTCCCCTCCCACTACTCCCCTCAAAACCTTCCAGGCCTGACAAGCAACCGAGACAGGGGTTTAGGGTTTTACAAGCTTTAGCCTGGTATCTGCAATTACATCCTAAATGTCAGAGTACTAGAGACATCAAACTGTGCCCTCAAGAGTATGTGAGGAAGTATGGTCTTACATGTACCATTGTGATGCACCGTATGTAAACAGGCAGCTCCAGCCCTGCTTTCATGAAGACACTTACAGCTTATGACTAAAATACCTTCCCTTGGCTGAAACTTACATGCATATATGGGTAAGTACTGGTAGCACTTTTTTTTTCCTGTAGAAATAATACAGAATTATTAGTGTCATAGATAATATTATTTTCAGGGCTCATAAAAACTCCACTGACTCTTTTTTTTTTTTGCGGTACGCGAGCCTCTCACTGCTGTGGCCTCTCCCATTGCGGAGCACAGGCTCTGGACGCGCAGGCTCAGCGGCCGTGGCTCACGGGCCCAGCCGCTCCGCGGCACGTGGGATCTTTCCAGACCGGGGCACGAACCCGTGTCCCCTGCATCGGCAGGCGGACTCTCAACCACTGCGCCACCAGGGAAGCCCTCCACTGACTCTTAATAGTCATAAGACAGTCCCAGGAAACCACTAAGGAGCACTTGCCTTCTGAGCCAGGCACTGATGTTCATCATAGCTCGATGTGCCAGAGAAAGAACCCAGGCAGGGTTGCTAGCAACTTCATCTGCATTCAGGGGTACAAGAAGCCAAAGAGTCTCTTAGACACTGGTCAGTTGGGTTCTTATGTTTTTGCAAGGAAAAGCCAGAGGAAAACAGAGAGACCAAGAACTTTTGAATCAGATCCACCCAAGTTCAAATCCAGATCCTACTATCTATCAGCAGTCTGATCTCCGTAGACTCCATGAACACAGCAGCAGACAGCAAGGGGTAATGTTTACAGATTCCAGGGAACGACTGCCTAGATTTGAATCCTGGCTCTCCCACTTACAGCTAGCAGCTCTTAGGCTTTTTTTTTTTTTTTTTAAGGCTATTTATTTATTTATTTAGGCCAGTTTTTTAACCTCTCTGCATTTCAGTTTCTTCCTCTATGAGATGGGAATATTCGTAATGAAGAATTAACCTACCCAAAGAGAGGTCTGGTCTTTGCTCTTAGCTACTAGGACTTGCTCTCTAGACCCTTGGAATATCCTGCCTGATGGGGAGTGTCTTTGTCTGCCTGGGAACTTTGGCCACCAGCCAATCTAAGAATGTGATTTTATGATGAGGGCTTTGGGCCAAGTGGTAGCAGTTCTGCCCCCAGGAAGGACTGGAGACTGAAGGTCAGCCATGCAGGCAGTATGTGATGGAGCCCCAGTAAAACTCTGGACACCAAGAGCTCAGGTGAGCTTCCCTGGCTGGCTGTACTCTGTGCACAGGGTCACACATCCTCACCAGGAGGAATTAACGCTGTTCAACTGGAAGTTCCACACGTGGATCCGTCCAGGACTCTGCTCTGTGCCCATTCCCTTGGCTGATTTTATCTGTATCCTTTTCCTGTAATAAACATACGCAGGAGCATAGCAGCATTCAGTGAGTTCTGTGAGTCCTTCTAGTGGATTTTTGAACCTGAGGATGGTTTCAAGAACCCCTGAACTTGCAATGGGTGTCAGTAGTGAGGCTGGTCTTGTGTAATTTTGTAGTTGGCTCTCACTGTGGGCTGAACTTTTTGCATTCCCTCATAGAGTTGCTGAGAGGATTACACAAGTTTTGACATGCAAAATATCTAGGACAGGTATATAAATTGCTCAATAAATGTTGGCTATTATTTTATAAACTTTACACACACAAATCATTTTTTAAATGAACACGTACTATGTGCCTGTTTCTGTGTTGAATGGCTCAAATGGATTGTCTCATTTATTTCCCACTAACTCTATGAGGAAACTGAATGAAACTTACAGGGGTTATCTAAGTTAAGCCAGTTAGTGAGCAGAAGCCAGGACTCAAACCCTAATCTTTGTGACTTGAACACAGACCCGTATTTCGTGAAAGCCTATGCTTCTCGCTGATAAGCTAGACTGCGGCATAAGATACTACTGTTGACACACGGGCTACATTGCTATGATTACAGAGGATGTTTGCAAGCCCCCGAGCAAAGTGATCGATCAACGGGAACCACAGCCATCAAGTTCCCCGTGTGTGTCCTTCCTGCATAGAAACACACAAATGTTTCTGCAGGAAAAATCTGCAAGAAGAGCCCCACTTTTGAAACTGCTTCACTGGCTGATAGCAAAGAACAGCACCCTCATCTCAAGCTTGTTTCTTTCTTTTCCAAGCAATTAACACTGTATGATTTTAGCTTTGGGAGGGGCGATCTTTATTCTTGATTGGATTTTGTACTGCCATATGAAATGAATAAACATTTTGGTTTCTGAATTAGAGTGCATCAAATTCCATTATAGTATCAATAAAATGAAAGAAGCAGTACATTTAGTGTAGAACCCTCAGGGGAAAAATCAAATCACCATGAAACTCTACACACTTAAAATCTCTGGAAGCTGTGTTTTTCTCCCACACCTTTTTTTTTTTTTTTTTACTACTTTCGTATAAATAGATGCCATTTCAGTACACTTTGCTGCTGCACATATCAAAATGCTGTCTAGAAGAAGTGACAATAAATCCTGCAATTTCTCTCTGATGGATCGTACTGATGACATACATGCTATTTCACCTTTCCTTGGCAACTAGCACCCCAGCCCTTTCTCCTTCTCAGTCTTGTTCATTTCAACTTCCTTCCTTTTTCTTCAATTTCTTACAAATTTGACTTTGTTTTTCATGCTTCCCAGAGTACATTCTGTACTTATGAAAATGTGCTATTAATAGCAATGTTTCAAATTGGGATAATTCCTCAAATTGCATGCTGCCTGGTTGCCAGGGGACCCAATTTTTTATTAGGTTCACTTGGTTCATCTTTGGGGTGCCTACTCACCTTGAAAAGTATTAAAGGGATCCTATAAACCCTGCATAATCCTCCTATGATTTAACTGGCATGGTGTGGGAAAGGGCCAGTACACTTAATTGTCCCCAAATTCTCATTGAAGATAATTATTCAATCCTCTGTTTCATTCTGTTTATACAGATATTTGTTCCAAAAAAAAAAAAAAAAAATCCCAGACCTAGGATAATGGCAATACTTACGACTAATCTAGGTTTAATAATACCTTTCCCTCTACCCTGAATGGTTATTGTGAGCTTCGAAAGATATCACGTACATCAGAGAAAGTGCTTTGTGAGCTGTCCTATACAAACGTAAGAGATTATTATAATAGTAACTTGTGTAATGAGGTCTGGCTAGTGTTTAATATTTTGATGAATAAACACAAAAGCCTTGTTCATTAACTGGGCTTTGAGAGGTGTGACGCTCAACTAAAAATGATAATGGGGGCTTCCCTGGTGGCGCAGTGGTTGAGAGTCCGCCTGCCGATGCAGGGGACACCGGTTCGTGCTCCGGTCCGGGAAGATCCCACATGCCGCGGAGCGGCTGAGCCCGTGAGCCATGGCCGCTGAGCCTGCGCGTCCGGAGCCTGTGCTCCGCAGCGGGAGAGGCCGCGACAGTGAGAGGCCCGCGTACCGCAAAAAAAAAAAAAAAAAAAAAAAAAAAAAAATGATAATGGTTGCTGATCCTTAATGCTGCTAATTTAGTGATAACAATGTTACAGACTGTTTCTTCTTTCAAGGTTGAACTATTAGATTAATGGCTGAGCTTACTTCCTTTATAGAGTATTTATTTAAATATAATGACTGCTCAGAGAATGAACCTAAGTTCAAGTTCTCTGGGTTGTCAGGAAAAGGCTATAGGGGTAACAGATGCTATGAGCTTGTGAACCCAAACTGAATTTATGTAGTTGTCAAAGAAAAGGAGAATTAACCTGTAAAATGCCATAAAAGCACCTGAGCAGATGCCCAGAACCCTTCTAAGCTCTTCACATTTTCCCAGCTTGCACAGGTAGCGCATTTTCACAATTAAATTGATTCTCCAAGCTGGTACCCCACTATGTCCACAGTCTTTGGTTTGTGGACTTCGGGTTAAACTGTTGAGGGTGAAAGTCTTCTTTCCCCTGTATCTTCTGCTCCAAGCACATTGTACCTTCTTAGCAGTGACATTATGAGTACACACCCATGTGACACATTTACTGTTACTGGAGGCTACTCAATACGCTGTGAATTCACGGAGCCCTTGTAATAATTTTATGCCCCCAAGGGGTCCACATGCTGCAGAAGGGTAATTTTTCTATCGGAAAAACCCTCAACATCTTTACCTGGCAATCAAGGAGAGATAGCTCTTGACCTTTGGCCTGCCCCTTGACCGCATAGCCTTACCATCCCCCCACTCAGACCTAAGGCTGAGAAAGCACTGTCACAGATCAAGCTATTCAGAGCCCCCATGCCTATCCCATCTTGACTAAGAGGTGAGCTCTCTCCTCCTTCCAGTCTCCTTCATGTTCATTTCCTCTGGGAAAAACTCCTTCAGTAATAGACAGTGACTTTTCCTTCTGTGTGGCCACACCATTGAATATATAATTCTATCATTTCATCTCAAAATATTGTCAGTCACTGTTGCTAGATCTGTTTCCCTCAAGAGTCTGTGAGCTGTTTGAGGTCAGGTGCTATGTTTTATTCATGTTTGCATCACCAGTGCTGACCGAGAAAGTAAACAGCTTTCAACTCATGTGCTAACCGTCATGGCACATGAGAGGAAGGATTCTGATGCCGAATCTTGGCTTGGCGGGGAAGAGTGCTGTGATTGATTAGCTGTGTCTGTGCTGAGAGCAGGTGGGGAGAGCTAAGAGCTTTTCCATAGCGGTGGGAGCTTGATAATGTCTGTGGTGTGGATGGAGAATGCTTTCTGGTTCAAACTGAATGGACATCTAGTCACAGATGAGTCTGGCAAGAACAGATTACAAATACTTGTTGTTTTTTCCCCTCCCTTAACCTCAACTCTCTCCAGAAAATCTCCATCTATTGAATCTTCCTTTCCCCCCACAGCACAGGGGATTTCTCTTCCTATTTCACCCTCAGTGATAGTAAGGCAGTAGTCCAGAGCAATACTTCTGAACCATAGCTGGGTGGCAATATAGAATTATTTGTCTTCTTAAACAAGTTACAGAAAGTCTCCTTCCTCCACTGTCCTGTAGCAATACTATAACAATACCTGTGTCACCAAATAAAATGTACAGGTTGATCTGGGGTGACTTAACATCAGATATCTTGAAAGATGAGACTTCACCTGGTCAAAAGATTCCTGGCATTTTAGAATCTAGGATACTTTATCTGGTTATTTTTAACTGGGAGGTCATCCAAAGAGAGATAAGACTAGGGTACCAAGCAAGTATATAATTATGCGAAAGTACCTTGTCAATTCCAAGAATGCATGAGTTTCTTTCTTCTCTCCTTTCCTCCTCCCTCCCTCTGTCTCTCCCTCTCTTCTTTCCTTCCTTCCTTCCTTCTTTCCTTCCTTCCTTCCTTCCCTCCCTCCTTCCCTCCTTCTCTCTCTCTTTCTTTCTTCTGAAATCCCTATCAATGCTATTTTCACAATTTCACTTAGCATTCCAAGAATATCACTCCAGATGACCCATCCTGGAATTATTTGGCTTTTATTACCTTCTTGAATTGCTTTAGATAAACCACGAATATCCCAGCTAGAATTCCAATTCTGCACTCAGTTAGGCTTTAGCATCTACATATGCAACTGCAAATGTTCCCACACAATCAACTGATTGTTTATCAACGACTGAAAAGAAGCTGGACCAAAGATTACTGTAAACGGAAGGGAATGAATTTATATAAGCCCCGTGGGGTAATGAAAACACCCTCTGGTCTAGTCTCAAGAACCAGCTCTATCTGCCAACAAACTCTATGTGGATCTAGGATGGAAATAACCTTGGCAGAACCCCAGACCTCCAGTGGGTCATCCATCCAGGGCATCAGATCAGCGTCAGGCTCAGTAACACTTCACCTTCCATAGACCACACACAACCTTGAGTAAGAGACAGATCCCCCGCCCACCCCCCCCCCCCGAAGTTTCAGTGAGGTTGTCAGGGGCACATAGTCTCAGCCATCATGTGAGACAGTCCTCTTGCAAGATGCCTAAGACATTGCCACTTCTAGGAAGTAGAAGTGTTCTGTTTCTAGTTAGTGGTGGGGGGGCTAGGTTTACCTTTCTTGGGTTTTTCCAATTGAAAACAAACTAATAACTGGTTTAGTTTTATCTGTGGGTGCCATAGTTCTGAGACTTCTTGGACACATAGTGACTGGGCACATAGATTTAGGATTCCCCTATCCCATTCCCCCATGGCATGGGAGTCACTAACTCTGACAGTGTTGCTGAGTAACAATGGCCTATGATTTGGAGTCAAGATAAAACTGGATAGAAATTCTGGCTCTGCCGATCAGTAGCTGTGAGATTATGAGCAAGTGATTGTACCTCTTTTTCCCTTTATTAACTTTTTCATCTGAAAAACGGGGATAACACTTTTCTTTTCATAGGATTGTAAAATTAAACAAAGTTACATACCTAAGCTGCCATATAATATTCAAGATAGCATAGCCATTTTATTATTTTATTGCTACAGATGCATCACCATGTCCTTTGATGTGAGTCTGGTTATGATATACATGTGATTTTGGTTCTGTTTTCTCCTATTACATCCCAACCCTGCCACTCATACTGAAGTTTGTTTTCCCTTACGGTGACGAGAATCCCTTTTTTGTTATTTCTGAGTTGTGGCTGCTTTCTCATGCCAGAAGCCTTGTTTCTTCTGGACTGAGGCTCAATTCTCCTCACACAGCTCTTACTCCCACTCATTCTAAACCCTTCCCTCTACTTTCCTTTTTACCCCAGATGAGAAGATACACTGACACGGATAAAAACCTGGCTGTGTGACCTTGAGATATTGCTTAAATGTTCTGTGCTTTAGTTTCCTCACCTATAAAATAGGGAGGGTAACAGAACTTACCTCATAAGCCTGTCATGAGGAATTTGTGTGCAAATTCCTTAGAACAGTGCCTGACACACAATAAGCACTGTGAAAATATTTGTTAAACAGAAATAAAAGGAAATAAAATAGAAAGTGGAAATTTTGGTAGGAGGTTTAAGAGCAGGGCTGCATGGGAATAAACTCTCTTTGCTTGGCTCCTTTCTTTCTGTTTGTCTTTCAACAACCCATCCCGGAAATGGGAAGATGGTGACAGTCAAATTTGAGTTTGGACCTGAGGAAAAAGTTGTCAAGCAAGTTTGGCTTGAGTCAGGGGTATAGCATGAGGGGTAAAAGGGCACCACATAACCCTAATGGGGCTCAGTCTCATTCACGAGGGCTGGGCTTCACGGGGGATTTGCACTAATTCTGGGCTAAAACAGGGTTTCTGAGTACGCCCAGGGCCTGTCTCTTTCAGCAGCTCTCCTGACCCTGCTAAAAGTGACTTTAACATTTACCTGTGCCCAGCACAGGACCAACTGCAGAGGTTGTGGGGTTTTGTTTTTGTTTTTTTCTGATCATTTTTCTCATGCCCTGTGAGGATGGATAGAAGTTCTCCAGGCGGCCTTGCAAACATCAGCTCAATCAATGTTTGTGTAGGAAAATCTAGAGAGATCTGAGGAACACTGCCAGCGAAGGGCACACAGGAATGTATAACATTTCCGCCTGAGGAATAACTAGCTCCTCATGGAAGTCCTTTCAATCAGACACTCAGAGTGTGGTCTGTGGACCAACGCTGGCTGTTGGTACAGATCCACGGAGAGATAAGTACAGGAACTGAGAATAAGCACCAAAAAAAGTGCCACACTAGGGAGAAAGGCTTGTTCTCCTATGGTTTCCTTTCTGCTCTGGACACCATTATAAGAAAATAATTCTGGAAACAATAGGAATCATCCTGTAACCACGAAGCATGAACTTTGAAGACGAAAGGCCCACACAGTAAGGGTGGCAGATCAGAAACTTAGAAGGAAACGAGGTCCTTGGTGGCATCACTGAGCAACTGGAATAACACCAGAAACACTTACCCTTTGACTTCTTTTATGTGAGAAAATAAATTCCTAATTTTTCAAGTCATTGGTCATGTTTTCTGTTACTTGAAGCCAAAAGCTTTCTGATTAATTCACGTCTTGAAGTTTTTTCCTGCTTTTCTCATGAACCTAGACTTTCCTCTTTTCTCTTTCCCCATAGTTCTAAATCCTGGAATTGCAGGTCCCTGAGAGTCCCGATATACTGGAAATCTTAACTCTGAGAGTCACACAGTTGAGAGATCGTATCGTTTTAGACTTTATAGGCCTGGTCTCTAGCACAGTGAGTGTACAATGTCCCTTACAAAAGTTTGTTAAATAAATAAATGTTGCCCCAATTCTGTTATAAGTTCCATGAGATAAGACTTCTTCATTAATTAATTAATTTATTTTTGGCTGTGGTGGGTCTCCGTTTCTGTGCGAGGGCTTTCTCTAGTTGTGGCAAGCGGGGGCCACTCTTCATCGCGGTGCGCGGGCCTCTCACTATCGCGGCCTCTCTTGTTGCGGAGCACAGGCTCCAGACGCGCAGGCTCAGCAGTTGTGGCTCACGGGCCTAGTCGCTCCGCGGCATGTGGGATCCTCCCAGACCAGGGCTCGAACCCGTGTCCCCTGCATTAGCAGGCAGACTAAGACTTCTTCATGATTGCGTCTCAGGGCCCCGTACAGTGCATGGCACACAGTGGATGCTCAATAAATATTGATATTTGTTGGGTGGATGAATGAATGGGAATTGCTAACGGATGTGATGCTGTATTTAAGGAGTGAGGGATTAATTAGTCAAAGGCACTAATTCAAATTCAAAGCACTGGAGAATTAATATCAAGAGGGGGGCAGTACACCCACAAAGTTAAGCTCTTGCACTCAGGAGCCAGGTGGTGAAGTTTAGGTTTGGGTATCATCACTAACTAGCAGAACAGTCATGGGTAAGTTACTTCACCTGTCTGAGCCCCAATTTCCTTACATGCAAAAACAGGAATAGGAACAGTACCTCTTTCATGTTTTTTTTCTGTGGATAAAATGGAATTGTGTGAACATAAAAGATGTAGCACAGTGCCTGGTATGTAGAAAAAAATTAATCTATATTCACTCTTATTGTTGTCTATGCTTTTGGTGCAAATAAAATTTCTTAAAGAGGTATGAGAAAGGAATGCGGTTTAGAACAGACAAAGCAGTGGCATTTGGGTTGACAATGAAAATGGGTTTTAATGGGGGGGGTGCATTTCTGGTGCAGGTAGCTCATTTTACTTACAGTTTGAAGAGGGGAAAAAGCTAAGCAGATGGCCTGGTGACACAAAGGACTGCAGCCTACTGTTTCTAGAGCTTGTAAAAATGGAACCCCACGCTGCCAGCTTGGCCGAACTTCAAACGAGTCCCACGAAATGCGTAAGTTGCTCAAGAGGGGGCAGGAACTTGGTGTGAAGCTCTCGAAAGTGCAAAGAACAGTATTATTACATTCATGGCAGCTTGACCCAGCGCTGGGGTCTGGCCCGAGACTGAATGGGAAGCTGGTGTCAGAAAACTGCAGTCAGACAGCGCACTCCATGGAGGGACTCCAGGGATGGAAGCATTTGAAACCCCTGACTCCAGAATAACGACAAATTGCCAACAGATGGCGTGAGTCATGGAAGCGGAGTCTGAGTGAAGCATCTGCAAACTCATGGCCAAGGTCCTGCCCTGCTGGGCTGAGCGGGCAGACGCAGGTCCCAGCCCAGATGGCCACGGAGGTCACCAGGAGAGACACCAGCCGTAACACGCTCCACTCCCAAGAGCTCACAGCCTGTAAAGCCCACAGAGGCTTCCCAGGATCAAACAAACCAAACTATCCTGGCCAGGTAAACCTTCACACCTCTCTTTGGGCTTACTGGTTCAAGAAAATAAAAATGTATCGGGGAGAAGGGAGGAAAATGGAGAGTCTGGGGGAAGCATTTAGCAGAAAAACTCTCCTGTTCTTCATTCCAGGACTGTATCTGAGACACTTACTTTCTCACACACAGGTTTAGCTTCAAATCAGAAACGTCCTGTAGGTACGTATATTTCCCACATATTTTTCCTGCAATTATTTTATAAAATATAGCCACGTGCCAAGCCATGTGCAAAAGTATCGAAATAAATCGTAGATTTTCTTCTTCTTTCAACAATATAGAAACACATAACATGTGCCCTGATGCAGACATGCAACAATGAAAAGAAAATACTAAACACTATTAAAAAAAAATCTTGCATAGAATAAAGTCCTCACGGCATTCCATCTGAAGACAAAGCTTGTCTTCCGGAGTTCTGCCTTCCACACCTTCTACTCCCTTACCTTGTCTGTGGCCATTCCCTAACCCACTTCTGCTACTAGAATTTCAGCCCCTCTAAGGTCAGCATCATATATTGGTCATTTTAAAATCCCTAACACCACCTACCTAACATTTAGTGCGCCCTCAATTAATGACTGAGGAGTGAATGGATAAACGCATGCATACAGGGCCATGGAGTAATCATTAATATTTTTCCCCAGGAAGGGCAGTGCATCTGAGCTCAGCATGGAATAATCCCTTTGCTGTGTTGTCAGCCAATCTGATTGAAGTTCATTTCATCCTCATCCCCCAATTAGTTTTCGCTGATGTTATGAATCATAGAATATTCACCCCCAGTTGTGAAAGGCCAGTTTCTAAATTCAAGGTACAAGTATTTCTGTTCCACCCTGTTATCAATGGTGTTGGTTTAGGCTCTAGAGTCTAACTGGGATCCGTTCTTCCAGGATAAAATGATCCTAATCAGGATCTGTCTGAGGAATCCTCACTCACCCCAATCCAAAAAGAGCATGTGAAAAATCTACCTTAAGAGAAAAGAAGATGCTGCAAGGTGACACTGGTTGGATGAATTCTTTTTTTCCCTTCCTACTGTATTTCTCCAGCAATTAACTTTATTATTTTTTTCCCCCATACAAAGACAAAACCTCCAGGTCAGTGCTCAGTCAATTTTTCTTCTGAGACAAAGTTCCTGAAAGGTATCAGATGCTCCCAACCAAGTGGGAAAATCTCAAGGATTTTCTCTTTTCTTTGGGAAACCCCCTTAGGATACTTATCTGATTATCACTAATCACTCTAATCTACCTTTGAAAGAAGACAATTGACAAACAACAGGAATAGACCTAATGCAGTCTTCCGGAGCATAATTACTTTTTCTTCTTTTATGAGTGAAGACAATGTGTGAAGAGATCATAAAAAGAAAGCTTTTACCTTTAAAAAGGCTACTTGCCTAGTGTTTTATTTAACAGTGGGAAAAACTGTCAAAGCCCAGGGTTTCCTCTCCTCCCTGTGACTAACCCCGGGCCACCGTAGTCCCACAAGGCTGGGCGGGGGTATGTTTTAGGAGGGCTTTGCTGTTTTCAGAACATCATCCCTGCTGCTCGAGCACCATGGACAGATGCCAGGCAGGCACTGGAGCTGGCTTCCCAGAAGCATCTAACTCAAAATGCAGATACTTTTTTTTTTTAAAGAAAGGAAGAAATAAAGCCTTTTTTAATGATTTACTAACTCAGTAAACTGTGGACACGATAGAGACAGAACAGCAATTATTCACAACTGGCCCGGCAAAGCTGAGGCGATTTCCCAAATACCTAAACAGGGTTCATTACCCACTTCCTCTTTATTATCTCATCAAACTACCAATCATTCCTGAATTTCCTGGTCTTTCATTTGAGCGAAATAAATCAATCAACCATGGTCATGTAATCCAAGGACTTGGTGTTGAAATTTAAGAAACTGTAGATTTAAAAATTTAGGTTGAAAATAGAAGATTTGAGGAAGGGCTGCAGTGTCAGGTAGAGCCACTGCTATGGTCCAAACCCTAAGGTGACATCAGAAGCACCTCAGCCTTCAGCCACTGTCACATGCTTTTGTCACATTCTGGGCTTCAGGGACAGGCGGGCTGGCTAGTGCTTAAAGTGGGGGGGATGTGAGACTCACGGACAGCACCCCCATCAGTGAGAACAATACCTCGCTTTGCTCCCAGCTTCTGTTCTTGCAAGCTGCTCCGCATACATTTTAGTTATTAGCATTTGGCTCACGGGACTAGCATAGGCTGCGGAGCTTCCGGAGCGTCAGAAAGAGGGGGCGTGGCCAGCATATCATTTTGAAAAAATACCATTTTACGTTTCTATGTTCATGTGCTCTACCTTTCCCACCTAAAAAGGTATTGATGTGCTGTTTTTAGATTAGAAACCAATGGAGTTGAAATGGAGCTGTGGAACAAAATGGCGGAAGGGCAGATGGGAAGAAAAAGAAAGCACCCTGGAAGGTAGGCAATCCTTTAATAAAAAAAAAAAAAAAAAAAAAGGATCCAGAAAGCTTGTATTCTGCAGCAAAGGGAAAAGCAAAGCAAGGAACCAAATGATAAGCAGGTTATGGTGATAAAATAAGTAACCTATTTAAGACATTTGCCTTTTTAGAGAAGATGCCTAGAAAACAATCAATTTTTACTCCGAAAAGGAAAGCTATGTTATAGAATTTAGGGGTTGGAACATCTTGGAAAAGAAAGTAGCTGGAAGGTGATGGTGAGATATTTCCTTCAATGCATACACCTTGCCTTAAGGACAGGTGGCCTGCACACATGTGTTTAGTAACGGTACAATGCCTGAACAAAGAGCTTTGGTGGAGGGTAGGGTTGTCTATGAATTCACCAGGAGCTTAGCCTCAGCCCAATAGTTTCTCTCTTACAACCTGACAGTCTCAGTTCTTCTTCCACCTTACCCTTCAAATTCTCATAAAGGTCCAGAAAAGTGATAAAAACTCATAAAACACTGGAAATGGAGAACAGCTGTCTACTAATTGCTAGGGTTTATATGAACGTTTCATTAAACGCAGAGAAACACAACAGACTGAGAAACACCACCAGTGTTCTTTGCACTGTGCCTCCACAAGCAACCTTTCCCACAGTTGCCAGCATAATCTTTCAAAACCTTAAATTTGATCTACATAAAACCTGTCCAAGACAGCAAAGGCTCCTGAATGCCCTCGTGATTAAACTGAGACTCTCCCGACTCGGCATCTAAGGCCTCTGTGGTCTGGTGCCTGACTACCTCTTCCTTTCATCCCCCACCGTCCACACACAGGTTGTGCAAAAGGCATATCAAGGCACTCACAGTTTATTTAATATTCCAGCCTTTTCCTCTATCATCTATGCCTGTGCTGCCAAAGATAGTAGCCACTAGCCATACATTGCTATTGAGCACTTGGAATGTGAGTAGTTAAAATTGACCTGTGCTTTACGTGTAAAATACACAGCAGATTTCGAAGACCTAGTATGAAATAAAGAATGCAAAATATCTCATCAGTAGTTTAAAAATATTGGTTATCTGCTAAATGATAATACTTAAGATTTGTTGAATTAAATAAAATATATGATTACAATTGATTTCACTTGCTTTTCTGTACTTTTGTTTAATCTGGTTCATATTTGTGGCTTGCATGATGTTCCTGCTAGGCAATGCTGGTCTACAGCTATGCCCACATCCCTTTTTCACTTCGTCCATCAAGATGCAACTCCTCACCCTATAAGACTCAGCTTCAGCATCACCTCTCCCGGGAAGCTTGCCTAGCTGAGTTAATGCTCCTCATAATCTGTATTATAAACATTAACATGGGGGCTTCCCTGGTGGTCCAGTGGTTGAGAGTCCGCCTGCCGATGTAGGGGACACGGGTTCGTGCCCCGGTCCGGGAAGATCCCACATGCCACGGAGCGGCTGGGCCCGTGAGCCATGGCCGCTGAGCCTGCGCGTCCGGAGCCTGTGCTCTGCAACGGGAGAGGCCACAAGAGTGAGAGGCCCGCGTACCATAAAAACAAAAAACAAAGAACCGGAAAAACAACAACAACAACAACAAAATAGCTAAAATAGGGCTTCCCTGGTGGCCCAGTGGTTGAGAGTCCGCCTGCCGATGCAGGGGACACGGGTTCGTGCCCCGGTCCGGGAAGATCCCATATGCCCCGGAGCGGCTGGGCCCGTGAGTCATGGCCGCTGAGCCTGCGCGTCCGGAGCCTGTGCTCCGCAACGGGAGAGGCCACAACAGTGAGAGGCCCGCGTACCGCAAAAAAAAAGCAAACCAAAAAAAACATTAACATGATACCTGACATTGCAAGCACCCCTTTAAGGTGCTGGTCTCCTCCACTAGATTGACTCTTTGAAGATAAAAACCCTTTCTCCAATATTTCTGCATGAGGCCCTGCCATTCCATGAATTCACTTAACTAAATAAATGCCATTTCAAACTTGAGCATTCATGGTATTCATTCATTTACTCCCTAACACATATTCAATGGGTACTTGCTATGCACTATGAGAGACACAAAGATGAAATATTATAATCCCTTATATTTGCATAATTTATTATAGTTTACAAAGTACTATTATGTCCAGTAACTTTCTTCAAAAAAAAAACCCTCTGGGCTTCCCTGGTGGCACAGTGGTTGAGAGTCTGCCTGGCAGTGCAGGGGACGCAGGTTCGTGCCCCGGTCCAGGAAGATCCCACATGCCGCGGAGCGGCTGGGCCTGTGAGCCATGGCCGCTGAGCCTGCGCGTCTGGAGCCTGTGCTCCGCAACGGGAGAGGCCACAACAGTGAAAGGCCCACGTACAGCAAAAAAAAAAAAAAAAATGCTGGGTGTAGGCCATTTTATTTGTATTCCTCTTTTAGATGAGGAAACTAAGGCCCAAAGAGTTTAAATGACTTTCCCAAGGTCATGCAACACTAGAACCCAAGAATGGGAGTTTATTGCATATTTAAGGAGCAACAAATAGTTCTGAGTGGCTGAAATGATGGGTGGCAAGATAGACAGCTGGAGACATCTTAAGGAGTTGAACTTTCTCAATGTTCCTCTACTTTTAGCCAGTCCCTCCCATCTTTATGAACTCTGCCACACCTGTGAACAACCTGGACTACTATTTTCTTAGTACTTTTAAACTGGATTCTATAATATATTGACTGATTTACATTACTTTTCATGTTAAGCAGTAGTAACAATGGTTTGATATATATACATACTTTTATTAAAATACAATAATATGATAGTATACTATTCTTATTAATGTACCATATATTCTTAATATATAATAATTTCTATGTAATATATACTACAGTTTTACTCTAATATATGTAAAATTAATTAAACAAGGAAGACATTAGAGGAGGAGGTTCTAATGCCAAAACCTAAGCCTATAAATGCCTCAAGGTTAAGTAATCAACACCTAAGAACAACAGATCACAAAGCCAACTAAGCTTCCCCAAATAAGGCAACTGCTTAAGCTACAGCCCATCAAATAATTCCTTGCTTTGTTTCCATGTCTTCTCTATAAAAGTCTTGCCCCAGCTCCCATCTGTGTGGTGCTTCTAACTACTTCTGGTTTGGCACTGCCCAATTCAAATTGATTTTTGCTCAAATAAACTCTTTTTAATATGCCTCAGTTTAGCTTTAAACATATATACTTATATTTTTCCTCATAAATAGTAAAATAGATATGTAAGTAGTAAAAACATTCACCAGTATGTCCGTAAAATAATTTCACACATCATTAGGAATATCCACACCATCCCCTGGGAAACTGCTGTGGACATCAGGGATCCTTTAAAGGATTTTAAACCTGGAAGTGACATAATCAGGTTGACCCTGTAGACTTCTAGAAGCCAATCTCCTAATCTGAGGATGAAAAGAAGGAAGGACGTTGGGATGAGAACTCTAGCCAATAGTAAGTTAAGAGAAGTTATGTGAGCTTGGAACCCCATTTTAAATTACCTTTAAATAAAATAAACCCTGAGATCATGAAATGTCATGTAGAGTCTGATGTAATGTCAGTTTCCACCTCTGAATGAGGCCTTGTAAATATGAAATAGTACTACATAATCCAACAAAGTTCTTCCATGACTATAGTCAAAAATCATTTTTCTGGGAGTCCAAATACCAGAAGCAACTAAACAATGAAATTATTATAAAAGGATTAAGGAAAAAAATTAAATGGTATCGGCCTGATCATTTTCTGCGGAGGGTGGTTTGCAAAGATGGTGTTATCTGATGAAATAAGAGTGACCAGTTGGCCAGGCCATGGTTGCCCAGCCCATGTGAGACACACAATCAGTGACGTCATCGCAGTCTCCCCGTACGGCAGGAGTTGTAGCATCTACTATGTGTTCTAGTGGATTTTAAGGCATTAACTTGCAAATGTGACATGTGTATTACACAATATCTTTTTTCCAACTGCCAACAAGCACCACCTATCTGTTTGGGATAGAACCCCAGAGAAGGTGGAAGAGAACTGGCACTAGGTTGTGGGAATGCCTTGCTGGGATTCCCAACTTGGGAAATATTAGCTGTGGAATGCTTCTTTCACAGAAAGAGACACCAAGGGGCTAGGCAAGTGGAGCTCAATTACACCTTAAGCTGGTGCCTGTGCCGGAGTTAGAAGTTGAGTCTCTTCAGACTTTTTGGAGGCAAAGGTCTTCATATGTGAGTAGTAAGTACACATAGTTTTTAAGGTCTTTGTTCAAACTGCAGGAAATGGAGCTGCATTCTTCACGGTGCCTCACCGCCAAGTCCAAGGGCATTCCTGGAGTCAGGCCTTCCCTCCGTAGGAGGCACAGGGCCCACGTAGGGGCCTTCAGTTTCCTCTGGCTGGAAAGATCACAGTTTCTCCCATCTGGGTTTCTACCACGGTGTTGGTGTGATCCAACAGCTAAAAAGATCTCGGCCAAGCATCCTTCAAAATAATGTCTCATGAGGCCACAAAAACAACTTTTGACTTCCTGGGAATAAGAATTGAACTCTTAAATTGAGAATGAGTTGGTGTTTGACACTTGAAACGGAAAGAACACATTTTTAAAAAGCTAGCTCTACACCTACACAAAGAGGCAGATGAAAGTTACCTTTGTTTTCCCTGCTCCCCAGACTACACCCATCCATTTGGTGACAATCATTTCTTTATTGGTTTTGAGCTTCCAAAAGTCCCCCGAGTCCAGAGCCCTCAGAGTCTCTCTCATTTGTGTAAGGAAAGGAGGTTCATACCCCCATAATGGCTGCCCAGATTCTCTCTCCTGCTCCTCAGCTGCTCTCTCCTTCGTGCTGGCCTGTGGCTCTTTGATGCTTCCATCTTTCTACATACTCTGCTGGTTTGGGTGCCAGCAAGGTCCCACACCCACCTTGGCCTCAACTGACTGGATCAAGGGTGACCACTTCATTCTAGAATAGTCTGCTCTGTAAATAGGCCTAGTGCAAAAAGTCAAGATATAGCCCATTAGATTCTCTCTTGAGGGCCTACAGTGGTTATATTTGGTGATGGGGAAAAGTAAGCGATGAGAAAGCCAAAAAGGGGAGAGTGAAGGTTTTCAGAGCTCATTCCAAGGAGTCACTGGAGGTCTGCAGATGTAAGACAAGGGCCGGACGGAAGGGTGAGGGGAGGTCCGCAGGGAGGAACCAAGCCCACACCCACTTTATTCAGACTATTCAGACTAAGATGTTGCTCGAAGAAAGGTTTTTACTGCTTAAAAGTGTTTGAAAATCATAAAAAAGAGAAGAAATAGAACCAAAGAAGCTTTAGGAAGCTGGATAATAGCTAACTAACAGGTGAAGGAGGAGGCAGTGGGCCCTGGGAGAACGGCCATTAATGCAGACCACTGATTCAGGAGTCATGTACTTCTGTTCTTCTGGGGCCCCGGCTCTTCCTAGCTGCCCCGGGCCCCGGCGTATAGTTCACGGCCACACCCCGCACCCCGCTTCCTCCCCCCATCCAATCACTTAAGGCAGCTGAGTGGTCCTGCATCTAAAGAACCTGTTAAAGGAGCCCCAAACTACCCAAAAGATTTTAACCGAGAGATCACAGCTCTTTTGGTGTATAATGGAAGGACTTGATCTCTGCATCATCATACAGGTATTTTAGGCCCTAAGGGTTGGTCTATTTTTTGCCTTTTTTTTTTTTTTTCCAGTCTCATAATCTCTTAGGTCAAAGAATTTAGAAATCTCCAGATCCCAGATTGGAGGACACTTGTAGGATACCTCTCAGTGTTGCTTTCTAAAGCCCTCCTCCTAACGCCAGTTGAGTTGGATGGGGGTGAAGGAAGGGCCCAGGGCAGAGGCATTGGCACTGCTGTGATGGCTCCTTTCCACTAGACACTGTGCTCCGTGCAGCAGGGCAGTGCCTGGCTTCCCTCTGTATCCCAGCACTTAGCCCAGTGCCTGGTGCACGGCAGGCACTAAATAAGCACTTACTGACAGGCTGACTGACTGACTGACTGACTCCAGGTAAGATTTTTGCTTTCTGGGACAATCCTCCTACCTCTGAGAAGTCTACTATCTTTGTTCAAGAGTCTTAACTCAATGACAGAAATTCATACAGTTAATTATTTTTCCATAGGGCATTAGGTTATCTTTGGAAATAGGATGCTTGGTGGCCTGTCCTGACATCCCAGAGTTTCCTTAGACAGAATGTAAATTAACTGCCCCTCTGTAATTCCATTAATTTTTTAATGGTTACCTAAATTAAGTAGTTTCTCTATAATTTTCATAAAATTATAAAAATTCTGAGGCCTAAGCATTTCAAATTCAATGAAAGTTAACTGCCTGTATTTTCATTTCTGAAAGCTCATGCTGAGATAAAAGTCTTGGGTAAAAATATTCACAGCAGTTTGCAGAATTATTTGGGCAATTATTGAATCCAAAAAAATGATCTCGAATTAAAAAGTTAATGGAGAAGGGGATCTAGAACTGTCATTTTAAGGTAAGCTTGTACAGGTGTGACTTTTTTCACTACACCAGAGTATTTTTGTAAGTCAAACAAGTGGATAAATATCAAAATAGAAGAATTCAGAAAATCATGGCTGAGTTCCTCTGTCATCACCACTCCAAATGATCTCTTTTCAGACAAGGCGCTTTCTCTCAAAGAGATTTTGAGTAAAAATCAAAAAAAAATGTTTTGACAAAACCTATTGTTTCCATTCTTTTAACTGCAGATACTCATAAGAAAATCTGTATATTTTTATTGACTATAAAACAGTTACATAAACAAGTATGCCAAAAGAGATGGTAATGCCACCTTACCTTAGAATATGTATAAATTTGCTTCTCAAATTGGGACAGAACAAGGAAAAAGCTAGACAAAATTGTCCCAGACATTCTGGAGTTTGGAGAGAGGCAGCCAAAGAGATTGATTTTAAGTATTTTACCATGTCCAAGTTGTAAGCAGATACCTGGCTTTCACAATATGCATGTGTAAAATTTGCTTCTTTTGCCAAAATTTTTTTTTTTTTAAATATCAAATAATCTCCTTTTGGGCAAATCAGGCTAAAAGAATCAATGTGAAGCGTCAAGGGAAAGTTATGTGTAGTTTTAGAATCTTTACTGCTACAGACTTGATGGTTTTAATCCCCCAGTTCTTAAAAAAAGCAAAGTCAATGGGAATCTTTGCCATATAGTTTAAGGAACTTTTGGCTAACTGAGGAGGCAATGGCAGTATTTAGTTATTGGCAGAGCAAAAGTGACTTTCATTCAGTCATTTATTCATTCAAACAGCATTTACTGAGTTCCTCTTATGTGCAGATCATCTAAGGCAAAGAGACCTGAGCCAGATGTATTTGCTGCCTCCCCTCCCCCACCCCCTACTGTGGGATGCCTACAACATAAACCTGATAGACTTCAACATAAAACAGAGAGCATCCAGGGCTCTCGGATAGGAATGTGACATGTTTAGAAGTTAGGAGGTAAAGGAAGCGCTTCTCACTGGGCAGCCTGGAGAAGGCTTTTTGTAAGAGGTCACCTTCAGCATGAAAGACAAAGTGGATTTCAACAGTGGGGACAAAAACGAAGGATGTACAGTCAGGGAGGGGCACAGAAACAAAGGCACAAGGGAAGACAGGACAGCTGGGGAAGCGGTCGGGTTTGCCGAGAACCTGGTATAGATAAAGGACGGTGCTTGAAATGAAGTCTGAACAAATAGATTGGAGCCCAAACAGGGAGGCTCTTAAATGCCATGCTGGGGAGTTTTACCTCTATTAAGTGGGCAGTGGGAAGTCCTTAAAGGGTCTCGAGGCAGAGAATGGTTTAAGAGAGGTGGTTCCAGAAGATTAATCTGGCGGCAGCACACAGAATACAACAGAGGGGCGAAATACCAATCAAGACAGCATTACTATCCTCCCAGTGACAGGGACTGAGGATAGCGTCGGGGGCAGGAGGAAGGAAAATTAAAGGCCGATCCAGAAAACACTGAAGGCAGACATCGGGATGGTGGGAAGGAAAGGAGAGGGAACTGGTATTTATTGAGGACGTACCTCATGTTACTCTAACACATAACAATACATGACATGGGATGAACGTACATCCTGCTGTTCTTGGCACAGTCTGAGTTTATGCCTTGTTTTCTTTTTCTTTCTTTTTTTCTTTCTCTCTCTTCTTTCCTTCCTTCCTTCCTTCCTTCCTTCCTTCCTTCCTCCCTCCCTCCCTCCCTTCTTCCCTCCCTCCCTTTCTTTTCTCCCCTCCCTCCCTTCCTTCCTTAAGGTGCTGGAAGGATACTGAAGCAGTTGGAGATGTTGGCTGGAATTTGGGAGCAAAATCACACTCTAGTTACAGATTTGTGAGCCTTCCAAATCAACAGATGCAGGACCCTGGGACTGAATGACATCGCCAAGCATGAGACTGCAGGACAAAGGTCACAGCTCAGACGCCTGCAGCGGCCAGGCAGGTAACGCACGTGAGTGAGGTAGCAGTGGAAGAGGGAGGTGTTTGTGAGGATTATCCTCATTTCTCCCAGAAAGTATTTGCAATTTTATTGAAACAATACGGTCATTAAAACAGTAGTCTATTTCTTAATTAAAGCGGGCAACTACAGCAATTTCCAGTAATTTAATTTAAAAAAATCACAATTTATTTACAGAAATAGTAATTTCTTAACGATAAGACTTACTTAATAGAACAGAAAATGATAAACTGTAGTCATTCTATTTTTGTCCACATTTTTATCTTATGAGAGGTTTTTAAAAGTGCAATTAGTGCTTATCAAAATCCCTAGCTACATGCAAGTATGTTAAAACAAACTGCTGTGCCTTTTTACCGTCCTAAATAACAGCCAAGCAACACTCAGACACTACTGTCACGAACCTGTAAGTGGGGCTGGGGAGAGGGTAGAGGAAGATGGGGAGAGCAGGGAGGTGGAGGTAAAGAGTGGAGAGCATTTCAAAAGGCAATACGCCCAGGTTTCCAATGTACATACCAGTTCATTTATATTAGAAAAATTTATTAATGAGAACTTAAGTTACTAGTCTCGTCATTGCTTCATACCTTTAATTCAAAGCTAATAAGCACTGTAGCCCCCATGGGCCTCACCAGTGGTTCTCAGACTCTTCCTAGCATGAGATTTCCCTGGAATTGTTTACTGGGAGGATTCATTACCACACAGACGGTGGGGCCACATCTGTAGCTCTGGGATGGGTTGTGACAGTTTGCATCTTTAACCAGTTCCCAGGTGATGCCGAGGCTGCCGGTCCGGGGACCACACTTTGAGAACCTCTGGTCTACACACCAGTGAATACGCTAGACAGGGACTGGCTGGCTTCTGTCCTTTCCAGAATTACCGTGGAGCACAAACACGCACTCAGGCTCTGTTTCTCATGGCACTCTGGAAAATGATTCAATGACATGGCTTCACACAGAGGTCCAACTTTTTGCCTCATTGTCTGTGTTCTGAATCCAACCTAGTTTAATATTTTGGAAAATGTTACCCTTTTCTGTACCGAGCAAAGTAAATATTTTGTCAGTTGTTAAGGATGAGCTGCAGAGTAAGACCTAAAGATGTATCCAAATTCAGCAGGAAGGCTTGGAGCTGCTTCGGAACTTTTTCCAGATTGTGATTTGTAATGTATTTCAGAAGCCAGCAGAAATACCAACCACTCAATCTATTAAGAAAAGGCTGAATGAACCTTTTCACAGCAGACTTTTTTTTTTTCCACACCAACTCTCATTATGCCTGGCAAAGAAAGGAGAAAGGAGAGACAAAATGCTTTTCTGTCCATAGGATTTCATCTGAGTATTGTTCTCACATAAAGAACTTAGTAGCAGAGTTTTAGAATTGGAAGAAATTTTTAACAATCCCTTTTTGACAGCTGAAATAACTAAGGCCCAAGAAACGTAAATGTCATTTGCCTGAGGACCAGACAGTGTCAGAGCTGGAGCTGGAATTCAACTCAAAGGCTCTTGATTCCCGGGCCAGCACTTCTCTTACTATAACATACCACCTCCATGCAGTAGAATTATAAGAAACTGATTTAAAAAGCGAATAAAAACAATACTACCAATAATGCATTTGACACTGCACTTTCACTGACAACTCCTAAACCAATTGGTTACTGATGGCTTCGCCTACTAGTGAGAGGGCTGGGGGAGCAGACAGAAGGTGTCCTGGAGGGTGTGCTCTTCTCACCCTCCTTCCTAAGAATTTCCAGAAGCATCTTCCAGTGTGGTGCTTTGGGTCTTTAACATGGTGTATGGACTAAGACAGTAGAAATATAGCCCTCAATACGGTAAAGTTCACATTTTGACAAAGAAATACGTGGGGGAAGATTTACAGAGGTCAAGGGATCTTACAGATCATCGGGATCATACATCTCCTGTATAGATGAGGAAATCAAAGCTCTCAGGAGTCAAGGACATTGCTTGGGTGCTCAGTCTATTTAATGGCACAGCTCATGCCTGACTCCTGATCTCTTGCCCTGTTGCATGTTGCTATTTCTACCTTATTAACCTGTCTACTGTAGTATGGTGTGTTGATCTTTTTTTTCTTTTGGCTACGTTAGGTTTTCACTGATGTGCATGGGCTTTCTCTAGTTGCGGCGAGCGGGGGCTACCCTTTGTTGCAGCGCGTGGGCTTGCACGGGCTCTAGGCACATGGCCTTCAGTAGTTGTGGCATGTGGGCCCTAGAGCGCGTGGGCTTCAGTAGTTGCGGTGTGTGGGCTCAGTGGTTGTGGCTCACGGGCTCTAGAGTGCAGGCTCAGTAGTTGTGGCACACGGGCTCAGTTGCTCCGTGGCATGTGGGATCTTCCCAGACCAGGGATCGAACCCGTGTCCCCTGCATTGGCAGGCGGATTCTTAACCACTGCGCCAGCAGGGGAGTCCCTGGTGTGTTGATTTAAGCCAGAAAAATGCATGCTTCTCTGTGAGTCTAGATCCAAAAACACTAAATCTATCCAGCATTAAGAAAGTAATTATAATAAACATTTCTCAAGTGTGAGCTACGCCAGGCACCGTTCTAAGCACTTTACATGGATTATTGCATCTAATGTCATGTCACTGAGGAGAGGCTAGAACACCATAAGGTAAGAAATGGAAATGAAGAATGAAATGAAATAATGAATGTGAAGCACTTAGCACACAGCCTAGGCTGTCTTCCCGGGATACATGATTGTCTATTAAATGTAATAATCCAAGGTAGGGATTTGGAACAGCTCTTGGCTCACAGGGCATACTAATACTAGCTGTTATCACATTTTCCCTTATTTCTTCATGTGGAACAGACCAAAGAAGTTGGATCTAGATGAAAGCTATGAGCCATACCAGATTCAAACATAGGTAATATCCCAGGGAACCAGTTGCCACCAGTGGAGACCACAAAGACCACAGTGTAGCTTGGACCAAAATGCTCTCAAAGGCCAAATGCTGAAGCCAGAGACCACAAAAGAACAGAATTAAACAGGTTTGTATTGGGCACTGGTTTCAAAGAGCTCAGAGGGTTTACCGCCCATCTCCTCATCAATCTTAACCACATTCGAGTTGGAGAGGAAAGTGAACATAGTATGAAGACCTCTTTCATATGAAGGCAGTTTGCAAAGACAAAACTAATCACTCAAAGCCAGTGGTGAGGACCCAATTTCCTTAATAAGAATGTACCGATCTCCTGGTGGAGGATAAGAATATCACCATTAATTAAGATGAAACAACAACAATACTGCTCAATAAAGCACTCATGGCAGGTAAACTGCCTTGTAAATTGCCCACGTGGGAGTGCTTGGCATACCAGGTGCTTGCACACTGGCAAGAAACTAGGGAGATCCAGACAGAGTCCGCCCTACTGCTACCCACTTCCTCTCCAACCTGGCAACTAGTAAGGATGCATTCTGTTTTTGTTACAGAGGAGTAAATGAGGATCAGCGAGTGGAAGTTGCATGAAGGTAGACTTTGGCTCAAGATAAAAGAGAGAACTTTTTAAAAAAAACTAGTTGTATCCAATGACAATTGTGCTGCTGGCTGAGGTGGTGTGTGCTTTGTGGGTGACCAAGAAGAGGGAGGCCCAGGAAACACTCACAGGGTGTACAGTTATTGGTATAACAATTTCCATTGTCATTGTGATCATTTTCTTATTAGCATTCCATCACGTAGATAGGGGCACTGATTAGAGTTGAAAATGTTTCCACCAAGAGAGGCCACAAAACAGGGGAGTGTTGTTCTTAGGCCAAACTTGAGTTTGAATCCAGGTTCTGTTGTTAACTATAATTATGTGAATTCTGTTGCTCTGAGTTCTGATGCTTTGGAAAGTACCACTTCTATTTAATTAATTTTGAACAACAATACAGGATCTGTATTCGGTGCCTTGCAGTTCACAGAGGTTTCCTCAGAACCAAAGGAGGTGTCAGTTAGGGTTGAGGAGTGAAATTTGAGGGAACAGGATTAAAGCAGCAACTTCTGACAAGATTTTTAAAAAGCTGAATCCCTCTTTCCTACCTGAGGAAAAACTAAAACTGAAATTGGTAAAAGGGTAAACAGAATCGGGGTCAGAGAGCACCAGAGGTTTAGGAAAACAAGAAAAGACATGGTTTGCAAAATAGTGAGAACGAATAAGGGATCCTTCAGGATGCCTATTTTTTAAGAATCACTACCTGAGGTAGAGGGAACAGTTTATGTTCTGTTTAGACTCAAGTTCTGGTGGACGGGAGGACAACCTGGCTACTTTAAAACATTGGAAGCAGGTTTAGAGGAAGGCACAAATCTGCAAAGATTTGTAAAGACATATGTCAGACACCTCCTTCAAGGACACGAAGTTGGGCAGGAGAGTTGGGTCAAATACAGGCAAATTTCCTACT
Source organism: Globicephala melas (assembly GCF_963455315.2). Classification (NCBI taxonomy): domain Eukaryota; kingdom Metazoa; phylum Chordata; class Mammalia; order Artiodactyla; family Delphinidae; genus Globicephala; species Globicephala melas. The sequence continues at coordinate 67,415,926 of NC_083327.1, read as the reverse complement.
TGGAAGAGGATAGTAACAATGGGGAACGTATGATATTATGATATTTTATTCTATTTTTGACCATGGAAAGCAATACTAGCATGTGGGAAAAGGTAATTCAAGGTGTTTCCTGGGTTGGCTGACAGTAGTCATGGATAAATTGCCCTCTTTGAGTCAGTTAATGTTGGTGGCAAAAGCAAGGTGACAGGAGCATGCTCACAGGTTGCAACTTTTCAGAGCTCAAGGTACTCTCAGAAGAAGGCTAACAGGCTTCTATTCAAAGGAGAGTAAAGGTGTTCCAAAAAATCCCACAACTGGATGGAAAAAAAAAATCCCAAATGAGGACAATACTAGCAGTAAATATAAGTTAACATCTTCACTCTATATAGAGTTCATTCAAGTTGCTCAAGTAAGTGAATTCACAAACAAGAAAATGCAATTAGTAAAGACATACATGGGAAAATAAAATCACAATGAGATGCTGTACGCCTATGCCATGAGTGATGACAAGGGTATAGTGAAACTGGTGATCTCATGCATTGCAGGGGGCGTTGTAAATCGATACAGCCCTTCTAAAAGGAAAGCAATTTGGCAATATGTATTGAGCCATAAACATGATCATACCACATGACCAGTAATCCCACTTGTGGAAATCTACCTTAAATTTAAAAAATATGTGAAAAGCTATATCCATAAGGGTGTTTGTTGGAATAGTGTTTAAAACATTACAAACTTAGAATGGGCATGGGATTTCAATTCAATTCAACAAATGCAAATTGAATACCTATAAGTAGCTGGGTATAATAAAGCAGAATTCCTTCCCTCAATAATTCATAATCACAACTTAATGCCTGTCCTCTTTTCAATATTGTGAAACCATTGGAAAGGAGGCCATAGAAATACATTTTAAGCGATTAAAATGTGTGTGATATATTAAATTTTAAAAGCTGTAAACAAGCATTGTATTTACCACAATGTTTTGGAGGAAAACGCAAATGAAAGAGCCAAGCAGGAAGTAAACTAAAACGGTAACAATGATGGAATAATGGATCATGTTTTCCTTTTCTTGACTCTAATGTGGTTATAGTACCTTTAAAATAAAGACAATAATAAACAAGAAGAGAAACACAGAAAAATGAGGTGGTGATTGAATAAAGATGAAGATTAATGAGGAAAAGTACTAAGTATAGTTAAGAATTTTTATTTATTTAAAAACTGCTTTTAGTTGTATATCTTTAGCAATTATTAGTACAAATGATCTGTTAGTTCAATAAACTGCGTTATTTTAGTGGAAAAATTATGAGGGTTCTAAACCACAGATTTATTGAATCTCCCTCATGGAGGCCTTATGAATATTTCACATAAATAAAAGTTACTCTGAAGCATGAGCTTACACAATTCTGCTACCTAAAAATGATAGGCTAAAATTCACTCCAAAGTGAAGAACAGATAAGATTCTGGTGTCCTAACCGAGGTGGGAAAAGCGGTTTCCCCCGGCAAGGAACTCCTGCAGGCAATGGAGCAGTGTAAGGAGGAGAAGCCATGTCCAAGAGCGATGGAGGCCCACGGGAGCAGGGGTTTCCCAGGTATTGTGAGTCCCTAAATTAACTGCTCCAGTTCCCTGGACCCTGCTCTTTCCAGGAGACCTGAAGACACTGTGAGTTCAACTAACACTGTGATTAAAATACCCACAGCATCAATCTTTGTGGGCTTTTTAAAAAAAATAGCGCTGTTTCGAGGCTACATAAAAGAGTCTTTTTCAAACGTGGCCATTGAAAGTTCTTGGGTTTCTCTCTTTTTAAAAAATATTTTAATTTTATTGGAGTATAGTTAATTTACAATGTTGCATTAGTTTCAGGTGTACAGCAAAGTGATTCAGTTATACATATATTATTTCTTTTTCAGATTCTTTTCTCATATAGGTTATCAGAAAGTTCTTGGATTTTTCTTTACGTTGAACCAAGCATGTTTGGATTTGAGCTTGTCATTCTACTTCTCACCTCCGGGCTCTTTAACCCCTCAGATCCTTTCTACTCTTCTATGACAGTGGTAATCCAAAACCTTGCCTTCTCTCCATGAGGCCAGGCGAGCACAGGTGAATTTAATTCATTCACTTGCCACTGGTTGCCATGAGCTGTTAGAATTGTATTCTAGTTATCAACTAGGACTTCTCTGCATCTCACCTAATCTAGGTTAGATAATCAGTTCCCATTTCTTCCTACTTCCTGAATATGTTTCCTAAGCCCCACTCCCAGGATCAATTTCTGTATCAACAATAGTTCTTTAATGCAGGCAACTGAAACTGACTCTGATCATCATTAACCCAACAACAACAACAACAACAAGCAATTTTTGGAAGGCTATCAGGGGCTCACAGGACTAAATGGAGTCTGAAGGATCCTGCTTGTAAAGTGCCAGGAACAAGAGGTCTAGAGGTGTGGTCATGGGAACTAAGCAAGATCTCACTAACAAGCTGGTTTAAGTTTTGTGTTAGAAAGAAACTATGAAAAATTAGTGAAAAGTATAAAAAGATCTTAATTAAATATGTGTAGTATTGTATAATGAAAGAGCCCACTGTTGACTCTTAATTTTGGTTTTACCTCTAATTAGTTGTGTAGTTATTTTACATTTCTGAGCCTTAATATCACCCTCTGTAAAATAAAGAACCAGGTTAGAGATGGTTTAAACTATGGCTCCCTTCTAGCTTTCATGATCCTTGAGTCTATTCCAAGCGAGAGACCCTGTCTGAGCCCCTCCTCTCCTGCACCCATGCACCTGGGGCAAAACACTGTTAGGGAAGAGGCAGAGGCCACTTCTGTTAAAACGCAATACAGCCACAGAATCCTTCTCAATATTCCAGATATCTACTACCCATCGGTTGGCGTTTGCATGTAAGGGGAAATCAATTTGCCATTCCTGGTCTGTAGTATATTTTTCTGCTTTCACAGGATGAGCTAAACCAGAAAAACCAAGATATCCTAAGAGCATCAGACAAAGTCTTTGCTCAAAAGAATCTTCAAGACCAGCTGTTGTCCTGCTGCTAAACATCAGTTCAGCTTGTACGATCTCCCTGGTAACCGACTACAATAAGGTATCATCCCGTCAGCCTGAAAGTTTTGTTGTATAGTTCAAACACATTTTAGGAGCGCTCAGCGTGGCATTCGTCATTCAGTTCTTACAGGCCTTGCCTTTTGTCCTCTGTTCTCCTTGTTCACACACCTGATGCCTGTCCATTTATATTCTGCTGGAATCCTCCAAACTGAACATAATGAAGTTGAGGGAAACCTAGAAAAACCCGAGCCCAATTCAGTTGGTCTTAATAATCAAAAGCATCTGGAAAGAGCAATGTCAGAACTTTGTATAATTCAATCAGGAGATGGTAAGGAAGAAAGAGTCTACTGAAATAAAACATTTTAAAAATGAAACAAGAGTCTTGGCAACTTCTCTCTTCCAAGTCAAAAGATTCATCTCACCCAACAAGATGTATTAGGGTTAGATTTGCTACCCGTATCAGAAAGACTTGACATCTCAGTGCCTTAGAGCAGGGATTAGCAAGCTCCAATCTATCCTGCCACCTACTTGTGTAGATTAGAATTTTATTTGAAGACAGGCACTCATCTGTTTGTGTGTTGTCTGTGGCTGCCTTGGCACTCCAACAGCAGAGTCGAGCAGTTGTGATAGAGATTATATGGCCCACAAAGCCTAAAACACTTACTATCTGGCCCTTTACAGAAAAAGTGTGCCTACCACTGTCTTATAGTGTCAATTTAGTTCTCTCTCATGTAAAGAAGCCCAGAGGCCAGCGGCACAGAGGATTAATAGTGTCATCCACGAACGGACTCCTTCTACCTTTCTGCTTTGCCATCCTAACTTTCATCATCAAGAGCCCCTTGTGACCCAAGTGGCTTCTGAGACTCTCATTACCATCTCTAAAATTCAGGCCAGAAGAAAGAGGGCAAGTAGAAGGTAAACGGGACCCCTCCCTGATGCGTCAGCTCATAATAAGAAGCCTTCCTGCAAGTTCCACAAAACACTATCACTTCCATTTTATTTGTCAGAACCTCGCCATGTGTCTTGTCTAGCTGCAAAGGGGACTGGGAAATAAAGGTTTTTTGGTTTTGTTTTTTAAAAATTTCTGGTGGCCCTGTGCCCAGCTAAAAATAAGGGTCTATTATTTTGGAGAAAAGAGAGTGTGGATGCTGAGTTAGGCAAGTAGCAGTCGTGGCCATAAAACACTATGTAGTGAAATCACAAACAGTAGATGCACAGGTAAGCCATACCTTTTCCCTATACCTTATGGGGTGGAAATTTTTAAAGAATGAAGCATTTGTATGCTGACATCATAAATACTACTTGTTTTGTCTTATGTTCACCATTTGGTATGTATATTAGCCAATTATGTCAGTGATTGTCTTAGCCCATTCAAGCTGCTGTAACAAAAATAACAATACTATCATAGACTAGGTGACGTAAACAACAAACATTTATTTCTCATAGTTGCGGAGGCTGTGAAGTCCAAGATCAAGTTGCTGGCAAGATTTTACGTCTGTTGAGGACCCCATTCCTGGTTCATAGCCAGCCTTCTTCTCACTGGGTTCTCATGTGGTAGAGAGAGAACAAGAAGGCATTCTGGGGGTCCCTTTTATAAGGGCACTAATCCCATTCATGAGGGCTCCACCCTTATGACCTAATCACCTTCCAAGGGCTCTACTGCTAATAGCATCAAATACCATTTGAGGGTTACAATTTCAACATATGAATTGGTGAGGATACAACCATTTAGTCCATCATAGTGCTTGATCAATTCATTCATTCAACAAGGCTTACTGGGGACCTGCAACGTTCCACACATGGTATGAGGCAAAGGCAAAGTGTGATGACCCACAGTTCCTGCCCTCAAAAAGTCTGAGTCAGCAAGGGAGACAGATAAGTTTGTGGACACTGGTATTTCAGGGAGAGAAGTTTCCTGGGGAGGTGGATATTGGCATATCATGGAAAGCATATAGGAAGGTCTTAAGACTTGAGCTGAATGTTGAAGAACTAGTTGGAAGGAATTTGCTGGTGAAGAAGTGGGAGCAAGGGCATTCCAATATGAGGGAGCAGCATGTGCAAAGACATGGAGGAGAAAAAGAACGAGCATGGATAGCCTGGCTGAGCACAGGGTGTGTCAGGGGCCACAAGAGATCAGCTGGGGAGGTGGGCACACATCACCCCCAGAACAGAAGGGATCTTGGCACCAAGGTGCTAGGTTTCCTCTGGACAGTGGTGAGTAGGCACTGAAGGGTATCACTTGGGAAAGTGACATGATCAATCTGTGTTTCATAAAGATCATTCTGGTCATAGTAAGGACAGATTGGGGTGGGGTGAAGAGATAGGAAGACAGTAGAAGGCTTCCATTTACATGTTTGCAGTTATGCTTAAGTTAAAGTATAATCTTGTATTGTTGCATGAGAAGATCCATTCACCCAAAAGCTAATTAATAGAGAGATAGATGAATAAAAATAACCTGTATTTCATTTAATCCTCCCAGCCCTCCTGTGAAGCCCCACCTTACACAAGAGGTAACTGAGGTTCAGAAAGGTTAAGTGGTTTATCTGAAATCTCACAACTAGTAAGTGGCAGAGTGGGGCTTGCATTAAGGTTTCCTGATCCCAAGTCCAGTGCTCTTTTTACTGCATGTTGAGAGCAACAAGCATTCCAGACTCAACCTGTCACCCCTAAATCCAGGCCAGGCAGTACTATTTGCATGTCTTGGCAGTAGCATATCTTAGTGGCATTAAATGTAGGAAAACATGGAGGCATTTCCTTTCAGTTACTTTGTGAGGCAAGATATCAGGAGTATTTTATTAGGTTTTGGCAAATTCTCTTAATAGGAAAAATCAACCATATATTTTATTATTCTTTGTTCAGTGCTGTGGCAATTATTCAAACACTCATGAAAGATCTATGTTTCTCTACGGTTCCAACTTTCTATTTGATTATAGCCCATCTTTCCTCGTTTATGTGGGGAGCCATAAAGATTCTCAAAACAGACTTGTTTAAAGTCTCGAATCAACAAAATTAAATAATATTTTTATTTTTAAAAATTTCTCATAGATTTTTGTCTTCTCAGAAAGAACTTTCCAGATAGCTGTTCTCATCCACACTCTGTCAAGACACTTAAAAACCTACATTGTGGGGGCTTCCCTGGTGGCGCAGTGGTTGAGAATCCGCCTGCCGATGCAGGGGACACGGGTTCGTGCCCCAGTCAGGGAAGATCCCACATGCCGCGGAGCGGCTGGGCCTGTGAACCATGGCCGCTGAGCCTGCGCGTCCGGAGCCTGTTCTCCGCAACGGGAGAGGCCACAACAGTGAGAGGCCCACGTACCGCACACACACAAAAAAAAACAAAAAACAAACCTGCATTGTGATTGCTACTTAGTTTCCTTGTCTTTTTCTCCACTAGACAGTAAGATCCTTGAGGTCAGCAACAGGGTATTTATCTATCTTTATACCATCTCCAGGCACAGTAATTGGCACTTGATAGCCCACAATAAACTGTTTGTAGATTAATTAATAACATGGAGCAACAATGTAACTAAACACATACAATTATATTTAAAATGGCACTGTAGTAGAATATTGAGCACATAAAAAAAAATCTACCTTCACTGTAATTTTCCTGCAAAAAGTCAAAAGCTCTAGGGAAAGCTTCAGGGGTGTGGAATTCAGAGGGGATGCTTAGGGGTCTATTTTGCTGTTTGTTTAGACTTAAGACCACAATGCCTTTTTAACAAGTTGATCCAGAGATGGCTGCTTCAAGGTTCCTTTCCCTTGCCCCTCCGTCACATCGCCTACACGAAGCCTAGGCTTTACAGATTAAGTCTGCTTTTCTTGGTTTAAAAGCAAAGTCTTTCTGCTTTCTTGAGTTGCTGTCTTAGAAGACCAGATGTTATGCTGGGCACATATGCCTTTAAAATTCACTTTGATTTCTATTCTTTGTCTGCTCTCCATGCTGGTACTTTACATTAAGGAGCCCCTAAAGTTTTGGCCCGCATGGGAGCTAAACACAGGGATTCAGATCCAAAGCTCTTCTCCACTCACACAGCTCACCCTCTCTCCTCCAGAGCCCAGCAGCATACGGTACCACACTTTCATTTTATGATGCAGTTTTGAGGACTGAATAGGTGTAACTACAAAGTAATGAGACATTTTCACCAACAGATCAGAATTCATTATCTGGTCGGTCCCTTGCCCCACACCTGTCTGGAAGGCATCTTTCAGAACTGCCTCAGACCCTGTTCATATCCATACCCTCAACCAGTCTCTAACTCTAGAACAGTTCCTTCCACCCTGACCTTGCCCTCTTTCCTTCCATTTGCTTTAAGCTCAGTTTTCCTCTTTTCTTCTGCTCTTGAGACCCCAAACCTGCACACCTTCAGAGTCAGTGGGGCAGAGTAAGGAGGAAACCCCAAATCAAGCCTTGTGTGAAGCAATGGGGAGCTGAGGGCAGACTGACTGCCTTCTATGATGCGGTCGTCCCATCCTAGGTGGCCGGTGTGGAGGCCAGGGGATGGCTGAATACAAGAAATGTAACGGCTGAGCTTCTAAGACTGTGCAGGGTTGCTGAGAAGAGAAGGCGGCGAGGAGAACAGCCAGAAGCATCAGACCCGATAGTTGGTCTTCAAGGATCGGTGGAATCTGAATTACCAGGGAGCGGGGTCGTGCTCCTCAACCAGGGCGATTTTGCTCTCCAGGGAACATTCAGCAATGTCTGGAGACATTTTTGGTTGTCACGCTTGGGGGTGGGAGGGGTCACTGCTAGTGGGAGGAGGCCAGAAACATTGCTAAGCGTCCTACAATGCACCCCTCCCCCGCAATAAAGAACTATCTGGCTCAAATATTCCATACTGCTGAGGCTGGGAAGCCCTGGGCTAGACAAAAGACATTCAGAGCAGGTGTCATACTAAGAAGGAAAAAAAACGTAGAAATTAACTTACTGCTGGAATTTAAAAAAATCATTCAGATCACATCTCATCAACCTCCACCTCACCTAATGTTTGCATACGAGGCACTTTTTCACATACAGATATTCATTTGCTCTTGGTACAGAGCAGTGTGACTGGCCCCTGGTGCTCTCGGAACTGGGTCAGTCTACCCTGGTGTTCATTCTTCAGCATCCTGTGCTGTGTCTCCTTCATAGTGCCGGGCACCATGAACACTGTGTCATTCTTATTTGTGATATGCCTCTCCTCCTAGAGTGTAAGCCTCATGAGGCCAGGGACTGATGTGTCTCCCGTCTATCTCAGGACCCACCTCAGCAACTCATGTTGGGGATGGGCTGGGGGGGAAGCCAAGAGAGTGGATGCTGGAGTCCCATTGAATGGGCTGAAACCCGCATTCTTCCACTAATTCACGGTCTGACCCAGGACAAGTCACTTCACTCTCACAAAAACTCCGTTTCCTCATCTACAAAAACAGGGATATATGGCACCTGCCTCCTAAGTAGAATTAAGTAATTTAATATGCACAAAGTGCTTAATTAATATTTGTCGATGGGTGAAGTATCAGAAAAGCAAACAAAGACAGGGTTAAAAATCTGCCTGTGTGTGTGGGGGGGGGACAGATTAGGAGTTGGGGATTAAAATATACACACTACTATATATAAAATAGATTAACAACAAGGACCTACTCTATGGCATAGGGAACTATACTCAATATCTTGTAATAACCTACAATGGAAGAGAAAGTTAAAAATATATATATATATAAAAAACTGAATCACTCTGCTGTACACCTGAAACTAACACAACATTGTAAGTAAACTATATTTCAATAAAAATTAAAAAAAAAATCTGCCTGCAAACCACCAATGAAGAAAACGAAGAACGAAGAAAAACACATAAAACAACTTGGCTTTTACTTTGTGGGAGCTTCAGAATGTAAGATTTTTCTTCTTTGTGATGTAACAAATGTGGAAAGCAGTTTGTTAATATTTATAGGCAAAAGCAGTGAAAGTTTTAGCAGGATATACATTTTTGCCATATTGATTTTACTTCACAATAAATGTTCTACCCAGGTTCTCTGACACGTCCAGTTTTCTCACTGTATTTATTGCGATAAGTTAATTTCATTTTCTATCGTCTCCTGCTAAAAACTGATTTATGGCACTATGGTTAGTCAACCTCAAAAAGGGCTTTAACAGCTTTCTGTGGTTGAACACTGCTAGCCTTCTTCCTGTGTAAATGCTACTTCTTTCTGCAGTCTTACATTCTTCTGTAGTATAGGACTCTCTCAAGCACACAGAGGATTTAAATCTTACTTGTTTTGTAATTGATATTTTCTGCTCTTCACGATTACTCTCCTTTTGGGTCTCTGATCCTGTCCTGTACTACTCTTCGTTTTTCCTTGGTTATTTCCTATGTAATATATCTTGCAGAAGCTCCAGAGACAGGCATGATTTCTAATCATTCTTTTATGTATGCAATCATTCACTTGACACTCAGGAAGCATTTATGGAGCGCCAGCGTATGCCAAACTCTGCTCCCAGCTCCTAGGTACAGGCAGTGAACACGTAAGCAAGATCCTGCCTTCCTGGAGGGGGCATTCTTGAGCGTGAAGGGAGACCAAAGAAAACAAAGAAGCAAATGCAAAAGATAATTTCTGACACTATATAAAGGAGATCAACAGCATGATTGCATTAGTTTTCTACGCCTGCTATAACAAATTGCCACAAACTTGGTGGCTTAAAACGACACAAATTTATTATCTTACAGTTCTGAAGGTCAGAAGTCTGACATGAGTCTCAATGGGCTAAAATCTAGATGTTGTCAGGGCTTCTGTCTTTCTGAAGGCTCTAGGGGAGAATCCATTCTCTTGCTTTTTCCAGCATCTAGAAGGGGGTCCACATTCCTTGGCTAGTGGCCCCTTCCTCCATCTTCAGAACCAGCGATGGCCAGTTAAGCCTTTCTTAAATCATCTCTCTCTCTGACACTGCCTCCCTCTTTCCCATATAAAGGACCCTTGCATCCACCTGGATAATTCAGGATAATCTCTTTATCTTAAAGTCAACTGATTAGCCATCTACATTCCATCTATAACCTTAACTCCCCCCTCTACCATATTCACAGGTTTCTGGGATTAGGGCATAGACTTTTTTTGGGGTCCATTAATCTGCTTAGCACAATGATATAAGGAGGGACTATAATTTTAGTATCCTCTTCTATACCTACATAGAATAGATGCTTAATAAATTCAATACTTAGTAAATGGATCAGAATTGTATACATTTGCTTCTTGTTAAATGACCACAACGAGAGCTGTGTTTTCTGTATTGCAGAATTGGTGAGGGGTAGGTAGTTTCGGTCAACCTTCCGGATTAACCCAAAGTTATCCCAACACAGAGAGAGGCTCAGGAGCCCCTGCCCCATCAGGCTCTGGAGGAGAAGCCCCCTCTGCATTTCTCTTGCTTCTCCTTTGGGGCTGTGGCCCCTGCAGTATCACTAGTGCGGTATCCCTGGTGGTGATCATCCTTCCCCTCCTCCCACAGCCTTTCTTTTTGCAGCTTCCTGAGAGCTCCACCACCTTGATTTCTGTTGGCTGTGGCCATTTTCCTGAATTATAAAATGTAGTTTTTAAAAAAGATCCTAGATACCCTGAGAAAACCATATTCAAAAAGAGTCATGTACCAAAATGTTCAATGCAGCTCTATTTACAATAGCCCGGAGATGGAAACAACCTAAGTGTCCATCATCGGATGAATGGATAAAGAAGATGTGGCACATATATACAATGGAATATTACTCAGCCATAAAAAGAAACAAAATTGAGCTATTTGTAATGAGGTAGATAGACCTAGAGTCTGTCATACAGAGTGAAGTAAGTCAGAAAGAGAAAGACAAATACTGTATGCTAACACATATATATGGAATTTAAGAAAAACAAATGTCATGAAGAACCTAGGGGTAAGACAGGAATAAAGACACAGACCTACTAGAGAATGGACTTGAGGACACGGGGAGGGGGAAGGGTAAGCTGTGACAAAGCGAGAGAGAGGCATGGACATATACACACTACCAAACGTAAGGTAGATAGCTAGTGGGAAGCAGCCACATAGCACAGGGAGATCAGCTCGGTGCTTTGTGACCACCTGGAGGGGTGGGATAGGGAGGGTGGGAGGGAGAGAGATGCAAGAGGGAAGGGATATGGGAACATATGTATATGTATAACTGATTCACTTTGTTATAAAGCAGAAACTAACACACCACTGTAAAGCAATTATACTCCAATAAAGATGTAAAAAAAAAAATCCAAAAAAAGATTAAACACTGAAAAGAAAAAATAAAAAAAAATAAAAAAGATCCTAGGAGAACATGTTCCAGATAAGGAAACTGAATTTTAGAATAGCTGGGGGGAAATATCTCAAATGACTTAGAAAGACTTTTGCCTGGTGCCTGAGAGATTAGACAGTTTTAAGGGTCTGCTTTTAGGCAGTATGAATATGGTGAGTTTAAGGTTTAATTTCTGCAGTGTTCCTTGATATTATGATGCCACTATTTTGCTGGGTGCCACGATTTTGCTGCCACGATTTTACTGGTCCAAAGCATGCAATTCTTCCTCCTCACTAAATTATAGCCTTCGTTCCTCAAAATGTCTTATAAGAATTAACCTTTGACAATTTAACAAGACCACGCATCAATGATCCTTCCTGCCCCCTGATTATATAACACAGTTGGCTGAATATGTGTCACTTGGCTTCTTTTATTTGCATCCATCTATTTTCCTCTGGATTCATGGCTATGTTCTCCATGCAACTAACTGTAAGCTCTCAGCAGGAAGGGAGGAAGTGGCGCATCGCTGTTATTTTGCTTGTACTCCTGCACAACGGCTACAGAGTTCTGTGGCCAAAAGTTGCTATGAATTATTTTAGTAAAAAGCATTGCTTGAAAACGCTGCAGAAAAATGTTAATATTACTTCTCAGCTAACTTTTAGCTGTAGAACTGAACACGGGCCATGTCTATCAGAAAGATTTTGGAATTAGTTTTTCAGAGAAAACTGGTAACGCCAAGCCACATTTGGACACTTGAGGCCAACCCAACTCATCTGAAGATAAAAACTCAGCAGTGCATTCCTTAGCATGGTTTCTCTAAATGTTCTCGTCTTACTTCATGCCAAGTTAGATAGAATTAGATATGATCATTCATACAGACATTTTTATTTCCCTATAGAACAGTCACTGAAATCTTTGACCTAGAAGATGGTAAAGCAAACCTGAAATCTCCTAAATTAAAGACACGATTCTACCAACTGAAAGTCTGAGAGGAAAAAACCTTCTAGGCAAAATAAATATGTAAGGTTTATGCTTAGCAAAATGATCTGTGAAAACCAGAATTTTTTTCTTTGTTTTCTATTTTTAATTTTCCTTAAATCCACCCTAATGCTTAAATATCAGTACAAACTCATGTATTTTATATTCTACTCCCACTGGGAATGGAGAACAGAGAAGAATCCACTTTCTATGGTTCAGAATGTGAGTTGCCTGACCTTTCACTCTGCTACCGAAAGCCAAAGAACCAGTCACATCTCAGCTCCATGGACAGGAGAATCTAGCCAGTTACACTGTGTTTATAACACAAATAGGAAGGTATGTGTGTGTGTTGTAATGGTTACAAGAAATCTAAATTGAAACTTTGCTACATGTAGCTATAATGTTCACTTAAGTAACTGCTTTTCTTTTTCTTTTTCTTTTTTTTGCAAACATAGTTTCTTACAAAGTCTTAGCTTGCTGCTATGGAAGCAATGACATTAACAGAAATAACAGTGGTGCCACAAATCTTCGGGGATTTTTTTTTTTTAATGGAAAGGAAAATTCTAAAACTAAAAATATACTTTTTATTTGCAACTATGGGAATACAAACACCAGAAAAACACAAGAGGACTGTATAATTGGGACATGGGAGGCATTCTATCTGGTGGTTTTAGGGAAAGGACAGTCATGGGATGGAATCTATGTCTTAGGTCATTAAAATTTGGGTAACAGAGAAAAAAAAATCTGCATTAACAAAAGAGATGATATCTGGGAGGGAGTGACAGTTCCACCACACCCCCCTTGCACCACTTTACAGGGTAGGGGATACCTGCCCCAACGCCTTCTGGGTTTATATAGTTACTTATGACATTATGAGCCCTGTCCCTTGGCATACGGTTTTTAAACACAGATAACCACTCACCACAGAGATATCATCCCCTATTTTAAATTTTAATTGTCAATCTTAATTGATATTTATTTTACAGAATCCACTGAAAAATGTTCAGATGTAAAAGTATCCAAATGTAAGAGAAATACCATCTTCTTTATCTCAGCTGTGACCATCAATGGCAGTTGGATTTGACGGCATGTTAAGACCAGTGACCTACCTCATTTCAATTGGCCTCTATTATCACTATTAGCAAAGAGCAGGATGGTTTTCTGCATGCTTACTGATCTTACGATCATAGCTGTAAATTATTTGTATCAAAGTGCTGATTCATATAACTTGCTTACATAAAAATTTTCTTTCCATTAAGGAGCACCACACTTTTTTTGTTTTCTCATCTTTTGCTTTCTTGTGGATCTTAAGAGTTTTAGGGGGTTAAAAGGAAAGATGATACTTTCTGTATTTTACATCTACTGTAAGGCTAAGATAGGTTAACACTAAAAAAGCAAAACCTTTCCTGTGTTTCTCTTACCAAATAATGTTGGGAAACAACAATACCCCTGGAATAAAAAAAAGAGCAGAGTTGGCTTTATGCCCTCTGTTAGCAGGCTGCAGTAGCATCTTCATTTACAAAGTGGAAGACATTGTATCAAGAATGTTCTTATTCAGTTAAATTTTACATCAGTTAATTGATTTAAAAAAATATTATTCCAGATTTTTGTGAAAAGAAAATATGATGCCTAAAGATTGAAAACTATCTTGAGAAAGAAAAAAAATTGTTGTTACTTATAATACATAAAGAATGACCCCATGCCAGAGTTACATCAGCACCGCAGTGAAGAAAGTTGCCTGCTAGCTATTTACAATGGACGGTGAAGAATTCAATTCTAACTTTTGCATTTTGAGCTATGTTGCACATATGGCTATGTCAGCCTTCACTGAAGTTTTGGATCCAACAATAACGACTGTATAAACACTGGAGCAAGTGGAAACTTAAAAATAAAAAGAGAAGTTGTGGAACAATGTAGTCAGATATCTGGGGCACTTAAAAACACAGATACAATAAATAAATAGATACAGACAATGTCTAATGATTTAGAGGAATGAAATTATATAACAATTGCCGTGTATTTCCATTGGCAAATCCACCAAAAGTTGATTTCTCAAGCAATTTCGCTATCCATAAATTCTCAAGGTTGATTTTTTTTTTCTTTTGCCCTGCAATCTGTATTTTATTAAACACTTTAGTTTGGGGAATTCTTTACTGCTGGCTAAAAGAACTCATGCATGCCCTAGGGTGTTGTGATAGCACATTAATGCAATATTACATTAATCAATGACACCAGAGACATATACTATTTTCAAAGGAAAACAACAGCAAAATCCACATGTGTGTTGTCTGGGCAAGTGAGCTTCTGACTTGGCAAAATGTTACATTCCAAATTCAGCTATCCTGAAACAAATCCAATTTGTGAACTTTATATCAACAACAGCAAACACTGATTGAGCAAAAGTAATGTATTTATGCATCCATCATTTATCACCAGAGTATATAATGTGAAAAGAATGAGACATGATGCCAAAGAGAAACATTCCTTTAAAATTAATTAGCAAGCTTCTTGAGAAACTTCTTAAAAGGTTACATACACGTAGACCTGCATCAATCAACCCAAACCAACGGCTCTGTGCATACAACAGGAGCTAAGCCACGAGCACTGCTGCTTTGAGTACCTGCCAGAATGTCACCCTCATGTGGCTCAGTTTTTTTTATCCAGAAGGGGCTTGGAAGAGATTATCTGGATAATTTGTAGAAGTCAGAGTTCATGTTTTGCTACTCCAGCCTTGGTTCACGGCTGGTCTGCTCAATCCCTTAAGCATGGACTGGGGATGAAACCACAGATGGGCTCCCTTTCCAGGGAGACTAATTTACCTCCCTCACAGCCCTGGAGCACAGCAGACTTTGGTGTGCTGGACGGGGTGCATGAAGAGCATTGCAAATATAAGCCCCAAATCTTGCAGTCAGTGACTTCAGACAAAAGTCTGTGTGAGGCATGCCTGGTAAAACCCAGTGAAGATACACTATCAGAATGAGGAAGCAACCCAGAGGTAACATATATGGAGAGTGGGTGGGCAGTGTAACTTCCATTATGTGAAACTCCCCTTCCACCAGATAGCCTTGGGTTACTTGAACTCGATGAAAATAACTCCTTCTACGTTCTCTTGTTTTCATCTCGAAATTTCTATCTCCACTCCCTGGAACCCTTTTTCCTGGTCTTTATTGCCAAGGCAGACATGTCCCCCCACCACTCTAAGTATAATCTTTCTACCTTTGCTGTCAACTTGAACTCCCCACATGGTTCAGAATATGAGTACTTTTCTCTATATGGGAGATTAAAGATGGCTATAAATCCTTTGCTACTCCTCTCATTGAGAGGTGGCATCAAATTCCTTTCCCCTTGAACCTGACCTGGCCTTAGGGACTTGACTGACCAATAGGATGTGGCCTAAGTGATTCTTTAGGCTTCTGAGGCTAGGTCTTAAGAAATCTTGCAGTTTGCCTGGACCTCCTGGAACACTTCTCTGGGAGTTGCCACGTAAGAAGTCGGACTAGCCTGAGAGACTGGTGAGGCCATATGTAGGTGCCCTGGTCAACCGTCCCAGCTGAACACAGCCTTCCAGCCATCCCCACCAAGGCACAGGACTGTGCCAGCTAAATACCACTGGGTGACCTCTGTTGATACCAGGTGGAACAGAAAAACAACCCAGCTGAGCACTGCCTCAATTCCAGAGCTACCAAATCCTGAGATATAGCACAGTGGTTGCTGTTAAAAGCCACTAAGTTTGGGGGTAGTGTGTTTTCTAGTCATAGGTGCTGGAACAGAACTCTAACTTTTAATTTCTCATGTTTACCAGTTCATTACCTTCTCCTAGAAATCTGCTCAGTTCTTCCAGTGTTAAAATCTTCCCTCAACCCTACCACATCATACAATAAAGCTCTGCTTCCCTCGATGGTAAACAGCTTCAAAAGACTAGTCCACTGCTTCCGTGTCCTCATTTCACTCTTTAAATACACAGCAATCTGGCAGTCACAGTCTCCATTCTAAAATGGCAGGATTCCAAAGTTGGAAGGTACCTTAAAGGCTGCATCAACCAGCCATATGTTCTCTCTTGAATTCCCTTCCATAAGGTCCCTTCTTGGTCGTAGGCGTCTTGATGATACTCTTAACATCTCAAGGGATGTGGTGCTTGGTGCCACTCAAGGACACTCCTTCTATCTTTGGATATCTGAGATTACAGGAAGTTCTCTGACTCTGCACAGAATTCTGTCTCTTTAAAGTTTCCATCCACTGGTCCTAGTTCTCTTGCTCCTCATTATATACAAAAAGACTAATCTCTCCAATTTTGGACGCACTGGGCAATCATCCAGGTAACACAGGGATTAGGTGGTGGCAGTAGAGATGGAGAGAAGAGAGTATATTTTATACTTCTTCCAGTCAAAGACATCTTAGTGTTATTGAAATGTGTATGCATCTTAAAATTGATGCTTAATGTCACAGGGTGAATGTCACAATCACCTTTTTTGTTTCTATAATGTAACTGAACTTGGGTCTTGAGACGTCATTCCATTTAGCTATGGAAAACATGGAGATAGTAGAGTATAGAATGATACAGCATAGATGGTGGTTGAATCCTAGCTGCAGTTCCTTCTTATCTTTATGACCTTGAGAAATTTACCCTCTAAAACTACAGCCACTTCTAGGGATACTCAATCATGTTCAGGTATTTCAGTCAAATTCAGAACTTAGAGTCAAATTAGGGTTCTGCCCTTCCTTTTCTTTTTCCTGGGGTAGTATCTAAATTCTAAGAAGGCCCATCTGTGTCATGGCATCAAGGAAGAGACATCTGGTCCGTTAGTTTTCACCCACCCCCAATCCTGCTAATCTCCGCCCCCCCCTCCAACGCTCCACCCTTCAACCAATGGTGCTAATCTTTTGGGGGGACTTTGCCCCACAATGCTTTTGCTGTTGAGGTTGCTTCTGTTTCCACAGCCTCTGGAACATGGAATCCTCATCAAATATGCTGATGGTGTTCCTTCCGTAGGACACCAAGGCCTTTTGGATCCCCTCCCAGGGAAGCCTCTGGAGACACAGGGAATTTTAAGACACTTTCCAGGTTGAGCGGACGTCTCAACCAGCTGCTGCTGCTTCCCCTCCACCATCAAGCTGCTGCAAGAGATCCTATTAGGTGTGGCTCCCCCTGGAACGATGGTTGGAATCTAACCCCATGGTTGGAATCTAACCCGGCTCTCTTGTACTGTGGCATCTCCCCAAGTGCCGCTGGGGTTTCTGCTATCTCCTATCTCCAGAGGCACTGGGTGTGGATCACCTTCTAAGAGTCCTTCAGCATCTCAACTGCAGATTCCTCTCCTGCCAACATCTAAAATGTTATCTCCTTTGGGACACAAAACTTCTCAGACACCACCCTTCCTTCTCTCCAACTACTAAGTTGTCAGGCTTTGGCTCTTGATATGCAAAGCAAACCATGAAGACATTTTTTGAAGTTTATCTTTTAAAAAATTCTACCTAGTAATTCAACAAAACAAAACAAAACCCCAACCCTGGCTCCAGACTATCCTTTATGAATTGCATGACCCAATCTTAGAAGTCAATCACCAAGAATTTGCCTCTTTGTTTTCTGCAATTAGCTTGTGTATGAGGTGAAAAAGGAATTACCAAGAAGAAAAAAACATTGGTTAGAATTTGAAAAGACAGTCCTACTAATTACACTTGACTTGGTAGTGCTTACTTTCTTCCTGAAAACTATTATTAAATTAAAATGATGGTACATCTGACATCAATGACACAATAGCAATGAGGGAAAGAAACGTTAATTCAGAGGTAGTTTCTAAGCAGTTTGGTATAACAGAGTGGTTAAGGGGGTGCAAGTTGGCGTCAAATAACCTGAATTTAAGTCCTGGCTTCACATTAGCTGGGTGTCTTTGAGCAATTTACTAACTTCCTATGCCTCCGTTTTCTCATCTATTAAATAAGGATAATAATGACAATTAATTCATAGGTCGTTATGAGGATTAGATGAGTTCACAGATGCAAAGCATTAGGACAGTGTCTGGCACAAGGTAAAGACTCAAGAAGTGTTATTTATTGCTACGTGTTGGATGTGGAGGGTGGTACAGGAAAGAGGTAAGGACAACTCGACTGATCAGTTTTACAGCTAACTTCCTAGTCCCTGAGGTGGAACTAGAAGCGGGTTCTCTTTCCTCCAAGTCACTGTGCTTTCCCACAGAGAACAGAGATTCGTAAGGCAAGGATAAAACACAGGTCGACTTTAGTTCCACTTCTTGAGACCTAGTGGGATAGAAAGGAGAGTGCCCCCAGTTCTTCACAAAAGAGAATTAGAGTTACCGCTTTTCACCACTCTGGGCAGTAAAGGGTGATGAAGAGGTCCACAGCCTGTGGATTTCTAACCTGGCTGAGAGAAAGGCATCTTTTGGATGCTTTGTGGGGTCCCATCTACTTATGGGGCCCCCTGGGACCAGTCCTGACTGTAACCAAGTGAGGTCAGCTCGGAGAGCCTGGCTGCCCAGTATAAGTAGCCCACAAAATCCTTTAAAATATATAGCTTAAAGTCAACCACAAATTGAAATTTAAAGCTAGCATTGGTGCCTAAATCAAACTGCTGGGTTACAATGAAGCTATGTGGGAAAGCTTTCTTTTTATGGCTTACACACTTTAGCTACTTTAGGGAACAGTCTGGGTATCAAAGGACATTTCATAAGGAAATGAGGGTTGCTTGGGCTTCCTAGTGGAATTGTCCTACGGATCCTTTGCAGACGAAATGATTCACTTTACCTGCTTGAAAAGCAAAGTAGATGGTGGTGCTATTTACTGAGATGGAGAACAGGTTTGGGAGGGAGGAAGGGCTCCAAATTTCAGTTTGGATCTGTTGTATATGAAAGGCCTATGAGAAATCTGAGTGGAGGTATTAGGTAGATACAAAACTCAGATGAGATAGACATGTGAGAGATTTGTTGGTTTCTGTTAAGTGAAACTATGGAACAGAGGAGGAAACCCCTCTAGGAGACACTGTAGGAAGAAAAGAGAGTCCAGCATTGGTCCCAAGGCACCACAATACATAAACCTTCTGGAGAGGAGGAGATTGCACAGAAAATGAGAAGCAGTAGCTAGGAGAAAACCAGAGGCCAAGAAGAGAGTATTTTAAGGAAGAGGGAGTGGGCAGTTCGCTCAAATACTGCTCAGAATGTCAAGGGAAGTGAGGAGTAAAAACTGTCAATGGAATTGGTCAACACAGAGGTCACTGCAAATCCTCCATGTTGAACTGAACACAGGTTCAGTGGAGTGATGCAGCAGGCTTCTGATGCTGAGTGGGGTAAAGGGTGAATGGAAGTCAGGGATGCAGACATTCTGTGGGGACAACTCTTTGGAGAAGCTTAAGCTGAAGGAGAGAGGAGAGATGAAGTAGAGACAGGTGGGCTCTGGGAGGGTAAGAAAGGCTGAGAACTCAGCGGGGGGTGTGGGGGGGGGAGATACAGATCTTGTCACACCAGAGACTTGTTTTGTCTTTAATATCAACTGAAATCATTATGCAGTTTTCACAATGATGTTGTTGTCATAATTCCCATCCTCTACTCTAATAAAACTAGTCTTAAAATAAATCTTTTCTCTGCTCTCTTCAGTAGTATATTCATCATCTAACTACAGTTTCAACCACCCATTTATGCAGCTGACTACCCACACTAACCCCTCTCTGTACCCCAACACCATATTTGGAGACGGACATCTCATCTGGGGTCTCACCAGGGTCTCAAAGATAACAGGTCTCTATAAAGAACAGAAATTTTCTCAGTTGGGTCCTCTTTACTCCCCGATTTCCTTTAATGGGACATCCAGATACTCAACACTCAAAACCGTATCTGCCTTTCCTGTCACCAGGGAACCAACTCATAGTCTCTGGCTTGGAGCCTTTCTCTTGGTGGTCCCCTGCCCAGACCACTCTCTCCACCACCCCCATCTGCCAAAAGCCTACCTTTGTCTTTAAAGCTTACCATACCTGATCCAGGAAACTTCTGCTAATCCTTCCAATTTGATGTGATCTCCTAACCTTTAAACCTCCTCGTATACTTCTCTTAAACTAGATTTATTTGAGAGACTGTCTTATCTGCTTGATTAGACTTTAAACTCATGGGCTTTATTGTATTCATTTTTGCATCCCTTGCGTCACTAGATGCAGCAGGCACTCACCAAAGTTTTGTTTAATTGGCTCAAATTATTAATGAATTCTTTAGATGAAGTGAATTTTTCCAGTTGTACGCATGCAATATAAATAATAGTTCACTGGAAACTTAAGAGTGTACTTAACTGGAGTACAGAAATGAGCTCATATGAATATCAGGGCACTGCCAAAAACTGCTTTTTTTTCCTGGAACAAATATTTATTTAACTTTGTATTACAGTATGGAATATTTCAAATATACATAAAAGTAGAAAGAATAGCATAATGAACCCCCATGAACCCATCATCCAGTTTCAACAACTCATAACATTTTCCCAATCTAATTTCATCTGTTCATCAACCTTACTCCCCTTTTTTTTTTTTTCTGGAGTATTTTAAAGCAAACTCCAGACAGTATATCATTTTACTTATATATCCCTCAGGAAATATCTCTACCAGATGAGGTTTTGTTTTATAATTCAACCACATGTCAGACCTAACGAAATTAATCCTAATTACTTAAGATGATTTAATATCTAGTCTTTGTTCATATGTCCTCCATTTGTTGCAATCATTTTATTCAGAGAATGCTTGCTTTAACAGTTATAGCCTATTTTAAACAACTTAGTGCAAGGCACTAACTCTTGATTCTTTTAGCATATGTGCTGGAAGAGGTTAAGGAGAAAGGAGATATTCAATTTCTGCATTACTTAGTTTGCTTGATTCATTTCCTTCCCTTTTCCCGCTACTGCTGCTTTGGATCTTTCTCATTAGCATGTTTATCAAAGAATGGGAAGGGAAAGGAGGTGGGGCAAAGCTGTGATTTGTCCCACCATACCTCTTGTCCCTTTCTTCTATAAGAATAGAAGTCCTGGCACAAGGCTAAGCACTTAGAGATGACATTTCCTAGACTCTGTCGCAGTTAGATAGCTACGAGACCATGCAACTTTTTGAGCAAAAGTGATGTGTGCCATTTCGGGATCACACTTTTAACTGGAAAGACGTGTGCCCTCTCCTCTCTTATACCCACTTCTTAAGGGCTTATATACAGATGCCGATGAAGAAAAACCTTAGAGGATCCCAAAGCAACCAGATGAAAGAGCCCGGGGCCCTGGTTGACCTCATGAGGAAGAGCTGGCCTGCCAACTTCCAGACCACCAGTTTTTAAACTATGGTTATTTTGGAATCTGTTACAACAGCTGTTCTGATATCTTAATTAAGATAGAAGGTAAAACTCAACCATGTCAGTCTTATAATTTTCTAAAAATCTAATGAGAGTTTCTATTGCCAACATGACAGATAATCCAATACTCTTTGCATGTGTTTTCAATTATTACTAGCTATCACTCTGTCTTGAAGTATGATGATTGACTGACACTAGTTAACTGAATGTACACTGTGAAAATCCAGTGTGGCTGGATTTTGTTCCAGGCAAACTTTTTTTTTTTTAACATCTTTATTGGAGTATAATTGGTTTACAATGGTGTGTTAGTTTCTGCTTTATAACAAAGTGAATCGGCTATACATATACATATATCCCCATATCTCCTCCCTCTTGTGTGTCCCTCCAGCCCTCCCTATCTCACCCTTGTAGGTGGTCACAAAGCACCGAGCTGATCTCCCTGTGCCATGCGGCTGCTTCCCACTAGCTATCTATTTCACGTTTGGTAGTGTATATATGTCCATGCCACTCTCTCACTTTGTCACAGCTTACCCTTCCCCCTCCCTGTGTCCTCAAGTCCATTCTCTACGTCTGTGTCTTTATTCCTGTCCTGCCCCTAGGTCCTTCAGAACCATTTTTTTTTATATTCCATATATATGTGTTAGCATATAGTATTCGTTTTCCTCTTTCTGACTTACTTCACTCTGTATGACAGACTCTAGGTCCATCCACCTCACTACAAATAACTCAATGTCGTTTCTTTTTATGGTTGAATAATATTCCATTGTATATATGTGCCATATCTTCTTTATCCATTCATCTGTCGATGGACACTTTCCAGGCAAACTTTTATTTGAGTCCTCCCCATGCTACTCCCTAACTATGAAGAAATTATTAAAACTATATGACACTTTAAAAATCTATAAAATGGGAATAATAGTGTTCCCTAGAAGATGAATTACAGTGAATAAATAATGTATATTAAAGGAGTGAACATGGTACTTGACACATAGAAGTATCCAGAAAAGGTTAATTCCATTTCTTTTGGTTCTCTGTGCCATAAGTCAGAACTGGACACTGATTAGGGGTCCTGGGATTTTCAATGCCAGTTTGTTCCTAAAGACTGAAAGAAGTTATAGGAAAAACTTGTGGATGAAAATCACGGACCTTATCCCAAGGATTATATGGCTGCTTAGAGGAAATGTTGATTAGTAGTGTATTAGTTAGGGTAACACGAGCTGAATAGAGCACACAACCCTCACATCTCAGAGGGTTCGAATCCTTTCGATAACAATAGATGTTTCTGGTTGGCAGGGAGGCTCTGTTCCATCTAGTTATTCAAGAGTCCAGATTGGCAGAGTCACCAACCAGCATGGTAACAAGGGATGGTAGGGTCAAGGGGGAGGTACTTATGGGCCACAACTGTAAGTTGATGTATGATTTGAAGTTGATATGATTTCATAACTTCCACCACATTCCACTGTCCCATGAGTCTTATGGTCAGACCTAACTGCAAGGGATGCTGGGAAATGTAGTCAGCTGAGCACCCAGGAAGAAGAGAAATGAATCTGGGGATCAGCCAGCAGCATCTACCATAAGTAGCAGTGAGACTGCAAGATAATTTACTGAACTATAATATTTAGCTTCAACTTGAGTAGTGGGAGAATACACTTGGAAAAACTTACTCAAAATCTCTATTAACAGTTTCTCACAAAAACCCTTTTATGATGTACGAAACAAATTTAGGAAAGATAATATTTTGAAGAGTTGATCAGAAAAAAAATTTCCTGATCACCTCCAAGTGACTCTAGTAAGTAATAAAAATTACTTTAAAAAGTTTTAATGTCAGAAAACCTAAATTATTTTAGTTAGAAAAAGACTCAAGCCTTGGATCATTTTCCTCTAGGAAAAAATAAGCACTTTTGTTTAGGGAAGCATTTAAACTTCTAAGGGATTCTCAGAGTTATTAACTTCAAGTTGTCTTTTCCTAAACAATGATGTCCTAGTTACTGAATCAACAGTACACAGGTGGCCCAGAAACCACAAACACATTCATCACAGCCACTGTCAGAATCTCTGAGATATGTGGTGAAACCTGCTAAGAGGCTGCAGACTATTATGTTTCACTATAATGATATTTCCAGAAATAAAGGGGATTACACATTAATAAAGCAATGAAACTATGCAGGTAACCATGACAACGGCTGCAAATTCAATAACATGTTATACCCCTGAAAATTTTTTTCTTTTCTTTTTTTTTTTATTGCCAGAAAGATTAGAGAAATTATGAGAAAGAACTGAGAAGCATTTATATCTCATCTGTACTCTCGTACCTCCAAGGATGTCATGGGCATGCTTAGCACATTCTAACACCAATTTCACAGCAACCTAAAATGCCCGTTCCGGTTCCTGTCTCCATATTTATCTTGAGAAATGGTCAAAGCAGGGAGCCCACAGTTCAATGTCTTCAAATGAACTTCAGGGAACTATTTCTCTAAGTCAGGTCCAATTTCATCCATTTTCTAAAATACATTTCTCTTTGAATCCTCACCAAAACAAATGGCTTATCTCTAATGACACGCCCACAGAAATTTCTGAAGGCTCTTAAACATCTAAATCAGATTTCAGAAAAATTTAAAGAAAGACATATAATCTAAATCATTCAGCTTTCCAATTAATCAAATTATGTTTATGTTTTACTGGCTTCTGATGTGTTGATAAATGGGATGTCACAAATTGGAAGTATTATTTTAAAGTTTCTCTTCTCCACCCCTCAAGAAATGCACAAAACAAGAAAATTCTTTTTATCAGTGGTTCCCACATTCTCCTATGATTTAGCCTTATTATGTATAGATTAACATTCAGATCAATATAGAAAAAAATTCTGGATGACAGTATATTAAGTGGTAGTAAGAACACCAAAGGCCATCTTCGTGTAGCTGGGAAAACTGACCCTGCGGAAGGTATGTGTCAGAAATAGCCCCTCTTTCACCAGGAGAAAATGGAGGGTCACAAGGAGGTGAGACCAGTAAGGGAAGAATTATCTACCCCTCAAATGCTGAGCTGCCCTTGCTTCTGGCTCAAGTGAAAGATGAAGCGATCCATCTTCCCTCATCTAAAGAAATGCCACATTGATGAGATTTTTAAAAATGCTTTTTGCTCTTCAGGCAGGCTCCTCTTCTCTCCACTGTTTGTCCGCTTGTGGTCATCTTGCCACTCGTCAGCACCCGTGCAGGTTGCTGTCCTCGTCTGATCAGACTTCCATGTGGCCCAGGATGCTGCCCACCTGTCATCTCTGGAAGTGCCCTGTAACATCCAGGAAGCACTCTCCTCTCTTGGTTCCTCTTCCCCTTCTCCCTCAGCTATTCCCCCACCCCTGTGATGACACCTTCTCAGTTTTTCCTCCCCGTAGTGTGGGCGTTGGCCAAGGCTCCACCCTCAGCCTCTTCCCCTCCCTCCCAAATGCAGGCTGTCCCTGTCAATTCTTCTCCCTCAACCCCGAAGAAGGAAATAACTGTCTGGTTCCACACTCCCTCTGAAATCCTTCAGCCACTCCCCAAAGCCATTAGGATCAAGTTCAGTCTCCTTCACCAGGCCTGGTCCTGGGTGACCTCCCAGTGCCACGAACTCCTCACACCTTTTCTGCATTCAGATGACTCTCCACACAGCTTGTCCAACATATGGTGGTATTTCCCGCCTTTGTATATGCTATTCCTCTAGCTCGGACACCCTTCCTTTTTTTCCCCCATCTCTCTCATGTGTAAATCAAATCATTGTCCTCGTGCAAAACTTTGCCCTGCTTCTTGTTTCCTAAGATATAAAACCGAAACTAGTTTTTGGCATGTAGGGCTTTCCCAGATCTGAGCCCCTGCTTATTTCTCTAACCAAAGCTCCAGTTATGCCCATATCTTTGACTTCACTTCCAGAAATATCCAATTATTTTGAGTTCCCGAAGCTCAGCCTGAAAGGAAATTCTCCCTGAATCACTGCATCTACTTCCAATGTCAGCTCCTGAAAAGTGGTCACCTCCTCCATCCTCTCTTGGAGCTTTAATTTTTCTCCCATGATTGGCTGTTCCTTCTCAAGAAGAATGAAGTCAGGACCCAGAAAAGTCCCAAGCACAAGAGCGTTCAGTTGAGCAAATACCCCTGAATGGGTTCATCTCTCACTCTGACTGTTCCTCAATTCCCTCGGGGAGGCCTGAAGGCCCTGCTTCTCTCTCTTGCCAGTGTGTTTCTTTGTCCTTCTGCTATGAAGAGCCGCAGAGGTGCACTGAGAACCTCAGCTACTGCTCCCGGGGCAGTAATGACCACAGGTGCGTTGGGGTCACTACCCAAGAGGTAGAGGAATCGAACACACATCCAGATTCTCCAGGGATCCTGAGGTTACAGCAGGCTGGGGACCCACAAGAAAGTAAGGGCCGGCCCAGAAGGATAAAGACCTTTAGGTTTCTGGCCATACATTAAACTATATAACTTGAAATTATCCAAATAAATATGTGGATTAAAGACATTTCTAAGATCAGCCTCCCACTGAGTTATGATCTCCTGATGACAGACTGTCTCACATATAAAAATAGCCATTTGCATGTGACTTCTTCCTCCTCTCGGTCAACAGAGCAGGGGATGGGTGGGAAGAATAATTCCCTTCTAAATCACTTGCAATTCTTCCCGGTCTTCTTTTGCATTTGACTGATCACACTTGAAGCAATTTATTTCTCTTATATAATCCTTTTTCTTTCCCCACTCTTTTCTTCCATCTCTTGCTGAATTACCAGGAAAAAGGTTATTTCCCCATTGACCACTTAAATTTTCTAGCCCTCAGTTTCTCCTTCTGTGAAATGGGAATAATGATAGGGTTGGGATTAAGTATACAATATCTATAAACTGCTTAGCACAGCAGAAGGGGGGAGCGTGACATATGCTGGCTGTGATCATTGTCCTTTATATTCCATTTATGGGTAACAAACACAGGACAAGGCAAGAGATAAATCTCTATTAAGGAAAAGGATGGTCAGTCTTATGGTGAAGTTAACATATATGGCCAGAGCCATCAACTTCCTCACCCTCTTTAAAATAACCAGAACAATCAGTCAACACTTATTTCTCACTCCTAAGTGCAAGGCCCTATTCTAGGTCATGTGGAGGATACAAAAAAAGAGCAGTGAGGAATTCCGGAAGTCATAACTATTTCTTCTCTATTTGTGTAATGTATATTCTAACCATTTCTCAAAATGACAAGGCAGTTTGCAATATAAAACACTCAGGGCAGTGGAAATCAACACAAAATAAAGAATCAGATGAAAAAAATACACTGGGAAAGGAGAGAAAACCAGCTGGCTATGGCATGGGAACATGAAATGTGGCATCAGAGGAGAAGCGGAAATATCTCCCATTAATGAGAAGCACCAGGAGAGACAGCACTGTTTCCAGTATTAAATTCTAGGAGGAGACTATTGCATGGATACTTACATAAAAAAATACTGAGTCGAATAATAGGAAATATCTTCAGAGTCGTTTTGCAGAACAGGCAGCTGAGATTGACAGAAAAGTGCCTGGAGTCAGACAGACTTGGTTTACATCCAGGCTAGGCTGCAGTGTCCTACCCTCTTTGACACATTAACTTCTCTGAATCTCAGAAACGGCGATAATGATCCCTGCCCCCCAGAGTCACTGAGGGTGAAATGAGATCGCGCAAGTCAGTGGCTGGCCACGGCAAGTATTGAACAAAGACTTGTGTCCCCCACCCCCAGGTGTACCCTATATGAGTCATTATTCCTAATAAATATGTATGGACTTTAATGCTCATATATGATTCTTCATAAAAATGGATGAATCGTAAGTTGTCTATTTGTAAACTTGTTTGATTGTCTCTCCCACTAGATTGCAAGCTCCACAAGGAGAGAGGTACTTCCTGTTTTTTCTTCTGGCATAAGGGGTAAGGAGCACACTGCACCAGTATGTGCTCCACCAATATTTATTGCAGGAAGGAAAGAAGGCATTTTTAGTGAGGACTCACTAATATGGTAAGCGCGTTGCTTTCTGGTGAGTAGCTTGAGGTGTACACGTGGATGCAGAGACCCTCAAGAGAGAACGGTTTCTGCTCACTTGACAGGCGCTCTCAAATATCCACGTTGGATGTTCTGAATATCCTCATGCGCCTCCATTTAAATCTGCTTTCCCTCCAGTACCAGCATTCAAGGGAAAAGTGTTAAGCAACTCAGCTATTGATTTCATTGCTTTTATGTTCTTTAGATCTATGTGTTTCCAACAGTACGGTGTACTATTTATCACTGAAAGTGCACAATCAGCTTCAAAACAGAATGCGGAGAGTTTATGAGCTAGCCTCGAAAATGAATTACCACTTATAGAACAAAATTTTTGTGTGAAAATATGTTCCCAGTTCGAAATGACTAGCTCATGAATGAACTTCTGAAACCTGGTCCATTTGTACTTCAGGTGGTCTACAATGTACTGATAGATCCTACGAAAGTTTCACCTTCATAATGCCATGGCGTTAAAAAATGTAATCTAAGGTAAAATATTTTGTACCTTTCCTTTTCTCCTTCCTCCCTCCATCCCTCCTTTTCTCTTCCCATGTTTCCCAAACACAGTTTAAAAAAAATTCCCTATATTCTAAGCCACATTGGCAGAAGAAGCTCCAAAAAAGTGTTAAGGCTGTGACTCACCTCATTGTAATTCTCCTTGTAGGATTTATGGAAAAGGAGTGAAATCCAAGAGAATAAAATAAAACTGAAAAAATCCCACTGACAAGTAAAAATCCATTCTGTAGGAAATAGAGTTATATAAAAGATTTATATTTTGTTTCATATAACTCAGAGGAAACCCATATCCCCTGTTAACTGCCGTCTCTAATTAGTTACAGACCATTTAACTCCATAAATATTTTCAAGGATTAATGATAACTGACACATGTATTATGCCTTTAATCTTCTAAGTAATGTTAATATTGATTCATTTTTCTTAGAATCTTGGGGGTGGTGCCAGATTCTATCCCAGTAGAAACCGAGGCACCTTGTAACCAATGCATAATGGTTAGGTTGACCTGGTCATGCATGTTTACCCAGGTTTGTCTCTTTGCCGTGTCCTCCACTCAGCTCAGCTCCAGCCATCACCACGGTGACTTCCCTCTTTGTGTTCTTCCATCAACCACTTTCCTCAAACCCCAAGGAAGCCTAGATACCCATGAATTCAAGGGCTCTCCAACTTGACTGTGCTTCAGAACCACGTGAAGGAGCATTAAAAAAAAATACAGATGATGCATGGGTCCCATCGCAGACTGAATCGGTCAGCATTCATTGGTTGGTCTCTGAGCACGAGACCTAAGCCAACCTGGCTGACCAACATTAGTGCAGTTTTAACAGCACGGAAAGAAGAAAGCATTATTCAAGATCTCTAAGTGAAGTTGTTTTTAAAGGGAAAGAGGAGTTTTCAACGGGGATCTGTAATGGTTAATTTTATGGGTCAACTTGACTGGACCACGGGGTGCCCAGGTATTTGGTTAAACATTACTCTGGGTGTGTCTGTGAAGGTGTGTCTGGATGAGATTAGCATTTGAATTAGTAGGCTGAGTAAAGCAGATTGTCCTCCCCAATGGGGATGGGCTACATCCAAATCTACTGTAGGCCTTAAACAGAATAAAAGGCTGAGGAAGGGAGAATTTGCTCTCTCTGCCTAACTGTCTTCTAGCTGAAACATTGGTCTTCTCCTGCCTTTGGACTCAGACTTGGACTAGAACCTACACCATCAGCTCTTCTGGTTCTCAAGCATTTGGACTTGGACTGAAACTATATAATTGGCTCTCCTGGGTTTGCAGCTTCAGATCTTGGGACTTTTCACCCTCCATAGTTACGTGAGCCAATTCGTTGTTATATACACACATGCTACTGATTCTGTTTCTCTGGAGAACCCTGACCAATACAGGATCATAGTTCTTTTAACTGTGTGTGCTAGTATAAATATATATGAAGGTACATAGAAAACATTTGAGAGAGATTCTGCAATGATAAAAGCCACAACAGAAAAGAAGACCAAGAGCCATCATGTTAGAATAAAGGTTGAGAAAGTCCCCACCTTTGGAGAGAAGGCCCCTGTTCAGCTGAAGGGAGCTATGGGGGAATGCAGAATAGATCAATACATTTTTCACAAGAAAATGCTCTACATTCTGTTCACATACACATAAGTAATCTCATGTGATTCTAATAAATAGGATGGTGAGGATGTGAATATAGATTAAAGGTGAAGGTGTTGTCTGACTTACATTGAATAGTGATAAGCTCCCTGCTTCCTCAGACCTAAGATGTTTACTGAAAAGATAAATGAAAAATACCATCGGGAGGAGAAAGGCAGTGCTGTGTGCTGAAGTCAGCAAAACAGCGACACGAGGATTCTCGGTGATCAAAAGCTCTTTGGCCTGGGCCTCTCTTTTTTATTCTGGCTCTCGGTCCCTATGGTCTGTGATCTATGATGTTGAATACCAGAGATCACAGTGTTCCTGATGGGTGATGTTCCCTGCTGCATTTCCCTCTCCTTTTATCTTTCCTCCTTCAGTCTTTTATTCATGTTTTTCAGTCCTACTTCATTTAAGAAGTTGAGAGATGTTTTAGGAAATACACTAAAAATCAGTCATGTTAATATGAGAGCGCTTTATATTAGGAATGAGGGCTATTTGGCAAATTATGTTCTCCATTTTAAAATACTGAAAAGTGGGGGGAAAAAAAAAAAGGTAGTAACTGCAATTTAAAGCAAATCTTCCTAAATACAGACAAAGAAAACAGGATAAGATAAAGGAATCTTTCTGAGTTTCCTATGCCAGAACTATTCAAGCAAACTTTCCAAATACAGGCAACTGGGGAGAAGGAAAATTCACAAGCAAATAATTTAGCATATGACACTTAGTAAAATCTAATGAAATCACCAAACTTGATTTCAATATAAAATTGCTGCATGCAAAAACTGTTTTGCAAATGCATTACTGGTTTTAACGTAAGTCGCTGTAGAAGGTGTGTTGCACTAGTTATATTCTATAATTTAGACTTTTAGCTTAGTTGTATGGCTTACTTATGTAACTCTACAAAATGATGAGTCTGGAAGGCTTGAGCTTATAAGGAAAAAATGCCTTCATTTTAGTGAGTCCGGTCTACACTCACAGAAATATCAAATTACTTATTGAAAAATCCCAGATGAAGTAACAAGGAATGTTCTGGGAAGTTGCTGTTGACAGTGTGTTGTCCTGATCTTATAGATGTATGTTTCCCAGGATTACTTAGGGAGGATTATCAGCATTTAAAAAATGAGACTGGGGGGGGGTTCCCTGGTGGCGCAGTGGTTGGGAGTCCGCCTGCCGATGCAGGGGACACGGGTTCGTGCCCCGGTCCGGGAAGATCCCACGTGCCGCGGAACGGCTGGGCCCGTGAGCCATGGCCGCTGAGCCTGCGCGTCCGGAGCCTGTACTCTGCAACGGGAGAGGCCACAACCGTGAGAGGCCCACGTACCGCAAAAAAAAAAAAAAAAAAAAATGAGACTGGCCAAAGGTCTTTTACAGTCTCCTCAGGGAACTCTAGAGGGGTTGAATGGTCTTTTCTTCTTTTTTAAAAAGAAGTATAGAATCTGATTTTGCATAAAAATCTGAGAGCTGGCTTCAGAGAAATAATGAAGAATTAAGAGAATTAAGAATGAATTAAGGGCTTCCCTGGTGGCGCAGTGGTTGAGAGTCCGCCTGCTGATGCAGGGGACGTGGGTTCGTGCCCTGGTCCGGGAGGATCCCACATGCCGCGGAGAGGCTGGGCCCGTGAGCCATGGCCGCTGGGCCTGCACGTCCGGAGCCTGTGCTCCACAACGGGAGAGGCCACAGCAGTGAGAGGCCCGCGTACCGCAAAAAAAAAAAAAAAAAAAAAAAAAAAAAGAATGAATTAAGAGAAATGACTTGTTCCCCAATGTCCTTCCAACAGCCCACCTTGACTGCCCTGAACTTGGACTGTCGCAACTGTCCCATGTTGGTCAAAGCGAGGTCACAGGAGGGGAAGCTGAGGGGGACCTTTCCAAGTCATACCAATCCAGCAGCCTGATCACTGACTTCCAAATAAGGTTAAAGCACAGCTTCATTATCCAGAGCCTGAAATGTCAGCCAACTTCACCAGCATGAGAAGTGCAATCAAAAGGAGACATTGGGCACTGACTTAAAACACACCACTCAGTAAAACGGAAATCCGTATAGCAACGACTGATGTCAACATCGCTGAACATTTTTAAACAACTGCAACAGATTACAATATGGGTGCGCAAACTGAGATAAAAGAATCGTTCCCTGCCTGGAGTCTAAATCCAATGAAATGGAATCATATCAACTGGGCAATTTTCAAGCACAGAGAGTTACTTCTTCCTACTGTCCTTTCTTTATCCACCACCTGCATCTTTGCCCCCGTTTGCAGCTAACCCTCCATTTTAAGCTCCCATCTCCCCACTTACTGTTGGATCCTTTAAGCATCTTCCCTTCTTTCAGCAAATGTTTGAAAAGGAAACACCTAGGAGGAACAGCAGTGGGAAGCCAATTTTCACCATTACCTGATTTTTCCAACCTGTTACAAAGTGCAACTAATAAAATCAAGAGGGAGCATCATTCCTCGTGCACGTTCAACACTCATGGTACACCAATACCAAATGAAGGGGCCAAGTTTTGACAATGTGATGAATACCCTTGTGGAAAGGGCTGGTGAAATGGCACTCCTTGAAGGCCCATATTTCACTAACTTGGCAAAACTTCGTTTCAAGGTCATTTCCAAATGCTCGTCTTGTGCAGAGCAGCATGCATAGAGCAGCAGTAGCGTGGCACCAGGTCAATCCATTAGTCATTGCTAGAGTGAGCCTTCTGTGGAGAGGCAGCCTGCTTCAGAGTCAGATGGGCTTTAGAAAAGCATGCCAAGAAAACTTGAAGATTTGAAATGTTACAGAAAAGAAGGTTGCTGCATCTTTTAGCTGCCTACTATCCTTGCAGACGGTGGCTTTTCATATTTTTATGCAAATATTACATCTCTACCCAGTGTGAAAGCCGGGTTAAAGAATGTGGTAAGTGAGTTTGTGCATATGTCTTCAATTGAGAACAGTGCTGAGTGCCAAACTTTGACCAAGCTAATCAGACTGTAGGTCTGTGTGAAAGCCTGAAGTGGTGGAATCTAGTTGCTATAGCTGCAAATTAAACAAATAAATGAGACACCATGGAATGCAGCAAAATATCTGTGGTCTGATCAGTTCATATTTGCCATATGTGTGAATATTAGCAGGCAAATTCTGAGTTTAAGTAAAGTTCTTTTCAAGAAGTGCAACTGAGGGCAAACGCTTAGAAATAAATAAAGAAGGTCTGAAGTCTACGTCCAAAGATAAATAGTTTACATTTTATATGAGCTTTTAAGGAATTTCATTAACTTTTTAGGTTAGGGGTATATACAAATTCCGTGTTGCTACAAATACAAGATTTCCACCAGGGCACCTTCCCTGGAAGTTTTAGACAGTTTGACGCTAATTGGTTACTTACTGTATGATGATAAGCTGAAATCATTAGCCAAGGGATTTACTTTATTTTCTTTTGCCTTATCTTTTCCCGTCCTACTTTCGAGGATTTACACTTATTTGGCCTACTATGTGGCGGGCACTGGGCTATGTACTTCCACGGCTACAATCTCATGAACTCCCACAAGCTTTAAATTCCCCACTAGTGGAACTCGGCAGAGAAATTTAGAAAGACTGTTGGGCAGAGAATGCTATTCTGATTAGCCTCTTAAATCGCATACACTGAACTGTTTCCACAGAATACTAAAACTGGAGAAAACTACGGAGGTCACTTGGTTCAGTTCCCTTCTCTAGGTGGCTCACAGGTCTGCATCTATTTGAAGTGCGGCAAACAGAAACGGAGCGGCTTTTTTTGAGTTAACCTGGTGTGAGAAAGAGAGTAGAGCAAAAAAGACATTCTGCTGTGTGTGCGGTCGCGGCAACAAGGACGTATAGAAAGGAATGTTTATTAACATCGATCTTTTTACCCTACACATATAGATAGTAGCAATGTGAACAGCAGCACGTGGACCTATAAGATAATTAGATCTATTACCAGCTCACTTGAATTAATGTATTTGATAAGGATGAAAAAGTTTGCATTAAAGGGAAACATTTCCACCAATCAGGGCTAATCTTTGCACTTAGGTTAAAACATACCTTAACTAGATCATTAGGCGCAAGCTCCTTCTCTGAATCTGGATATGGCAGAACAATAGGAAAAAAATCACTCTTGCTTAGATGAAAAGGAAAATAATTTAAAATGCCAAGCATGTTTACCAGTGTCTTGATGAAATACGTTTGTGAGCTATAACGACAATTCATGTTGAAAGACATCTCTTTAACTCGATGTTAAAGCTCCATGGAGAGAGGCCCTCGGTAGGGTAAGTGCCGTGGGGTCAGGCAGCTCAGCATTCTACTCCCAGCTAGTCCCCTCGCCAGCGGGGTGAGCTTGGACAAGTGGACGTCATTTTCAGTAACAGTTACTGCTGCCTGCTCTTCCTGTCTGCCACCACGTATGTCATCATCATCTAAATACCTGTCTTGACCTTAGGAATCAACCATCCTCTCCACGCACAGTTACAACGTGGTTATAATTTACTGCTCTGAAAAATCAATCATGTTGTTACTGACTTGACTCAGAGTGTTGTCTCCAAAGCAGCTTCAACTCAATGACACAAACTTAGGCACCGCAATTCAAAACAAAGAATACATCATTTTATTAACCCCCAGTATATCCATTCAATGATCCTCAAGTTCTTAGTCCTGCAGCTTCCCCAGAGCCCATCCCGTATTGGCACTGCATTTAACAAGCTGGAATTCCCTAGGAATACGTCTTAGGGTCCTGCAATTTGTGGAAAAACAAAAACAACAACTTTAAATCTTAGCTTAACCACACTGGTCAGGTAAGAATGATGTGGAAGCTTTAGTGTAGAGAACAGTGAAACTGCCGAAAAAGTTAATGGAAGCTTGGACAACACTAACACGCAAGGACGACCGCACCTGCCAAGTCATGTGAAAGTGTGAAGACACATCCAGACAAGCTGAAGCCTGCTCAGGGGAGACAGTGTGATGAAGGGTGTGTATACCATTTCCTCAGTAAATGTTTACTGAGTGTGCACTTAATCCCAGACACTATGCTAGGTTTTGGAGGAAAGGATAAAAAATTTTGTTGTCCTTTATGGCCTCATAGCCAATTGGAGGAGTAAGCAAGTAACTGAACAGTAACCAAACAATGTGATGATAGAAAACATAGGTGTATAAACAAAGTGTCATGAGTGCAGTGAGAAGACCTACTCAGATGCCGAGGAGCCTCTGGACTGCTTCACTCATAGGTGGTGTCTGAGAAAGAAATGCAGGAAGGGGGCATCAGACCTTCAGTTCTTCTAGAAAAGTAACTGAGGCAGCAGTGCGGAGACAGGTCTGGTGATGAGACAGTGGGGAGGAGAGAGATGAATTGAGCTTGTTGCCTCAGTTCAGTTGAGTGATGATGAAGCCTTGAACCAAAGCAAGGATGGTGGAGGTCAGGAGGCTGGGGTAGACTCGACAGGTACTTTGGAGGTATACACGATATGGCTTGCCAACTAACCCTGAGGGGTCTGGTGAAAAGGAGCTTTTAGATGCATCTTGCCATTATTGAGATGGAGATGCAAGATGGGGTTACAAGATTTAGAGGAGGGGTTAATGAGGTTGTTTCGATATGTTTATCTCAAGGTCCTTGTGTCAAATGCAGAGTGTGATGCCCTATGAGACACTGGACCAGAAGTACAGACTTGGGAGTAACTCTTGTAGGGCAGAGACTGAAGTCATGAGGGAGAGTGAGACCCTTTTGGAAGAGAACATGAGGAGAACAAATAAGACTGGTGTTTCAATCTTGAACAGTGGATGAAGGGACTGGGCAGATTTGGACTTAAAAAGAACAGAAGGCTCAGTTCCTTATGAGAGTCTTTCCTAAGCTGAAGACCCCATGGTCTTGGCCTACTACTGAAGCTCCATCATCAGGGATGCTCAAGCAGAGACTGAATTTGCCATTATATTGTTCAAGTGATTCAAGTATCACATGGTGTATGGACCAGATGATCTTTAGAGTCACTTCTCAAGTCCAAGATTCTGGCATTCTGTGCCTCTGTGGCAGAAGATGCAGCTTTTCTCCCACTTCACTTTCTTTGGCAGCCATCACTGATGCTTGCTGAGGTTGGAACTTCAATTAAAAGGGAACTGGAAAGGATATAGGGATGGACTTCTGCCAAGGAGTTAAGTCTGTGGCTAATGAATGATCTGTCTGTGGTAGTGAAGAAGGAAGCCAGTTCCCAGGACAACACCTGCCTGCCTGTCCCCACCCGTCCCCCAACTATGAAGAGCTAAGGGCAGATGAATGGGAAACATATGAATGAAGTTTACTTTGAAATATCTATGGATTTAAGGATTAGGGGTAAGAAAACTTGAGTAAACCACTCTTTGGGTTTTGCTGACCCCAAAATATCTGAATATAATTTATAGACCTTTTGATGAACTCACACTACTGCTGGGCCTGCTCATCTATTAAATGTAGCAAGAAAAAGGGCAGAGTATAAGCCAAGTAATATTAGCCTTGAATTCTACCCTTGCATGGAAAATCAGTTCTACAAAGGAATTTGCGATGGCAGGAAGTTACTTTAAAAAGCCATCTGGCTATTACCCTAGAGAAAAAATACCCAAATAAAGCAATCAATATATGGAAGAGCTTTTTAATACATTTGACCCAGGCTATTACTTATCTGGCCTGTAGCTCTTAGATGTTCCAAGGACCCATGGTGTGTTCTTCAGACATCAATCTGGCCTTTTCAGGTAAGAGAAACAATATATGTACAACCAATAAGCCCCTCTGGGGGGACAGCAGGCCGTGCATGCAAGATTTGGCTGCAGTGCAGCTGAATTTGAAAAGGGAAGTACAATACAGGGTAGGAAAAAAGTGAATGGTTTGGGGTTGCATTCTCTGTCAACAATTATGGAGGGGAAACGAGAAAGAGTGGGGTGAAAGAGAACAAGAGAAAATGCAGACACAGAATATTGATAAAGTCGATTCATTCATGCAATAAATTAGGTACTGTTCCAGGTGCTAGGGATAAATCAGTCTCTAAAACAAAGATCCCTGCCTTTGTGGAAATTAAATTCTAGGCGAAGGAGATGGACAATAAGCTCTAAACACAACATATAAATAAAAGCATATAATATGTCAAAGGCAGTAAGTGCCATGAGGGGGATAAGGAGAAAGGTACGGGGATTCCGGGGGGATGGGGTGGCTTCGGGGCCTAATAGGCTACTCAGCATAAGCCTTACTGAGAAAGTGCCACTGAGCAAGGATTTGAGGGGGGGGAGGAAGTGAGTTAAGCAGATCTCTGGTGGAGAGCATTCCAAGACAAGCAGAGTGCTTGGTGTGCTCAAGGAACAGAAAGGAGGCCAGCTCAATCTACTAACATCTACTGATTCGTCAAATGATTATTGAGTACCTATACTATGCCAAGGACTATGCCAGGCACTGAAGAGAGAAAAATTAATCCCCAAAGCTCAAGAAGCTATGAAGGAGATATGGTGTTTCAAACTGTGTGGTTTGGCCGTGACATTGTGTCTTCTTTACCCTAGGACATTTTTAATTCCCTTCCCCCCCACCCCAGTCTTCCTCTTTCTCAACTCCTATTCGATCTCCCTCCTTGTCGTGGCCATTTCTCTTCTCACCCATGATGTTCCCTCCTTTCCTTTTCTCTTCTCCCTATCTTTTCCCTTTCCCCATCCTAGCCTCTCTATCTCCTCCTCTTCTTTCTTGCTTCTTTCAGGACTTTTTCTTTACCTTTGATTTTCTGTAGTTTAAAAGTGATACGCACAGGCGTAGGGTTTTTTGTTTGTTTGTTTTGATTTGTTTTGGCATTTATCCTGTTTGGTGTCCGCTGAGCTTCCTGGATTTGTGGTTTAAGGTCTAAGATTAATTTGAGGGAAATTCTCGTCATATTTCTTCTGTTTCTTTCTCCTTCTTCTCCTTCTGGTAATCCCATCATGCATCTGTTACACCTTCAGTAGTTATCCCATAGTTCTTGGATGTCTGTTCTGCTTTTTCAGTCTTTGTTCTTTATGCCTTTTGGTTTTTGAGGATTCTGTTGATAAATTTCCTGCTCAGAGAGTCTTTCCTCAGCTGTGTCTAGTCTACTAATAAGCCCACCAAAGGCATTCTTTACTTCTGTTACACTGTTTTTTATTGCTAGCATTTCTTTTTGGTTCTTTCCTAGGATTTTCATCTCTCTGCTCACATTGCCCATCTGTTCTTGCATGACGCCTACTTTTTCCCTTAGCATATTAACCAGAGTTGTTCTAAATTCCCAGTCTGATCATTCCAACATCCCTGCCATGTCTGGTTCTGATGCTTGCTCTGTCTCTTCTAATTGTGTTTGTTGTCTTTGGTATGCCTTGTGATTTTTTTTTGATAGCCGGACATGATGTACTGAGTAAAAGGAACTCCTATAAAAGGCCTTTAGTAATATGGTGGTGAGGTGTCAGAGGAGGAAAAGTGTTCTACAGTCCTATGATTAGGACTTAGTCTTTCAGTGAGACTGTGCCTCTGGACTATGAACTTCCCAAGTGTTTCTTGGGGTTTTTTTTCCCCTCAGGTAGGACAGGAAGGCTAGAGCCAGCTGGAGTTGGGTATGTCCCTCCTTCCAGGTCAGTTAGGCTCTGATGATACCTCAGCAGGTTAGACTCTGATTAACTAGTTTCCATTAAGGTCAGGCTTTGTTAAGAGCTGAGTGTTCTGATGTATTTCACAATGGTTCCTTTTCTCTTCCCTCTGCTGGAAGCATGAGGGGATGTTTCTCTGAAACTTATTGTGGGAATCTGGTTGAGCTCCTGCAGGTAATCTCACAATATTGTGGGAACCTCTCTATGCCTGGGCCACCCTGGACTTTCTCACTCTCAGGTTGTCCTCTGTGAGCCTCCAGTAATCCATCAATTACCATTCAGGTTTCCCTCCCCGGGTGCTGGTTCCCGCTCAGGAGACTCTGCTCCAGTTTAGTTGTAATTCTCTGTATTTGCTTGTCTGTCTCTCTAACCTTGGGGCAGTGGTTTGCTCTATGTTCTCCCTTCTCATATGGATCCAAGAAGAGTTGTTGATGTTTTCAATCTGTTTAGCTTTTTACCTGTTATGATGGAGTTGCAACTTCCAAGCTCCTCATATGTGGAACCAGAAAACCCTCTTCGTCTCTGCCTCACAAACTCGTTCAAAGATTTCTCAAACATCATTTAAAAGAATACATTGTCTCAATTTACAATATTTCCAGGTGAAATAAAAAATAAGAAAGAAAATTGACAAAAGCTAAAATAAAATACCTTAAAATCCATTACTGATTTAAAAGAGACAGAATAATCGAATCTTCATGTCAAACTTTAGACGGGCAATATCTAACACAGGAGCATTGGGCTTGGTAGAACTAATGACCACAAATGAAAATTCACAATGGAAGAAGCTAAAATCAGTAAAATCTGACACGAGAAAAGCTTATGGACGAGAACAGTATTCAATAATTCTGAATGTATCTGCCTCACTGTGGATGTAGCTCTCCTTCTTGTTCTTTGGGGTCTTATTTGTTTTCTTTGGGAGGTCCATTGGGAGCCTTGGAAAGAAGTTCCCAAGAAACTCCTGACCTCTGTTCCAGTCTTACTTTTATTTTTGAAAATTTTCAGATATCTTCTAGTTACTTTAGAATATATTGTGAAAATTGAGAAAGGTAGTTTTTTCATATGAAAAAGAAGGTCTTCTTTCAGCCAACAACTTATTCTATGAAATATCCAATATCAGGGTGGCAGACTCCATGGGTCATGAAATGCATAATCTTTTTATCCCAGAAAAGGAAAATTTCTATAAGTTGTATTATTTACCAAAAGAATAATGTCAAATTTGAGTTCCTGCAAAACCAATGATCATCCAAGCAGTATTTAATGCCTTCTTTTCTGGGAAAGACAGATGTACAAAAACTTTGGTAATTACCAAATGCCAAAGTAATATTGAACAGAATAAACATTTGCCTAAATTAAGGTTCTCTTGAGGATCAGTTACATATAACAAGAACAACTGACAAATCAAGCATGATGAGAGGTGGGATTTATTTTTTTGTCTCCTGATAAATTATATGGGGAATGAATAACTCCTCTTGTGATTAGAAGAACATCTAGGTCATGTCTGCTTAAAGATCTGTGGGATAATAATAATATTCTAACCTTCTGCCGTGCTTGGCATTCTCAAAAGCACTTTATAAACATTAATTAGGTCTTCAATAAGCTGAGACTGTCTTGTTGGTTTTTTCCTGTTATAGCATCACTGAGAGTCTGCAATTTTTCTAGAGTTTAAATATTTATTTACTTATTGCTTTTAAAGTGTATTTACTCCATTGACAATGCTTTAAAATTATAATCAGCATTAGAGAAATGTTCACAGTTCTACTTTTGCAACTAAGAAACAAGCCAGAGTAACAACAGTGCTTCTCCTTGCCCGAGTGAACAGTCTGTTGGTCTGGGAAACTGTTTTCTTACTTACCTTCATCCACTTCAAACATGCCCTTCCCATCCTTTAAAACTGCATGTGTTTTTCTCATCCTGTAACTACACAGTGCCTACCAGGGTGCTTTGCATGTGGTGGGTTTTCAAAAAATGTTTGCTAGATTGAATTAAACCAAAGCTCAGCCCGCATATGTGGCAGCCATGCGGAATCCTACCACAACTATCTGTGACCATTCTCATTACATTTTGGAAACTCTGATTCATTTGCTGATATCACTTCTGTTTTTCTTTTGTCTGATTCTCAGTGGACTGAGAATAAAAGGTGATAGAAAGAAATAAATGTGAACTTGACATTCTTCTAAGTTTCAAAAGCAACTACACAAACGTCCTTTACATTATCAACACTTAGTGAATACCTAATGGGCAGGTATGCTGTTTGAATTTCTGGGAATACAAAGATAAATAGGGTTGCAAGGACAGAACAATTTTTGATTTTGGATATTGAACTGACTCCATTTAAATGTGCTATACTGGAGCTTCCCTGGTAGCGCAGTGTTTAAGAATCCACCTGCCTTTGCAGGGGACATGGGTTTCGAGCCCTGGTCTGGGAAGATCCCACACGCCACGGAGCAACTAAGCCTGTGCGCCACAACTACTGAGCCTGCACTCTAGAACCCGCGAGCCACAACTACTGAGCCTGCGTGTCACAACTGCTGAAGCTCTTGCGCCTAGAGCCTGTGCTCTGCAACAAGAGAAGCCACCACAATGAGAAGCCCGTGCACCGCAATGAAGAGTAGCCCCCACTCGCCGCAACTAGAGAAAGCCCATGCGCAGCAGCGAAGACCCAATGCGGCCAAAATCAAATAAATAAATAAACAAACAAATAAATAAATGTGCTATACTTTATATGTTTGTATTTTTAGTTGTAGTAAATTAACATTCTTTGTGTGGAGGGTGTGTGGGTGTGTGCTATTTTAATGCAGCCTGGAGATAAGCTAGTGTTTACACAGCAAGGGTGTATTACCCTTCTATTCACCCATTTCCTCTTCCCTTCTGCAAATAAACTCTAGGATTGCTTGCTGAGAGAAAAGAGGAAGACAATGGAAAGAAAGAGATAGGATATTTTCCTTTAGTTATAATCATGTCTAACTTTTGGCAACTTTAGTGTAAATCAAAATTGAAACCCCTGTGGATTTCAGACCCTGTAAGTTTTCTCTTATGCCTGTTTGAATGCTGCAAATTCAAGACTGACTTGATGATTCTCCTGAAATGGTGTCATGATAGACTTATACACTGCATCTCAGTTCTGTGGTTCAGGGCTCTGGATCCCTAGAAATTATGTTGAGATTCTTCAAACAATGAATATGATTCTATACGTAAGAACAGAGTACATTCTCTCTTGGAATTCTTGTAGTTATAAAGATCTAAGCAGGCAATGATAGTGAGCAGGCCTAGAGAGCCGTAAACCATTTGCAGAAATATTTGACGATTACAAATTAAACTAGACAGTATTAAATAAAATATGTTCTATCCTCCTACATTCTTAGATATATTTTTGTAAAACAAAATAAAAAATATGATTGGATGAGTAGTAAAATTTATAAATTACAAATGTAAATATTTAGTATAATATAAATATCCCCAAATTTTATTTTCTTGCCTTCATTTCAGCAAATTCACTAAATATGTTTTTATAATGGAAATTCTTACAAAACTGGAGCTCTACTGACAGTACTAATCTAAAATATCAATTAAAAATAAAATTTAATTATAATTAAAGTGTACACAACTTGAGTGTTTTCATCAAAATATGAACATTAAATAAATGTAAAAATTTTAATGAATTATTTTCATACGTTAAAATTAGATATTCAGAGGTAGCTATTAAAATTAAAGGCAAATACAAACTATAATTAATTAAATACAATTTTTAAAAAGCTGAAAATGCTGATTTAATTTTTTGATGTTTCATAAATCATATTATGCATTTTTTATAAAGATTAAATTATTCATGATTGCAGCACTGAATGTTCATATTTTAATTGCCAATCCAAAGCATCAGCACCATGTTTTATGCGTGATGTATTTAAAGTTTCACATATACATATTCAGAGTAATGTAAACTGTTTAATATTGCAAAATATTCCTCAGCCATCAAATGCAACTTCTTTGTTAGTAATTCTGGAACCATAAATTGGAACATGAAAAAAGCCAAGAAATGGTCATTCAGCTTTTCTAAGACAAAATTCATTGGGAAAGAAACCTATTGAGCTCATATTATCTGAGAGGACTTGACATGTTCGTTAATTTATTTTTCCCTTTCCTAAATATTTCTG
The DNA here is from genome assembly GCF_963455315.2 of Globicephala melas. Lineage (NCBI taxonomy): Eukaryota > Metazoa > Chordata > Mammalia > Artiodactyla > Delphinidae > Globicephala > Globicephala melas. The sequence goes on along the minus strand of NC_083327.1, from coordinate 67,373,438 downwards.
TCACTCAAATCCTCCTTGCATTTCTAAGTAGTGTTTTTCTCCAAGAGTGAGAATTTTAACCCATCAAAGTGAATCAAGGGAAAATTAGGAGCGTCCAGCTGAAGTTCTAATAACTTCATACAAACTTAATAAACCATTCATTCGCAACATTAGATGGTGCCAGGATCTGCAAAGATTGTGATTTATTCTCTAACCAGAAGGTAACACTGTACAGTTTAGGGATGTAGACAACAGGCCAGATTGCCCAGGACTCTTCTTCTATAGCACATGATGTAATCATTTGTTCTCAGCTAAGGCCCTTCTGGTGTCAGAAACCTTCTAAGCCTCAGTTTCTTCATCTGTAAAAGGGATAATAATTTCTTGTTCGTAGAACCGCTGTGAAAATTAAATTACATAGCCTGGCACACAGTAGGTTATCGAAAAATAGTAGTTATTAGTATTGACTGGCAAAGAATTATGGGGACTGGCTGTACTGCATTAGTCATCAATCTAATGATTAGGTACTGCTTTTCCTATATGCCAGGTGGCTGGGCAGAGACGCAGGATTCGAAGGCTGCCATTTTGCACTAGCTGTATAACATTTTTGCAGACATGTACCATGGAGAAATGAAAGTGTGGGGCCAGCACAGCTAACAGCAGAGCAAACTCGGCTTGTAAAAGTGGGGAAAGGCTCCATGAAGAAGACAGTATACAAGCTGGCAGGATAAGCAAGAGTTTCCCAGTGAAGAATGGGAAGGGCATTGGGGGCAGAGGATTGCAAAGACTTGGGAGTTATGAAAGCATTTCCACATTCAAGAAAAGCAAAAAGTTGGAGAGAGGCAGAGTAACCATGTCAGGCTCCTGGTTCAATTTAATTGACAAGACCCAACAGATTTGTTTGTAGCTAGACCTGAGGTGCCACGTTAATCATTCGACAGTGTGGCTCTAATTGGACTCGAGGAAAATTCCAGTTCTCTGAGATGTGCTACTTTTGAGGCGTTGGCTTACAAAAGGTTTGATCAATGGCCCTCAGTACAATAATGTTTGTTTGTTACTACACAGCATTTTCTTAAAATATACCAAAATTGGGGGCAGAAGGGAAACACTTACTTTGGACCTCAGATGCGTGATTTCCAGTTCTTCATTCCCCTATAATTTCTGTCATGGGTTGCCCTTTTCACTAGGAGCACCCAGGGACACATTCTAAAAACTGACGTAACCAAAAAAATGCAGGCTTCTTAGTTAATTAGTTAACTAAGTTAAAACAGTGCTCAATTCCAGAGGTGGAAAGGGAAGATGACACAAAATTTCTCTGCAGAAAATATACCCTCAAATCTTGTCAAGCAATGTGCAAACCAGCCAAAGTATTTGATCTGAAACTTGTGAAAGTAACGTCATTGCTAAAGCATCCGAAAGAATTAGACTGAGAAGAAGGAAAAGACCTCAAAGCTGCAGGCAAATACCCTGGGATGGGCAGACCCTGACAAGGTGGACGACCACTGCTAAGGACACCTCCAACGCCTGTGACTCTCCCAGGAAAGTAACAGCCCTGCCTCTCCTCCAGGGGAAATTCTCCAAGTACACTGGTTACTTTCAACACAATCTCACTGATGGGAAGCGGAGGAGGCACGGGGTGTCCATAGTGGTGCAGGTGGGAATCAATCCTTAGTCTTCAACAGGGGACAAGCCTTTGAATGGCACAGAAATTAAATCCGTCCTGGAGTGAGCCAATTGTATTATACTGAACACCACTGACACCTCTTATAAACTATGGATTCATCTACTATGTAGTTTCAATAGTGACTCAATTTCATGAGAAGACATTTTTTATTTATGTTCAGTTTTCTTCTCTAACTGTACTCTCTCATTATAATTTTCAATTCACAGCTATTTAGGTAGATTCTGCGGACAGTCTAAATTAGAAAACAGCTCTTTAGTAGATTTTTTTTTAAATAAAAGGAAATCATTTGTTTTAGTCCACTTACCATTCCATGATTCAGCCACCCTGGGATAAAATTATCAAGCAACTTCGGGTAAATCATCTCTCTGTCATAGGCATAAATGATCCAGAACACCGCTACAACGAACTGGAAGGGAAAAAGAGATCCTTTATTTCAAAGGCACCAACCGTCCACAGAATACAATTTGTTGGTTATCTATTGTTCAAAGAACCCAGCAAAACTATAATTTATAATGAAAGACAAATCAGTAAGCCAGCTAATAACTGCAAAGATTGTTCTAACTTCATCCCATTAGTGGTAACTGTTGGGGTCCCTCCTCTTTCCTTGATCTCCCAACTGTGTTCTCTCAGGCGAAGGGCTCTGTTTGTGAGGGAGAGAGAGATGGCCTCTCTGACATCTGGAACAGCTCCCTTCCAGGGCTAAGTGTGTTGGTTTGATTCCTCTCAAGAGGGTTTAAAAGTTCATTGGTGGTTTTTTGGATCCCATTCCCCACTGTACAGCGTTAGAACACATTCAAGAAGCTGTAGTGTATTTTCCTTGAACCCATCATGTGGTTTAAATTAATCTTCACGTTCTCAAGTTTCTATTTCATCACTCACAGCATTGAAATCACTACTATAAAATGTCCCAAAGTCACAATTCCAGCAAATGTATTAACTTATATAGCCTAAGCGGGGGCTTTAGCGACACTGAGAAGCAGAGTGTACGAACAGTTAAGGAAGATTCCTAATTTATGAATAATTCATAAATTCATCTGGATTCCAGAGGTTCATTTTGACCCATCAGCAACATCATCAAAAAAAGCGAGGAGAGTACTCAATTTATTATCTTACCTTTCCTCAAACTAATGGTGAGAGAAGAAGCTCCGATAAAATAAAGAAATGAATGGCCCAAGGACTTAACCTTCACCATAGAATTTTTTTTAAAAAAATGAATGCTTTTGTAAATAGTCTATAAATGTAGCATGTAGAAAAGGGAATGAACCATCCCAGAGGGAGGTCTCATAGTCTCTTCAGAGTTATGTGTCAAAATAATAAATACTACGGAATGATAAAATGTGGCATGAATGTTAAACAGAAACAATTTTATCTCATTTCTTGTAAGTCATCCATGCCCTGACATTTTATTAATAATATAAATTTTATTGCCATTTTTTATAAAACTCCTGGTGTTTATAGCTCAAGGCTAGTACTCAGAAGGATTCCAAAGTTCTTTTAGAAGTACGTCAGTTATCACACGGATAGTCTTAGCCCGAAAAAAAATTCACCCTTAAAACCCAGGACGTTATGAACATTCATTGATTCATAAAACACACTGAATGATAATTACAATAGGCAACTGTAGATAACACACGTAGTTTTAATACCAGATTAGGGTCCCCAGTTATTTATCCTGCTTTTGGGGCAACTATTTTCACCCAGTGGATAAATGCACAAGAGGAAAAAAGGAAAAAACATCTATTATTAGCTTAAGGTTAACTATCGTCAGGCTCTTTCCAAGTACAACAAATAATTTTTGAATTATCCGCAATCTGGGTTTGTTCATTCCACTACTAACTTCATGTGTATTGAATATCAGTGTTCCCTGCCCTCAGACCTGTGTGGGCTCCATGCTTTACAGTCTTGTTACGCAAAGTGTGGTCCCATGGGTCAGCAGCACCCACGCCACCTGAGAGCTTTTTAGATGTGCAGAATGCTAGGTCCCAGCCTGACATGTTCTGATCCTGTATTTTAATAAGATCCTGAGGTCATTCCTATGCACATAAACGTTTGAGATGTCCTGCTTTGGAAGGCTCTGCTCCAGCCACCTGGAACCTCCTCCCTCGCCATGGAGTGAGGCAATCCCAGGTCCAAGTGGCTGGTCTACCCAGAGCCTGCACCCCCTCCCCCTTCTAAACCACATCCTGGGAAACCATGACCCTGGAATTTCCTGCCTAAGTAGACACAAGTATGCCTCAGGGCCTGTGTGGGTCTCCTTCTCGGGTCTGACCCTGGAAGACTGACTGTGCAATAAATGTTTGTATCCCTTGACCAGAGAGATGGTTAAGGGGTATTTATTCCTGTAGGATGAGAACCAAAGTTTTACATGTGGCCTGGGTGTCCATGCACAGGCATGAAACCGTTTCAATCCTGGATGGAGCCATCAGTAGAATCCCTTTACCTTTGCCACATAGTGTAATTTAATCATGACAGCGACATCCCATCACAGTCACAAGTCCCCTTCCATACTCAAGGGGAGGGGATTATACAGGCCTGTGTAGCAGGGGGCAGAATCTTTGGGCCGTCTTAGATTCCTGCTTACCAGATGCTTCTACTCTTCTTTTCCAATATTGTTTTGGCTATTTTAAGTCCTTGGCATTTTCATTTAAATTTTAGAATCTCAGCTTGTGAATTTCTACAAAAACATCCCCCTAGAATTCTCATTATGACTGTACTGAATCAGTATATTCAATATGAGGAGAAAAGACATCTTAACAATATTGAGTCTTCTAACCTATGAACATAATTTATGTCTCCATTTATTAAGATCTTTAATTTCTCAATGTTCGTAGCCTTCAGTGACAGCTCTTGCACATATTTTAAGTCTACCACTAAGCATTTTATGTTTTTTCTGCTATTGTAGACAGCATTAAATTTTATTTTTTTATTTTTTATTTTTTTGAGGTACGCGGGCCTCTCACTGCTGTGGCCTCTCCCGTTGCGGAGCACAGGCTCCGGACGCACAGGCTCAGCGGCCATGGCTCACGGGCCCAGCTGCTCCGCGGCATGTGAGATCCTCCCGGACCGGGACACGAACCCGTGTCCCCTGCATCGGCAGGCGGACTCTCAACCACTGCGCCACCAGGGAAGCCCTAAATTTTTTTTTTTCACATTCTTTGTTTGCTAGCATATAAAAACACAAATGATTTTTTGTATATTGACGTGGTATCCTGTATCTTTGCTAAATTCACTTAGTCATTTGAGTGGTTATGTTATAAATTATTTTTGGTTTTTATATGTACACGATCTACAAATGAAGACAGTTTTTCTTCTTTCTTTACAATTTGTGTGCCTTTTCGTTCTTTTTCTTTTCTTATTGCACAGTGTTGACCAGAAGTGATGAAGAGTGAGCATCTTTGTCTTCTTCCCTACTTAGGGAAAGTGTTCAGTTTCTCAACATTTCAGTTTAATATTAATTGCAGGTCTTTCTTAGGTGTCTTTTATCAAGTTGAGGAAAATCTCTCCTATTCTTAATTTATGTATATAATGAATGAGTGCTGAATTTTTTCAGATAGCTTTGCTGCATATCTTCAGGTGACCATATATTTTTTTCTCCTTTATTCTGTTAATATGATGAATGACAGAAATTGATTTTTAATGTTAAACCAACCTTTAATTCCTGGTCATTATGATGATCTTTTTTTATTTAATTATTTTATTTAATTTTTTAATTTTTAATTTTATAATATTTTATATATTATTGGATTCGACTTGCTGATATTTTAAGGAATTTTTTCCATCTTTATTCATAAAGTATATCAACGTCTAGTTAGTTTTTTTTTTTTCTCATAACGTCATTTTCTAATATTGGTTACAGGATAATGCTGGCCTCAAAAAATAAAGTGGGAAGTGTTCTCTCCTCTATTTTGTGAAGGACTTTGTGCAAGGTTGGTATTATTTCTTCCTTACCTATTTGATATACTTCTCCAGTGGCATCATCTGGACTTACAAGTTTTCTTCTGAGAAGATTTAATTGTGAATTCAATTTCTTTAATAGATATAGAGGTTTCAGGTTTTCTATTTTTTCTTGAGTTACTTTTAGTCATTTTTGCCTTTTATAGATTTTCTCCATTTCATCTAAATTTTTGAGTTTATAAAGTTGTTCTTAATATTCTGCTATGGAAATCAGCAAATGCTACAAATCAGGTAGTTCATCCTTAGAGAGCTGGTTGTTAAAGTTTGCCAGCACATCACTCTGGAGAGCAACTTTCTGTTCACCAGGAATGATCATTCATGGTGTCCCTACCACATATAAAGCATTGTGGGGTCGATACTTAATAGTGCAATTTGGCCAATCCTTTGACCCTTACCATAGATTGACGGAATTATATGGGTTATTAAAAGCAAAGTGATTTTCAAGAAAGTGTTAGTCACCTTTCTCAGTGTAACACTAGAAGATCAAGATGTACAGCTAACTGAGTAAGCAGCCTTCTAAACAATTCTTGAGATAAAAACACTGCACAGATGGTAGCTTCTTGGCTTCCTGCACTGACATCCTCTTGATGGTATGGTCATCAGCAAACCCAAAATAAGTTTGAACTCTACTACCAGGGCATGGATATGAACAAAAATAGGTTCTCTTGGACAGACTAAGTGATACTGAAACGTCCTACTGTTGTGAAGAAGCTTCTTCTCTGGCCAGAACTGGTAGCCAGCTGTTCCTCAGCACACACCTGCTGCTTCTGTGCTGCCAGGACCAGAATACTGTACTTGAACTAAGAGTGGGAGCAGCACAGTCACTTCCGAGTTCTTCAAGCTTCCCAGACAAAACACTTGTGTTACAGTGGTTATTGAGGCCTCATTTGAACCCCCCGGAAGGATTAGAAATAAACACAAAAGAAAACTGGATTCATACTTTGTCTCTTTTTGTAAGGAGTCTCTCATATGGAGTCTAGTAGAAGCTGAAGCTAATCAGCTTTGGTTTAATTCTAAGAAAAAGCTTTACTGATCAGTGGGAAATTCCTTGGAGTTTAGTAACACCAATTAGAATGCAAAGGATGTCACAGAGACATTTCCCCTGAAGGAGGCTAAAATGTCACTTATCTGTAGATTGGTCTATGAAGGCCATTTAGCGTGATCTCAAACATCCACTGTTGAAGGAGGGAAGGAGGAACTAAATGAATGCATCTTTAAGTTTTCAGCTTCAACACGACTTGAGTTTATGGAATTACTTTCCCTTTTAAAACAAATCTATTAGTACCCAGACTTTACCAATTACTGATTGGAAAACATTTAAATTCTCTTTTGGGCTCTACTCCTTTGCTTCTAGATTTCCTTTTCATGATTTTCTTTCCCATCGATTCTTTCCAAGGTCATACTGTTGCTGAGAAGTAACATTTAGACATGTTTCCAGTTGTGATTTCTCTTTCCAAATGCACAAAGCATGAGAGTAAGTTGTGTGCTCTGGACGCTAGCTGGCTTTGTCTCTGATGGCCTCCACGCAGACAGTGAATGCCTCATTTTGACACGGCCCTTGTCTTCCCACTTTGCACATCTAGGAGATCCTGAGTCCGCAGGTGCTCTCCTTCTGGCTGACTTCCCTCAGCCACACCGTTAACTTCAGAAATGCACAGGGAAGCATAGGGCACTCTGAAATGTTACAGTATCTTTTGTTCCAGAGTACAATTTTTTTCTAGTACTCATTCCTAGAAGTGTGACAAAGAATTCCTCTACTGTAACGATGAGGCTGTGAGTAACATTATATTTTTTTATGCTGTACATTCTACTCAAATTACTTTAAAACCAGAATCTCCATGTAGAGAGTTTCTAAAGCACATGTTGATGTTATACCTTTCTCATGGCTTTCATCTTTTTGGTAGAGTTTATAATTTCTCCATATTTACCCGCACTTAGGTCCTTAATTATCTTTTCTGACTGAGTAATTATGTGAGAATAAAAACCCAACTCCTACAGGAGCCCGCATGATTTGATGCCTGCCTGGATTTCCAGCTTTCACTTGTACCGTATTCTTTCTTGCTCCCTAAGCTCCAATTGGCAATTTGATTGTTCCTAAAACTCATCATGTGCTTTCCTGCCTCAGAACCACAGCATTTTCCACTCTGTGCCAGGAATGTCCTTCCCTCATTTTCATGTGGCTGGATCCTCTGTTCCTTCAGGTCTACTTTAGACAGCATGGAAGCCTCACCACTGTTCCATTATTTTCTATCAGAAACCCTGATAGAAAATAGGCTTTTTCTTGTTGTTCAATTGTTCACTGTCTGGCTCTTTTATGAGAAAGTGAAGTCTCAGGAAGTAGGGACTTCTCTGTCTTGTTTACTGCTGTTTCCCCACTAAATGGCATATAACATGTTTTTGGTAAAAATTTGCTGAATAAATGAATAAAGGTGCATTGCTGTTCCTTGTATGTGTCAGACCCCACATGTCCCAGAGAAGCAAGTACCTCTTTACTTCTTCAATTTTCTTCCCATTGACCTAAGATTTCTCTTTTATGTTATCCACATTTTTTGTCCTCCTGTCTGTGAGGAGATAAGCCTTTCCTTCCAAGATTATTCTTTTAGCTCATCCCTTCTCAGATCTTTTATCTGTTAGCTCTTCTTTTACCTGTTTAAGTCTTCTATCATTTTAAAATAATCCTTCCCTGAATTTCTAGATCAAGATGGAAGACTAAAGGCTCTCTTTCTTGAAATCAACCAAGAATAAGGAGAATAAGAAACAGAAAGAAACCAATGGAAGCAAGGAACATCCCTAATCCAATAATCACTCTTCTCAGCGGGCTGCCAAGTGTTAGGGAACTTGAACACGGCTAGGGGGAGACACTGATGTGAGAAACAAGATCTGAGGGCTCTCTGGTCTAGCGAGCAGCACGGAGAGATCGCTACAGGTGACACACTGTAAGGGACACTCTGTGACCCTTGCTGGGAACCAGAGCTCTGAGATGTATGGGAGCCCTGGGGAAACATTCAGGTGTCAGAGGTGATGATGTTCAGTATGGCAGTGGGCAAGCACGGCATCTCTGCAAGAAGCAGGATGTGGGCATGTGAGGTAAACAAGACAGCATCTGTGGTCACCAGCCTGAATGGACCGCTTCTGCTCACCTGATGAAGACCAAGGTTTCTGTCACCATACGACAGGGCTGTGATCAATATGAATCAAAGAGAGAGAAATGAGTCAGACCCAGAAAGAAACCATTCTCCAGGGGAGGGCGGTGGTGGGAAACAGACAGAAATTCAAGCTGCCCTCACTCAGTTCCTTAGGCTGTCTCTAGTTCTAGCCTTTCACAAATCGCTGGCTCAGAAAGAACAAACCAATTTAAGGATGAGTAATCATTAAAAAAGAAATAGCATGGAATGTATTCATTACATTACCACAAAAAAAGAGATACCACAAAAAAGAGAGCGAGATAAAGCTGAATATGACCAAACGGGCGGGGGGTAACTGAACAATACAAAACAGAAAATGGACTAATTAACTGATGATCAAATAATTCTCCATTAAAGAAAAGCAGTCAGAGATGAAAAACTGAGACTTAAAGAAGAGAAGCTAGAGCGAGAGAAGGGGATAAAAGTGAATGGGTAGAATTTTGGCAAGAAATAAAGTATAAAAAATAAAACCACATAAAACTGAAAGTCGCATTATAAGCAGTAAAAGGAAAAACTGCCTTTGGTATAGACGGGGGTTTAGCTCTCCACGGTCCTGTGGACTAGGTACACTGAGAAACCTTCCTGCTGTGAAACATTAGGTGCTAAATAAATTACGACAAATATGCTTTCAAATGTATTGCTGAGCGGACAAGAAAGGAAGGGAAATCACTAGAAACCAAAAGCCCCATACAGACAAAAACGAACAAGGAAAAAAACCCAGAACAGCAGCAAACACAGAAACTGGGACTGCCCTGGAGGCAAACGCTAACACCAGAATCTGAGTGTTCTGTGAACTGTGGCCACTGAGATGGATGACAGTGGCCTTGGGCCCATGCAAATCTAGGGACTGGGTCCTGAACCTGAGGGGCCTGGCCCACCTTCAAAGAAAGGGTAGGCTAGAGAAAGCACCCTTCATCTGGTTAAATCAATTGCTTTCTATTCCTAACTGCTAAGATTGTTTCAATCAAAAAGGTTTCATTTCATTGAATTTTGTTCTGCACTGAGATCATCCTTTTTCCTCCTTCATCTTTGTATTCACAAAAGCTATGTGTGGTGATAAAGCAAGTTTTGCGAAGTCAGAAAAGAAATTTTATACTTATATCAATTAACTGTGTGGATATTGTAGTATTTATCCCAGATTCCCACTTCAGGGTCCATGCATCCATCCTGCAGATGTTGGGGATATCAGTTGCTGGCCACTGTCAGCTGCATCCCTCATTAGAATTGCCCTCAGCTGCAAGGAACTGCTTTGCTCAAGGCCATGCCCCTACCGCAGGGACAGTCTAAATCCAATGACTTACGGATGCAAGGATGCAAAGATCCAGCCCCTCTGCCTCAACTTAAGGCAACTCTGAAGGGTCATCCCTGCTCTAAGAGCTCCCAGGATGCCCGCACAATTGCAGTGCGGGTCATCTTCTCCCTCTACCCAATGCTGTCTTCCTCACTTCCTAACAGGTATATCTCCCAAGAGCCCCCTCCTGCACGCACTCTCCATCTCAGAGCTGTTCACAGGGACCCCAATCCAAGACCACGCCATTCATGTAAAAGCTTAAATATGAAAACATTTGTTGTAAATCAATCACTGTAAAGAATTGTACAAAAATTAGTTGCAATCTCACCCTGCAGTAGTGAGTCATTGCCAAAAGGACAGGTATAGCCTTCAAGATTTTTCTCCACGCATGTAAAATGCATTCCATACAGTATTTTACAAAATTAGGCCACACTATACCTAGTCTTCTGCAATGTTTTAATTTTAAAATATTTTTTAAAGATACCCCATTTTTCTGAAGCACTTCATAGTACCCCACTGTATGTTACACACCATCATTTACTTAAGCAGTCACTAATGAATACGTACGTTCGTTCCAATTATTACAATTTGCAATAACGTTGCAATGGACATGTTAAGTTAATGGTTTTTGCACCTATATGAGAACCACAGGGGAATAAATGACTAGACGTGAAGCTCTTGGATCCGAGGTCACCACTGCCTGTCGAGTTGACTTTCACAAAGGCTCCTCTGTCATTCCCAGCACCAGCTGCCTTTACCCCAGCTGCAGGCCACCATGTCCCTGTCCCTGTCCTGGACTGTTGTGGTCACCTCTTGTCTAGATCCACTGGCTTCAGTGTCCTCTTAACTCTATTTCTACTTTTGGCCTCAGAGTTATAAAATGTTTGTTATAAAAACATTTAAGAACTTCCCAGTTTAAAGCTTCCGATGGCTCTCCCTTGCTTGCAGAATAAAATCCAAACTCCCTTTGTGATACGGCCCCAAATTCCCTTTGCAGTCCCTTGCCAGCTCCTTTCAGGAACCCAATCACCACACTATGTGTCGTTTTCCAAACTCACCACACACCTCCAAGTACCCATTCTTTTGTGATTTTTATAACCATAGCTTAAAACTCATTACAATTATTTTTCAAAATCCAAGCTCAATCAGTGTTGCTCTCATTGTGCAGTTGTTTCCTGCCCTCCCCCATCCCAGTCTCTTATCCGGAGTAATTATTTCCTTCCCTGACCCACCACAGGTTTCTTCTTGTGACAGCAGCCCATTTAGCTGTGACTCTTACAAGCCTTTTAACCTGCTGGCCCCTCTAAGATGCTGGAGGGCTCCTTCCACCTCCTTCCCCTCATGTGCTGCTCTCTTTGCCTGGAATGCCTTCTACCAGCCCTCCTAGCTCATCCTTGCCATACAGATGGTTCAGAAATGGCATAACCTCCAAGAAGCCTCCCCTGAGTTGCCCCAGACTCGGGCCCCCTTTCCCTGCATGGGTTCTCAAAGCATATTCTTTTCCTTTCTAACACTGAGTATAATTAGGATTAGATAATTTACGGTGTAATCAATAGTTTCTCTTTCCAGTGGAATGGAAGCTCCATGGAGGCAAGGATCAGACTGCTCCCTCTCTGTTGTATCATCACATCTCTCTTGGTGCTTTATAATTTTCTTAACTCTTCATTTTGAAATAATCTAAGACTTATAAGAACTTGAAAAATAATACAGAGAGTTCCTGTGTACCTTTCACCCAGCTCTCCCCAATGATAACATCTCACATAACTGGCATTGGTATAATACTATTAACTAAACTGCAGATCTTCTTCCAGTTTTTACATGCATTCTTTTTTAGAGGGTGTTATTGTACTATAAAAATTTACCACGTGTATCCGTTTATGTAACCTCTACCACAATCAGGGTTCAGAAGAGTCCCAGCCCCATAAAGACACTCCCTGATGTTATTCCTTTAGAATCACACCCTCCCCCCAATCTCAACCCCTGGCAATCATGGATCTGTTCTCCATCCCTACATTTCGTCATTTCTAGAATATTATATGAATGTAATCTTTCCTAGTACTTTATGAAGGATGGTTTACATCTATTTAGTTTCAACTATATATGGGCCAGAGGCTTCACGAGTAAGATCTTATTTAAGAATCACAACTACCTTGAGATAGCTACTATTATTTTTCTACTTTTATAGATGAAGAAACTTAGCTTTAGAAAACTTAACTTTCCCAGAGTCAAAAAGTAAATAAGCTGGCCAGAATGCGAGGCCAGACAGTGGGAACCCAGAGCCATTGCTATTAACCTCCTTAAACACTTTTTGCACGTAGTTCATACTTTTGAAGGAATTATAATTGAATGAATGAATAATTAAGTGCTATAAAGGAAAAACTCAGGTTTTTCCTTCCTGAGTAGGAGAAAAGCCCAGCTCTCCCCTACTATGTCTTTCTTCCCTGTGTGTCTCTTTACCTTCACCAAGAACACTCCACTTCTGACACGTCGGGTCCCCAACTGTGTGGAGGCTATTTTCCCCCCCCCAACCAATTCTCGGACACCAGCTGAGTGTCCTACAGTTAAGCTCAATTCAGATACTACTGCCCGGAGATAGCAGCAGATCCCACGGGTTATGGGCTCAGTCCCGTGAGCCTGGCCTCCTCCACCCTTCAAAGGCCAGCCGCAAGCCCGGGTTGTCACCTGTGCTTCTGGCGTGACTGGCTGTAGATCGAGGGTCCAACGATCCCCATCTTGGGTTCGATTAACTCAGGGAAACACTTACATTCACTGCTTTACTGTAAAGGACATGATCAAGGATACATATAAACGTCCAGATGGAAGAGATGCGTAGGGCAGGTATGTGGGAAGCGGTGTGGAGCTTCAGTGCCCTGTCTGGGTTCACCACTCTCCCTCCACGTCTTCACCAACCCAGAGGCCCCTGACCGCCATATTACTGGCAGTTTTGGAAGCTTCATCGTGTACACATAATTGATCATTTACTCCATTTTCAGCCCTTCTCCCTGCTCAAGAGAAGAGAGGGTGGGACTGAAAATTCCAAGCTTCTAGCATGCCTCGGTCTTTCTGGTGACCAGCCCCTACCTAGGAGCACACCCAGAGTCACCTCATTAGAACAAAAGACATTCCTGGTGCTCTTTTGACTTAGCAATTTACAAAGGTTTCAGGAGTCCTGTGTCAGTTACGGGGTCAACGACTAAATATTAGAACAAGAGATGCTAGTAGTGTTCTTATCACTTAGGAAACTACAAGGGTTTTAGGAGCTCTGTGCCAGGAACTGTGGGCAGAGACCCATATATATATTTCTATTATCTCACAAATGCCAAAGACTATTTCATTTCTCAGTTCTCTAGAAAGGCTTCCATAGAGCAGGAACTCAATGAATGTTTGGTGAGTAAATACTTTTGATTAATCATTCTAGAAAAAGGAAAAGGAAAATGGTCAGAGATGGAGAAAAATCACCAAAAATCATGGACTTAACATGACATATGTAAAACCACAGGACAGTAGCATGAAACACAGAACAAGGCGGAAGCATCATTCTTGCCTTCATTAGTAAAAAGTGTATTCATAGAATTTCAAGCACCTCAACAAGGATGATTTGACGAGGTACGTCTTCCCTCTGGCAAATTCACATCCACAGGATAGAGAAGCAGTACTGATTTGGAATATCTGCTGGTCCTAACTGATACTAGGGGCTTGTCTTGCACCGTGGAGACATGCTCCCTTCCTTACTCAAAGTTTAGTTAACAGGCTCCTCTCTTATTTTCATGTCATCTTTGAGATGCAAGCCTTTCCCCACAATACCAGCTTGTGGGGCTGGGGCCCTGTGACCTAGAGTCTGCAGACTATTTGCCCAGGGTCACGCCCTGGGTCATCCCTGTGCCTACAGGCTGAAACCGCACCAATCACGTGGTTCCCCTGACTCTGGCTCTTTCCAGTGTTTCATGGCATCTCAGCCTGGCCTGTTTCACTACTGACTGAAACACGAAACTAATGGCCTTTATTAAAGATTGCTTTTCTTTCCCACCAACAGAACCCAAATTGCCTGGGGTTGGCCTCTAATGGTGGCAGTCTTCTTTTGTGAAGAGTGATGTTTGAAGGCTTATTACACTGTGCTGAGAGCATCCCAGAGACGGTGGACCTGATTAGTAAGGTGGTGTGCATTGTGAGAGGGTAGGGCATGGAAAAGAGGGGGCCCTGAGGGACGAAACTCTGTTTATTCCGCTTTTTGGTCCTCTGCCAAACTACAGAAACAGGGACAAAACACAAATGGCCTTATAATTGTGAAATCAAATCAGAAGTTAAAAATCTTCCCATAAAGAGTGTGAGACACAGATTGATCACTAATGGTCTGTCTCCAGGCTCATGATCTTTTGACAATATCTGGTTACCTTATGCCTCACACAGGTGAGATGACTCCGTAAGGTGTGTCATTTTAGCATTCTAATAACTGACTCTCCTTTATGGGTTCAAAGTTTTAAATTGACCCATTTTATTTGTTTATTTTTTTATTGGGATATAGTTGTTTTACAATGTTGTGTTAGTTTCTACTGTACAGTGAAGTGAATCAGCCATATGTATACATATATCCCCTCTTTTTTGGATTTCCTTCCCATTTAGGTCACCACAGAGCACTGAGTAGAGTTCCCTGAACTATACAGTAGGTTCTCCTTAGTTATTTATTGTATGCATATTAGTGTATAAATTGATCCATTTTAAACTGAATTCCACACCCAAATAAATTGATCAAGGCTTCTCTCACTCTCTGTCAAGTGACATAAATAGAATAATTAAACACATCCAGAAACCTCACACAAGACTATCTTATTATGTTAGAAACCACTGCCAGTCAATTAGCATTGACAGAAGTTTCTTTTTCGAAAAATGATTTGGATCTTTTGTCATCATAAAATCACTGAATAATCCAACTCTTGCTGTCTCTTTCTCTCTCTTTTTAATAAAAGGGGACTATAGTTATTTAATATGATTACATTAAAATGAATATTCACAGGGTAGCTATAAGTACATAAGAGAGATATCCAGCTAACCACAGCTTGAATTTAAAGTTCCACCAGAAAATAAAGAAAAATCTAATGTAATCTAATCTAATAAAAGTTAATTAAGTAAGTAATTAGAGCATCCTTTTGTAGAAGCATCCTATGTTAGGTGGCTGTGTCAATGATTGCCTATATTCAGTGCCTTGGGTGTAGTATCAGAATGGCTTGACAGGAATACTACTGTAACAGTGGAAGACGAAGCCTGAACAAATGGATTAGAGCCACCCAAGAAGGATATGTTAACAGAAGAAAACTGGTTGTCACAGTGGTTAGGCTTATTGGTATTAAAGAACACGAACATGTCTCCAGTTTTGTATACAGCAGGGGGTCCCCTGGCCCCCCAAGGTAGCATTATAATCTACCTAGCAAGTCAATCCTTAGGATGCAAAAGAATGGATCAGACCATAGTAATCTGACTACCCGCCACTAATGTCATCCAATTACCACCCCCCAGCCCCATGCCTTGCTTTTGAGTTCCCCCAGGATTCTTCTGGCTATCCTTTATCTTCTTCAAAGTTGTTCTGCCTCTAGGAAGAGCTTACAGAGACTCCAGTTGGCCTGACCATTTTTTTGTAATTATAAATTAATTATCCTTCTGAGCTATACTTCAGTCTATAATCACTTAGCATGAGTTCATTTACTGAGAGAAGAATTCCTGTAAAAAAGACTCACAAAACTGAATGTTTGGGTCCTTGGTACCAGGCTTTAATGGCATTTGAGTACTGTCGCAGCTGGGACACCCACAAATGGCCACCTCACTGCCTTTGAATTGCTATGGAGATAAGAGAGGAAGGAGGCTAAGGTTTTCTGTGTTTTGTTAATTTTTAGATTATACACATTAACAAACTAGGAAAACCGTGTAGCCAGTTCTAGCCATAGTTTGCAATGGGAAAAGACCTTTTGGAGAGGTTGGTGTGTTTGTTTTTTAGTATCATATCAACAACATACCAGTGTTCCTTCTTTTTCCCTCTACGAACAATTTACCCTTTAAATTTAGATCATCTCTAAATAAGACAGTTGCAACTGAGAACACATGTTCGCTTTTCCTATTACAAAAGTAACAAACGCTTACTGTAGAAATTTGTGTGAATTTTTGTTTTTGCCTTTATATCATTCTATGATGATTTATGCTGTATAAATAAAGTGGAAGGAGTCAAAAAGCAAATCGTCATCTTTGGAACCCAAATGGCTCAAAGATGCGTGCATGCAGCCTGAGCGTCAGCAATCCGTCTGCCTGACAGCACTTCAGGAGTTTTTTCCTTGGCATTTGGTCTACCTGAACTCTCTGTCATCTGTTTAGGCCCCCTCTAGAACTGCTGACCAATTATGGATTTTTTTTTTTTTTTTTTTTTTGGTTCAAGAACCCTTCTCATCAATTAAGAGCCAGGAGGATATGCTAAACTAATTACTTTGAGGATAAGCATCTCAGGAAGGTGCCAAGATTGGGAAGAAACATCTGTTTTTAAGCTGTGCTAACAGAGCAAGGAGACCCAAAGAAAATCTACTTTGTCCAGATGATCCCCACCCCCCCCAGAGCTTGCTTGCTTTCTCCTCCCTTACTCCGTTTTTGCTTGAGACTCTTCAAGCACAGAGCAACAGAGATTTCTGACTGGGTCCAATACGACAGGCATTACTCTCTCGATAGGACTGAGCAAAGCAAGAAGTGGCTCTGATGGCCAGCACGGCGGCAGCTTCCCCTCCTCGGTGCCCCAGTCCTCTTGTTGGCATCACAGTCTGTAGAGATGAGTGAGCTTCCTATTGCCTACTGCCTCTTGTTTTTAGAAGATCCCCTAATAGAGGGAGTGAAACCGTGTGAGAGCATTTAACGGAGTACCTGGTGTATAGCATTCAATAAATGTTAAATGAATTTGCCAGAAGGTCTGTCGAAGGTTTCTCCCCATTTTCCTGGCTTGCCTGTTTTCAAGATAAAGTACATAAGAAAGTTCCTCTGTGTATCCTGCAGTGTAATACAGAAGACACATCGAATAGGCAAGATTATTTACAGGCGGCATTTGCTGAATGATGTTGAGGCCCAGGAGGCTGGACCACTTTGATTAACTGATGTACCTCAGACCACCTCAAATCCTTGTTGAAAACAGGAGGGGGGGATAAATTACAAATTTTAAAAGAAAAGCAAATTTGACAGAAACCTCTCTCTTGATAAAGCAGAACAAAACGGCTCTCGGGAATTCTTAGTGAGGCATCTCACTGGGCAGGCACAGTTGATTCGTTAGGGTACCCATGCAGAATGTACTGGATCGTCTCTTGCCAAAAATATTCTTTTGCAACTGTGTAGCTCTGAACTATGCCTTCTTAGAAACCCAGAGATGATTTACAGATGATACTAGATACATTTAGTATCCATTTTTTAAAAACGTAGCTAATTCTACTGATAATACCTTATTTTCACATCTTAAAAACCAGTACATTGGGTAAAATCCATGGTGGCTTAAATCTGTATCCAATTGTTGAAACAAGAAGACAAGGCAGGAAGATGTTCTCTCCTTGCCAAAATTCGTACTTTGTAAACTGGCCTGTAAAACTGTATGAAACCACTGGCTCTGTGGTGCCAATGAAATAATATATCACAG
Source organism: Globicephala melas (assembly GCF_963455315.2). Taxonomy (NCBI): domain Eukaryota; kingdom Metazoa; phylum Chordata; class Mammalia; order Artiodactyla; family Delphinidae; genus Globicephala; species Globicephala melas. The sequence goes on along the minus strand of NC_083327.1, from coordinate 67,355,700 downwards.
AGAAACAATAATAAGCACAAATGAACAGGCTTTGGCTAAACAGCCTCAAGGAAAAAGATAAACAGTGACTTCTGAGCCAGATTCTGCATAAGCCCCTTTCTCATTTTTGATGCACTGTCCTAAATGAGAAATTGTGGTCAGCTCGGAGTTCACGTACACAGCTGAAAGTGTCTATCAGCTGAATGACGAAAAGCAAAGCTGGGGAAAAAAAAAAAAGCAAAGCTGGGTTTGGTTTGTCAAAAAGTTTAGAGTACTTGCAAAGAGCAAGCACTCCATTATCAGAATAATTGGGTTCAAGCCCAGGTCGCACCACGTCCTAGCCATGGACCTCAGGCAAGGGACCTGTAAAATGGGAACCCTGTCCGCCTAGCAGTACGACAGAAGCATCTTCTGTGAAGAGGGAATGATGGACATTCCTACCTTTGGGGGCTCTGAGGATTAAAGAAACAGAGCACAGCCCTTAGTGTGGTGTCTGACCCCCAGCAGCATGTAGTAGGAGCGAGCTCTCATTCATAGACTTTTCAGGCTCTTGGGGTGCTAGTGGGTTTCGCCACTATGGGAAGGGAGACGGCAAGAAGTTTCAGAAGGTGTAAATGGAACTGCTCGTCCCCAGGCTGGAAACAAAAAAGAAAGGTGACAGCAAATGCCTCTGCGTATGTAGTATCTTCTTTAGGACTCTAAGGTAATTTGGGAGGGAAGGGGGTACAGGTAGAATTTCTGAATAGTCAGACAATAATGTTACCATATTAGTGAATGTAGGGGCTGTTTTCCTTTGTTGACTCTGCTAATATTGACAGCAAACCCCTGGGCTCCTACGTATTATTTTCTAGGCATTGGGAGCGCTGAGGCTCTTTCTGTTTTGTTATTTGTGTTGGTATGAAGGCAGCCATTCTAATTTTGTAGTTGATTGTTAAGGCAAAGAAAGGGGAGGGGCCCTCCTTAGGATTAAGTGGGCTGAGGTGATAAAAATGGGCAGAGAAGACTCCTCTCCATTCATGCCTTCCAACCTTGGCACACCACTAATTTCTGCTTAGGATTCTTTCCTACTTCACATCCCTCCCCAGTTTCCCCTTGGTGAATAACGAACAAAGTGGTAGGGAACTCATTGAAGCGTAAAAGCAGATCGGGACAGAAGGGCTCCTCTGGTTCCCTCTGAGACACAGCTCCCTTCATTTTCCTTATGTTGCACCAGACTTTGGCCACCACTGCCCAAACTGCTGGTATGTTTGTTCCCTTTAAATGAAGCACAGACCTAACCTACAGGATAAAGGGACATTCTGAAGAGGGAAACTTCTTGGAAAGGTTTCTTCACAAGCACTTAGGAACAGTGGGCAGGGCAACAGGGCCACCTGTGAACTGTGGCTACACACGTTCTCTCCCCTCACCATCTCTCATCTTCCCGTCTTCTCTCCTTCCCGCCTTCCTGCCTGTGTCTCTGGGAAAACGTCTCCCAAAGCCAGAATCATGCCTCAACTTCTGTTCCTAGGACAGTTACAAAAAGGCATGATGAATGAAAGTCCTATCCAGGACTGGCTCTTTGTAGTAAAATAGGCAAATCATTAGCATAGTAATTGCACAACAAAAAGTTAATACATTCTGTGTAGGTGGAAATTCCACTAGCTCCTTCCTTGAGGGAAAATATTCCTTTTGATATCGGCTGCTTTAACACAGCACATTTTGATCCAGATAAAACAGGTAAGAGTTACCTCAAAACGCCCACAGGGACTGTAGTAATTTCAGGAACACCCATACAGCAAATTGTTGTTTATTTTTCTATGAAGAAGGAGATGCTTGTGGTAGAAGGATGGGGTGGGGCAAAGGTAAGAGAGAAAGAGAGACAGAAACAGAAGTAGAGAGATAGGGAGGGAAGGAAACATGCAGAGAAGGAAGACAAAAAATGAAAGTGTTCCTTTTTTCTTTCCTTTTCTTTTTCTTTTTTTAAATCAACAACTAATACTGCATCTTGTTCTTGGTCCCCCAAACAAGGGCATACAAAAGATCCTGGTTTCGGGGGGGCGTGTCATTTTTTTTTTTAATAAATTTATTTATTTATTTATTGCTGTGTTGGGTCTTCCTTGCTGCACGCGGGCTTTCTCTAGATGCGGTGAGCGGGGGCTACTCTTCATTGTGGTGCGCGAGCTTCTCATTTTGGTGGCTTCTCTTGCTGCGGAGCACGGGCTCTAGGCGCGCGGGCTGCAGTAGTTGTGGCTCACGGGCTTAGTTCTCTGTGGCATGTGGGATCTTCCCGGACCAGGGCTCGAACCCATGTTCCCTGTATTGGCAGGTGGATTCTTAACCACTGCGCCATCAGAGAAGTCTTGGAGGGGTCATATTTTTGCGAACAAGAATCATATACATTATTAATGTTATTGAATTAACATTATTTATGTTAATTGTTAATAGTAGAATTAATTAACAAGTCTACTTTTTTCTCCATTACATATTTCAAATACATATCTTACTTATGTATATAAATATGGGAAGAAGATATCTTCCTTTTCTGAGATATATTTGTGGCCTTTTTGCCTAGAGAGAGTGGGAACTCTGTGAGATGGTATACAGAACACGACAATTCTCTACGATTTCTAGGGGACTATTATTAAAGGCAGATTTTTACTCACTGAACCCGGTTGCTGGACTAAAGCAGGGCTACCTCTGACAAATTTCACATGGAGTTTCAGAAAATGAACATAAGCCATCTAGTCAGTTGTGTAACGTATGTGATTTTCTTTGAGAAGAACTTCTTCAAATGTCAGATTTAGACAGTTGTTCATGAAAATACTGCTGAGAATGCACCAAAAAATGGTATTGGCAGAAAATGAATGGAAAAAATTTGCCTTTCTTGGCTAAGATAGAAAATGTCTATGATTAGTTTCGTCAGTTTTACAATATCTATTTCTTATATCAACATAAACAATAAATAACCTAAAATTCTATTAGTTTTTATTTACTTTACATTTAATTATTATTCTCAAGATTTGTTACTTATAATATTTCTTGAAACTAGTGATTTTGTTTGGGCAGCAGTGTGCCTAACTCATGAGGATAAATCATAATTAATTGAAGTCCTCATGGTGACCTCATTCCCTTCGTCTTCTACTTGCTTTCCCAGCATTCCATGCAGCCAGTTCTAGCCATGTGACAGTCAAATGAGATGCATGGGGAAATTGGCTGATGGAGCTTCTGGGAAAGGTTCATTGGTACGATGAAGAGACAAACCCTTAGGGAGAGCTCCCTTAAGAGTGTCTTCCTCTCCCTGCCTTGAACATGGGTGCAAAGCATATGAATGTTTGGTGGTTTATCAACCCTTTTGAGATTGTAGGTAGCATGTTCAAAGACAAAAAGCCAAGACTCTGGAGACAGAAAAGTGGAAAACAGAAAATGCATAAGCCTTAAATGACAATACTGAGCAATACAGCCCGGAAACTACCTGCTTATAGGCTTCTTGTTTATCTTTATTGCTTAAGCCACGGTTGGTTGGATATTCACTAAAAAAATACTGAATTATTTACACGTTGCTTCGGATGCTTGGGTTATAGCAGTAAATTAGACACACAATCTCCCTAACCTCATAGGGCAGGTGTCAAGTCAGAGAAGACATACAGTAGAAATAAAAGAATAAACATATAATGTGCCAGGTAGCAGTAACAATGAAGGAGAATATAAAGTAAGTTAAGGGCATACAGAATGACAGAGGGAGGCTGATTTATAAAGGTTATTCATGGAAGATTTTCTGAGGTGGAATAATTTGAGTAGAGACCTGAATGAAGTGAAAGAGTGAGCCAGGTGAATATCTGGGGGTGTTCTGTTACTTGCAGCTGAAGAGTATCACTAACTTACACATCCAATATGTTTTTTAGTTATTCTTCAAAACAGAGCTCCAATATCATCATTTCTGGGAAGTCTTCCAGGACCTCCCACTCAGTAAAGCCAATCCTTTCCTCTTATGGGCTACTTCTGTACCTGCACGTGTTGTTATACTCATCATGTTACCTTTTAATTTACTTGTTGATATGGCTTATAAAGTCACCTTCTCTAAACTGGGAGACCCTGAAAGGCAAGATCAGTTCTTAGTGACCACTATACGGCTCCTGGCACTCAGTACCTGCTACACCTAGCAAGCTCCAGGTACCTGCAAATAACTACTGACTTGACTAGAACTTCTGTCCTTTGAATGTTCTGGATATAAATGTGTGGTTTTCATTGTAGAGTGATTAAAAGTAGGCACCTAGAGTAAAATTTCTGTCAAAGTATGGTTATTTTTTGTGTTGAAGATATTTGTCTTGCAAGCTGACAACTCTGAGTTGGCGTGAATGTGTACGAATTAAATAGTTCACCAAGGCAGAAAATCTTTGGTTTTCATTTAGGAGAGAAGAATATATAAGATGGTCAAGAAGCAACCTGGTTCTCTACCGGGAACATCTGTCTAGTCATATTATGCCCTTGGTCTTTGGAAAAGGCATTCAAAAAGGTGAGTTTAAGACAACTCACCTAGGTTAGGTTATGACAGTCTTCGGAACATTTTTCAGAAGACTGAAGAATGGGATGGGAGGTAAAGGCTCCTTTTGCTAAGGAATGAATGAATCCTCATCTCCGAACCTCCCCTTAGGCAACTCAGCTCACACTCATTTCAGCACAGGGCAAAAGCCTATGACTGACTCAACCCCAAATGAACTGGGTTTAACCATAAAATATGACCTTGCTGATATTTATATTTTTAACTTCAAAGGTGAAGAGAAAGAAAAAGGGCATTTGAAGAAACTTATAACCTCAGCGAAGGCTTAAAGAAAATAGAAAAGAGTTTGATTTTAGGTACCTGTGTGAAAATTTAATAAAGAGAGGATCAGGAGATATTAAGTGTATTAAATCCCAAGTTTCCCCTTAATATCAAAACAGAAAGAAAAGCTTTTGTTTACAATCTCAAATAGAATCAAATCCCCTTCCTTTGTGTGTTACATTAACAGACATTAATATTAGTAACTAATATTCATTACTAAGTTTGCTTTCCATTTAAGCCAATCTCTTACCCTTAAAAATCGGAAATGAAAATAACGTTTTCTTAAATCGTAGAGGTATGACAATCTAAATTTATATGCATCACAAAAGTTTTCTGAAGGATGGCTTAGAGTTAGCTAGTATATCAACAAATGAAGACTTTGAGGAATCTCCTTCTGAAAATAATTGCTAGATACGTTTGCTTTGAGTGTGCATTTGAAATTTCAAACTCCATTTTCCACGTTTCCTAACGTGATTATAACACCAGAAAGAGTTAACAAAGAGCTCTGAGACTCAACTCAGATGAAAAGCTCAAATTCCAGAAAAGTTCATCGCGGCACATGCTCGTTTGCTCAGGACACCCTGGATCCCATCCTAGGTTAGAACAGATCCAAATTTCCAGGACCTTCTCAGACCCACTGCTTCTTTACTGAGACAGGTACATCCTCATCTTCACCCACCCATCAAGGTTAGCGAAGCAGCAACCCAGCATCTGCTCTAGAGTAACCCAAGTGAGCCCAGGCACAGAGGTGTACTGGAGAGGTGGTGAGATCTGATTATGTGCGTCACGCAGCTGAGCAGCTGTGGAGGAACGGGATGCACAGACTCGAATTCACGGAAAATATCTAATTGTTCTTCGTCGTTCAATGGGCTGCTTGGGATAGCAGTTGGAGACACAGTTGGGAGTTTTGAAAGAGGCAATTTCATACTCATCATACTCATTGTGTGCTACTCTTTCTCTTTTTCTCTTTTTGGTTGAAAGCCTCAGCGTTAGTCTCCTAACTAGAAGAGTATCTGCCAGCACAAAAGTCAACGAACTCACAGGAGACAAAAGACATTCTTGGTTTGATTGCTCCTAATAAACTTCAGTGCTTCCAGACCACATAATGTCATAGAATTATTTGTAATGCTTCTTTAAAGGGGGGGACAGCATTCAGAAATGAACTGCACATGGTAAGAAGAGCCTCCCAGGGGTTATCCCTGCAAAAATGAGCTGCAAGGCTTTGGGAGTGGTGGTGGTTTCCGGCCATTAGCGTTACTAATCAAGGCCAGCTTTGCATTTACGGGAATCTACACAAATCAGGATGATACATGCTATGTTCACTCAAGCAGACCTGCCTGATTTCTTCAAGGTTACGCTGAAACAAAGCCTTAGCCCAGTTATCTTGGATTGGAATGCTTCATTATTTTAATATATCCTTGAGAGAGAGAGAGAGAGAGGAGAGAGAGTACATGAAGTAGACACACATCAGGTCCATGGGTCACAAAATCATATTTAGTGCTTCATGCCCACATAAAGCAATTACTGTCGGCTCGTTACTGGAGGAAGCATTAGTGGAGAAAATACAAATCCTAGATAACCTACCAGGTCTTTCTTGCTGCCATAGTTACAGCTGAGGTGAGAGAGAGAGAGACAATGGGAGTGCCAGAAAAGCTCGGGCCTAAGAGGTCTCTTTGGGAAACTTTGAGCAGACGTGATACATTCAGCTGCCATTCTGCCCTCTTTTTATGCCCATTGCCTTTTTGCCCTGTACCAGGAAGCAAAAATAACATTGCTTTGCCCCCCGCAAACTTGTGGTTGACAAACAGAAGGCGTGGAGCTGAGGAAACCAGGAGAAGATGGCAGAGGAAGTCCTCTGTGAGGTTGGCAGTCACTAGGCAGTCAGAGCCTGGAGGTCTCTGGGGACCGACCGCAGGCTTCTAAGTGGAGCCTCTGTACCTTCCTCCTTAGGATGCTTGAGCCATGCCCCAGGCTCTCTGGGCATAGTTTGCCCTTTAGGATCTTGACTGTGTCAACCAACATGGTACAAGCTGTTGAATTACAAATGTTATAACCAATCATTTGCACACATAGGCATTCTTACATTACAGATCCTACAGGTCCTGGGCATTACTGCTATTCCTGTCCTTCTGATATAATGAACTCTTTGGGCCAGGCACCTCCCTCCCAGGCCGGGAGCCACAGGAAGAGTAAAGACGACACCACTTCAGGTGATTCCTAATGGCATTGCTTCAGGAAGGATACATACGTTAACAAGGAAGAAAATCTTAAGTGGTAAAACTACCATGGAATTCCAGACCCTACTGAGCAGCTGGGGGAGATGGAGGAGTTACAGAAGTCATAGCAACGATTACGGCTCGGGCTTCCCTGGTGGCGCAGTGGTTGAGAGTCCGCCTGCTGATGCAGGGGACGCGGGTTCGTGCCCCGGTCCGGGAAGATCCCACGTGCCGCGGAGCCTGTGCTCTGCAACGGAAGAGGCCACAGCAGTGAGAGGCCCGCGTACTGCATTAGGGCTCCTTGGAAAGGAAAGCTGGGAAATAACCATGGGGAAAGATAGGCAAAAAATCATTAAATTGCATGTTTTAATGCAAAAAATATTTTGGATAAAAATGATTATAAAGAACCAAATTCATATCCTCTGTAAATATGACTTCACAATAAAATTAATGGGGTCTAGGAAGAAGGCATTAACAGCTTTTTGCCTCAGAATGAATTTCTGTGCATTAGAGTGAGAAATCAGGTAAACAGATACAAAACATCAAATGACAGAGTAAGGAACAATGGAAAATATAAGGAAATTATGGGCCAGGATTCTTCTTAATATTAAAGAGAGAGACAGAAAGAGAAAAAGAGAGGAAGGAGTGGGGAGGAGGCTCCAAAAAGGTCAGGAAAAATAAAAGGCCAGTGACTGTAAAAGGGAAAATGACTCATAATAACAGGGAAAATTATGAAAAACATAAATATTGACTATAAAATACCAGTGGGCAAGAGAAAAATAAGAGTTAAAGAAATCATTGAAACCGCACATCTCTGATTCATTATTTGTTCTTTAAATTCTTCTGTGAAGCTCATCAGCTAGGAAAGGTACATTATGTGATGAAAATATAATATTATGATTTCTGACTTAAAAAGGGGGTGAAATTAAAGGCATTATTACTTCTCTTCCCTCTTCTAAAACACAGAGAAAACAACAAAAATTGTGAGGCACAAAGGAAAATATCAGATGTAATCAAACAAACAAGCAAACAAAAAAGGCTCCCATTCTTTTACAAACCATGAAGCATACACACACGGGCTGAATTCAGGAAGGATGCTGAAAGCTGACAAGTATCTCAAGTCTCAAGCAGGAGCAAAAAGTTTTTGGCTAAAGTAATGTCATAAATGTCTAAAGGGCATATGCAATGAGCCTTTGGTGAGAGTGGCAAGACATACAACTGAAGCTCACAGAGACAAAGTTTGACACCACATCACAGAAGGGGAGGCAGAGCTAAGAGAAATGGTTAATATTATATTCCTATTTACCTTTGTATTGTGTTATTATTATATTCCTTCTAGCCAAGGAAGACTTCCAGAGTCAGTGACATGCCTATGGAAATTCCAAGGGAGTAAGGGAACTTCCCTCGTGGTCCAGTGGCTATGACTCCACGCTCCCAATGCAGGGGGCCCAGGTTCAATCCCTGGTCAGGGAACTAGATCCCACAGGCTGCAACTAAGAGTTTGCATGCCACAACTAAAAGATCCTGCATGCTGCAACTAAAAAAAAAAAAAAAAAAAAAAAAGAAGAAGAAGAAGAAAAAAAATTCCAAGGGGGTAAGCCAGTAAAAAGTAACAAAATATACAGACTTGGATTTTCTAGATAATTCTTTCATGCAGAAAGTTTAGTCTTTACAGTTTATACCAATGGAAATTTTCTCTCAGATGAGTATTCTGATAGAAGGTGTTTGCATTTTATAAGGCAAATCCAGAGAAGGAAATATCAAATATATTATGTAAAGCATTTAACTCTGTTATGTTAAGCAACAGAGTTTGAGAGATTTGGTAGATGGCTTCAATCTGAGCAACTATCTAGGTTTTCAGAGGGTAAGGATGAGGAATGAACAGAGAAGTGTGACCAGATTACACTACTCTCCTTGTGTTGTTGTCAAGAGCTGAGGGTTACTTCATCCGAGAAAACACAACTCAGTACATAGAAAAAGCAATTCAGTGATAGTCTGGGTGTCCACTGACTGGTCTTAGAACAAGCACGTAGAGGTTTCTGCCAGGTATAAATAAGAGTCATTGCAAGGATTTATTTTTTAAAAGTTTTTTTTTTTTTTTGGCTGAGTTGGGTATTTGTTGTTGTGTGCGGGCTTTCTCTGGTTGCAGTGCACGGGCTTCTCATTTTGGTGGCTTCTCTTGTTGTAGAGCATGGGCTCTAGGCAGGCAGGCTTCAGTAGTTGCAGCATGTGGGCTCAGTAGTTACAGCACACGGGCCCTAGAGTGCATGGGCTTCAGTAGTTGCGGTACGTGGGCTCAGGAGTTGTGGCTCTCAGGATCCAGAGTGCAGGCTCAGGAGTTGTGGTGCACGGGCTTAGTTGCCCTGCGGTATGTGAGATCTTACCAGACCAGGGATTGAACCCGCGTCCCCTGCATTGGCAGGCAGATTCTTAATCACTGAGCTACCAGGGAAGTCCTGGAAGGATTTAAAAAACAACTTTCTGACTCTGCCTACAGAGGACCTTGGACTTGGTACATGGGTTTCTATTTTTCCCAGAAATCAGGTGGCCAATGAAAGTTCTGAATTTGAATTAGATAACACACTCTTAATTGTTCTCACAATTTACAAGCATTCTCTCATTCTTCTCCTGGCTATACACAGGTTAAAATCTATAGAATCTCATGGGGCCCCAGCCCTTTAAAGAAACATGGTTTATGTACAGACAATGGATGATTAACAGATCTGTAAAGGAAGTTAAGCTAAGGAGGGAATCTAACTGAAAACAATGAAAATCAACGAAGCCAGAAGAGACCCAAACATTAAGCAGCATTTACTTAAGTGATATTAGCTAATGGCACCGCTGGGTAAGTGAAGAAGCATAAGCTAATACTGACTTCCTCTCCCAAGTTCAAAACTACCAGAATGGTCACAGACCCACGGAACATACATTTCAAGTTTGGGCTGCTTAAGAAACGGCTATGGGTTGAACTGTGTCCCCCTAAAATTCACACGTCGAAGTCCTAACTCCTAGTGTCTCGGAATGTGACCGTATTTGGAGGCAGGGTCTTTAATGAGGCAATTGAGATTGAATGAGTTCATTGAGGGGCTCTGGTCAGTATGACTCGGGTCCTTTTAAGAAGGGGAGACTGGGAGACGGATACACACAGAGGGAAAAGCATGTGAAGACACAAGGAGAAGGAGGCCCTTTACAAGCCAAGGAGAGGCCTCGGAAGCAATCAAGCCTGCAGACACCTGGATCTCAGACTTCCAGCCTCCAGAACCGTGAGAGAATAAATTTCTGCTGCTTAAGCTACTCAGTCTGAGGTGCTTTGTTATGGCAGCCCCAATACGGAAGCCTAGAATGAGCCCTTTTCTCCCTCTTAGAAGTCTGATGTAAGACCCAAGTTTCTTTCGTGGTTAAATGCTTTTGTACGTCATACTCACAATCCCAACAGGAAAGGCCAATACAGCCAGCATCCAGTCCCGGAGAGAGATGAGCTTCTTGAGCTGCCTCTCTTGTTCTTGGCTCCCACTTCCTCTAGTCAGGAGACTGGAAAGATCGGTCAGCACACAGATGCCAAAAAAGACAGCTTGAATAACCTGGAGGGAGACAATGATTGGTATTAGTCAATAAGATCAAAAGAAACCCAAGCTGTAGGACAGCAAACAAGCTACACCTCTGCAACATGACACAGGGTAAAAGAGGATCAGATGCACACTTCAAGAGCTATTAGCCCTGCAAACCGAAAAAGAGTCAGACATTTACAACTTGCTACCATAGGTGAGAAAATTCATCTTAAAAACACTGCTTCCATTTTTGCACACCTAAGGACAAATGCAAAACATGCATGGACAGAAAGGGGTATCAGTTCTCAAATGACATGTCCCTTATTTTAAAACATCACATCTGTGGTTTAGTAATATTGACTAGTGTGATTTAACAAACATCTAAAAAGTGCAAAGAAAAAGACTTAAAAAAGATCAGTAGGGCTTCCCTGGTGGTGCAGTGGTTAAGACTCCGCCTGCCAATGCAGGGGACACAGGTTCGAGCCCTGGTCCGGGAAGATCTCACATGCCGCGGAGCAACTAAGCCCGTGCGCCACAACTACTGAGCCTGTGCTCTAGAGCCCGTGAGCCACAACTACTGAGCTCACGTGCTGCAACTACTGAAGCCCATGCACCTAGAGCCCGTGCTCCACACAAGAGAAGCCACCGCAATGAGAAGCCCGTGCACCGCAACGAACAGTAGCCCCGGCTCACTGCAACTAGAGAAAGCCTGCATGCAGCAATGAAGACCCAACACAGCCAAAAATAAATAAATAAAATAAATAAATTTTAAAAAGATCAATAATAAACGAGACAATTTAGTCTGAATGTGAAGAAACCTTCCTATGATTTAATCTCTTAGAGTCAAAATTTTTTCTACCAAAGGAAGTGGTAGAAAGCTTCTAGTCCTTGAGTCATAGAGAAATCAACTGAATACAATAATCAGGACTGAAATGGAGCAATTTTCTGTTGTCAAACTTGAACTAAATGACCTCCTTCTCAGGTTTTCAATCTTTATGAAATAAAATCTGTCCAAAGTAATGTAAACTTAGATACCCACACCATTTTCCCAAATAATGTACAACAACCACTTGTACATTCCCCAATCAATTACAAATTGAATTACTGACATCAGCTATGTTTACTTGGACTATCACAGAGAGAGAACATTGAAACGCTAGAGCCCAGTTATTTGTGAAATTCCTAAAGTGGGGATAAAAGTATTGATGATCCCTTGCCTCGAGTGAAGGCAGGCAGCATACTGTAATACAGCTTGGCAGATGATAATTCAAATTACGGAAAGGGCAGAAAATATATTCCCTAGGCTCAAAGTCATACCCATTTAGCACCAAGAATAGATTCAGGGGAATTTTTCTGATTTCGTTTACAAGAAATAATTTACTGATGATTTATTTGTAAAAGATACAACTTTACTCATTATGTTTAGCAAACGTAACAAAATAATTTTTTTAGTGAATTATGATCTTGGCAGTGGAACAAGTCTGTGAAAGCTCTGTTCCTTCCTGAGGCACAGAACAAAGGGAAGAAGGACCCTCAAAGTTACCCTCAGCAAAGCACTGACATACTCAGATGGTTAAACTCTTATCTTAGCCACTTTGAAAGTTCCCAGTAATGGAGATTCCACCACCAGTTTTAGTCAAATAAACAAAAATCCTGCAGTATTTTTTACGTCTAATACACCAGGCTCTTCTGAACTCAACAGATCCTGCTATTATCAGTCATTCTTAGTCAGAATAATGTTCTATTCTTCTTCATAATTTAGGCTATCTTTTGCCTTCAATGACGTAGGGGTTCTTGCTTTTCTACAACCAGAAAAAACAGAGGAGAAGTTAAGACTGCCACCTTGAGCATGGCACAATTAAAGTGTTGTCAAGAATCATGCTGTGATGACCAGAAATGATTTAAATGACTCAGAGAATAATTTCCTACTTGGGAAAATTTTCCATAGCACATCTTAGGACTTTAGATGTTAGATCTTTATGTCAACCCTAATGGGGGTTGAGAAACTGGAGTGGCCATACTGGGGAATAATAATCTCTATGACAATCTGGCAGTGAACATATTAAAAGGTGTCCTACCTGATCGATAACCAGGGAAATGCAAATTTAGATAGCATTTCTCATCCATGTAACTACTCACAATTTAATTCTGAGAGTACCAAGTATTATAAGGATGGAGAATAACCAGAATCCTTATGGTGGGAGTGCAAATTGGGAAAACCATTTTGAAGAACAATTGGCAATATCTAGTAATTTAAAGATGCATATACTCTTTTATCTAGTGACTTCACTATGAAGTCACATTTACATGAAAGTTAAATTTAACATTCATTGCTTCAGAAAAATGGCACAATCTAAATATCTCTTAATAGTTGACTAGATAAATAAATCATGCTATAGTCACACAATGGAATTCTAAGCACACATCAATTTTTCATTCTCACAACAAAACACTAAACAAACAAAAACGGAAACAAAAAATGCTGCGTATTGACACCATTAAAATAAATTTCAAAAAATGCAAAGATAAATTTAAAGATGCATGTATATGAAGTAAAATATGAAGAAACACATGGAATTAATAACAGTAAATTTAGGTACCTCTACAAGGAGGATAAGATTGAGGAAAGCACACAAGGGCCTCAACTATATCAGTATTTTATTTCTTAAGTTGATTATTGGGTATACAGAAGTGTAATCAAATGCTGAAAATCTGTGAAAAAGAGGAAATCTTGAAAGTCACTACAGAAAAAAGACATCATGTACAGAAAAGTAAAGATAAAAATTATCTCAGACTTCTTGTATAAAACAACACAAGCCAGAAAACAGTAAAATGATATCTTTAAAGTGCTTAAGGGGGAAAAACTGTCAAAGGTGAAAGACATTTTCAGACAAATAGAAGCTGAGAGAATTCATTGCCAATAGCCTTTCACTATAAGAATGTAAAAGGAATTGAGAATATGATACCAAATATAACTTCAAATCTACACTAAGCAGCGACAGTTGCTAAAATAGTAAATATGTGGATAACTATAAAAGATTTATCTTCTAATTTGTTTTAATTTTTAAAAGATATTGACTATTTAAAGCAAAAATATAACAATATACTGTGAGGTCTTAAACATAGTTAGAAATAAAATTATGACTATAATAGTACAAAAGACAAAAAGGAATGGAAGGCATACTGCTGTTGAATTCTTAGTTACATATAAGGTGGTATAATATTATTTGGTAGAAGACAGTGATAAGTTAAAGATGCATATAGTAAACCCTAGAGTGACCACTGAAACAACAAATTTGGCAAACAACATTTGCCAAATTTAGAAGATTAATGGTACTATGAAATCTTATACTTCTCTACAGCTGATTCCTTTTCTTACTCTTTTTATCCACTGGTGTCATCTAACACAGCAGTCCCCTCACTATTACCTGTTGGCTACCCTGTCACTGTCTGTAGGTCTCTCCACTGGCTCTCCCCTGCTTATGACCACAGTATGGCCGCCATGCCTGAACTGCTGTGGAAGACTTCCCCAAAGTGAGTATGTGGAAATCAAAGAAAGGAGGTACCAAAAACAATTTTCACCTGATTTCCAAACATCAGGAGACAGAGAGAGAATTGTTGGGTTTTCTTAGGGTTGGTTTTTGTTTGTTTGTTTTTGTTTTGTTTTTTTAACACACACTGGCTAATCCTCAAAATGTAATACCTAAAAATTATGGAACAGGCCATCATTCCCTGCAGAGAAGCAAGGATTGACTTTTGGTTATTTGCTAGTTTAAGAAGCAGTTAGCCAGAACTGTTAAACCATTTTAGATTTCTGCTACTTTGTTAAAACTTGATTTGAGCTGACAGCTAACAAATCACATTAGAGACATTTTACTCTTTTGCCTATATATATCATGTTGTCCATTGTAACTTAAAATTCATTAAGTTAAGAATGTGAAAGTCACATGGAGATGCACAAGTGAATCTTACGTAGGATTACCTTGAAGCATTATTCAGCCCCAGCCATTCTGCAGAGCTGGCATTTCCAAACCATCAACCCAGCATGACACATATACACCATCTGGCTTTGAGTTCTTAGCAGGCTGGTTGCTCTTATTATTTTGTATCATCATGTGTAAAAATGAAGTGGTCAAATGTACCATATCTCTCCAAGAAATATAAATAGAAATCTATCAGAATGAAAAAAAAAAATCCCAGGATATTTTTGAGTCATTCTAGCATTTGCTCCTCTAGAATGTTCTCTACTGTTTAATTCACTCTGCATCTTCTCTCCGCCCCCTCAATTCTCCCTGTCAGAAATCACAACTTGTTTACTGAGTCATTTTAGGTTTAGGTTCATTTCCACAAATGTGGAAATGTACCAAAGTTCCATTCATAGCTTTATCTTTTTTACACGAGTTGTTTTTATTAAATTAATTTAACATTATTTTCCTTTTTTCTCTGGAATGCACTAAACTATTACAATTCTGTTTGTACTAGAGGGCAAATTCATTAAATTTCTAACATTTACTCCCAAACATACATGATATAGTTTATCCAGAATGGGTTTTATTTCACTTCACTAGGTCATCTTCGATATCCTCATTTATATGTAATTGTACCAAAGCTACAGTCTATATATCAAGTTATATCATTACTTCAGTTGTTAATTTTTACATTTCAGCCTAATTGGCCAAACTCAGGCAAGAACCAAGGATGCACCAAAATAAGAAAAGCAGCACCTTAAGTAAGAAATGGAATCACTATTTGTATGAATTTTTAAAGACAGTACAGCTGTCTTGACCTTTGGGAGTAAGATTTCCAGTAACTTGTATCTATCACAAACTGCGTTTTGACTATATTGTACTTTCATAAGATTAATGCAAAGAGTACCACAGTGTTTGTTTTGAAGACTTTGCTTAATTTAAAGTTAATTTTAGACACGGCAGACAGAGGAAATAAGAAGGCAGAACTCTGAGGGGTGGCAATGAAATTGGAGTGACGTGGATCATGGAATGAAGGAAAACTGTGGAGAGAACAGATGGGAAAAAGGCAGTGAGATTTATAGGTGTCATAAGGGAAGGCCTAAAGGAGTCTTCTGTATGAGGACAGAGCAAGGGGAGATGATACAGAAGAAATGAAAAATCTATCTAAACTCTTTTGTAATTAGTGTACAATATTATGTATAGTAAATGTACATGTAATCTAGAAAAGAATAGTAGAATAGAAAGAAAGGAAAGAGAGAGAGAGAGAGAGAGGAAGAGAGAGAGAGGGAGGGAGGGAGGAAGGAAGAAAAGAAAAGATAAGAAAAGAAACGTGACGCATGCCCATGTAACATACATGGATGTCTTGTATCTGTGTAATTTCTCCTATGCAGAAGGGTGAATAACACATTTGGAAAAATGGTGTGAGTTGGAGGTCTTCCTGTATCTCACACAGTCATATATCATGTGGTACTGTATAGCATAAACAGTTATTTTATTGTCAGTTCATAAAAATTTCAATGCAGTTCTTGCCTAAAAGCAATCCATGGCAATTTGTGTGTTCAGTGAAGAGTGAATTTGACTGAAAGGAGTTAAACACCATGTTGAAAGAATACAAGAGCTACAAAATAGCAATACCATAACACACAATCTTCTAAGGGACTCCCCCTCCATTCCACAAATGCCTTACTTTTTAATACTGCGCAACTCCTTCTTATTATCAAGATCAAGAGTGAATCCCAAACGTATTTCGACACCAAGGGGCAGTGACTCAGTATGAAATCAGATGACTGAATTCTGCAAGGATTCTTTTGCATTTGCTTCCAGTGCCTTCCTTGACTGAGACATCTGAACATCTGTGGCAATACTACAGTATACAGTCCATCAGTTACATGGAAGCCATGATCAGTTACACGTTTGAATGTTACTCTGTAGAGAAATAAATGCATTTAAAAGCACCACAAGTTCTCTCTGCCTCCTTCATCCACTTAGACTATACCCATCAGATGTACTGCCTGGTGAATTTTCCGTTACTACCCTTGGAGAGAGTTAGCCTGAACAAGACAATACGGTTCTCTCACTCTAATGACTGTAACTTTATTTTTCTAAATCCGCCATTTAAGTGATGTGCTTTAAGCCCAAGCATTTTCAAGGAATCTTCACCACAAACATTTCTGAGGAGATGGACTCATTGCATCATCAAGCCCGTGGTTTTCAGAATGTGATTTAGAGTCCTTGCCCATGTACACAGACATTTACCTCATACTGCTCTATCTCATTACTGAAAATCGATGAGGTCAGCCATAAGTCACCACTGGCTAGCAATCCATTCAGACAGACAGAAAGAAAAATAAGCTTTTCAGTCAGAAATAATGCACTTAGATAAGCAGCTTTGGAAAGGAAAGCTTTTCCACAAAATTCGTTACAATATCACAGAATCATTTTCAATATCTAAGCAAGGAGAACAGTCATCTAAAGAAAACATTTGGATGTGCTTCACAAAGTGATGGGTGCAATCATGCCATGTTCCAGCACCATCCTGATAACAGCACTGCAGGGATCTTCCCAGAGATTCCATTCTAATCTGCAAATACGACAGAAAATTTCCCTCGGGTGTTTTCACGGTGCTACACTGACATTAGAAGTTACTCAAAACTTTTATAGGTTTAAAGATTTTTTTCAACTATTAGTATTAATCCTTTCAAATACTGAATTAAACACACCATTGATATATTTAACAAATATTTATTGATTACTACATACAAAACACTTAGTAAACTACTAACACAGACTATTAAATGATTGTACATTGTGCGGCAAACGTGAATGTACTTAGAAGTGTCTAACCTCTAACTTAGTGGCACCTGCATTTGCTAAATGCACAATAACAGTGGTGAACAGTTATTTAAAGAAAAAAATGTTGTAACTTTAATAACACAAATCTGTTCTGAAGTGCATTAAATTTTCTAACACTGTAAAATCGATTTTATCTGACTAAATTTTTACTTGTGGTAACAATTTACTGCAGCAGAAGATGATTTAAGTGCCAAACATAATCATTAGTTAAAGAGTTAGATAAATCTGAAACCTAAATAAAAAAGGACCTGAATTAAGACCAAATCAGATCTTAAGTAGTAAGTTGACATAGAATCATAACCCATGCACAATCTGTATATAACAAACTAAACTACATGTATTAAGAGCATATACATCTGCAGGTAAAGTTGTATTAATAAAGTCGATTAGGAAAACATGGCCCCTGTCCACAGACGTTTCTATTTTAATATTTATGAATCTATTGATTTTGATATAACGTTGAGTCTACATAAAGACTATGTCTGCCTAATTGTAGACAAATACTTGGCAGGGAACTGAATGGTTAAAATACTCACAAAAGCAGTTCCCTGTTTCTAGATGCTGCCTTCTGCCTTCAGAAACAGGGTCTTCCACACAAAGCTTCTGGATGGGCTCTGAAAGGTCTCACTCCCTAACAGATAATATTTTCTATTTTTAACTCAAACTGGCCATTGTTGTACCACATTAATTTGTTTAATATATCATTTTGAAGTTTACTGGTGCAGAGACTGAAAGGTATAAGATGAACCATTCTTTTCATTTCTATTCTCCACTAGTTCCTCTATGACTCCATAATATTTTGCCTCTAGATTAAGAGTATTTAGAAAATCCCAGGGTTCTTATAGTTTGAGAAAGTATGAAGCTAGTGCTGGAAGGGTCCTACCGCCAATCAACTCAAGTGCCAATGTAAAATCTAGAAAAAATGAAAGGTCTCTAAGACATTTTATAATTACATTAATGATACAGAAAAGTCTGATAATATCAATTGTGGAAGATGATGTGGAACAATGCTAGAGGGAGTATATTTTGGTTCAATCACTTTGGAAAATAATGGCATTATCTAGTAAAGTTGAGGATGCATATACCTATGAATGGTCTTATGTATGTCTCCTGGTACCTAGAGTATACAACATGGAATGAAAATGGAGTTTTAGGTATATGCTTCTGTCCTTCAGATGGGTATGAAATTTTTAAAAGTTAGAAGTGGTACTGTTATTAGGAAACTAAGAAATACATTACAGTTCTCAATTACTTAGGTAACAAAGTAAATACGACCATTACTTTCTTCACAAAGTTATCACCTTATGTTTCTATTGAGAAACAACCTATTCTTATAGCTTTAAAATAGTTGACCCTTGAACAACATGGGTTTGAACTGCCCGAGTCCATTTATACACGGATTTTTTTCAGTAGTGAATACTACATACTACATGATCCGCAGTTGGGTGAATCCACAGATGAGGAACCTTGGATACAAAGGGCTGACTATAAAGTTATACATGGGTGTTTCTATTGCATGGGGTTCGGCGCCCCTAACTCCTACCTTATTCAAGGGTCAACTGTAACTTAATGGACATAATTTTGAGTCATAACTAAATTGTAACACGATTTTCTTGTACTTTACAAACTGGTGACATTTAGAACACTGGATGTGTAAGTTTATGCTAGGTTTTATATTTTTTGTTGACTTTTTTTAAGTAGGGTAAGTTTAATATAAAGAATGATTAGGCTATCATAGGAGAGTATTAGATGTAAACAGAATGCTAGAGGGTGCCCCAGGGCTCAGGGAGAGTACCCAAGGAAAGAAGAACTTGGAAGAAGCCCCCTCCCCAAGGATGGGCTTCAGACCTCACTAGAGAAGGTGTGTTTGCAGCCAGTTGGATGGTGGAGAAATTCTCCACCAAGAAGCAGCCTTCCCAGGTAAAGGGGGCCTCTGCTGATGGGCAGGTGCACAAGAGTTGAGTGACCACTGTGGGCAGGAGACCTGGTGCAGGTGGTGCTCTTGTTGGAAGAGCTGCAGGGACTCCACGTTCCCTGCCTGTGGCTGGGCCAGAACGATACTAAATGTCCTTCTACCCACACAGCTGACCACTGGGGCAGCAGCTGGAATCAGTAAGTGAAGCTCCATCCTCCTGCAATGTTCCTTCAGTGCCCTTTACTGAGAAAGCTCAACATTATCCTCAATGTGAAGGAGAAATGCTTAAAAAGTTATGGAAGAGCAGGTATTATAGGGTGAATTTGGAGCCGAGAGACAATAGATATCTCATTTAATTCACCATGACTTCCCTGATATTTAATAGTGTTGCTGACAATATTTTAGTTATTCTAATGAAATGCTAAGAATGAGGGAAGGACATTTGCTTTTAATTACTCAGATAGATGGTCTGACCTATCTCTTGACTTTGGGTCATTTAATTATTTTATGCCACCTTCTATAGATAGTACACCAGGAAAACTGATGGAGATATTATTGTAACACTTTAAATATGATGCAACATTCAAAGTGGTCAAATTTGCTACTAATTTGTGGTACTTGTGTTCAATAGAGAAGGCTGAAGTGAAAGACCAGAGCTAAAATTTGCATGCATGTTGAAAATTAACCAATCTCTACCATACCTTTCCTATTCATATCTGAATTGTTTATAATGACAAAAAAAATCAAACAACCCAAATGTGCACAGACTCAACCATGGATAAACAGAGGTATTAAAAAAAAAATACAGCAGTGAAAATAAATTACCTAGAGTTACATATATCAACACAGATGACTGCACAAGCATAACACTGAACAATAAAAGCAAATCTTAAAAGACCGAAAAAGTATCACACTATTTAGATAAAGTTCTAAAAGAAATGAATAAAAAACAACCCCACAATATTAGACCAGGGACACACATGTGGTAAAACTATAAGGAAAAGCAAGACAAGAATAACAATAAAATGCTACCTAGAGCAAGTTAGAGTCCCCCTCTCCCTGCCCCAATATGCATTTCAGGTCACCTTTTATTTTTTTTGCCACTTGATTCAAGTGTAATGAAATCATCATTAGTGTTGCTGTTTTATAAATGCCTGACTTTCTTGTAGACACATGGCGGCAGGGTTAGGTTTTAGTTCAATGTCGTATCCCTAGAGACTGGCACAACATCTGGGGTGTAGTATTAACACACATTTACTAATTACAGAATTAACGACAGTGGCAAAGACAGCTGAGTGGAGAAGAGAGGGGACCTGACTTGGGGCCAGTAGAAGGATGGCCGGGAAATGCTGGGGGCCCTATAAAGAAGGAGATCACACAGCTATATTTCAACTGAGCTGCACTGTTTTATTACAGGTGTCCCCCGCTCTCCGAAAGTAGAGTGTTCGTATGAACCTCTCAAAAGCTGAAAAAGTAAAGCAGAGAAGCAATTACCTTAGGACACATCTTGCTAACAGATGCACAAAATAAACTGACATAAAGCACAGATGCTCACAGACACAGTTCAAAGCTATGGTGGCTTGATGCTGTGATACTGAATGTACTTCCAGGGGAAGAAGCTTGGCAATGCCATTCTCACTGCTCAGGAGCATCTATAATAACTAACTGTAAAACAAATGCTAAACGTTCTTTCCACTTTTCATCTTTTTTTTTTCCATAAAAGTGAAAGTCCTCTATGGATTTCTTTCAGTTAGGGAAAACAGGTACTTTCATAAAAGCCAAGTGGTGTACAGTGAGCTCTGGAAAATCGGGGGGTACCTGCAATTTTTTCCAGTCGTGCTCAGTGCCCCAGTCACAAGGCACGTAAACGGACCTAAAGGGTATGAGCGTCGGCCAGGCAAACCCACAAGGTGCTAGGGCAGTGAGGGTGCCCGGAGCTGAATAACTAAAGCGCTAGATCACAGGGTTTAGAGTGGTTAGAGAAAAACAGGGGAGGGATACAGCATGAGCTATTTTTTGGCGGCGGGGATGAGTCACAGGTCCGGTAGGAGTGAACACGTTGAATGATGGGAGACTGTGATCCAAGAATGAGCTAGAGGTCAAGCTGTTCTCAATGACCAGCAGACCCAGGGATGGCTGTGGCAAGAGGATCCTGGGTGGTTATGATAAGAGTCAGGGGAGTTGAGGAGAAAAAAAGTACCGTGAGGAGGGAACTTCATGCACTGATGTGATTGTAAATGTCTGGGACAAAGAAAAATTAAAAAAGAATTTGGAACCAAAATGCGCAGAAGCATAGGTTCTAAAAAAATATCAGAGATAATTTAGAAACCTATCAATTAAGTGTATCAATATAAAATATATGTTTATAAAACAGTGAACAGCAACTGAGCGCCTTGCAGCAATAGAAATACAAGCAATGGCATTTTTCCTTTCAGTTACATTAAGGTAATACATCTTCTTTTGACTTTGTCACATTTCTGTTCTCATAAACATACAAAGTGTGTGTTTAAAAGCTAATAAATAGTAAAAACCCACCAGCAGCCAAGGCTGTACACGGACAGAACAAAAGAAAATAATGAATATACCCCATAAAGGGGTAAAGGCAGTCTCATCACTTTTATTGTGGATGGGATAATGAAGGAAAATCCAAAATCTTCTGGAGTTCCGACAGGTATTAATAAAAATACACAGTTCTTCTTCTAAAAACAGTATTCATCTGGAAACTTCTCCCGACAGATTCCGATTCAGTACCACCCATTAAGAAATCAAAATAAATTTAAAAGTATAAAATCAAGGAGAAACAGCCTAAGAGTTCCAAAAACTCAGAAAACACATATTTTATGTTGCTTCATAAGGTACATTAACTTTGAAAGCTAGCAATAATTTCCTCACCAGAATAACAGATAAATGAAAATAATCTGTTGCTGGTTAGAAATCAGAAAGTATACTAAATTTTATATCAGGAAGCACACTAAAATTTATAGATGGCTGTCTTTTTTTATTTTTCAGGATCATTTTCTTAAAAAATAATTAATTAATTATTTATTTTTTAAACATCTTTATTGGAGTATAATTGCTTTACAATGGTGTGTTAGTTTCTGCTTTATAACAAAGTGAATCAGCTATACATATATATATCCCCATATCTCCTCACTCTTGCGTCTCCCTCCCACCCTCCCTATCCCACCCCTCTAGGTGGTCACAAAGCACCGAGCTGATCTCCCTGTGCTATGTGGCTGCTTCCCAGTAGCTATCTATTTTACATTTGGTTTTGCTGTGTCCTTACATGGCAGAAGGGTCAAGAGACCTCTGTGGGGTCTCTTTTATAAGGGTACTAATCTCATTCACTAGGGCTCCATTATCATGACCTAATCACCCCAAAGATTCCACCTCTTAATACCATCACCTTGAGGGTTATGATTTCAACATATGAATTTCGGGGGAGGGAGACACAAAAATTTAGTCCATAGAAAACGTAAAGTTGTAGTATGCTCACTCATTCTGAAGGAAAAAATATCTATACGTTTCATTCTTAACATTACATGGATGTTCAACTTACAGTCAATAAGTCTCTTGATCAGAATGCAGCAGCTGAAGGTTGATGTTTCAAACTGGTAAATGCTAGAAGAAATCACGTAGAAATATGGTGGGCAAATAACAGCTAATCTAGCCATCTTTTCTGTTGTGACTGACATGAGATGCTAGAACTGAATTGAAAATCGTATCTACAGGTGTTCATCAAATTATGTCAAATTTATAGATTGACCACGAGGAAGCTTATGTATAGTATATATAACATCTGCTTTGGCTATTTTAAAAAAATCCATTATTGATTTTGAGCCCAGGACAGAATATACTTTTGTGACAACAAAATATTATGAATGAAATCTCCCCAAATGAAGAATCAGAAAAATCTTTCTTTTTAGTGGCCTTCTTTTCCTTTGTTATGCTGTGATTGTGCTAATCACACCAAGCAGTGCTCTGAACAGGGTTTACAGGTAGGGACGAAGGCCTCTGCCCAAGACTCTTTATCTAGGTACAAGCCTCAAATCCCAAACACTGGAGGAAGAAGGGATAAGCCACTTAGATAACTAAGTCCAAAGTGTTCATGAGCTACTGCAAACACGTAACTGTTTTCCCCTTTATCTTAAGTGAAGGCTCCACAGTTTTGCAAAGCCTACCTTCCTCTGGGAGTATAGGAAGCGTAGTGCTTCAGTGCTGTTCTCTTCCATCCACAGTATATGCATCTATCATGATCAG
The DNA here is from genome assembly GCF_963455315.2 of Globicephala melas. Taxonomy (NCBI): domain Eukaryota; kingdom Metazoa; phylum Chordata; class Mammalia; order Artiodactyla; family Delphinidae; genus Globicephala; species Globicephala melas. Next base: position 67,332,163 of record NC_083327.1, on the reverse strand, counting down.
GACCAGCTGCCTGTGCGCTTCTGGATTAGTGGTTGTTACCCATGCGCAGAAGTGGATTTTACTCCACTTAACTCATAACTCAGGTATCGCTCTAGAGATGGATACATCTTGAGAGGGCAGCATATTATGAAAATTATTCCATACTTTTGAATTGCTTTGTCTTCCAAAACCTTTGATTTAAAGATATATGTGGCAGAGTTTATGACATGTTTGATATTTAAATGGAGCACATATGGGCAAAAATCTAAGTTGCTCTGGTAGCCAGCATGCTCCCAGACATGAACTTAGAAATGTGTTACTAAGTGATGAAGAGAAAGTACTATGAAAATTCTTTCTTTGGAACTCTCTCCCGAAGCTCCCTATAGGGGTGGCATTGGCAGTGTTTTTCTTTAGGTCTCTCATTCCCTCTTTGTTGTAAAACTCTTAATAGGATATTATGATTTCGTTACTTATTACCACTACCAAATCATAAGGCAATAAATGATAGGTCTTGGGGTTATGCTACTAAATTAATTCCTTTGTTTAATTCATTTTTATTTTTTATGTTATTGTAGTAAGAACACTTAACAGGAGATCTACCCTCTTACCAATTTTAAGTGTACCACACAGTATTATTAATTACCGGCACAATGTTGTAAAAAAGGTCTCTAGAATTCATTCACCTTCCGTAACTGAAACTTCATACCTGTTGATTAGCAACTCCTCATTTCCCCCTCTGCCCACCGCCTAGCAGCCACCATTCTACTCTCTTCTATGAATCTGATGATTTTAGATGCCTTGTGTACGTGGAATCATGCAGTATTTGTCCTTCTGTGACTGGCATATTTCACTTAGCATAATGTGTCAAGCTACTAAACTAAGGTCTTTAAATTGAATAAATATAGTCAACATGTGAAAAGGCTCTCTATAGATACATAATGACAAAAGCATGTTTACACAAACCATTTTCTGGAAGGTGTCTTTTATATAGAAAAATTGGCCCCTGTCTTAAGTCCAATCAACAGGTCTGTCTTACCTTAACGTTGAAAGCATATTGTAAATAATGTATACATCTATTTTAGTAATATTATAATCTCTGTGGACCCAAATTCCTTTGGTGTTTTTCCAAATCACATAGTAAATACAGAGATTGAGATGACTACTTCTACTTGAACACTATAATGAAACATTCTGCACAGGGCTGCAGGTAACCAGCTCCAGTGATGCCCAAATCATCTTTGTGCCTGAATCAATCTCTGATAGGAAAATACTTTAAATTTTTCATGTCATGAGGACAACATTTAGAAAAAATGTGTGTGTGTGTGTGTGTGTGTGTGTTTGGTAGTCACCACAATTGAACAGGTTGTAAAGGCTATACATGAAATATACCCCAATCAAATTTTGCACCCAAAATCATGATATACTGCATTTTTCCAAAAGCGTGTTACAGTAATATAATGATCATCTATATGGTAGTCTACAACATCTAATGTGCTTTTATATAGTTGTTATGCAAGTTGGCCTTTCCCCCTTTCCCACTGGATATCCCTTCTCAGTCTCTTTGCTAGTTCCTCCCAAACTTCTCAACCTCTAAACTCTGCGTACCCCAGGGCTCAGATCCTGCACTGCTTCTCTTTTCCAGCCACATTCACTACACTGGAGATCTGATCCAGTCTCCTGACTTTGAATACCATCTCTGCGATAAGGACTCCTATCCACAGTTACATCTCTAGCCCAGACCTCCCCCTTGAAGTCCAACTATCTATTCTACATCCTCACTCGAATGTTTCAAATAGGCATCTCAAAGTTCACAGGTCCAACATCAAACTCCTTGTGTTCCCCCATAAAGATGCTCCTCCCACAGTCATCCTCATCTCCATGGATGGCAACTTTGACTTCATAGTAACGCAGCCCCCAAGCTCTGCTCATGCAATTCATTAGCAAATCCTGATGGCCCTAGTTTAAAAAATCATCTCCGGAGTCTGACACTTTGTACCACTTCTAGTGCTACCTCCACGGTCCGTGTCACCACCAACTCTCCCCTAGATTGCTGGAAAAGCTCCCATCTGACCACCTTGCTTTTCTGCCTTTCTCCACTCTATCCTCCACAGCAGCCAGAACGAGGTTGTGAAAAGTCAGATCATGTCACTCTGCTCAAAGTCCTTCAAAAGCTTCCTATCTCATGTGCAGTAAAAGCCAAAGTCCTCAATAGCATGTTCCACAAGGCCCTTCCCTGTCTCCTGCCACTGGCCCCCTCCCTCACCCTGCTCCAGCCCCAGTGCTCTCCTCTTTGGAGCCTCTAAACTTGCTGTTTCCTTGAACTACTTACTCACTGTCTTCATTCAAACATTAGCTTGCAGTGAGGCCTTCCCTGTAACTCTCTGTAAAATGTCCACCCCTCCTCCCCAGTGACACTGCCTAGCTCTCTTCTCTGCCTTTTCTTTTTCTTTACAAGAAACATTTTTTATATCCTCCCCTTTCTCTCCCTAGAATCTGATATCCTTGAAGGTTGGGATTTGTTGTATATGTTATCCCCTGGAGCTCAATAAATACTTGCCAAATGAATGAATGAATAATCAAATTTTAACTCTTTTTGTCTTCTTGCTTAGAATACGGTGGCCTGGCCTGCTCAAAATCATTCAACCAGTATGTTTTGCAGGCTGACTGTGAACCCAGGTCTTTTGATAGAAAGCTCATCCTCTTTCTACCAATGCTTGCTAATTAACTTGTAATACCACATTCTTACCATCTCAGGGGGTGGGCCTGGTTTTCTGATTACTCACTTTTAACCCCAAATATCTACCAGTGCATGTCTCAACAGAAGAACATAAAAAATGTTCACTCAGAGAAGATGGTAACCACTTCCTGTCTATATTGTGAGCCCATCAAGGACAAAGATTATATTCTATTCATTCTCAAATCACCAGTGCTTGGTTCAGTGCCTGGAACAAGGCTGGAGCTAAATGTATGCTCAATCAAGAAGGAGAACCATATTAAGCTAACCCTAACCAGGAACATCGAAAATGTTGACAGTACATCTGACAGGTGTCATGGCATTCTGCCCCTTGCTCATTCACGGGGCAGCCAGGACACCTGATGGGAACTCTGTTACTTTACGAATCTACAGTTGCAATAAATGAGGAAGGCCGAACCCTGGCTCTTCAGCAAAAATTATATCCTTGGTCAATAACAGTGTGGTCAACCACAGGTACTTACTTTGTGCCAAGACCTTTGCCTGGCGCTTAACAATCTTATTTGACTGCCACAAGAGTCCTTTAAGATAGGCATTGTATCACCATTTTACAAACTGTAACTATATAACTATGAGAGGTAGAGTGAATTCCTCAAGCCTGTGTACATTCCGCTATCAGTCAGTCTTGGAATTAGCCCTCTTGACTTCTACACAATGTTTTATGCCCTCACACAAAAGCTTCTTTTAAATATGAAAGATAATAGGCATTATATTTGCCTTGCCTCCCAAGGTATAAAAGAAAGCAAATATTCTGGTTCTGAAACTTACAGCTTTCTGTTAACATTTCTCCACATTCTTTTACATTGACTTAATTCTTATTTCAACACTGTAATAGAAATGGGGAGTTCTAAACGAGTACAATCTTTCAGGGATGTAATTTGAACAGATGAATCAAAAGTCTTTAAAATATTTTTATAAATGCATCTTACTGGGTCACAAAAACTTACAGACAAGAATGTTTATTTCACTGGAGTTTATACTATTAACAATCTGGAAATTGTTAAACTGACCAAAATGACGTATTTAAAACTTGAAGGAATGGTGGGATGTTTATATATCCTTGAAACATCATGTCTTTGAACAATAGTTAACAACTTGTGAAAATACTCATATAATCAAGTGTGAAAAACAAGTAACAAAAAGTAACCACAGATGACTATAGTTAATGATATTGTATTGCTTATTTGAAAGTTGCTAAGAGAAGGATCTCAAAAGTTCTCATCACACACAAAGTAACCATAACCGCAACAGCAACGACTAGTATAACTGAATGCTGACTGTGTGCCAGGCACTGAGCTAGGCTCTCTACTAACCCATCTCATTTAATCCTCACAATAACTCCAGGAGCCAGGGACTCCAATAATCTCGATATTACAGATGAGGGAATACAGGCCCAGAAAGATATCCGACATAGAGCATGATCTCAAGTTTTTGTAAAACATACAAAGAAACAGAGACCTAAAAATACAGGTTTTAGTCAGGATACCTGAACCAATCGATGGACATGATACTATAAGGGTATATAGTATGCCAGGATGCTATGTTCTAGTGATGGACTACCAGTAAGCTGACATCCATTGAAAATCTTATCACAGTTTAACTGACTTTTTCAAGGGGAAAAATACACACTTACAAGCTGAACATTTTATTCAAATTATAACTCACTATGTCTAATCGGTAATAAAAATAGTGCTGGCCTCATATTTGCTTGTATTCTCTTTCTTTCCCTGCCATCACTTTCACCTTTGTGCATTTTCTTTCCCACATATTTTAAAGTGGAATCAGAGAAGTTTTTCCATTCATATTTCTGAGAACTTGTTGAAAACTTGTCATGAAAACAGCAAGCTAAAGCATAAACTAATTATGTCAAAGGTTCTCACGGTATTTCCCCTTAGGAATTACCTAGCATTGTTTGAAACTAGTTATACTGTTTTTCAGGAGAAAAAAACAAGCATTAAATTGACTATCCCTAGAAGAGTTTTGAAAACAGGTATGTTTTGATAGCTCGGCTTGAAGGTGTACTTTCTATGAACTTTCCTGCTATTCAGGGCTAGGAAGTAGATGAAACAATTACCTGTGTGTCTGGGTGAGTTGTTAGATTGGGATTTGGTTTGTATTCAGATCAAGTTAAGAAAATGTTTACAGTGCGTCTCTGTCCTAAGAGAACTCACAGAATCAACAAGTCGTTCCAGTACTTATTAGTGTGAGGGACACACCTACTGAATTAGCCTTGGGGAAGAAAAATCTTAAAAAGGCATTTAAAATTGTGGCTACCTGTATAGCCTGGGCTACTTTCTGGAAAGGAACAGTAGATTTGTTAATATATGTGGAAATACACAGGGCAGAATCTGGTTCTCCGACTTACCTCTTTCAAAGCTCTGATATTTATTTATGTGCTCACCATCCCAAACCACTAACATTTTAACACAAGCAGAAGACTAGCTCACATCTATGTTTTGCAAATGCTTTTACATCAACCTGGTATGCATTTTAATTTCAGTCCACCTAGTCTACTATTACTCATCCTTCAAGACCCGCTCCTCTCTCCTTGACAAAGCACAGCTGGAGGGATGACATACACCTTGGTGCTGAGATTTTATATTGTATATTGGTCTGTCCTTGAAGTTACGTCACTGTATTTAGGTGTTCATTTCTGTCTGGCTGCCCTAGAAGACCGAGCTTTTCCTGAAGAGGAGCATATGTCCTATTCATCTTTAGATTCTTAGGTCCATTTCACCTGCTTGAGTACTCAGCTGCTCTTAGCAAAGTTCTTTTTACACTCTGAACTTCAGTTTCCTCTTCTGTAAAATGGTCATAAGAATATATAACACACAGATTTACTGTGAAGATTTAATGAGATCTTGCACTTGGAAGCGCCTGCAACCTAGGCTCTCAATGACTGCTGACTTGAATTGCTGCAACACACATCAAAATAGTAAGTCAGAATGGAGCAAGATGCCTGAGACCTAGATCCTCACTACATGATTATCAGATGAATATAGCAAACAGAAACCAAAGGGTGTAGACCAGCGGTTCTCTGAGTTACAAGAACTTCAAATATATGATGAAAGCTATGGCCTTTCTTCCCCTATGCACACATACTCAATTTTGTGTGGAATTTCAGGAACTCTCCAAACCTCCTGAAGTTCATTCATGGTCCCTCAAGTATATAGGCATCAGAACAAGGCCCTACCACAGATAATCTTGTATACAGACTAGATTACCTTGGTCCAGATGAATTCAGCCTCCTTCTCTGACTGCTATAGTGTCAGTTCATCCTAAACTGCACAAGGCTCTGGCCACCCTCCAGGCCCAGTAGAACACCTATGGAATCACTCTCAACCATGAAGTGTCCTCTCCTCAGATATGGATAGAGGGAAACCAAAATGTGAAGATCCTGCTTTGCTGGATTGTTTTCTGGGATTTAACATTATATCTGAAAAAAGAACTAGACTGAACATTTCAAGGCTTTAGGTTCTTCTCATTCATCATAAAGGCAAACATTTACAAAGTCAGGGTGAACGTTTGTCTCAAGTAGGGTTGGGTTTTGGTCAGAGAGCTCCTGGGCACACAAAATAAGATGCTAATTCTCTCAAGTCTCCACTAAGCTTAATGCATATATATCTCTCTAGTCAAAATAGAGCTTAATGCATATATCTCTCCATCCAAACCTCATAATGTTTATTTACATGTTCTGGTATCAACTGTAAATATTTTAACTCCTATACAGTTCTCTGCCTCTGGAGATCTGAGGGACAATCTCAGGAGAGCAACCGGTAACACCGACTACAGTGTTATAGGGTTGCCAGGAATTTTCCTGGAGATGATCTTTACTCAGCGGATTATTTCCCCACACATTATTTCTCTAGAGGTCCCTTGTGTACACTTTAATAGAACTCTCTTAGATCTGGAATCAGGTGCCGCTTCTTCCGTTTTAAAAACACCTGTAACACGGCACTCATCAAACCACACAGTAATTACCTGTTAATGTTTCCGTTTCACCTTCTATATTGTGAGAGCCCATGAGCAAAGATGATGTCTTATTCATCTTTGCATCCCCAGGGCCTAACACAGTGCCTATTTATAAAAGCAACTGTGGAGGGAGAACACAAACATGAAAGGCATGTTTCTCGCCTTCAAGAAGTTCAGAGTGGGGGGGGGGATCAAAACAGATAAACACGATGCAATATAATATTAGAGTCGAGACTGGTGGGGAAGGATGAGATGAAGTCTCACTAGAGGGTCCCATCTGCGTTGAGTTCTGGAGAATGAGTAGGAGGTCAGAAGGAGGGTGACGGATGAGGAGAGGGCTGTGCCTGTTCTGGGCAGAAGCAGCAGCACTTCTGAAGGGCGAGCAGAGTGACGGAAGGGACCACGAGCGGTTCTGGAGAACTAACATCAAGAGAGGAGACAAGAGAAGTAGAGAGGGGCTCCAGTAGGACCCGGTTTAGAAATCCATGGTGAGGAGTTCAGCCTTTATGTCAAAGGAGAAGTAGAAGCCCTGTACGGTTTTAAACAGGGGAGCAACTCATTTCAGAGAGCTCACCCTGAGAGCAGATAACAGCTTGGAATGTGAGAATGTTGAACGCAGGGGAGCCAGTCAGGAGGCTGTTTAGGAAGGCCAGGTGTGAGGGGATGTGGGAACAGAAAAACAGTAGTGGATATGGAGAAGAAGACCGAGACTGCAGAATGTTGAGGATATTAAGGAGGAAGACTAGCCAGGATGATGTCACTGGACATGGGAGGAGAAAGGAGAAAGAGTCATCAATAACCACCTCCCAGTTTCAGGCCCACTGTAAAGGGTGCCATTCACCAAAATGCAGAGCATGTTACAAAGCATCCATTTTTGACATTAATTTTAAGGTGTCATTGGGGCACTAAATGGAGAAATCCAACGAGCAGCAGCTGGACAGAGGTGTTTGTGGCATAGGCTATTTCAAGACAGCCTCTGAAAATATCAGAATGCTGATTGATCGATGAAACCACAGAGATGAATGAGAGTTCACAATGAGAAAACTGAGTCTGAAGCTGGCCGTGTGTAATCCCAACATTTGCAGGACAAAGAGAGCCTGGAAAATGGCCTGATGAAGAGTGTCAGAGAGGGAAGAGAAAGACCAGGAGAGGATGATGAACGTCAAGGAAGCCATGACAGAAGAGCTCCATGGAGAAGGAGTATTTCAATAACCTCAAATACTGAAAAGAAGCTGAAGAAGTACAAATGTTTCCACTGAACCTGACAAAGAGGAGGCTTTGTGTCTTGATGAGAAGAGCAACTTCAGCAGACGTCAGGAGCCAGTGTGAGAAGTCATTTGGAGCTGAGACACTGAAGTCAGTGAATAAGAAATATTCTTTCCCAAAGCATGTCTGGGGAAGGGAAGAAAAACAGAAGAGTAGAGGGAATTCCAAGAGACTTCTGAAACTCTGAAGCAGTATGCTCTCACTGACTCATGCATGATTTATTAAATTTTGAAGATTTTTTTTTATTTAATGGGAAATCCACTTGATGGTAAATCCAACAAGTTTATCACTTAGTCACCTGGATAATATTTTGATCATTAATTATAAAATTTTTAATCTCTGGTGATTGGTGAAGTAAGTCAAAGATGTAGAAAGGTAGGTCTGGGATATAATTTATTTGTTTAGAATGGGCCTTTGCTTCAAGTCAATGAATTTGGTTCAGATACTTAAAATACACATTGGTTTCTTCATTCAACTATGCAATTACCCAAGACAGTAAGTCAGTCTGCTTCTCAATATTCTCTGTCATTCTTCCCACACCCATCTGCTGCTTTTAAGATTTCCAGAGATTCCATCTGGACAAGACATACTGCATCTCACCTACCTTAAACCACCAACCAAAAAATCCCCCACCTCCTCCTCAAGGCACAAGGGCACTTCCTCTCTTCAGCTTCAAAATAGTTTCTCCATAACATTTTGCTTAAGTTTGTGAGTCTAAAGGAAGATTTTGCTTCTATACAAACTAGAAGCAGCTCTCTAACCAAAAGGAGGGCACATAACTAGGAATAAAGCTAATAAAAGGTGTGTGAGACCACCACACAGAAAACCACAAAACTTTACTAAGATAAGGTTCAAGGAGCCCTAAAGAAATGGAGGAATATACTATGTTCCTGGAAGGTACAACAATGCAAAGTGTGAATTCTCCCTAAATGGATAACATTCAATGTTATTTCAATTAATAACCTAATTTTTGTGTGTAAAAAATGGCAAGCTGGGCTTCCCTGGTGGCGGAGTGGTTGAGAGTCTGCCTGCCGATGCAGGGGACACGGGTTCGTGCCCCGGTCCGGGAAGATCCCACATGCCGCAGAGCGGCTGGGCCTGTGAGCCATGGCCACTGAGCCTGCGCGTCCGGAGCCTGTGCTCCGCAACGGGAGAGGCCACAACAGTGAGAGGCCCGCGTACCACAAAAAAAAAAAAAAAAAAGGCAAGCTGATTCTAAAATTAAATGGAAATGCAAAAGGCCAAGAGTAATAAAAACAACCTTGAAGAGTAAAGTTGGAGAACTTACACTACCAGCTATCAAGATTTAATTTATAGTTACTAATTATAAGTGTGGGGCATTGGTGCAAGAATAGATAGACCAATGGAACAGAAGAGAATCCAGACACAGACAGACACATAAACAGTCACCTGATCTATAACAAAGCTGCCACTGCCATTCTTTGGGCAAAAGAACAGATATTCATATGAGAGAAAATGATCTTTGACTCCTACTTCCCACCAGACACAAAAATCACTACCAGATGGATGATAAATGTGAAAGGTGAAATGACAAACCTTCTGGAAATATAGCACAGGGGAATATCTTCATGATCTTGGGTTATATAACCATTTCTTAAAAGGGCAAAAGAAAGAGTGTACAGTAATGGAACAGATTAATAAATTGAGCTTCATTGAAAGTAAGAACTTCAATTGATCTAAAGGCACCATGAAGAGTGAAGACAAAATATCTTGAAAGAAAATATATTTGTAATATATATATATATATATACACTTCTGAAATAGGACTCCTATATATATGTATATGTATATATTAATATACATATACATATATACATCTATCCATATATTAATATATATGTATATATATTAATATATGTATTTTCAAAGCCTCCTACAAATCAGAAAAGAAAGACTACCCAAATTCTTTTAAATGGCAAAGGACTTTAACAGGCACTGCATAAAAGAGGCTATTCAAATAGCCAATAAGCAAATAAAAAATTTTAACATTATTAGTGATTAGAGAAATATAAATTAAAACACAATGAAGTATTAATGTATAACCCCCAGATAGCTAAATTAAAATAATAAAATAAAATAAATTTTTAAAAATTGGCACCATAAATTGTTGGTGAAGATATAGAATAACTGGAACTTTTAAACATTGCTGGCAGGAATGTAAAATTTTAAAGCCACTCTGGAAAACCATTTGGTAGTATCTACTAAACTAAACATAGGTGTAGTCTATATTAACCTAGCAATTCTACTCCTAGGCAGACATACACGTGCAACAAACACGTACACCAGCATGTTCATAGATGCATTACTCTTAATAGCTTAAAACTGAAACTGACCCAAAAGTGCATCAGCAATAGAAAGGAAAGTAAATTTTAAAATACACAAAGTAGAATCCTACACAGCAATGAAAAAGGAGAAATCACTGCTACATGCAAACACATGGATGAACCACACAGACACAATACTGAGCAAAAGAAGCTGGACCAACAAACCCGGCACAAATGCGTGATTCCATTTTTATAGAAACCAAGAACAGGCAGCACTAGTCTATAGTGATAGAGGCCATAAGAGTGGTTACCTTTGAGGGGGTGATGACAGGGAGGGGCCAAGGGTGGCTTCCGGGGTGCTGGTGTTTGATATCTTGATCTGGGTGGTGGTTACACAGATATGTTCCCTTTGTGAACGTTTGTTTGAGCTACTCATGTAAGATCTGTGCACTTCTCAGTATATCTGTTGTGCTTAGAAAATAAATAAATAAACAAAATAAAATAAACGAGTGAGTGAATAAATTTATAAATAAATGGGATACAGTAAGGAGGTATGGTCAAGTGTATGGAATCATGGCATTCCACACTAATACACCTAATAGTCCAGGGGTTTAAAAGGCATTTCTAACAGTAAATATCTCAGAAAGTTAAATACCTGCGTGTATACCACATATATGTGTCTGTTTGAAACTGGCAAAGGCAAGTGTTAATATCCTCACGTACAGTTAAAAGTGTAATTTTATACACCAGAGCCAGGTTCTGGGTCCCATCCAGCTGAAGTTAAGTAAGAATTCCCTGAGCTGCAAACTGCCCTTTTGTTTTGTATTCCTAGAAATAGAGGTTATATCAGGGAAAAGGAAAAGCAAGGAGTTCTATTTCGTTTGTTGCGCTATCATATAGACACCACGAATGACCATCAGGGTCAGAAGATGTCTTCCCTTTCAAGCCTTTTCACTTGGTTTTAGGTTTCTCGAGATAACTGTCCTAAATTGAGTAAATTTTTCTTAAATGTTATGTAGCAGGTAAGAAATCTCACAGAAAACTCTTACCTTCCATTTTCAGTAGAGTAAATCTGGAAGGTTCCTAAACTAGGTTTGACTCTCGAGCCTACAGCTCATTTTACAATAATCTCACACAGTAAACACAGTAGGAGAAAGCTGCCATGGAGTCACCTCTGACCACATAGGATATGATCTTCCCTGTACTCTGAAAATACTTTCTACTTAACTGTCAATTGAGAGATGTAATTCAGCATGAAAGCTTTTGTGCAGCCATTCTGACAAGTCGAAACATTTATGCAAAACATGTAACTCCAGTTAAAACAACAATAATTCAAGCACATAAATTTTCCGAGGGAAGTTTTCTGTAAAACCATGCTGTCCATCATCTGTTTAACCAGACCATGAATTTAATGAAAGTGTTTGTTCTTCATTTCCCTCTTTTAGAAGAAACAGAACCAACCAAACACAAAGAACCACAGGAACCAAAACACATGAAAGATGTTAAGCTAGAAGTGTTTCCAAGTTATCACGGTGTAAGGATACTTTAGTGATTTCCAAGTTTTGAGAAAAGACTTGTAACTCAGGGGTTCCGAGAACGAGTACTACAGAAGATATCCCTTCCACCTCTGATTCAGAATTCTTCTCCCCTTCCTTGTGTCCTTCTGAATCGTCTTGTCCCCTTCAGAGTCTTCACTTCAGGCTCTTTCCCCTCTGCTTTTCAGCCACTTGGAACAAAGGCTAAATGGTAAGTAAACAAATGATGGGGTTTCCACATACAGCCAGTTGGCATGTTTTCGTTGCTTGCACTCGGAGGGGAGGAAGTTTTCCAGTTTACATTTAAGGCCCCACATTTTCACTTCTAGTTTGAAAATACCTCCGTTCACTCACAGTATCACTAGAATTTTGTATAGTTAGTTCCCACAATCTAGATGATAGATATTTGCGTCGATGGCAATGTTATAGGTAAGTTATCACTTTGCTCCATTTAAATAAATTGTCCACATAGGTTATTTACTCATGACACATCTCTACAATGTGCAGGCATCTTTATATTGAAATGAATCTTTTAAAAATTTTTATTTATTTATTTTTGGCTGTGTTGGGTCTTTGTTGCTGCGTGCAGGCTTTATCTAGTTGCGGAGAGCAGGGGCTACTTTTCGTGGTGGTGCACAGGCTTCTCATTGCTGTGGCTTCTCTTGTTGCGGAGCACGGGCTCTAGGCGCGCAGGCTCAGTAGTTGTGGTGCACGGGCTTAGTTGCTCCGTGGCATGTGGGATCTTCCCAGATCAGGGCGTAAACCCGTGTCCCCTGCATTGGCAGGTGGAGTCTTAATAACTGCGCCACGAAGGAAGCCCCTGAAATGAATCTTTGACTTTATTTGTTCATCAATAAAAAATTGCTTTTTCCCCCCCTCAAGAAAAAAGCTTAACTGAATGTACAAATTTTATTGTAAAGGAAGGCACTCCTAGAAGTGATATAAAGTTTTCACTTGCCTGTAGATACTATGAAAATTGTTATGTTTGATACAACCTATACAAATTTTATTGTAAATGAAGGCTTTCCTAGAACAGTGGTATAAAATTTTCACTGTATGCAGATACTATGAAAATTGTTATATTTAACTTTTTAAATACAGAAATGCCTGAATGAAGGGCAGTGGTAGGATCTGGGGAGAAGAAGCAGCAATCAAAGGAAGCCACCCTGAACCTAAGCCAGGGTCAAAAACCACTAAACTGGAAGAAGTTTGAGAATTGGGAGGACAGAACAAATGCTTTCCTAATTGAGAGATATCCAAGTGTCTACTGGTAGAAAACAGCATATTTACTTATTTATTCAATAAATATTTTCAGCCCCCCTAATTGTGCTGCTAGACACCATTTTATGGGATGAGGTTTTGGAGATGATCAGGACATAGTCCTTGACCTCACGGAATGCAGGGTGAATTGGAAGAGACAGACAAGAAACAATAATACATATATTCACTTTCTAGTACCCAAAATTGAATGGCTTAAACAGCAAAAATATATTGTCTCACAGTCCTGAAGGCTAGAAGTCTGAGGTCAAGGTGTCAGCAGATTGGTTCCTTCTTAGGGCTGCGAGATGAAAACTGTACCATGCGCCTTCCCAGCTTATGGTGGTTTCCTGGTAATCTTTGGCGTTCCTTGGTTGTAGAAGCATCATCCCAATCTCTGCCTTCCTCTTCACATGGTGCTCTCCCTGTGTGTGTCTGTGCCAAACTTTCCCTTTTTATAAGGATGCCAGTCGTGTTGGATTAGCGGCCCACCCTATGCCATTATGATCTCATCTTAACTAATTACATCTGCCATGACCCTATTTCTAAATAAGGTTTCATTCTCAGGTACTGGAGGTTAGGATTTCAACAAGAATTTTGGGGGAACATAATTCAATCCATCACAGTACAGAAAGAAAGGCACTCAACTTCACTGTACTCGTTCACCAGACTTTGGGAATCCTTGTAGAAAAGTACCGTTTCCTTAATGGCCTCCTTTCCTTCCACCTGTTTCCAGAAGTCAGTCCCCTGATCCTACCATCTGCCCCATTTGGAGGCTGGCTGCCCGCAGAACTAAAATCTCAGGAATGGCAGCTACTGCGGCGGAGTGTGCCCAAGAGCTGGAAAGCTGTGTGAAGGTCCTCGTGTTCTACTTTACTTCCAAAGCAAAGCCCTATGTCTGAACCCAGGCTACTGAAGTTTCAAAAAACAAATCAGAGAACTCAGGAACACGTTACCCTACAGAAAATGATCCATTTCACTTGTGTTGCCAATTCAGGGATAGAACTGTGCCTGGGGACACAGTTTTTTTTCTGGAGCTGTGGAAAGAATAATGACATTGTTCGACACTCTTTTCTCAGTAAAACTTACACTTCACAGTGTTTATAGTCAACCTGAGGAATCATTCCAGCTATCAACTCCTAGGCAAATAATTTAGACTTAAGGATGTGATATTAAAACTACAATACGCAACAGATCTCTGTGCTTCCTGAGTTTTTTTCCTCTGAAGTTCTGTGTTCTATTCACTCACCCCTCACTGCTTCATCAGCAGCCTCACCTTGAAGATGACTCACACCCCGTTCCCCTTCTGAATGCCACACAGGGCTCTGCCTTTTCCCCTCAAATGATGCTCAGTACCTCTCACTCTTCGTGTTGCCTTGAGTTCTTTCTTTGATCGGTCAAATTCCTTTAGTTTATCTGGCTTTCTTAGCTTGGGATGCCTCATTAACCACTTATGTTACCCTAGCTTGACCACACCATCAGCATTCTGCTATGGTCTGTGCCATGGGCTCTTATTTTAAACAAAATTTTGTAAAAATATAGAAACATGGCCATGAGTTGAGAGGCACAGTGAGAATCCTATCTTAGCTGAGCTAAACGGCTAATATACCATTTTCTGCCCAGGATAAACATCCCCGGTTCTGGAGTTTATTCCAGGCCTACTAGCTAGAACTGTGGGACACACTCAGGATCTTCTATGGCTTCTCTGGTTTTCCTCTCTGATGCAGCACAGAAAAACAAAAACAGAAGAGCTCACACCTGATACAGGCTAAGAGGTCTTTGGTGAACCAAACGTCACACACTCCAAGGTCTTTAGAACTACAGAGTGCCCATGTGAGACAAAGGCCCACTATCCTTCTGCACAGATGGCATTTTTCAGGATGGAAACAGAGACCTTCATGGAGAAAAGAATCTCTCACTAAAATGAGGTCAGAGGGAAGCTCCACCCACAGTATTAAGAGAGGCCAGAGTCCTTCATTTATTACTGTGAAGGGATTAGAGGAATATAAGGCAAAAGCCTTTATATGGCAGGGCTGTAAGCACTGTAACTTTTCGATGTTTGCATTTTTAGTTTGGAATCTTGTCTGTTTCCATGGAATGATCAGTTGAAAAACTCTTAAATTAAAAACAAAAAGGTCCTAAGGAGGCACTAGAAAGGCAAAAAAATGGATTCTCAGACACCACCATACACCCACCCACACCTCCACATTTGCTTATCTTATGGCTTCTCAGGAATACCTCTGGGGTTGATGAAAATAAAAACAGAAATCTCTTTCCATCTTCCCCACCACTGTCATCACCACCAGCAGGAGCAACAACAACAATCAGAAACACTGTCAATTCCTTCCACATAGGGCAGAAAAGGAGGGCAAAATATTTTGATGGGGCAAGTAATTTTCACTCAGTTATTCATAAGAATCCTGGCTAGTGACCAAACCCCTTCCAAGGCCATAGTAATTCTCCTTTAGTGATAATTTTGGGTTAGAACTTATCAGAAAAAAGGACATTCCCTAGCTCATTTTTGAAAACTTCTGTATTTATCATATCTCCCCTATCGGTGCTATAAATGAGGGCTCAATGTGCTAAAACAGTGTACTTCTAAATACAGCCATAGACTTCACCAGGCAAAGGGAGAATGAGTACATACATTCTACCAAGCAGTGTGGTTCCTGACGTGGGTGGACTTAATTTAGCTAATCAGGGTCACCTTAGAATCCAAACATGACTGTTAGGAATAGAGCTCTCAATCATTCATAAGATGCTGTATATCTCTCCTTCACAATATTTCCACATTGTTTTATAAGTGTTCGGGTCTGACACTCCCATCTGACTGCAATATTTTTGAAGGCAGGGGCTGGGTATTACTTACCATTGTATTACTATAACCTAGCACAGCAACACATAGTGTGTGTTCAGGAAGTGTCTGCGGGGTAAGTCAGTCAACTAATAAAAATGGCCATGTTCATTGCCTCTGTGTTGACTTTTTAAAATAAATTTATTTTATTCATTTATTTTTGGCTGCGTTGGGTTTTCGTTGCTGTGCGCGGGCTTTCTCTAGTTGCAGTGAGCAGGGGCTATTCTGCGTTGTGGTGCACGGACTTCTCATTGTGGTGGCTTCCCTTGTTGCTGAGCACGAGCTCTAGGCGTGCAGGCTTCAGTAGTTGCAGCACACAGGCCCAGTAGTTGTGGCGCATGGGCTTAGTTGCTCCGCAGCATGTGGGATCTTCCCAGACCAGGGCTCGAACCCATGTCCCTTACATTGGCAGGCCGATTCTTAACCACTGCACCATGAGGGAAGCCCCCACTGTGTTGATTTTAAATGTACACTCCAGCAACACTCTCCAAAAGTACAGATTCACTGGTAACGGCCTAAGTCACATTTGAATGCTAGACTTGTGCCTAAAGTGTACACAAATCTTCAGGACTCTGGGATATTATAAAAAAATAAAGTGGCAACAAACCTCTTAGAAAGCCTCATCCACCAGAGGGCAGAAAGCAGGAGCAAGAAGAAATACAATCCTGCAGCCTGTGGAACAAAAACCACATTCACAGAAAGACAGACAAGATGAAAAGGCAGAGGGCTATGTACCAGATGAAGGAACAACATAAAACCCCAGAAAAACAACTAAATGAAGTGGAGACAGGCAAACTTCCAGAAAAAGAATTCAGAATAATGATAGTGAAGATGATCCAGGACCTCGGAAAAAAAATGAAGGCAAAGATCGAGAAGATGCAAGAAATGTTTAACAAAAACCTAGAAGAATTAAAGAACAAAAAACCAGAAATGAACAATACAATAATTGAAATGAAAACTACACTAGAAGGAATCAATAGCAGAATAACTGAGGCAGAAGAACAGATAAGTGACCTGGAAGACAGAATGGTGGAATTC
This sequence comes from Globicephala melas, assembly GCF_963455315.2. Lineage (NCBI taxonomy): Eukaryota > Metazoa > Chordata > Mammalia > Artiodactyla > Delphinidae > Globicephala > Globicephala melas. The sequence continues at coordinate 67,315,225 of NC_083327.1, read as the reverse complement.
ACTGCTGTGGAACAGAATAAAGAAAAAAGAATGAAAAGAAATGAAGACAGCCTAAGAGACCTCTGGGACAACATTAAATGCAACAACATTCGCATTATAGGGGTCCCAGAAGGAGAAGAGAGAGAGAAAGGACCCGAGAAAATATCTGAAGAGATTATAGTCGAAAACTTCCCTAACGTGGGAAAGGAAATAGCCATCCAAGTCCAGGAAGTGCAGAGAGTCCCATACAGGATAAACCCAAGGAGAAACACGCCAAGACACATAGTAATCAAATTGGCAAAAATTAAAGACAAAGAAAAATTATTGAAAGCAGCAAGGGAAAAATGACAAATAACATACAAGGGAACTCCCATAAGGTTAACAGCTGATTTCTCAGCAGAAACTCTACAAGCCAGAAGGGAGTGGCATGATATACTTAAAATGATGGAAGGGAAGAACCTACAACCAAAATTACTCCACCTGGCAAGGATCTCATTCAGATTCAATGGAGAAATCAAAAGCTTTACAGACAAGCAAAAGCTAAGAGAATTCAGCACCACCAAACAGCTCTACAACAAATGCTAAAGGGACTTCTCTAAGTGGGAAACACAAGGGAAGAAAAGGACCTACAAAAACAAACCAAAAACAATTAAGAAAATGGCCATAGGAACACACATATCGATAATAACCTTAAACGTGAATGGATTAAATGCTGCAACCAAAAGACACAGGCTTGCTGAATGGATACAAAAACAAGACCCATCTATATGCTGTCTACAATAGACCCACTTCAGACCTAGGGACACATACAGACTGAAAGTGAAGGGATGGAAAAAGATATTCCATGTGAATGGAAATCAAAAGAAAGCTGGAGTAGCAATACTCATATCAGATAAAGTAGACTTTAAAATAAAGAATGTTACAAGAGACAAGGAAGGCCACTACATAATGATCAAGGGATCAATACAAGAAGAAGATATAACAATTATAAATATATATGCACCTGACATAGGAGCACCTCAATACATAAGGCAAATACTAACAGCCATAAAAGGGGAAATTCACAGTAACACAGTAATAGTGGGGTATTTTAACACCTCACTTACACCAATGTACAGATCATCCAAAATGAAAATAAATAAGGAAACATAAGCTTTAAATGACACAATAGACCAGACAGATTTAATTGATATTTACAGGACATTCTATCCAAAAACAGCAGATTACACTTTCTTCTCAAGTGCGCATGGAACATTCTCCAGGATAGATCACATCCTGGGTCACAAATCAAGCCTCAGTAATTTTAAGAAAATTGAAATCATATCAAGCATCTTTTCTGACCACAACGCTAAGAGATTAGAAATGAATTACAGGGGAAAAAATGTAAAAAACACAAACACATGGAGGCTAAAGAGTACTAAATAACCAAGATATCACTGAAGAAATCAAACAGGAAATCAAAAAAACCTAGAGACAAATGACAATGAAAACACGACGATCCAAAACCTATGGGATGCAGCAAAACAGTTCTAAGAGGGAGGTTTATGGGTATACAAGCCTACCTCAAGAAACAAGAAAAATCTCTAATAAACAATTTAACCTTACACCTAAAGGAACTAGAGAAAGAAGAACAAACAAAACCTAAAGTTAGCAGAAGGAAAGAAATCATAAAGATCAGAGCAGAAATAAATGAAACAGAAACAAAGAAAACAATAGCAAAGATCAATAAAACTAAAAGCTGGTTCTTTGAGAAGATAAACAAAATTGATAAGCCATTAGCCAGATTCATCAAGAAAAAGAGGGAGAGGACTCAAATCAATAAAGTTAGAAATGAAAAAGGAGAAGTTACAAGAGACACGGCAGAAATACAAAGCATTCTAAGAGACCACTACAAGAAACTCTATGCCAATAAAATGGACAACCTGGAAGAAATGGTCAAATTCTTACAAAGGTATAATCTTCCAAGAATGAACCAGGAAGAAATAGAAAATATGAACAGACCAATCACACGTAATGAAATAGAAACTGTGATTAAAAATCTTCCAACAGGGGGCTTCCCTGGTGGCACAGTGGTTGAGAGTCTGCCTGCCGATGCAGAGGACACGTGTTCGTGCCCCAGTCTGGGAAGATCCCACATGCCATGGAGTGGCTGGGCCCGTGAGCCATGGCTGCTAAGCCTGTGCGTCCGGAGCCTGTGCTCCACAATGGGAGAGGCCACAACAGTGAGAGGCCCATGTACCGCAAAAAAAAAAAAAAAATCGTCCAACAAACAAAAGTCCAGGACCAGATGGCTTCACAGGTGAATTCTATCAAACATTTAGAGAACAGCTAACACCCATCCTTGTCAAACTCTTCCAAAAAATTGCGGAAGAAGGAACACTCCCTAACTCATTCTATGAGGCCACCATCACCCTGATACCAAAACCAGACAAAGACAATACCAAAAAAAAATAAAAATTACAGACCAATATCACTGATGAATATAGATGCAAAAATCCTCAACAACATACTAGCAAACAGAATCCAACAACACATTAAAAGGATCATACACCATGATCAAGTGGGATTTATCCCAGGGATGCAAGGATTCTTCAATATAGGTAAATCAATCAATGTGATAAACAATATTAACAAATTGAAGAATAAAAACCATATGATTATCTCAATAGATACAGAAAAAGCTTTTGACAAAATTCAACACCCATTTAAGGTAAAAATTCTCCAGAAAGTGGGCATAGAGGGAACCTACCTCAAAATAATAAGGGCCATATACAACAAACCCACAGCAAACATCATTCTCAATGGTGAAAAACTGAAAGCACTTCCTCTAAGATCAGGAACAAGACAAGATTTCCTCTCTCACCACTATTATTCAACATAGTTTTGGAAATCCTAGCCACAGCAATCAGAGAAGAAAAAGAAATAAAAGGAATACAAATTGGCAAAGAAGAAGTAAAACTGTCACTGTTCGCAGATGACATGACACTATACATTGAGAATCCTAAAGATGCCACCAGAAAACTACTAGAGCTAATCAATGAATTTGGTAAAGTTTCAGGATACAAAATTAATGCACAGACATCTCTGGCATTCCTATACACTAATGATGAAAAATCTGAAAGAGAAATTAAGGAAACACTCCCATTTACCATTGCAGCAAGATGAATAAAATACCTAGGAATAAACCTACCTAGGGAGACAAAAGACCTGTATGCAGAAAACTATAAGACACTGATGAAAGAATTTAAAGACGGTACCAACAAATGGAGAGATATACCATGTTCTTGGATTGGAAGAATCAATATTGTGAAAATGACTATACTACCCAAAGCAATCTGCAGATTCCATGCAATTCCTATATAAATTACCAGTGGCGTTTTTTACGGAACTAGAACAAAAAAATCTTAAAATTTTTATGGAGACACAAAAGACCTCGAATAGTCAAAGCAGTCTTGAGGGAAAAAAACGGAGCTGGAGGAATCAGACTCCCTGACTTCAGACTATACTACAAAGCTACAGTAATCAAGACAATATGGTACTGGCACAAAAACAGAAACATAGATCAATGGAACAAGATAGAAAGCCCAAAGATAAATCCACACACCTATGGTCAACTAATCTATGACAAAGGAGGCAAGGATATACAATGGAGAAAATACAGTCTCTTCAATAAGTGGTGCTGGGAAAACTGGATAGCTGCATGTAAAAGAATGAAATTAGAACACTCCCTAACACCATACACAAAAATAAACTCAAAGTGGATTAGAGACCTTAATGTAAGACCAGACACTATAAAACTCTTAGAGGAAAACATAGGAAGAACACTCTTTGACATAAATCACAGCAAGATCTTTTTTGATCCACCTCCTAGAGTAATGGAAATAAAAACAAAAATAAACAAATGGGACCTAATGAAACTTCAAAGCTTTTGCACAGCAAAGGAAACCATAAACAAGACCAAAAGACAACCCTCAGAATGGGAGAAAATATTTGCAAATGAATCAATGGACAAAGGATTAATCTCCAAAATAGATAAACAGCTTATGCAGCTCAATATTAAAAAAACAACAACCCAATCCAAAAATGGGCAGAAGACCTAAATAGACATTTCTCCAAAGAAGACATACAGATAGCCAAGAAACACATGAAAAGCTGCTCAACATCACTAATTATTAGAGAAATGCAAATCAAAACTACAATGAGGTATCACCTCCCACCAGTTAGAATGGGCATCATCAGAAAATCTACAAACAACAAATGCTGGAGAGGGTGTGGAGAAAAGGGAACCCTTTTGCACTGTTGGTGGGAATGTAAATTGATACAGCCACTATGGAGAACAGTATGGAGCTTCCTTAAAAAACTAAAAATAGAATTACCATATGATCCAGCAATCCCACTACTGGGCATATACCCAGAGAAAACTATAATTCAAAAAGACACAAGCACCCCAATGTTCACTACAGCACTATGTACAATAGCCAGGTCATGGAAGCAACCTAAATGCCCATCGACAGACAAGTGGATAAAGAAGATGTGGTACATATATACAATGGAATATTACACAGCCATAAAAAGGAACAAAATCGGGTCATTTGTAGAGACGTGGATGGATCTAGAGATTGTCATACAGAGTGAAGTAAGTCAGAAAGAGAAAAACAAATATCGTATATTAACGCATATAAGTGGAACCTAGAAAAATGGTACAGCTGAACTGGTTTGCAGGGCAGAAATTGAGACACAGATGTAGAGAAAAAATGTATGGACACCAACGGGGGAAAGTGGCGGGGGGGTGTGGGTTGTGGTGTGATGAACTGGGAGATTGGGATAGACATGTATACACTAATGTGTATAAAATTGATGACTAATAAGGACCTGCTATATAAAAACATAAATAAAATAAAATTCAAAAAACAAATAATTGGATAAAGTCAATGTCAAGATAAATTCAACACCTATGTTAAGTATACAAAATAAAAAAAATAAAGTGGCAATCAGCTATATGGAGTTTTGGGTTTGTTTCTTTGTTTTACTTTGGTTTTGGCTTTGATGAAAATATAAATGACGACTTTGGCATGTCTACATCTGTCTCTGCTCATAACTAACTTCTGTATTTTATTAAGTCAGATATCTCTTAACTAGAACAGAAAGTAAATATGCATGATGGTGATGAAAAATAATATCAAGCAGTATTATTTTATCTGGACAGTTTTACATGCAGAGTTCCGAATGTTAAAATGAATGCAATGATGAACAATTAATGTAATCTCCCACTTGGTATGTTCTGTGTATGAGCTGTAAAAAATATTCAGAGGGCTTCCCTGGTGGCGCAGTGGTTAAGAATCCACCTGCCAATGCAGGGGACCTGGGTTCGAGCCCTGGTCCAGGAAGATCCCATATGCCGCGGAGCAACTAAGCCCGTGCGCCACAACTACTGAGCCTGCGCTCTAGAGCCCGCGAGCCACAACTACTGAGTCTGCGTGCCACAGCTACTGAAGCCCATGTGCCTAGAACCTGTGCTCCACAACAAGAAAAGCCACCACAATGAGAAGCCCGCGCACCGCACCGAAGAGTAGCCCCCGCTCCACGCAACTAGAGAAAGCCGAAGACCCATCACAGTAAAAAATAAATTAATAAAATGAGTTTATATAAAAAAAAATTCAGAGACCTGCAATAATGACATTTCCATTTAACATCTCCTGAATGTTGTAAGCCATTCTTCTGACTGAAAATGTTTGCTCAGACATTAATTCAGGAGTCAGAGTAGATGATTTCTATGGTGGTCTTGTCTGACAAGCCATTCTGGATTCTTTCTCCCTGATTTTCAGGGCCCCACCCTTCATGTGTCCTCCAACAGATGCCAGTCCCTGCAGATCTCTCTTTTCCAGGCTCCATTCTTGCCCTTGAGCATGGTCTTCCTCTCCCCAACGCTTCCAACTTGCTCCTCTTTCCTCCAACCAACAATTCCCTAGAAGTTAGACTAAGATGCTAGAATGCAAACAATGTGATTACAGAGTAATTCACACAATGCTGGGTATTATTGATATATACCACCCTCGTGGGCTACTTGTACTTTAGTTGATAGAATGTGCTCCCTGGGATTTTTGAGCATTGGGTTCAGATGCCTCTAGATGTGCCATCTCACTGCCATATTTTCTCACCTTATTCCACTAAAATAGAAACTTGAAGATTGAAAGCCATCAACCTGACATCTCATTTTTATAAACTTTACCTATGTCTGCTACTTAAAGCAGTTTGACATCAGTACAAGTAAAAGGAGTTATAAGAAAAAAAAAACTCAGATATGCATACAAGAATGGTACAAAATAAAATTCAAGCTTTTATACCAGCGAGCTTAAATTAATTATTTAAGGTAATAAATTTTAAGTATGACCATATTATTCTATTCTCCATTAGCATCTTATAAAATCTTTGTGGGGGTATGTATATATCACTTGCCTTTTAAAACAAAGGTTAAAAAGATCAGAATATTGGGCTTCCCTGGTGGCGCAGTGGTTGGGAGTCCGCCTGCCGATGCAGGGGATACGGGTTCGTGCCCCGGTCCGGGAGGATCCCACATGTCGCAGAGCGGCTGGGCCCGTGAGCCATGGCCGCTGAGCCTGCGCGTCCGGAGCCTGTGCTCCGCAACGGGAGAGGCCACAGCAGTGAGAGGCCCGCGTACCACAAAAAAAAAGAGATCAGAATATTAAGGAAGCCATTTTAAAATTAGGAAGCTTTAACTAACACATTTTTATAATATTGAGTCCTGTTATTTCCTAAAGTAAATGAATGCTTTATTTTTTTGATTAAAGTTATGGCCAACTGTCAAGTTTCTTCTTTTTCTGCTTTCTTTATAAAAATAATTGATAGCATTTTCTATCCAAATCACACTGAGACAAAATACTGAATTCAAAAGAATATTTTTAATGAAAACAAAACGCCAACCATCTCTGAGACCAAAGTAAACAACCTGGGTCAATGAAGAGTACACATAGTTTGCTAAGCAAAGAGGGAAGACATCTTTATGGAAATCTTATGGTTCAGAGGCTCCACTTGGCAGTTGGCATTGGAAGAATAGAAAGTCCTAGCATGAGCAGTGGCAAAAGTTAAGCTAGTGTAGTCAACGAGTAGGTGACATCAGGACCCATGGGTTATATGCAAGCGTGCTGAAAGTTTCAACATTGCTGATCGAAGCTACAGGAAAGATAAATCCATTTTAAAATCAGTATGACACCACTGGCAAACAAACAAAATTGTACTTGAATGGAATTCAACTTTGGCTGAATTTTCTTAAAAAGCTGGCCACAGTTCTGCCCTTGACACACATGTTTCAGTTTGGCACTGGGCCTCCCAAACAACAAAGCAGGTGAAATTCCTCAAATATACGCATCTAATAAATCATTCTGTCAGTTAGACAGTAACATTTACATATCACCCTTCCAGTTCCTAACTGGCTAATCAGTTGCAAGACCAAATTACACAGTACTGAGGCAATAAGAAACACAGGCATGTAAACAATATCACAATGGCTCATTGTACTGTCAAGTTTACCCTACTTAAACATGCCATTTCTATCTGGATAAAGAAAGCCTCCATAATGATACCATTTTTATGAAGGCCCTAAGCAAGCAAAACTAATCAACACGATATATTGTTTAGGAGTACACACTATCTTTTAAAAGTGGGAATGATAAACACAAAATTCAGGATGGCGGCTACCTCTAGGCAGGAGGCAGAAATATGGGATGGGAAAGGAACAAGATGTGGAAAACAACAACAGCAAAATCAATTTTATAATTATGCTTAATAACTTTTGCATATATCTATTATACTATTTTATGTGTATCATTTTTTCCACAATTGACTTTTGAAAAGTCTCTATCTTTCCTGGAATATGGAGTCCTCTATGTAAGAGAGCATTGCAAGCCTGGATTATGCAGAGTACCTATTTTTATTGTTAGTTAGAAATCCCTTAGAAAACTCTTTGATCTTTGCAATATTTCTGGCTGAAAAGCAAATAAAGTTTTCTACAGTAGTAGCAGCCTATAAAAAGAGCTAATGATGCACTTTTAGTTCTTTGATATTTACACTTCTTTGAAAATTAGGACTTTATTTATTTATTTTTGGCCACACCACGTGGCATCTGAGATCTTAGTTCCCTGACCAGGGATCGAACCCACACACCCTGCAGTGGAAGCGTGGAGTCTTAACCACTGGACCGCCAGGAAGTCCCAAAATTAGGACTTAATTTATTTTTAATTTTATTTTATATTGGAATATAGTTGATTAACAAAGTTGTGTTAGTTTCGGGTGTACAGTGCAGTGATTGATTCAGTTAAACATATACATGTATCTATTTGTTTTCAAATTATTTTCCCATTTAGGTTATTACAGAATATTGAGCAGAGTTCCCTGTGTTATACAGTAGGTCCTTGTTGGTTATCTAATATTTTAAATACAGCAGTGTGTACATGTCAATCCCAAACTCCCAATCTATCCCTCCCCTCACTCTCCCCCGCTGGTAACCATAAGTTTGCTCTCTAACACTGTGAGTCTGTTTCTGTTTTGTAAATAAGTTCATTTGTATCATTTTTTTTAGATTCCACATATAAGCGATATATGATATTTGTCTTTGTCTGACTTACTTCACTTAGTAAGATAATCTCCAGGTCTATCCATGTTGCTGCAAATGGCATTATTTCATTCTTTTTAATGGCTGGTACATCGTATATATGTACCACACTTCTTTATCCATTCATCTGTCAATGGACATTTAGGTTGCTTCCATATCTTGGCTATTGTAAACAGCACTGCAATGAACATTGGGGTCCATGTATCCTTTTGAACCATGTTTTTCTCTGCATATATGCCCAGGAGTGGGATTGCTGGATCATATGATAGCTCCACTTTTAGTTTTTTAAGGAATCTCCATACTGTTCTCCACAGTGGCTCTACCAATTTACATTCCCACCAACAGCATAGTGGGAATACATAGTGGGAATACCTTTTCTCCATACCCTCTCCAGCATTTATTGTTTGCAGATTTTTTTGGTGATGGCCATTCTGACTGCTGTGAGGTGATATCTCATTGCAGTTTTGATTTGCATTTCTCTAATAATTAGTAATGCTGAGCATGTTTTCACGTGCCTCTTGGCCATCTGCATGTCTTCTTTGGAGAAATGTCTCTTTAGCTCTTCTGCCCATTTTTTGATTGGGTTGTTTGGTTTTTTGATATTGAGCCACATAAGCTGTTTGTAAAGTTTGGAGACTAATCCCTTTTTGGTCACATCATTTGCAAATATTTTCCCCATTCTGTGGGCTGTCTTTTCGTTTTGTTTATGGTTTCCTTTGCTGTGCAAAGGCTTTTGAGTTGGGGCTTCCCTGGTGGCACAGTGGTTGAGAATCTGCCTGCCAATGCAGGGGACACGGGTTCGAGCCCTGGTCTGGGAAGATCCCACATGCCGCAGAACAACTGGGCCCGTGAGCCACAACTACTGAGCCTGCGCGTCTGGAGCCTGTGCTCCGCAACAAGAGAGGCTGTGATAGTGAGAGGCCCACGCACCACAATGAAGAGTGGCCCCTGCTCGCTGCAACTAGAGAAAGCCCTTGCACAGAGACGAAGACCCAACACAGTTCAAAATAAATAAATAAATAAATAAATAACCTTTTGAGTTTAATTACATCTCACTTGTTTATTTTTATTTCCATTACTCTAGGAAACAGCTCAAAAAAGATATGGCTGCAATTTATGTCGAAGAGTGTTCTGCCTATGTTTTTCCTCTACGAGTTTTAATGTATCCAGTCTTACATTTAGGTTTTTAATCCATTTTGAGTTTTTTTTTTGTGTGTATCGTGTTAAAGAATATTCTAATTCCTTTTTTTTTTATATGTAGCTATCCAGTTTTCCCAGCACTATTTCTTGAAGAGTCTGTCCTTCCTCCATTGTATAGTCTTGCCTCCTTTGTTGTAGATTAATTGCCCATAGGTGTGTGGATTTATTTCTGGGCTTTCTATCCTGTTCTATTGATCTATATTTCTAGTTTTGTGCACCAGTACCATACTGTTTTGATGACTGTGGCTTTGTAGTATAGTCTGAAGTCAGGGAGTCTAATTCCTCCAGCTCTGTTTTGTTTGTTTGTTTGTTTAGAGCAGTTTTAGATTCACAGCAAAATTGAGGGAAAGGTACAGAGATTTCCTATATACCCCCTGCCCCTCCTCCACAAGATCCAACATTATCAACATCCCTCATCAGAGCAGTAATTTGTTACACCTGATGAACCAATATCGACACATTATAATCACCCGAAGTCCATAGTTTAACTTAGGGTTCACTCTTGGTGTGTAAATTCTATGGGTTTGGACAAATGTATAATGGCATGTATCCATTATTATGGTAACACATACAAAGTATTTTCACTGCCTTAAAGTTCCTCTATGCTCTGCCTATTCATCCTCCCATCCCTCAACTCCTGGCAACCACTGATCTTTTCATTGTATCCATAGTTTTGCCTTTTTCCCAATGTCCTGTAGTTGTAATCCTACAGTATACAGCCTTTTCAGATTGATTTCTTTCACTTAGTAACACACATTTAAGATTCCTCCATGTTTTTTCATGGCTTGATAGCTCATTTCTTCTTAGTGCTAAATAATATTCCATTGTCTGGATGCACCAAAGTTTATTTATTCATTCACCTACCAAAAAAAATCTTGGTTGCTTCCAAGTTTTCGCAATTACAAATAAAGTCACGATAAACATCCATGTGCAAGTTCATTTGCGAACATGTTTTCAACTATTCTGGATAAGTTGCAAGGAGCACAACTGATGGATCATATGGTAAGAGTATATTTAGTTTTGTAAGAAATAGCCAGACTCTCTTCCAAAGTGGCTGTACCTTTTCCAGCCATGAATGAGAGATCCTGTTGCTTCACATCCTTGTCGACATTTGGTGTCATCAGTGTTCTGGATTTTGGCCATTGTAATAGGTGTGTAGTGGTATCTCGTTGTTTTAATTTTTATTTCACTGATGACATATGATGTGGAGCATCTTTTCATATGCTTATTTTCCATCCATATATCTTCTTTGGTGAGGTGTCTGTTAAGGTTTTTGGCCCAGTTTTTAATTGGGTTGTTTTTATTGTTGAGGTTTAAGAGTTCTTTGTATACTTTAGACAGCAGGTCTTTATAAGATATGTCTTTTGAAAATACTTTTTCCCAGTCTGTCTTCTTCTTTACTGTTGCAGAGCAGACATTTTAAATTTTAATCAAGTCCATATTATCAATTATTTGTTTCATGGATCATGCCTTTACTGTTGTATCTAAAAAGTCATTGCCATACCCAAGGTTATCTAGGTTTTCTCCTATACTATCTTCTAGGAGTTTTATAGTCTAGCTTTTTACATTTAGGCCTGTGATCCATTTTGAGTTAATTTTTGTGTAGAGTGTAAGGTCTATGTCTCATTCATTTTTTGCATGTAGACCTCCAGTTGTTCTAGCAAAGACTATGTATCTTTACTCCATTGTATTGCCTTTGCTCCTTTGTCAAAGATCAGTCTGTGTTTATTTGGGTCTATTTCTGGGCTCTATTTTGTTCCACTGATCTGTCCATCTGTTCTTTCACCAATGCCACACTGCCTTAATTACTATAGCTTTATAGCAAGTCTTGAAGTCAGGTAGAGTCAGCCCCCCAAATTTGTTCTTCTTCAATCTTCTGTTGGCTTTCTGGGTCTTTTGCCAGAATCAGTGTTTTGATATCCACAAACTAACTTTCTGGGAATTTTGATTGGGATTGCATTAAATCAAGTTGGGAGAAACAGACATGTTGAGTCTTCCTATCCATGAACATAGAATCTCTCCGCATTTATTTAGTTCTTCTTTGGTTTCATCATCAGAATTTTGTAGTTTTTCTCATATAGATCCTCCACAGATGATTTCAGATTTATACCTAAGTATTCCATTTTGGGGCATCCTAATGTAAATGGTATTTTTTTTTTAATTTCAAAATTCATTTGTTTACTGCTAGTATACAGGAAAGTGAGTGTATCCTGCAACCTTGCTATAATCACTTATTAGTTCCAGGAGGTATTTTTTGTCAATCTTTTTCAGATTTTCTACATAATATTTACCACTTTTTAGTGAAAAACAATGTGGCCATCTTTGGTCAATTCAAAAAATGATTTATGGTTATTTCCCTAAACACTAGGTAAAAACTGATTTTTTCAGCTTTATCGAGGTATAATTGACAAATAAAATTGTATATATTTAAGATTTATAATTTGATATTTTGATATATGTATACATTGTGAAATGATTACCACAATCAAGCTAATTAACACATCCATCACTTCACATAGATATCATTTTCTTTCCCTCCCTTTTTCTTCCTTCCTTCCTCCCTTCCTTTCTCTTTCTTTCAACATGCCTAAGATCTACCCTCTTAGCAAATTTCAAGTGTATAATATAGTACTGCTCCAGAAGTTATTCATCTTGCATAACTGAAATTTTGCGTCCTTTGATAAACATCTTCCTGTTTTCCCCTTCTCCCAGTTCCTGGCAAGCACCATTCCTAGTCTCTGCTTCTATGAGTTTGGCTATTTTAGATTTCCCATATTAGTGAGATCATGAAGTATTTGTCTTTCTGTGTCTGGCTTTTTTTCACTTGGCATAGTGTTCTCCAGGTTCATCCCAGTTGTTGCAAATGGTAGTATTTCCTTCTTTTCTTAAGGCTGAAAAATATCCCATTGTTTCTTTCTATCTATTTATCTATCTGTCTATCTCATTTTCTTTATTTGCTCATCCACTGACAGACATTTAGGTTGTTTTCATATCTTGGCAACTGTGAATAATGCTGCAGTGAACATGGGAATGCAGATATCTCTTCAAGATAGTGAATTCGTTTCCTTTGGACATATATCCAGAAGCGGCACTGCTGGATCATATGGCAGTTCTATCTTTAATTTTTCTAGGAGCCTCCATACTGCTTTCTATAATGGCTATACGAATTTACATTCCCACCAACAGTGTACGAGCATTCCCTTTTCTCCACATCCTTGCCAATACTTGTCATCTCTTGTCTTTTTAACAAGATCCATCCTAACAGGTGTGAGGTGATATTTCATTGTGCTCTTGATTTGCATTTCCCTGATGACTAGTGATGTTTTGCACATTTTCATATAGCGGTAGGCCTTGGTATGTCGTTTTTTGAGACACGTCTATCCATTATTTATTTTTTAAATTATTTATACAATTTTTAAAGACTTCTTTCCATTTACAGTTATTACAAAATATTTGCTACTTCCCTAAACACTAGGTAAAAGCCGATATTTTAAAAATCAAAAACCCTTTGCTAAAATATCTTCAAGACATAAAACTGGTTAAAAGATTTTTGGGTGCGTTATGTGCGTGCTTTGACTGGTTTGAAGGTTATTCCCTGATTTACAGCAATTTCTCTAACAAAGGGATATTAGTTGATCATTTTCATCATATTATTAATACAGTAGCTGTCCAGTTAGGTTAAAAATTTCAAGAGCTAGATACTGACACTTAATTGTTTACACTTTTAAGCCTATTTTGAATAAATGAGATCCCAGTGGGGAAAGTACACAGAAGATGCAAATTAAAAATTCAGTTTATTCAGAGGAACAATGCAACCTAGATCTGTACAACACCGCTGTCCTGGATGATGGTGATATTTATTGAAACAGAGAACAATGAGGTAAAAACAAGTTTGGAAGGTGAAACCAATAATTGTTTTTGAACACAAGTTTGAAATGCATATTAATCCTCTAAGCAGAGACACAAAGCAGGCAGTTGGATATAAGAATAAGGAGCTCAGGAGAGATTGGGGCTCAAGATATAAATTTGGAGGATCATCATCACATAGAATATGTTTAAAGTCATGATGCTAAATGAGTTCCTCAAGGGAGCGAGTGTGGACTATACAGGGAAGAGGATCTAGGACTGATTTCTGGGGCATTCGAAATTGAAAGGTTAAGAAGAGGAAGAGAATTATGAAAGGAAAACTAAGAAGAACAGCCAGAAATGTAGGTGGAAAGTCAGGAGAGTGTATTTTCCCAGAAACCAAGTTTTAAGAGTGTCTCAAGAAGAGAAGGTGACTGACTGGATCAAATGTTCCTGAGAGTTTAAGTTAACTGAAGACTCAGAATTGGCCATTATATTTGTCATTGTGGTGGTCATTGGTAACCTTAATCAGAATGGAGTGGGTTTAAGAGATAATGGGGGAAGAGGAAGTGGAAATTGGAAGTGTAAACAGCTCTTTCAAAGAGTTTTGCTGGAAACAGAACAAGAGACATAGGGTGGCACTAAAAGATTCAAGACAAAGATAAATTTTATTTTATTTTGTTCATGATAAGACATAGTAAAGTATGTTTGCAGATTAATGGAAATGAAGCAGCTGAAGTGGGAAACTGTATAATACAGGAAGGAGAGGAAATAATCTCAGTAATGGAACACTCAAATAGGCAAGCAGTTTTGGAGTCCATCGCACACATGGAAGAGTAGTCCTTAGAAGTATGGGCAGTTCATCCATCCTAACAGAGGGAACATGGAGTACAGGCTCAAATGAAGGTAGATTGGCAGATTTGACGATGGGAGAATGAAGAAGTTTCTTCTGATTGCTTTTGTTTTCTAATTGAAACAAACAGCATGTTCACTATGCTCTTGGGCCAGCGTAAAGATTGTTCTCTGTGTGAGAGGATCAGGGAAGGGATGCCCAAGATTTAAGGACAGAGGAAAACAGATGAAAAAGGCACTGTGAAAATAGGAGATTCAAATGATTAGGGAAATGTAGTGCATTGTTGGGCAGTACTGAGGGCCCACATGATATCTGTGGCCATAAATATGAAGGAGGACCAAACAGCATGATTTTCTTTAATCATGCTCAGCTGCTCAGGTGCAAGAATGAGTAGGTAGTAGTTGGGTTTAGTCAGAATTAAAGGTTCTCTAGGTCAATAAGACTGAAAGCAGAAAAGGACATGGTAGTCGATGGTGTGCAAGGGTGTGAAAATGTTGGACCATGGAATCTATGCTTAAAAAATGAGGAAATGAGGGGGGACATAAGGACTGGGAAAGAGGCTACAGCAGAATATCTCTGAGAAATTCTCCCTCTACAAAATAACAGAGCAATCCCCATTTCAGCAAAAAGCAAGGGAGGTTACATCTGACAGGCATTCTTCTAGAAAAAAAAAATCTCACTTTTCCTTTATAATTTCGATCCTCTGGTATAGTGCTGCTCTCTTTCCATTTATGCCTAAAGTCCTTAGTAGCAATTTTTAAAATATCAAATTAGGTCACATCATAATGGCTTTCTGTGACAAACAGAAATTGGCTCAGATTATGTCTATTACAGTCAAGTTATGAGTTTAACTTCTGTTAACATATGGAGAAATTTTAGATATTAGAAGGAAAAATTCATTTAAAATGATAATGCTAGGTTGTCCTTCAGTAAAAACGTAAAGTAGGAATAAAGCAATTGTAATTGTATGACTGTATCTATGGTATACTCCTATTAATTTCTAACTTAAATTTGATATAGACCCATGTCTAGATTGAAGGATATTCCTTTTTTTAAATTATTTTTTTGAAGACAGAGAAGTTATCAAGAAAACTTCTAATCAAGTAATATCATACAGTATTTATTGACCATCATAACAGTATTTATAGCACTGTGGTGGTATACACATAAGTGAAATCTTAGTTCAAGGAAATTCATATCGTGAGGTTTCAAGATTAAGTCTTATTTACAGTGACAACACAAGGTTCTTTTTTTAAATTCTATGCTATTTGAAATCATATTTTAAGAGCAAAGAGAGGAGCAGTCTAGACAGGTGAGATCTCTAATTTTAGACTGGCCTAAATATGACTGTAGTTTACCTTTGAAACTGACCAATAATAAAAGCATTCTAACAGTTTAGAAAGGTGATTTAGCCAGTTTTGGTATATCAATTCATGTAAACTGCAACAGAAGCAGCAAAACCAACACTGCTCAGATGAGTACTTTCAGGTGCTAATTACAAATAATTCTCATGGACTCACTAAAGTAGTATCTCTGCTAGGAAACATCTGTTCAGATTAGTTCTGTGTAACTTTAATCAAGAAAACAACATTAGAAAAATATATAATTCGGACCTCACTAACTCAGCTAGATGTCTGGCCAATAGTCTCCCTTAGAGACATTTCAGTTTTTAACTATTCCACTCGTCCTTGCAACCTGAAAAAACCTAACAGATTCTTTAGACTTTACCCTATAATTTATCATTTTCATAGACAACACAAGTTTTATACTATGCCTACTTCATTCTTGAATTTTACATTTTAATTCCTCTCAGCTTGTTCAATTAAAAGGGAGTAATAAATAGAATTTTTTTAAAAAAAGAAGAGGTAAATAGGGGTGGGAGTCTATGAAAACTGGCATAACTGATAATGAATGTCAATTATCTGAACTCAAAAAAATAACTTGGTTGAATACAAAATTTTAAATCACATCATTTTCTCCTCAAAATTCTGTAGGTGTTGCTCTGTTACTTTCTTTAATTTGGAGTCTAAGTGATAGATACTAAATTTAGATGACTCAGTACTGTAATATTTGCTCCCTAGCAGGTAATTTGTTAAAGTGCTCTATGTTTATGTCTTATTTTGTTTTTCATGCGTGGAGACTTATATGATAGCTAATAATTATTTTAAATCACAAACTTTGCCAGGATGAGTCCAGATGTGTGTCATTTCTTATTTATTTTGCCTGAGAGATAATGAACATTTTCAATTCATATGACCAGAACTCTTTTCCCCCCGGCACTGGGAATTTTTTTCAGTTTTGTTTTGATTATTATTTCTGTTCTAACTGCTGTGGTTTATTTTTCAGAAATAATAATTGTTATTGAATTTCCATTCTCTTTACGTTATGGCTTCATTTTCATTATTTTAGTTCCTCTTCCTTTATCTTTTGAATTCTAGGAGAATTTTTTTAGCTTGTTCTCCATCATACTGATCCGATTTTCCACAGTGTCGATTTTAGTTTTTACTGGTCCCATTGTGGATTTTAGAGTCTTGCAATTAATCTTCTCTCACCCACCTTCCTTTTCATCTCATCCTGTTGCTTTTTCATCTTTCTATTCTCAACTTGCAACACTGTACTCTGTTTCTTGGATGCATGCCATTCATTCTAATGAATCTGAGAATTCTGAATAGTTTTCTAAAACTTTTTGGTTTCCTAGTGTAAATAATCTTTATTACCATGCTCTTCTTGTGAGTTTCTAAGATGATATTCCATTTCCTTTGTTATTCAAATATTTTCAAGGGTTGCATATAGTTGGGTTTTATTCTATTTACTCAGCTCAGAACAAAAAAAGATTTATCTAAGACTAGTATTTTCCAACAGAGAGGATATGTAGATTGATCTCGGGGTCACTCTTTTACTTCAGTGCTGCTCTAGTCCCAGAACTATGGATGAATAATAATTTATATGTACAATTTAAGCTCAATTTAGTAGTATTTTGTAAGCTTTCCAGGTAATGAGCATTCGCCCTGTTGAGAAGGCATTTTGCCCCACTCATAGGTTGGTTCTCTATCACTCTGAAGTAACGGAGTACATGAAAAAGAAACTGTACATCTCAGAGTACACTACTGCTTAGTAGTAGAAACCTACAACACTTCGTTTGTATATATTACATTTCTTAGGATGTAATGCACTTCTGTTAGACCTCTTCCTACTTCCCTGCTGCCTAGTTGTTTCTGGGTTTTACAGACACCAATGAGGCAACACTTTGGCTGCCTCCCAGATCTATGACCCTGGAATAAAGAAGTCTTTCCAGACACTTTATCCCTGAATCAGAAACAAGAAAAGAGCTTCAGTACTATCATCTCAGATTTTAGACCAGCAGATATGGAGGGCCATCAGTTACATATCTGGAAACAATTTCGCTAGCCCTGGCTTTCATGGGACTATCCTCTCAGATTCTGAAACCAGGTTGACTGTAAATTCTAAATTTCTTACATTATTGTGAATTTCATCCTTTCTATTTTGTTTTAAAGATTTTTTGATGTGGACCACTTTTAAAGTCTTTATTGAATTTGTTACAATATTGCTTCTGTTTTATGTTTTGGTTTTTGGCCCTGAGGCATGTGGGATCTTAGCTCCCGGACCAGGGATTGAACCTGCACCCCCTGCATTGGAAGGTGAAGTCTCAACCACTGGACCACCAGGGAAGTCCCTCATCCTTTCTATGTATATACATATTTCTAGCATCCTCACTTTTCAGATGAAGAAACTAGGTCACAGAGCAGATAAGTGGCTTGTCCAAGGAAGCAGTCAGAGGCAGGACTAGGCTGCCAACCCAGGAGATTTTACTCCAGAGCCTGTGCACTTAATCATTGAACTCTCTATCCTTTCTGAACACTAAACTTAGTTAAAAAATTAGTTTCATCCTATAATGACCACAGTCCTCTCAAATCATGGTTCTTGTCTCTGTTGACAGGTATATATGTAACAATTAGAATAATAGTAGATAACATTTATTAACTACTTGATATGTGCCAGGCATTGGGTTATACAATTAATATACATTATCACATTTAATCCTCACAACTCTATGTGATAGATACTATCATTATTCCCATTTAACAAATTAAAAACAACAGCAATAATAACATTAGGCCTTAGAGATGGTAATAAATTTACCCAGAGTCAGATCTGGTAGATGGAAAGGCTGGGATTCAAATTCGATCTGACTTCCAAACCCAACTGCTCACCTTTTATCCTATAAAGCCTCTATTTAATAGGTATAATATGTTGCATATAATTCTACAATAAATTGATAGTATATTTTGCTAAAAATCTCATATGTTAAGAATTATATTATATATTCAACTATAAATACCTTCTGAAACAAAAATTTTCCTTCATCATATACAAATGGTTGCAAATTGGCCAGAGATTTCTGAATGTGCTTGTGGTAAGGGATTTAAATTCAATAAATTTTCCTATATTCACTTTGGTAGATCTCTGTGCACTGCATGAAGAGGCTTTCTTACCCTCTGACTTCCTGTAGGGTTTAACCAAGGAGGAGTACTGGCAGGAAATCAGACAGAGGAAGGAAAGGACCCTTGGGGTATTTGTTTTGTTCCCTCAATCCCTGAGGGTCCTTGCATGCCAGATGAGCACCAAAGGTCACTGTTCGGGCCTCACAGTGGTAACTTGCCCCTGTTACTAGCCCACAAGTTTTGTGCTATATCTTGTGACTTCTCTACACCCTGTCTACCCTTGTAAATCATTCCTTCACTAAATTCACTCAAATTACCGAAATTAAGCGTGCCATCTCTCTTCTCTGCAAAGACCTGGGCTGATACAGAAATGATCTGTTCTGGCATAGAACAAATGCCTTAATATTTCAGAAGAGGATATTCTCCCATGCTATATGCATTCTTAATGTTCATATGTCTTTTTAGAAATAGCAAAGATGTGTAAGTGTAATTACAAAGAAAAGGATGGGTAATGTTACAGCAGACACACTTTCCTTGGACTCCTAATGTTGACTTTTCAAATTGGATATAATAAATCACTCATGACTCAGTTAACATACAATTTTAATGCAAGATGAGTAGAATAAACAAGCAAACCCATGATTACTGCGCATAGAAAACTATTTTGCTCACTTCAGCCATGTCAATTCCATCCTAACTGGGATGTTTTAGGCACTTAAAGATTTATGTTTGCCTCAAGTATTTATGAGCCCAAACTAAATGTGCCTAATACCACTGGGTTTTATAAACAGTCAAAGATAGCTAGTCACTTATATTTATGACATATGTGGTGAAATATTTACACAGCATCTCCTGGACAGGAAACTGTGGGGTTGAAGTACCTCGAGTGATCACTGGCATTATTTTTCTATTCATAGAAAAATGTGTTAGCAGGAATATAGAGAAATAAGCACTCTAAATATTGGAGAGAATGTAAATCTACTGACTTAAAGTTTAAGATACTCTTTTAAAGACTTTGTATAGCAATTCTGCCTCTAATAATTTATCCTAAGAAAATAAGCACAGATGTGTGTAAAAATTTATTTATCCATTTGTTCACTAAGACAATCAATATAAACACCCATATAAAAAGGAATTGCAGGGGCTTCCCTGGTGGCGCAGTGGTTGAGAATCTGCCTGCTAATGCAGGGGACACGGGTTCGAGCCCTGGTCTGGGAGAATCCCACATGCTGCGGAGCAACTAGGCCCGTGAGCCACAACTACTGAGCCTGCGCGTCTGGAGCCTGTGCTCCGCGACAAGAGAGGCCGCGGTAGTGAGAGGCCCGCACACCGCAATGAAGAGTGGCCCCCGCTTGCCACAACTAGAGAAAGCCCTCACACAGAAATGAAGACCCAACACAGCAATAATTAATTAATTAATTAATAAACTCCTACCCCCAACATCTTCTTTAAAAAAAAAAAAAAAGGAATATGCAGTCATTAAAAATGATGTTATGGAAGAATGTATAATGGCATGGAAAAATATTTACAAAATATTCTAGGTGGAAAAAATAGGTATTAAAATGATATGTAAGCTACTTCCAGTGCCAGCCATGATGAAGAAAGCTGACTGCAGCCTATCATTCCCACTAAAACTCACAACAGAATACAAAAAACCACCACCTAAGGACTTTGAAAAGTACACATACCAGGTGTATTGGGAATTAAAGTGAAAACTTGAATTAAGGATCCATAATGGGTGAGATCCATGAATTTTTATTTTCCTTTTTTCCCTAGAACTGACTGGAGGGCAAGCTGAATTCTGGAATTGTGCAGCAAGTACAGACAGCAAAAACTCCAGGAGAAACGCCTTCTTCTCTGCCAGAGCTATGGGGAAAAGACTGCTGTGTGCTGGAGATTTGGAGGGAGATCCCTTTTTTTTTTCACCTTTCATTTCTCTCCCAGCCGTGCTCTGAGGCCAGGCCCAGTCACAGAGCTGCACAGGCAACAGCACATGTATCTAAAACCCCAAGAAAAACCAGAGAAACTGGGAAAAGGCCTTCTTACAGAGGATTTTTTTCTCTTGCTGCTTCTCTGTGAAGGACGTTCCAATTGTGTAGGACTGCACGGTAGCATAGGAGGCTCAGATTCTGAGAGAACTCCATCTTTCTGGCCAGAGAAACCAAGGAAAAGAGTGTCTGAGGGCTGTAGAGTATGGGAGAAATCATGGAGAGAAGAGAGCTGAAAAGAAGCAACTCCTAAGTCTATGTTATGAACTGACATAAGTCTTGGACCTGCCCAGAACAAACCTAAAGAAGCATAGCAGATGCTTCAAGACCTGAACTACCATAGAAAACATTACCGTAGTTCTAGACTAACCCTTGAGTGGTGTAAGCTCCAGTAAGATCCAAAAAGCATCGCAAAATCTTTGAAAATTCAGCTGACATCAGAACCACTATGAGACAGAATATGAAGTTAGAACCTAACTCGATTGATTGCCTCTTAAACAATCAAACAGAAAAGCAAGTCAACGTTTTCCAAAGGGCTTTAACAAGAACCAGAGTCTCACGACATAATATTCCAAATGTTCAGGGTATGTTCAAAAATAACTTGACATACAAAGAGCCAGAAATCTGATCAATATTCAAGGAAAAAGACAATTAACAAATGCCACTCCCAAGATGGCCCAGACGTTGGAATTATCAGGCAAGGACTTTAGGACAGCTCTTCAATGATCCTCCATAAGATAAAAGGTGAACATTGTTTAAAAGAATAAACGATAGAAATGCTTAGTTGAGAAGTAGAAGCTATGAATAAACAGGAAATTTTAGAACTGAAAAAGACAAAAGCTGAAATTTTAAAACTCCTTGTATGCACTTAATAGCGGAATGCAGATAACAAAGGAAAGAGTCAGTGAATTTGGAGGCAAATCAATAGAAATTATACAACCTAAAGAACAGACAGGAAAAAAAAGACTGAAAAAAGAAAAAAAACCCATGTCTTCAGAAACCTGTGTGACAATAATCAAAAGGTCTGATATTCATATCAATGGAGTCCCAGAAGAAGAGATAAAGGAGATAGATGAGTGCAGAAAGAATATCTGAAGAAACAATGACTGAAAACTTCTCAAATTGAGTGAAAGACATCAGATTGCAGATTCAAGAGGTTCAGCAAATCCTTAATAGCATAAACTCATAAAAACAGGGCCAGACACATCATAATCAAACTGTTCAAAATGAAAGATAAAGGGAAAAAACTTAAAGCAAGCCAGAGGAAAACAACACATTACATTCAAGGGAGCAATGGTTTGGATGATTGCAGATTTCTCATCAGAAATCACAGAGGCCAGATGACAGTGACACAACATCTTTCAAGTGATAAAAGAACTATTAACCAGAATTTTATACCCAGCGAAAATATCTTTCAGGACTGAAGGCAAAACAGAAGAAGCCTTTGATTAAGGAAACTAAAGGAATTTGTTGCCAGTAGATCTGTTCTTAAAGAAATGCTAAAAAAATGTTCTCAGGCTTATAGGAGATGATATCAGAGGGAAATATAGACACAAGGACTGAACGAAGAATAATAAAAATGGTAAATATCTGGGTAAATATAACAGACTATTTTACTCTACTAAGTTATTTAAAATATTTGACTTGATAGCAAAACTTATAATATTGTCTATGGAGTTCTCAAGTTATTTGGATGTACTTAATATGACAATTATCACATAAAGTGGGGAGGGTAAATTGATAAGGTTTGTATGTTTTAATTGAAGCGGTAAACTATTCACTCTAGATTGTGTAAAGTGAGGTGTGTATATGATAATCCCAGAACAGCAACTAAAATGATAATACAAAGAGATAATCCAAATAGCCAATAGTTAAATTAAAGTGAATACTAAAAAATACTCACATAATCCAGAAGAAGGCAGGAAATGGGGAATGAGGGAACAAAAAAAGGGTAAGAAAAAGAAAACAAATAATAAATGGTAGACCTAAATCCAACCATTTCAATAATTAAATTAAATGTAAACGGTATCTACTGAAGTATAGAGATTATCAAATAAATTTAAAAAGAAGACTCAGTATGTTGTCAAAACACAATCCACTTTAAATATACCACTATAGATAAGATAAAAGTAAAAGGATGAAAAAAATATACAATCAAAAGAAAGCTGGAAAAGTTATGTTAATATCAAGCAAAGCAGACTTTGGAACAAGGAAATTTATCAAGGAAAAAGAAGAATATTTATAATCATAAAACAAACAATTCATCAAGATATATAGCATTCTTCAATGTGTATGTACTTAACAATATATATGCCCCAAAATATGTGAAGTAAAACTGATAAAACTGAAACAAGAAATAGACAAACCCATAATTACACTTTTACACAATTACACGATTACAGAGAGACTTCAATGCTCCTCTCTGTTAATGAGAGAGCAGGCAGACAGAAAATCAGCAAGATATAGGAGACCTGATCAACGTTACCCACTAACTTAATATAATTGACATTTAAGGAACACTCTACCTAACAAGAGAAGAATACATTTTTTTTTCAAGTGTACATGAAATATTCAACATGATAGTCCATATTTTAGCCATAAAAACAAACTTAACAAATTTAAAAGAATTGAAATCATGCAGAAAATGATCTCTGATCATAATGGAATTTAAACTAGAAACAAATGATAGAAAGATATCTCAGATATAGCCAAAAATGTGTAAATTAAACCCCACATGTTTAAATAACCATTGTAAAATAGAAAGACTCTCGTGGGGGCAAGGAATATACGGGAAATCTCTCTACATTTCTCTTAATTTTGCTGTGAACCTAAAACTGCTCCAAAAACAAAGACTTGATAATTTTTTTTAATAGAAAGACTCAAAGGAATTTAAAAAATATTTTGAAGTGAATGACAATGAAAATAAAATGTATTAAAACTTTTGAGATGCAACTAAAGCAGTACTTAGTATTAAATGTTTTAAAAGGGAAGAAGGACTCAATTTAATAAATAAACAATCTGTTTCCACGAATTTATTAGTTAAGAAACTAATAAAGAAGAACCAATTTAACCCAAAACAAAAGGGAGAAAGTAATAAACTTTAAAAACAGAAATCAATGAAATTGAAAACAGAAAAACAATAGGAAAAACCCAGTGAAACCAAAAGCTGACCTTTGAAAAACATAAATAAAATTGAGAAGTCCTTAGCCACACTGATGAAGAAAAAAGAGATAAGACACAGATTCCCAATATCAGGAATGAAATGTGGTTATCACCACAGACCCTAAAGACAATAAGAGAAAGATAAGGAAAGAATGTTGATATTAGATGAAATGGATCAACTTTTTGAAAGATATACACTACCAAATCTCAATGAAAAAGAAAGAAATAAGCTGAATACTCCTATATCTTGAAATCAACCAAAATGAATTTTCAACAAAGAAAACTCCTGGCCCAGTGGTTTTCACTTATAAATTCTGTCACAAATTTCAGGAGGAAGTAAAACCAATTCTGCTCAATCTCTTCCAGAACATTGAGGAGGAATAAGGCTAGCGTTACACTAATATCAAAGTCAGGCAAAGAAGAAAAATAAAAAACTACACACAAATATTCCTCATTAACAGAGAGGTAAAATCCACAAAATATTAGCAAATCAAATTAAGCAATATATAAAAAGGACAATATACCACAGCCAAGTGCATTCACCCCAGGAGTGTAAGACTGACTTAATATTCAAAAATCAATCAATGTAATTCACCATATTAAGAGGGAAAAAAAGCCATATGAACATATCAATAGATGCAGTTAAAATCATTTGACAAAATTCAACATCCATTTACGATATTTTTTTTAAAAGCTTCTCAGTAAACAAGAAACAGAAGGAAATGTACTCAAACTGATAAAGGGTATATGCATAAAAAGTCTATAGCTACTATTATACTTACTTGCAAAAGACTGTTTCCTCCTAAAAAAGAAATGACAAGAATATCCACTCTCACCACTTATGTTCAGTATCATATTAGAAGTCTTAACCAATGCAACAACACATGAAAAAGAAATAAAAGCCATGACAATTAGAAAGGAAGAAAACTGTCTCTATTAGCAGATGATATGATTGTCTATATAAAAAAAGAAAAGTCCATGAAATCCACAACAAAGCTCCTAGAATGAATAAGTGAATTAGCAAAATCATAGGATATAAGGTCAATATGCAAAAATCAAATGTATTTAACATTTAACAAAAAGTAAAATTTAACAACACTATTTATTTCACTGAAGAGGACATACACATGGCAAGTAAGACATGAAAAGACGTTCAAGATTATTAGCCATTTGAGAAATGCAAATTATAACCCCAATGAGATAGCACTACACACCAATCAAAAATTAACTGGATGTCATCAAAATGATAAACTTCTGCTCTGCAAAAGACACTACAGATCATCCTCAATTTACCACGGTGTCACATCCTGATAAACTCATGGTAAAGTGAAAATATTGCCTAAGTCAAAAATGCACTGAACACATAACCTACCGAACATCATAGCTTAGCCTAGCCTGCCTTAAACGTGCTCAAAATACTTAAATTAGCCTACAGTTGGGCAAAATCATCTAACCCAAAGCCTATTTTATAATAATGTGTTGAATGTCTCATGTAATTTACTGAATACTCTACTGAAAGTGAAAAACAGAATGTAGGTGTATTGGTTGCTTACCCCCCTGATCGCATGGCTGACTGGGAGCTGGGGCTCGCTGCCCTGCCCAGCATTGCAAGAGCGTATCGTGCCACATATCACTAACCCAGGAAGAGATCAAAATTCAAAACTGGAAGTACAGTTTCTACTGAATGTATATCACTTTCATACTATAAAAAAGTCGAAAAATCATAAAGTCGAACCATTGTAAATTGGGGCCTGTCTATACCAACAAAAGGTAAAGATACTCCCAGACAGGGAGAAAATGTTTGCAAATCACGTATTTGACAAAGAACTTCTATTCAGCATACACAAAAACTCTCAAAGCTTAACAATAAGAAAACAACCCTTTTTTTTAAATGGGCAAAGGATTTGAACAGGCACTTCGTAAAGAAGATATATGTATGATAAGAATGCATAAGAAAAGAGGCTTAATACCATTAGTCATGAGGGAAATGCAAATTAAAACCACAATGAACTACCACTGCACAACTATTAGAATAGCTAAAGTAGAAGAAAAATTGACAATGCCACACACTGACAGGACGCAGAGCGACTGGAACCCTCACACATTGCTGATGGCAGTGCAACGTGGCACAACCATTCTGGAAAACAGTCTGGCAGTTTTTTATCAAGCTAAACATATACTTGCCATATAACCAAGCGATCCCACTCCCAGTAAAAATAAAAACTCATGTTCATACAAAAACTTGGATGCAAATGTTTACAGTAGCTTTCCTCATAATCACCCCAAACTAGGAAAAACTCAAATGCACTTCAATTTATGAGGGAATCAACAAAGCGATACATCAATACCATAAAATACTACTCAGCGTTAAAATGGAACAAATTATGGATACACACAGCAGCAGAGAGGAATCTGAAATGTATTATGCTAAACGAAAAGCGCCAGGCTCAAACGCTATGTCCCGTCTGCTTTACATATTTGTGTAGAAAAGGCAGAACTACAAGGGTAGAAAACAAACCTGTGATTGTTAAGATTCAGGGGAGGGTTTGACTCTAAGGGGGCAGCACAAGGGAATATTTTAGTATTTTTAGGTGATTGTGGTGGTGGCTACTATGCATCCATCAAAACTCAGAACTGCGCACCAAAAGGAGTGAATTATGGTGTCTACTAATTTTAAAAAACAAATTTATACAAACCATATGTATATATTGAATTTTTGTCTCAAAGAAAAGGCCATATATGGCTCAAAAGGCAAATGCCAAAATACTAACATTGGTATCTTCTTTAATTTAAATATAATTTTAAAATAATTTTTATAAATAATATGATTTTTCTGAAATCTGAATATATAAATGTGCACACACATATATACACATACATGCATATACTGTATACATGCATATAATGTATACATGCATATAATGTATACATGCATATATATACGGTCTGACTTTCCCTCTATGTGTGTTTCTGAGTATTCATGAAGTTCTGAAGAAAATACCATCTTGAAGCACTTCAATGCTAAGATGCACTGAAAATTAGGGACACTTAAGATGGAATATATTTGCTTCCCTACGGTTTCCAGTATTATACAAATTTTCTGGAATTTTAGGTACTGCTTTTGAAATTAAAATTTTAAGTTATAATACAGCCTGACAGTTCTAAATATGTCAACCTGAAAGGGCTAGACCACTGTCTCACTGACTTTTTAGAATTCCATGCTTCTAAAGCACTGTCATGAACACATGCCATTTGCTCAAGATTCAAAATGACAGTATTCTTATCACTTGGTGAATTCAAGCAATTTCTCTGGTGATTCCCAATTAGCCTGTCTTGATCCAGCCTATCAAAGCAACATTGCATCCCTTGCTGCCCTCCACGATGGATCTGATCCAGGGGTCTCTCACATGCAGAGAGGGGTCTGTACTCACTGTCCTCTGGCAGGAATACCCTGCAGGTGAGACAGGGGCCCTTTAACTGTCTAGCCACAGGCTGCTAGACGCAAAAGAAAGCTATGTTGTTATGGAATCCTAAGCAGTAAGCTTTTTCCAAGTGTGCTTGGATCACAGGAACATCTGATTCAATATGGAAAACTGTAGTATTGTTCACACTTCCACAGAAACATATGACATTTCAGGGGAACACAGAGAAACAAATGAAAGCCTCAAGAGCAGTTACCAATTTTGTTAAATGTTATACCAGACATGGGGGATGGCAGAGATGGGAAAAGAAGTGACCTCAACATGGTCAGATGACTCTGTAATTTCAATAACATTTGCAACTAAGAAAGGGAATTAGAGATTATATCATCAACTATTTCCCCGACTCTGACAAAACCAGGTCCCTATTTTATGTTTGCTCCAAAAGAAACACTTTCAAAGAGGGGGAAGAGGACTCTGTGTAAAGTATTATACTCAAAATTCTTCTCCCAGGTTAGGAAAAAGCATTATTTAATCCTTAAAGTTTACCTGCATTTTAGGGTCAAGTCTGATTGTACTGAAAAAAAATTTGCAGTTTCACCCTCTTTGTATAATATCCAAAAAAAAAGAAAAAACCAAACCAAAACAAACCAATCTAATTTTGTTCAGACTACTCAATGAACTACTGGCCTTCACATGGCACTCTGCGGTTTTGACTGGCAAAGCTAAGTATCATAGTTACATAATAGTATGTAGAATCTCTTCTCAAGATATTTTATTTCCTATTTAAAATTAAGTCATGCACTTAATGGAGTCAAGAATATTTTATTATAAGTATATAAGTAAATATGACAAACTCAAATGCATCATTTAGTATACTTACGCAGTTTTTTCTCCCTTTTAAACATTTTTAAAAGTCAAAAATTCTTAGTGTGTCTAAAAGCAAAAAATCTATCCTCCAGGTGTACTTGACCATTTCCTGCTCTTTGAACACCCCAAGCTTTTCAACATCTGAACACTTATTTATCCTGCTCACTCTGTGGTTTTCTCAAATTCTTTTGTAAAACGGATTTAGATAACAAAATTAAGTACCCAGATTATACTACCTTAAACCTCTACAAAAATGCCTTCACCCAGTCAAAACAGAAGACCATGCCTTTGGCTTTCATAAAATCATAATATAAAAAACATCAACAATAAGAATATTTCTATTGATAATCTGCTAGAAAACAATCAAAGGCATTACCTGCTATGCTACCCGATGTCATTTATATGACTAGCTGAGTGATAAATAACCTTGCAAAGTCAGTGCCTGGAAGGAATTGTATTTTTCCTGATAAATTGTTATGCTTCCTTTATTCCAACAGTAGAGACAATACAATCAAATGTGTATTCTTTTTCACCTGATTTCCCTAAAGATTAGACAAACTTGTTTCTCAACTGCAACAAATAGCTCACCCTTGGTACCAAATACATATTTTTCTCTTTCTTTTATTTTACAGTTGTAATTTTTTACAACATGTTTTTAACTATGTCACAGTAAAAGTGACATAATTAAATATATTTTGAAATATGTTTAAATATGTTTTAAATATAGTTGGCAGAATTAATATATGAAGGCTGTGTCCTACAAGCTATTCCATGTTAAATTACAAAACAAAAACAGCATGGCCTAGAGCAGCATTTTTCAAACTAAAATGTGAAAAAGAATCACCTAGTGATCTTATTAACAGGTAGATTCTTATTCAGAAGGTCTGGGGTGGAGCTGGAGGGTCCACATTTCTACCAGGCTCCCAGATAAGATCACTGCTGGTCCTCACACTACACTTTGAGGAGGTAGGGCCTCACCGGTGTTCAGCCTGTGCATGAATGGAAAGTCAGTATAGGAGAAATAATGAATATAATGGAGCCCTAAGACATGGTAACTATCAAAATGGCGAGTACCACAAACTAGAGCAAATGGGATCATCACATTTCTATTTCAACCTTTAAAAATCAGTTTCTTAAATCCAAAATCAATATTAATTTTTTATAACAAATGTCCAGTTCATGTTTTTCAAAGAAGTTGATTCTTATTCACGTGTTAGACATTCTACCATATAGAGCTGAATAAAATTCTGGTTGCTATATTTCAAAAAAAAAAAAAATCTGTAGTGTTTCGAATGTTTTTAGGAGGAAACACGACAGGAAGAGAATACTCATTGAACATCTGGAAAGTTCCATTTATTCAAATGTTTCCTAACACCCAATGTATTCCAGCACTACTTTGAGGCCTCAACATCCAGTTTCTTTTTTCTTTTAATTTATGTTTGTTGGTTTGATTGATTCCTCATTTCTATTATTTTGGGGGACAATTATTATATAACTTGGGAAATTATTTGATTAATGAATAAGTGAATGAATCTGCATCATTTGAAGAAAATCCATCAGCTGTGATACTAGTTAAGAAAATATTTGAACATTCGTCAGTTTAATTGTTTTTTCTTTCCAGCTTATTTCCAGTTAAGAGTATTCCTCCCAGCATGGCATGTTTCACAATGATAATTTCTAAAATACTTCCCAGTAAAGAAAAGGCCTAGTTTTTCCAAAGTTATTCCATTTTCATAGATTCTCACATTGCCTGTTGTCACATGTATGTCTCCTCAGCATAGTTTCTGGTTAAAACTAAAATTAACCAGTTATCTAATACACATAAAGAACTAGCTGAGTCACCACATCAGTACAACAACATTTAAGGTTTCTTTTCTAGGTCACAGGATTTAGAGCCAAGTATACTAGTCTTCTATTGCTGCTGCAACAAATTAGCATAAATTTAGTGATTTAAACACAAATTTATTATTTTATAGTTTTGGAGGTCAGAAGTCCAAAATGGGTCTCACTGGGCTAAAATCAAGGTGTCAGCAGAGCTATGTTCCTTCTGGAGGCTCCAGGGATAATTTATTTCCTCGCCCTTTCCAGCTTGGAGACACCTCCCACATTCCTTGACTCCTGGGCCCTTCCTCCATCTTCAAAGCCAGCAGTGTTGCACCTCTCTGGGACTTTCTTCCACCGTCACATCTTCCTCCAACTGACTCTTCTCCCCTGCCTCCCTCCACTTTTAAGAAACCTTGGGGTAACATGGATAATCTGAGCAAATCTCCCTATTTGAAGGTCAGTTGATTAGCAACTTTAATTACTTTGCCATGTAACCTAACATACTCACAGGTTCCAGGGATTAGGATGCAGACATGCTTTGGGGGCCTATTATTCTGCCTATCATGTGGAGACAGTATTCCATTTACTTACTTGAATTTTCCTGAAGCACTTTTAGTTCTTTTACAGTGCTTCAATTCTAGGAAAAGAAGCTCTTGGGGAATAACAATAAGAGTATAAGATTACTGATAACAGTAATATATCAGTAATAGTTCAGTAATAATGTTCAGTATAAGATTACTGAACATTACTAATGTTCAAATATCTTCTTAACCAGTATCACAGCTGATGAATTTTCTTCAAATGATGCAGATTCAGTTATTATGTTATTATGCAATTATTATGCAGTTATTATGCAATAACTTTCATTTCACTTTTTACCATGAGCTCTGATTCTATTGGGATGACTCTCATACTCAAAGTAAGGTATGGATATAGCTGGAACGGCCCCTGCCACATAACCATATGATCCTGGATACGTGTCGCCTGAGATTCCTGAGCTACATTCTGGTACACTGATGCCGTGGATCATGGAATCAGACTGTGGCCACCAGGATAAATGTCCTGACTCTCTGTGATCCAAGTTGGCTAGGACAAGGGCCTTCTCACTGAAGTTTTGAGAAGCTAAACCCTCTTGCAAAATTGCTCTAATGAGCTTAGAATCATTAAAAATGTCCAAAGCACTAAGTAATAAAGTTTATTCAGTTTTTTTTTAACACAGAAAAATGAAAAGTTAAATGAGTAAATAATAGTGGCCTAATCTTTTCATACCAATAGTAGGGACTCACAGGCTGGTTGTTGTAACAGCTGTACAATGCTTAAGCTCCAAAGACTCTAAATCTCTAGTAACAAAAAGAATAACACTTTGCATGAGTGTTTCTTTGAATATATTCTAGACATATTTTCTCACAGGAACCCTCAATTAAAGATTTATTATATTTTAATCAGAAGCCACAGAGATAAAAAGTTTGAATGATTGGCTGAAGGCCCTATACAAACTGAATTTAAGTATGAAAGAGACAAAAATATATTTGTCATGATTATTTAAAATAGGCAGGTCCAACCACTAAATGCTAAAATATAAAGTGTATGACAGTTTAAGCCGAGTCAGATTGGCTCTACTACAGTTTCACGTCACTCAAAGGTTCTGAGAGGTACATCGTTTCTTGTGAGTCTTGTTTTATAACACACAGTAAGCAATGCCAATGTGAGTTGTCATTTCTCGCATGGGTTAACAATACCCTCAATTTCTACCGCTCTCACCTGCTAATCCCCTCCCCTGCGCCCCCAAAACTATATCTAATGCAAAGGTGCTTCTGAGAACTGTTCATAGTTTCTATGGTTCTGGTGGGGTTTCCATCCGTATTTCAGCTCAGTGCTGTTCCCTGACAACACTCAAATGGGCCAGCTCAAAGTGAGATCAGGAGAAATGGGATAAGGTAGTGATCCAAGAGAAATTTTGTTCACATAGCCAGTAAAAGAATTCTGAAAATCTATGCACATATTTTTTAAATAACATCTAAATATTTTTAACATAAGTTTGAACAGTTGAAAAGGGGACATGATTTCTAACACTCTGATACATATTTATCAGCACTTCAGGGCTGCAGGTTTCAGTCTCCGGAAGTCTGCTACATAACATAAAAGGTAGAGCCAATCCTCAATGACGAGCCAATCAACTCAAAGACTTTCTGTCAAGATAAGTCTGACTTTGTTTTTCAATCAAATATGAAGATAGTTCTAGTGACAACTGTCTATCTTCTGAATCCTAAAAGGAACAGATAAATACAGCACAGAGCCTTGTCACGTGCTTGTCCCTTGGATGAACAAGGCAGAAGAAAGGAGAACTGGCAGGCAACACCCATGTTCAGAGACAGATCAGTTTCAAGAAAGAGCTGGAAGTTGAGGAACTGAAAATTGAAACCCCTGAAACACTCTATGCCCTGGTCAGTCTTGGTGCCCAGTTTGGAAAGTGCTGGGGGAAGGGCTTAAATTCTTCTCTGAAAGTATCTAACATGATACAAATTTAAAATGGTATTTCTATACAAAAACCTGCTGACTGCATATCTTCGAAGCATCCTAAGCCTTTGGAAGTATCTTAAAACAGGTGTCAAGTTCTCTGCATCAAAACAAAGGGTCAACAATTAGAGATTACAATCTTGCTTGTGTAGCCAACCTTGTGTATAACCTTGGACGGGCAGTTCTGGCGATCCAGGAATTGGTTCTACATTTTCTCTAGTCCTCAGAACTCCTAGCTTTTGTTTTAATTCTCTGTCCATACTTGACCATCTTTTAGTGTATGTTTGGGCCAGTCTTTCACCCTGAAGTTCCTAGGTTCCACCCCATGTCCTTATTGGGTTTTATGCTCATGTGATACTTCTCCAGCCCTTTCAGTGCCAGAAGTGGATAAACTGTTAAAAAACAAACAAACAAACAAACAAACAAAAGCCCTCCAACTGCCAAGGCCATCATTGTGCCAACAGAGGAGTTGCTTATGCAAACTATTGCGAACTTTTACACGGGAAGATGGGGAAAGTATAAAGTCCACTGTGAATGCGTTTTGAAAAGCTCTCTCTTCTAATGCTTCTGGGGGGTGGGGGAAGGTTGGAAGTAAATTACTGACAATGGGCAAAAACAGATGCAAAGAAGACAACTTTATTAGGCGATTTCTCTTCTTTATGAGGAGCTTTCTTTCCTTTGTTAGGAGGACAGTCCTTTCAGAGGAAACACCAAGTAATTCGACAATACCCAGTTTCCTTCAGCTGCTGCGACTTGATCCCACGGTGGGTGCTCTGGAAAGCACCTTGGGGGCGAACGAGTCTGAGGCCGCTCACGACCAAGGTCGTTCGATCCAGTTGCTAAGTTGAGAATCTTCCCGTGCCACCTCTTAGAAGCAGGTGTGTGTTCCCCTCCAAAGAGCCCACCACCTGGCTGCGCCCCACCTCCACTCGTGCCCCAGCTACCAGATAACGTTGGGTGCTACAGAAAGTGCTGCTGCGGGGGCAGCCTGGCCTTCAGACGCAGTCACTGGGGAAGAGGCGAGGACCGGCGTGGATGCTGGAGCACGCGCGCAGGTGCCGGCGCACCCACAAACACACCCGGGCTCAGAGTGAGGGGAGGACGGGGGAGGGGGAGGGGAGCGGCCTTACCAGATCAATGAAAGTCAGGAATTTCCAGCTCCCTCCGTAGGTCTGGTGCGAGGGCATTTCGATGGCCTTGTAGTTGCACAGGATAGAGCAGTAGGACAGCAGGATGGCCACCCGCAGCACCTGGCAAGGGACAAGCGCCATGTTCGCGAAAGGCGCGGACGGGCTCGGCGACGAGGAGGACGGGCGGCGCAGGGCTCTGGCGGGCGCCGTGGGAACTCCGGTCGCGGGCGGGGCGGACGGGGGCTCTGGCGGGACGTGTCCCGCGGGACCGGCGCGACCGCGAACGCGCGCGCGCGGGCAACCTCGCGGGCGGGCGGGGCGGGGCGGTGTGTGCGGGCACCGGCGGCTGTGGGGTGGGCGGCGTGGCGTCAGCTCTTTCGTCATCTACGTCATTCTGCTGCTGCCTTCGCGGGTCCCGGAGACCCGGCCCGGGGCAGCCCTTCAGAGCCCTGGGAGCGGGTGGGCA
This sequence comes from Globicephala melas, assembly GCF_963455315.2. Taxonomy (NCBI): domain Eukaryota; kingdom Metazoa; phylum Chordata; class Mammalia; order Artiodactyla; family Delphinidae; genus Globicephala; species Globicephala melas. Next base: position 67,280,879 of record NC_083327.1, on the reverse strand, counting down.
GCCTCCGAGGACGACCGGGGCTCGGGGAGCGCGCGCCGAGATCCGGGGACCGCGGCCAGCGGCAGCGGCCGGGCGGAGAGGGAGCGCGGCCCAGGGTGAGCGGGCGCGGGGCCGGGCGCGGGGGCCGGGCAACCCGCCCGGAAGGAGCGGGCCCCGGGGTGGGCCAACGGTCCAGCTCGGGGACTTGCTGGCCAAGTGGCACCGGTGGAGGCGCGCACGTGGGGGGTGCAAACCCGTGAAACGGGGCCCCCGAGTGACTTGCTTTATTTTGGACCCAACTGGAATTTTAGTGTTAGACTACTGTTAATCTCTATGAAATCCCCTTATTAATTCTATTCCAGTGGGTAGGCTGCCCTGCACTTTTCCACCGGGGGTTTATAAATATCCTATCAATATATAACAAGGCCGACTGTGAACTGTGGACAAGGGGTTTATAAATAAAACGTTGTAAAGAAAGGAGTGTCAGATAAGTTTCTGCTGCAAGATTACATTCAGTTCAAGAGCAGATCATCCTGAGTCTGGATGTAAAACCCGTTTGTGTAATTTAATACTAATCTTTTGAGGGTTAAACTGGTTTTGCCGTTTTCCTTATTTATTTTTTCCTACACTCCAATACCAGGGCTTAATGGAAGGAAAATAAATATAAACTGGATTCCCTCCACCTTCCAGTAAATGTTGTCACACTGAAGTTGCTTCATTCTGTGGGCAGCATCACATTTCAGCTAACGAGATGCAGGGTCAGATTATGAAAGACAACATAGGTATTTCCTGTGGATCCATTTAAAACAGGTGTCCTCTGAAAATAGTCTCTTGAGTCACAGAATGTGGAGTGAGGGGGCAGGGAAAGCAGAGTGCACAGTGTTAAGAGGTAAAGTAGCAACTCCTGAATTTTTCCAACCAGTCTCTTAACCAAAATAAAGAAACCCAGTAGATATTTTCTAATCGGCCTCATAATTATGCCAGTAGAAGTTAATGTCCTCCAAATCAAGATAATTCCAAGAAGATTCTACCAGCATAAAACTATTCATTATTGATGATTTCTAGTTTTATTTTCATGTAAAAGTTGGGTGCATTTTTAAAAATTGTGTGTCCATGCTACAGGTTCATAAGATTGCAAAATTTAAAAGTAGATCTACTGAAGATCTAAGTCCTTAGTAAAGTTTTGAGTTCGTGTGATATCCTTAAAATTTGATACACCTTCCTACCTTACAATTTAGAAAATCATAAATAAGACTCCCTATCCCATACTAGAAAAATATAATAATATTTGTATAAAGCCATTTAAAATTTTATTCTGTACTCAATTTCTTTTTAAGTAACTATACCATTCAAAAAGTGTTTTGAACCTATTCTAATGGTTTGCTTTTGTTATTTTGTGATTTGCTAACCATAATAAGATAATGAGTTTTGTGGGCTTTTTTTTAAAAAAATGAAACATTTGCATAAACATTGACTCAAATATTTTATGAGAATGTCAGTCCACAATTTTTGGAACATCTTGCTGATTATTTATGAACACATCCAGGTTGCTCTTTTTGCTTTTTAGACCATATCTAGTAATCTTAGACATGTTTCACATGTCTCTGCGAAAAAAATATTAACCTACACACAGACTGCGTTTTTCTTAGTGTAAGTATTGCAGTACAGTATTGCACTTAAAACTTCACTCTGTGGAAAGTTATCCTTTTTTATGAACTATAATACATTAATCACTGATAAGTTTTACATGATTCCATATTTGAGTTAGAGAATACTGCTTTTCATTGTACACTGTACAGAAGAAATATCTGCATGTCACTTTTTTAGCTTTTTCATACTGCCCCACAATGAGTGGGGATGGAGGAGAGTAGCCTTGTCCAGTTGAGTTTCATGAAAACATGTTTCCCAAGGGAAGAGTTTAAGACCGTGTTTTAGCTTTTAGTTATTATACATTAGTGTTTCTTTGATTACTGTTAATAGTTCTTAGTCTATATATGGGCTCAAGATATTCTTCCTTAAGTACTTCTAAAAACTGTTACAGAATCTTCATTCTTTTTCTTTTTTTTTTGAAGGGGGAGAGCATCTAACATATTGGTGATGATAATCCCTACTAATTTTGGAAATGACAAGGACCCTCTGTCTCCCTTACATTGTCTTCCAACAAGCCAACTTCATATAGCCATGGGTATTTGCTTACAAATTCAGGAGGAAGAATTGTGTTTATGCATATCCTTATAATATTCAATGTTTATGCATTTCCTTTGGTTCTGTGTTTACATTGGATAAGCATTTTCTAACAGTGTCAATGTATTTGAAAGGATTATTTTTCCCCCTTCACAGCTGTCTGCACCATAGGGTAGAAGATAAGATGTGTCCCTTTGAGAGGTTTGGGCTTAGGAAGAATCCCCTCAGTTTCGCAGAAAAGATACGTTTGGGTTGCTCATTTTTCTTTATTATAAAAGCAGCATATTTATTATATTAAAATAGGAAATTAAAAAAAATTACTCCCACTCTCACCACCCACAGAAAACACTGTTAACATTTTAGCACATACCTGCCAGTCTTTCTTACAATATATACTTAGTTGTGACATAACCATGTAACAATTTGCATCAAGCAGATTTTTTTTGCTTTAAATTTAATAAGTATGTTACCTTATTATTTAAAACTCTTTGTAAAAATCATTTTTAATTGTTGCATAGCATGACATAATAGGAGCATAATTTTGCTTAAACTTTATTTTTGGATATTTAGTTTGTTTCCAGTTTTTAATCACTATAAATACACTGTAATGTCTGCATATTTAGTTGAGAAAGCCACTTTTTAGGGATTATTTGTAGCTCAAAAACCAGTTAAGAAACCATCCTTTTACAACCTAATGTGTGTATTTGTTCACATGTGTTTATTATGGACTGTGGTTCCAAGGAGAGCTCTTTTGCCCTAGAGAGCAGTTGGAAAGATTAAAAAGTGGGCAAAAATCATTCTTTTTCCCAATAATTGATGCTCACTACAGATATTTTTAATTGCTTTAGATATGAAACGTAGTGCCAATACATTTCATTAGCCAGATTTTTTTGCTATTAACCAGGAAGGGTTGTTACTTACAGGGCAAATGAGCGGCGGCGCCTAGCAGTTGTGCTGATGTTGCTGATTGCAACGGTTTTTTCAGGTTTAAAAATGGACTGAATTTGCTATAGAAAACTCTACTGGGACTTCCCTGGTGATGCAGTGGTTAAGACTCCACACTCCCAATGCAGGGGGCCCGGGTTCAATCCCTGGCCAGGGAGCTAGATCCCACATGCATGCTGCAACTAAGAGTTCGCATGCCACAACTAAAGGAGCCCATGTGCCGCAACTAAGGAGCCAGCGAGCTGCAACTAAGACCGAGTGCCACCAAATAAATAAATAAAAATATATAAAAATATATATAAATATATAAAAATATATATATATAAATATATATAGAGAGAGAACCCTAAATTATGAGATTTCTAAACACCAAGGGTTCTAGACAGTCACTGAAAAGCTTTAGAAAAAGTAGTGCTGAGATTTGGTGTGAGGCACCGGCTAGATCTCAGACAGATCTGAAACATCCCCTTCACTCCTGAGATCTGTCAGTAACTTTGCCAAAGCTACTTGTCCTGCCAGGAATGCTCTCGGTGTGCACATATCCAGAGCCAGCACATTGGGCAAGACTCAATGAAAGCCCACTTTGCCAGTCCCTCTTCGGGATGTAGGATGTCGTCTTCCGGCTTTGAACAATCCACGTGGATGGCTTAGTGGCGATCCAAATTCTACCTGTACTCACTATTTCCTTGTCAAAAACTGCCCCCTTTGCAGTGTCCGCGTTGTCTGGAAGCATCACAAGTGTGCTGTGTTAGAAGAGCCAGTCACTTAATGGCACCAAAATATCCCTGGAAGTGTGGCAAATTGAAGGTAATCCACTTACCAGAATTATTCTCAGGGAGGAAACGTTTTCATAAACTGCTTCAGTGGATGGGTGACTGGTGAGAGAGCCCTCCTAATGTGCTCCAGAATAATGGTAAATCATCGCTGAATTTCTCCCCAGTGGGTGTCAGGGTAATTGCAGAGCTTTTGTTTTGCTGAGTAGACCATATACAGGAGTTTGGGAGGAGCTCACTTGCTCAGGGGAGTAGAGAAGAGGCAGACTCCTACCACCAGGGGGTCTTGTTTCCCAACAGCCTTCAGCCTCTAAATAAATGTTCAACAGATAGTTTAAAGATATTTCAGAAGTCTTAAATCGAAATCCTTCAGAGACCAGGCATGTATATAATTCAGTCAAGCTAAATGTAAGATAACAGTGTAAAATTGAATCTTTGAAAAACTGGAGCAAATGCCCTACGTAGACTCATTGTAGTTCAAATTTTTAAAAATTGTGTCAGCCAAAACAACAACGAGAACAACACCACCACACCTGTATGCTGGTGTCAGCTAGCAGGCTGCAGGGTGGGACTTTGGAAGAGTGCCATGTTAACATCCTACCCAGGGTGTCCAAAACACCCTCTCAAGCCTGCTGGACTCTGCACACAGAAGAAGGTAACAGACCCAAAAGGACGTTGGGAGCGTGCAGTGATGTGTCCGGGCCAAGCCACAATTCTGTGTAAAGTCGAAATCTGCTGAAAGGGCTTCTGAGAAGTATTCCATTAGTACACCCCTCCCTGTAGCCCTACCCCCATCCTTATTTTTCCTGTTTCACTGTGTACAGGATGACTGGAGCTTCAGTAGTCACCTTGTAAGCATGAAGAAAAGAATCAGAGGATCCCAGAGCGCTTTGCCCTAACATCTATAACCTGCTGAACCCATGCCAGCAGTGGCCTCCTTCCAGGCTTCTTGTGATGTGAGAATAACCCCCTATTTGTTGAAAGCAATGTAGTAGGGTGTTCTGTTACACGCAGCTAAATGATGATACCAGGAGACACTTGGGGTGATTTCCCGGCAGGCTTCAAAAAAGTGCTGAGTCATAGGACAGTGGGATAGTGCTAAGGAAACCAGGGTTCAAGTGTATCTATTTTTTATTTAATAAACACCCATATAACACCTACTGTGGGCCAGGCTTTGATCTAAGCCCTTTACAAATATTAGCTCTTCTTATCCTCACTGAGAATGGTTACTATTATTATCTGCATCTTACATAAAAGGAAATGGAGACAGAGAGAAAATTAGGTAAACTGCCCCAAAAGTCACACCGCCAGCAAAGGGCAGAGCTGGGATATGAAATCATGTATTTTGGGGTTTTAATTATAACACCAAGCTGCGGATACTGCCAGTCAGTGCACCACCCCAGGTTTAATTCCCCTTCTGTTACTGAGGAGCCATGTGCTCTGGGTTGTGTTTTCTCATCTGTTACAGTTCCCACCACCCCTCATAGGCAGCTGCCTGCTCCACCCACACTAATATCTGACAGAAATGTATCATATGAGGCAGAAACAACATCTGTATCTCAGCATCTTTGTGGACATCATTGTCTGATTTATAAGGATGAGAAAATTTTAGATATGACTTCCCCGAGCCACAAATCATTTTATAATAATTTTCATAAAACTTCCATGATTGACAATCTTTTAGTTATCATTAGACCATGTCATTTAGTTTCACAGCACCTGAGGCATCTGAAGTTATCTTTTGAAAACTTGAGCTATTTTCTTTAAATGAATGCTTCACCAATACCCACTTACACTCCATTTCACCATTATCCTTTTCACATAAACTACAATTTCATCACCAGATTCATTCAATAATTATATGGTTCCATTTATTTTCCAGAATTGCATAATGATGTTCCTTTACAGTTTGCTTAAGCTGATGAAGTATTTTTTTCAACATACTCTTTTCTTCTACCTTCATAAGTATTGGAAAATATATACTATGGAAAACAATATGGAGATTCCTCAAAAAATTAAAAATAGAACTACCATATGATCCAGCAATTCCACTCCTATTTATCCAAAAACAACCAAAAACACTAATTACAAAAGATATATGCACCTCTGTGTTCATTGCAGCATTATTTACAATATTCAGGATATGGAAGCAACCTAAGTATCCATCAACAGATGAGTGGATAAAGAAGATGTGATATATCTATCTGTATCTATCTCTATATATAGATATAGATATCTGGAATACTACTCAGCCATAAAAAAGAATGAAATCTTGCCATTTGTGACAACATGGATGGACCTAGAGATTATCATACTAAGTGAAGTAAGTCAAACAGAGGGAAAAAAAATCATGATATTACTTATATGTGGAATTTAAAGAAAAAAACCAAATCAAATGAACAAATACAGCAAAGCAGAAACAGAGTTATAGGTACAGTGAACAAACAGATGGTTGCCAGAGGGGAGAGAGGTAGGGGGAAGGAAAGAAATAGGTGAGAGATATTAAGAGGTACAAACTTCCAATTACAAAATAAGTCACAGGTGTGAAATGTACAGTGTGGGAAATATAGTCAATAACTATGTAATATCATAACTACACTTACTGTGGTGATCAGTTTGAAATGTATAGAAATATTGAATCACTGTGTTGTGTAATAGGAACTAGCATAGTGTTGTAGGTCAATTATACTTCAAAAACAAAGAAACAAACTCACTCATAGAAAAAGAGATCAGATTTGTGGTTACCAGAGGTGGGAGGTGGGAGAGGGGAAACTGGATGAAGGTGGTCAAAACGTAGAAACTTCCAGTAATAAGATGGATAAGCACTGAGGATGTGATGTACAACATGATAAATATAATTAACACTGCTGTATGTTATATATGAAAGTTGTGAAAAGAGTAAACCCTAAGTTCAGAAGAAAAAAAATTTTTTTCTAATTCTTTAATTTGGTATGTATATGAGATGATGGATGTTCACTAAACTTATTGTGATAATCATTTTGTGATGCATGTAAATCAAATAATTATACTGTACACCTTAAACTTATACAGTGCTGTATGCCAATTACATCTCAGTAAAACTGGAAGAAAAAATATATATATATTGGCAGCCAGACATCTTTATATTGACAGTGAGAATGATAGAATCTTCTTTTTGGATGAAAAGTTAGAGATCAACTAGTCTAAGCCTCTCATTTTATAGATGATGGAACTGAGGCTGAGGAGAATTAAATGACTTTTTAGTGTATTTTTTCTTTTTCTTTTGTTTAAATTAATAGATTTTATTTTATTTTATTTTAGATTTTATTTTTTAGAGTAGTTTCAGGTTTATAGAAAAATGGAGCAGAAAGTATAGAGTTCTCATATATTCCCTCTCTCCATGCCACACACAGTTTCCCCTATTATTAATATCTTGCATTAGTGTGGTATTTTTGTTACAATTGATCATTATTACTAATAAAAGTCCATAGTTACATTAGGGATCACTTTTTGTGTTGTCCAGTTCTATGGGTTTGACAAATATGTGATGTCATGTATCCAGTGTTGGAAATATGTAAATTTAATGTTAGTAGATGCTAAAAGGTCATCTCCTAAATCTCAACATTACTTCTGATTAAAATTCTTAGTGAGCTATGAAAGAAACAAGCTTTCTTAACTTGATAAGGAGTATTTTTCAGAAATCCAGAACAAATATAATAGTAATTAAATATGAAAAAAAATAATTACATTGAAGTCATAAATTTAAGAAATCTTTCTGCTAATACCACTATCAGTCAACAGTATTCTGGAACTTCTAACCTGTGAAGGAATATAAGGAAAAGAAATAAAGTATACATATTGGGAGCAAATGTACTGTAATCACTTAACAACAATTATATAACATCCTTGGAGCAAGACCAAGAAAATTATTTGATGTATTAATAGAAACAGAAAGTGAGTACAGGGAAACAGTCAATTCAAGAGTAATATACCAAAAATCAATAACAAGTTAGAAAATGAAACAGGAGAGAAGACTCATTAACAACACTAATAAACATACTTAGAAATAAATCCAACAAGAAAGACGTCAGCCTTTAATGAAATACAGAAAGCAAAATAAAGAATAAACATAACCATATTGGGGAAAGAGTATAAAGTGATAAATTATAATAAAGTTATTGCAACTACAATTGAAAACTAAATGTAGCATTTTCAGAACCTTGAAAAATTATTTTAAAATTTCACTTGGAAAAGAATAAATAAGTTAGAACAGCCAAGAAAAATATGCAAAAGATTAATGAAATCTAGACTTGTAGTTTATTAGAACATAATACAAAAATAATAAATGTCCCAGAAGAAAATAATTTTTATGTGACGAATACCTTGCTAAATAACAGCATGATAGAAACCATAAAGAAAAAGATGAACAGAAATGACTATATAAGCAAAGATAAAAGACAAATGACAAAGGAGGGAAATTTAACTGTCAAATCTGTGAGATAAAGGAAAACACTACTATGTAAAATACCCCAAAAATATGAACATAAATTCATAAAAGAATTCAGATGATCATGAAACATTTTTTAAAAAGATACTTCTGAAAGCAAATTTCACTTAGACTGGTGAAGAATAAAAAGGATTAAAATTTAAAGTATTAGGTATGACCATAAGAAAATAAGTGTTTTCATACATTCTTGGTGGAAAAGTATAAATTGAAATAATATTTCATCTTAGTAATTTCTCTTCTAGGAATTTACCCTACAGAAATATTGTCTCAAGTAATCAGAGGTATATGTATAAAGCTGTTACCTTCAGCAAAAACATAAACGCAATCCAAAGGTGTGTGACTGAGGGACTGGTTAAATAAATTATGATAACTCCATATAACAGAGTGGAATACTACACAGCTATTAAAAAGAGTGGGATGATGCTGTGTATTGATATAGAAAGATGGCCAATGTGTATTGTTAAGTTAAAAAGCTAGTGCAAATCACACACACACACACAAACACTATGATGTATTATTTGGTAGTATGTTTACATACATGTTTGCATAAACACAGTTAAAAAGCTGGAAGGATATATACTACGTGTGATTAGTGGTTTTCTCTAAGGGATAGAGTGGAGACTCTCGCTGTTTTCTTCCTTCTAAATGATTTGGTTCAATGATGCTTATGTTATTTGTAATTAGAAAATCTAAAACAGAAAAACATGAAAATTAAGAAATATATGGTACAAATGGGAACTCAAAGCTAAATTTGTGCTTTAGTTCTAACTTTAAATACTTGAAGGGAAGAAATTTTGAAAGAAAATTACTTAGGCTAGTCCTAAATCTCTGGCATCAGATTTTGCAGAAATGTTTACCTTGCTCTTCCCCTGATTTTTCTGGGTATTACCTGCTGCACTGATTGATGGAGAGTCCAAAGGGATTTGCCTATGATCAGGATGCCAGTGTGTGGCGCCAGAGAGTCACCTAGCCCTAACCAAACTCAAGTGTTAGAGCAGGGTAGGATCCCCCGTCATCAAAACCAGAAACCCATGCCTGCCAAACCAATAATCTGACCTATAGAGCCATTTTTAAAGATCTCTAAATACTCTTCCATTGGTCCATGCACCACCACTGAAAGACAAGTAAGATGACAGCAGTTGCTGTATCAGGTAAAACCACCTGAGGCAGCTGCTAGTTTGGGCAAAAGAATTGCCCTCAGGACATGAAAACATATCTTTCATGAAGCAGGACATTGACTTGTAGGGAATAAAAAGAATATTAGAAATTAACTTGGGTAGTTCTTCTGGAACACAGACCATTTGTGATAGAAGCAGAAATTCCCTCAGAGAAAATTGCAGCAAATAGACTATAGCTACAAAATAGAGAACAGCCCAGAATATACAAATGAGCATGCCTCTTTGAACAAGTAACTGTATATTTTTACAGCATCACCTTCACGGCTAACAAATTTCATCTCCTTTACAGCTGTGTAACTGTAAGACAATTTGAAAAACAACACCACTCTTTACACTATTAAAATTTCAGCCCATACATGTACTTGTAAAAAAGGTTTAGATGAGAGGGAAATCCATACAGTAGTAAATTAATTTTATAAATTATTAACTAGCTGACCCTTTCATCTAAGTAAGAGAATCATGAATTTTTCTCAGCATTTACTTTTAGGGAGATAATAAAGTTAGGCTGTAAAAGGATTCACAACATCCTGCTGAACAATAGATGATAAAGTCCAGGCAAATAGTTATTGGCACAAACTTGTTTTTCTCCTTATAGGAAGGGAAATTTCAAGAGTAACTCTGCAAACAGAGTAATTTTTATAGAGTGAAGACAATACTGTGCAGTAAAACGTGCATTTGACTGGGAGGTAGACCACCGGATTCAGGCCCAGTTCTGCTGTTTATTAATCTGTGGAATTACATAGCTCATCTTGGGCAACCTCTCCAAACCCTAAACCTCAAGTTCTTTATCAAAAGATGGGATTGAACTAGATGTTTATAGTTATCAAATATAATTGCAGATTTTAACAGAATACTTCATGGTATATATATTCCAGGTTATTAATCCATAGGGAGTTGCTAAATAATGTTAGAATGTGGAGGAATCCAAAGAAGACTTATCTAAGTAAGGACTTCAAACCTATTAAAATGAAAAATAGAGAAAATGGGAATGAGGAAAGGAAGGAACAGAAGGAGGCAGAGGAGGAAAGAGAAAGGAAAGCGAGAGATGAAGGAAAGAAGGAAAGAAGGAAGTAAGTTAAATTTAGGATGATTTCAAGTTTTAATCTAATCTTTATTGGCAAAAGTTGATTCTGTTTTTCAATAATACTGTTCTTAAAATGTGCTTTTTCCAAATTAACAAAAGTATGTTTTCAAATGAGTTATTACATTTGAAGTCATAGTATATGATTGTTCTTGATACAGTACAGAGAGTAGTACATAGGCAAATGGGCCAGTTTTTGTACATGAAATACACAAAATATATGTATAAATGTCATATTACTGGGAAGACATTTTGAGTTGTATAATAACAAAAACACCCGGATCAAATAAATCAGAAATGCTGTTTTCTCATTGAACAGGAAAAGTGTTTACAAGAAAAAGAGAAAAAAGAAGAGGAAGATGATGAGAAGCTTGATTTTTTTAAACTAAACTTTTATTTTTGAATTGTTTCAGATTTAAAGAAAAGTCATAGATATTACAAAAGATTGCTAGATACCCTGCACCCAGTTTCTCTTACTGTTAACACTGTACATTTTATGACACATTTGTAACTAATAATATACAACTGATACATTATAATTAACTAAAGTCCATACATTATTCAGATAGCTATGATCTTTTTTTGTCCCAGGATCCCATTCAGGATGTCACGTTACCTTTAGTTGTCAAGTCTCCAGATTTGAGCTTCCTATAATTCCAAGTTCCCCACAGCTGCGCCTCCTGCCTTCCCATTTTCTAGAGCAATTCCAGCCCTGAGTCAACGATATTTAATCTGCTCTGGTCCAGCAGAAAGAAGCCTTCACCTAAAATCCCATCATCACCAAACTGACCCCATACTAAAAGTTCCTGCTGAGGTACCAGATCAGTCCTGAAGCTTTCCATGGTGCTCTGTTCCAGCAACTGATTTGCTGAGACCAAGACCCCTTTGCTTTTCATTTGATCTAGTATGAAGTGTCTTCAGCTGAACTTTGACTTCTGCATTCATGCCCTAGTCACAACCTCCCTTTGGTGCCATGTTCTTAAAAGGTGGTCTTGTACCCAAACCCACTCTTGCTATGTGTCTCTGATTCTAAAGTTGGGCTGCTGCTTTAATCCAGTTCAAGACCTTTCTTAAATGACCTATCTGGATACTCTCAGAAAATGAGGAGCTTGTTTTATTCCAGGCGAATGCTCTGCCAGATATTGGAATCTTGTTCCTGAAATCAATTCCATCCGTGGACAGCTGGATCTCCTGCGACTGGGACCCACACATTCATTGAGACACTGGTGTCGTGTCGTGGATCTCCACTCTCAACCCTGGCGTCTAACACACGAGCCAAGGACTCCCTAGATGAAGGTAATGATTTCCAGGGTCCCCCATGTACTCAATTTTCTCTGAGTAAATGCCCATGAGCTTGAACCCAGGCTATAAGCCTTAGGATGCAGGTCAGCTTTCTCACTGGACAGAATGGGCCCTTCTGTCAGGCCTGGCTCCTCCCTGCGTGCCCTGTCCCACTGTGAGCCATTGGTCAAACTGTCCAAATGAAATTCTCTTTTAACTGAACAGCTAAGCAAAAAAGGGGAAACTCAGTTTTTGAATGAAAAAAATTAGGAAGATTTGGGGCTATTTCCTGACTTTATCTAAATATGTGTTAAATTCTACACTACATTTTGTGATTTTTACTAACCAGAATTATAATAGTGATTGTCTTTAACAGAGATCTTTCCTTGTTTAACACTACACAAGTCATGATTGGTAAATTTGACCAAGGTAAACTATTTACTTTAGTTCTTTTATTGGACATAAAATTGATATAATAAAAATTTGAAAATCAAATAAAAATATCTGGAAACACCAAAACCACTGGTTATGTAAATTAAAAATTCTACTCATTTTTAGGATCCTTTTTCTAGCAAGTATGTTTATTTGAAAAATCTGAACAAGTACTTTTTTCACCTAATTTCCAAAATCAGATTCAGCAGCTAACATAAACCATACTTCCTTGAACAATTTCATAGAATAGGCTGTGTCAATAAACACAATCTAGAAGGTATTTTTCCTTATATTCCATTCATTTTAATTTATAATTAATGTCTATTAGTATTCAATAAAGTTATTCTCTATTTGTAATTATTGGCACCTTTGTATTTAAGTGCTTCTGCAGTCTAGACAGGATACACTTATCTGTATGATAAATAATAGATAAATGATTAGTATGCAATTTGCTGTTAATGTGATTGATGGATTCCCCATTACACTACTTCTCTGTTCTTATTTTAGCTCTGATGCCAGTGGCCTCTGTCACTGTATGATGCCTATAATGCCTGCATAAAAATGAGTGGGGCTCCTCATGTTTCTTAAATCTGTTCTTGTTTTGTCATCTCACAAAAATGGTGTTAAAAATGGAATGGTACAAAATGGAGCTTCAAATCAGGGTGTATTTTGCTCAATTGTTACTTGGCTATATAAAATTTATTTTTCAGAGGCAGAATCTTGGGGGTATTTAGTGGGAGGTGTGAAGGAAGAGAAACTACAACAGAAGTGCCTTTTTATGGCTGGGTTTACTGAGGTGATGCAGAATGAGAGAGTGGACCTTCTCCTTCCTCCTGTGCAAGTTCACAGGGCTTGTAAAGGGTGACCAGAAGGCTGAGGCTGGGAACTTCAGGTGGACCTCAGGAAGTTTGAAAAGGCCTCTGTCAGCAAGCAAATATCCATGTATCACCCTTACTCATATTAAAATTAGAAGAAACCTAACGTATGTTTGGAAACACCCTTGCTTTATTTCTGTCAAGAAAAGGACACAGGGGCTTCCCTGGTGGCGCAGTGGTTGAGAGTCCGCCTGCCAATGCAGGGGACACAGGTTCGTGCCCTGGTCCGGGAAGATCCCTCATGCTGCGGAGTGGCTGGGCCTGTGAGCCATGGCAAAAAATAAAAAATAAATTAAAAAGAAAAAAGAAAAGGACACAAAGAATAGGGTTAGAATATATAAATAATGAATATATAAATAATGACAAGATTAAAATTGGAGAAAATATGTTCATGATTACAAGATGTAAAGTACTAAACAAACCCAGTGTCCAGATCCTAGTTTCTAATTCTATTCTCCAGAAAAAGGAACCAGGCTTTTTGGAGAAATGACTGATTCTAGGCCTGGAGCAGGCAATACACAAGATAAGCCTGAAGCATTTTGTAGTGTCATAAAGTAGGGAAGTGTTCCACAACAACAACAAAACCAAAGATGGAAGGATGCCAAAGGGAAACAGGAGCCAACAGAAAGAGCTCCCAGTGGCCAAAGCTGGAACCATTTGAGCAAGAAAAGATACAATGTAGTATTGAATTATAACCCAAAGTATTTAACAAATACCATGAGTTTCTTACTGGTGTAAATAAATGAATGAATAAATAACTGCACATGCAGAAGAATTCCAAACAGTTTACATTAGATACTGCCTTCTCAAGGAGGTGGAGAATAACGTCCACCCCTTAAGTGTGGGCTACTCATAGTAGCGCCCTTCCAAGGAGTACAGGGTGGAAAGAGGGGGAAAGAGTGACCCCACAGTGGAGAAGGCTTAAGGACACTACCTCAGCCAAGAGATCAAACTTAACATTATTAGTGATGAGTCACGTTGGTAGCAGGTACCTTTGATATGAGATGATAAAAATAATACTCCACCTCTGTGTTCTTCCTCTCCCAAATTCACAACCCCTGTCTAGTCATGAGGAAAAGATCATAAAAGTACAATTTGAGGGATATTTTCCAAAGTACTTGACCAGTATTCCTCAAAACTGTTCAGACCGTGAAAAACAAGGTAAGTCTGAGAAAGTTCCACAGTGTGGAGGATCCTTAGGAGACATGTTAATAAATGATATCCTGGATGGGATCCTGGAACAGAAAAAGGACAATAGGTAGAATCTAAGGACATCTGAATAAAGTGTGGACATTAGTAAATAATAATGTACCAACGCTGACTCATCAGTTGTGACAAATGTACTCTGCTAATGTCAGGTGTTGACAGCTGGGGAAAATGGGTACAAGGTTTATGGGAACCTTCTTACAATCTTTACAATTTTCCTATAAATCTAAAAATATTCTAGAATAAAAAGTTCATTTAAAAATAAATTTAAAAAAATTTTTTAATTAAAAAAAATAGTACTAGACCACAACATCAAAGTAGATAGAAGTCCTCATTCATAGAGCTCTAATAATCCAAGATTCAGACTAAAAATTACACGTAGAGCTGTTCAAAACAGAATTAATCAAGATAGCAAAAAAGTTAGGGGAAATTGGGGAAGATAAGAATAAAATCATCATATTAGGTAGCCATTTTTTGTCAAGTTTTCAGAAGTATAACAGCATAGGAGAATGCATATGAAATAATATTAAATGGAAAGATGATATTAAACTGTATATACAGACTGTCATACAGAGTGAAGTAAGTCAGAGAAAAATATCATATACTAACACATATATGTGGAATCTAAAAAAAATGGTATAGATTATCTTATTTGAAAAGCAGAGGGCTTCCCTGGTGGCGCAGTGGTTGAGAGTCCGCCTGCTGATGCAGGGGACACAGGTTCGTGCCCCTGTCAGGGACGATCCCACATGCCGCGGAGTGCCTGGGCCTGTGGGCCATGGCCGCTGATCCTGCGCGTCTGGAGCCTGTGCTCCGCAACGGGAGAGGCCACAACAGTGAGAGGCCTGCGTACTGCAAAAAAAAAAAAAAAAGAAAAGCAGAAATAGAGACACAGATGTAGAGAACAAAGGTATGGATACCAAGGGGGAAGCGGGGGTGGGGGGTGGAATGAATTGGGAGATGGGGATTGACATATATACACTATTGATACTATGTATAAAATAGATAACTAATGGGAACCTACTGTATAGCACCGGAAACTCTACCCAGTGCTCTGCAATGACCTAAACGGGAAGGAAATCCAAAAAAGAGGGGATATGTGTATACATATAGCTGATTCACTTTGCTGTACAGTTAGAAACAACTGTAACACAACATTGTAAAGCAACTATACTCCAGTAAAAAAAATGCAAAAAAATATGAACAACACATATATCAAAATATGTGTATTTTGGTTCAAGTGTTCAGGGGGGAGAGTAATTTTAGCATTATGTTTTAAAAAACTTCAAATAGATGTACCATATGTTGCAAGCCCTGAGTCTGACTACTCCACGATATTCAAAACCCCTCGTCCTACCTTTCCCTATTATAGAATCAGGAATTAGGAAGTCTAAAATAATCACCTATCCTGGTATCAAGGGGTGTGCTGTGATGGGATGCAGGTAGATGTCCCTGGGGAGGCCCTTCCTAAACAAATGATAATGGTTCACAAGGAGAAAGCTTTGTGCACTTCCTTCTTTGAATCAGCATTACTGACACATGCCCGTAAGCTCAACAGCCATCTTTCAACCCAGGGGATGCAAACCAAATGCCAAATCTGGCAAAACTGAACATCAGAAGAAGACAGGCTTTCTGATGCTATCATTGAGCACCTGTACCAGGCAGACCTTGACTCCTGGCTTTTTGTGGCCTGAGACAATTAGACCTCTTACTTTTGAAAACCACTGTGGTCAGATTTTTATGTTGTCTGTAGCCAGATGCAATCCTAATAGTTAGAATAAAGAGATAGGGAAACAGGGCCTGAAGGGTGTAACTTGAGGCAAACTTTCTACAGTCAATACGGAGATATGTGACAAAAACTTTTGAACTTGAATATGTACATATTTCGCCTATTTATATTTATTCTATGGGAAAAAGTATGGATATGCGTAAAGATTCAAATATATGAACACTAATTTGACCACTGTTAATAATATAAAAAAAAGAATCCGTGTCCCAACAATATGTTATTTACCTAAGTATTGTGAAATGTTTACATAAATTATGGTATAATCATCCAATAGAATATTTCACAGTCATTAAAACTCAGGTTGTATAAGTTCACAGGAAAAGTTTCATAATAAATGTAAGAAGGAGTTTTTTTCAAATTAGGAGCCATCTGATTTTTAAATAAAATAATTATCATTGATATATAATATTGATAGTGTATAATAGATATTAATATATAATATTCTATAATACATTGATATATAACACACATACATTATATTATATTATATAAATCTATATAATTATATATAATAAATGTAATTGTATAATACAATGTAATTGTAAAATATATAAAAGTATAATTATAATACATGGACAGAAAAGTTTTGGGTGGCAATCATATTGCAATATATAAATGTATCAAATCAACATGCTATACACTTTAAACTTACACAATGGCATGTGTCAATTACACCTCAAAAAACAGAAAGAAAAAAATTGGAGGGGATTTACTAACCAAAATTATAATAGTGGTTGTCTTTAACAGTGATTTTTATTTTTATTGTGTTACACTTCACATTTTTTACATTACATTTTTTCTACATTTTCGAGGTTTACATAGATTCTATATTACTTTTTTTTAACTTTCTTTAGGGGTTTATTAGTACAAAACAAAAAAATACTACTTTTTAAACCAGAAAATATGCATATTATTTTTTAAAATTTAATCATGCTTAGAAATAGGCTGTGATATGAACATAAATTCAATAAAGTTATTTTCAAATGGTTTGACCATAGCCTTACTCTTAATTAAATGCATTCCACCATGAGAAGAAATACTCTGCCTTGTGCTTTAGAGTCTAGAAAGCTGCAATTTGGTGTAACTAGGAAGCTGGATCCTACATGTGTTAATACACATTTCTTATGTGTTCCATGGAGTAGGGAGATAACAGTGTTTTAAATATAGCCCTTGTAAAATTTGGAAATTTGCATCCTAAATTTGGATTATTTGCATCTTCAATTGTGTTTCCACTAAGTCTCTTCATTCTTTGGTAATTATGTTTTCCTATATGTAAAAGGTCACCTTCTATTATTAAATCAGGAGGCATTATGGAAAAATGATGTGTTCAGTGACACTACCCCTGGAAAAGTGTGAGCTGAAGTGCTTTCCTTTCACTTTCACACATATTACCTCACTCATCTCCACAACCTCCTAAAAGGCAGATAAGCAACAGATGTTACCATTACAAACAATCATCAGATGAGGCAGTGGAGTAAGCAGGTGTAGTGGGATCAGGATAAGTTGATTTGCAGACCACGTGGGAGAAGATTTCAGAGCCAAGGATGAATCCAGGGTTACAGCATCAGGTAAAAATGTACTTGCTCAACATTCCAGAGAGGGAACTCCTTCGCCGCTTGACTTCTCCAGGCTATTCAAGGCCATCTTCTAGGGTGGAATGAGGGACAGCAGTTCACATGACTACTTTATGAAGCAGAAAATGGCATCCTACGTGGAGAAAAACCCAGGAAAAGACCCACATTAGCACACTCTTGGTCCCCTTACAGATTTCTTAGGCTTTTCCACTTAAAAGGAGTTGCTATCAGCACAATTCAGGGGCCTGGTGAGTTCTTTGTCCCTGGCATGGCTCCATTAACTCCAACCTGACTGGGATGGGGATAGAGGAGATTCCTTCCATCTCTACTTTAAAAAAAAAAAAAATTAAAGTAGTTCAAGAAAAACAGACTAGAGGAAAGATATGGAAATGTAGAAAGGGATACAATGTACCCCTGAAAAAAATGTCAGGACTCTGCGCTCGCTCGCTCGCTGTCTCCATTTATGCCAACTTGGGTGGGAAAATGTGGCAGTGTACACTTTCTGAGGATTTTTTCCCATTTTTATAAAAGCCTGGAATTTTACCTGAGTAGCTTCAGGATGTGGGCTACTCTTCAAGTATCGTTATGCCAGTTACATGCTAATCATATTAATTTTCACTCTTGTGTTGAAAAGATATATGATGTTTGAAGATAGATTAAAAATTCAGGAGAGTCATTTTGAAAACTTCTACCAAGTGAAATGGTCCATATGATAGTCATTCCTCTAAAATTGTGACTGAATTTCCCTTTTTCCCAGAAATTCCAACGGAAAATGTCTTTTAGGGTCTCAATCCCATTTCTCAGTGCAGAAGAGACTGAAGTTACTCTTTGGGATTCCCGCATAGACAGGTTGTTGAACTTCACCCAGAGCTCAGCCAGGCTTTTTTGTGTTATTGCCTAACTAGTAAGTCATTTGGGACAACAAATGGCTCATTCATTGACCCTCTAAACTTAGTTCCTCTTTGCCATGCTCTGAGCCCAGAATTTTATGATGTCTCGAATATTAGCTCCACAGTCCTGCTTATGATCCATGTTTGAGGCGTTCTGTGTAGCACCAGCAAGACCTTGAATGGCACTTCACACTCTTCCCAACCCATCCTCACCTTCTGACTCCAGTATCAGTTGGATAGTATGTAAAATCCCGAAGTATGTTTCAACTGGTAAGACTGAAAGCCAACAACAATTTTGATTTTAAAGCCAATCACTTGATGAAAACCCAAGCTTCCACATGTCTTTTCTCATCTTTCTACTACCATCTATTATTCATTCCGTTTTTGAGGCTCATATTTTAAGATTGATTAAAGAGGTGGAACATGAGTTTTCATTTTCATTAATAGAATGTTAAATTATTACCCAATGAAAGAAGACAGTGTTCCATAGAGAAATGTCTGGCTCCAGGACTGAGACCAAAAAAGTGCAAGATAAATATGTTGTGGTACCAGAAAACAAGGAGGTGCCTAAAAGTGATGGGGCAATGTCAAAAATATACAGGAGTCAATTTGAATGGAATTTCAATGGTCAAATCTGGGACAATTTGAGTGAAAATGAATGAATGAATAATGATTATAATGGATTAAAATCTATAGGCTAAAATAACAAGCCATGGATGCATACTGATGTAAATAGATAATTGAAACAAATAAATAAGTAGAGAGAGTGGAAAGCTCTTCTTCATGCTAGAGTTCCAACTAACAAATAGAGAAGGAAGCGTGGAAACAGAAAATCGTCACTTGGCAACAAACACGGTAATAAATGTTTCAGGCAAGAATCAGCAATAGATGCCAAAATTACTGGGTGAAAAATATGATGAGAAATGGGATATTTATGTAGCCTCAAAGTATCTCTCTACAAATTACTTATTGATTGAACCACAGTGAGGAAACCTGGAAGATATCATCTTAACCAACTAATCAAAGTTAACATTACCAGTAATGAGACGATGAACAACAGCAGGTGTCTGCTGATGTGTTAAAGTGAAGAGGACACAATAACATTTCTGTGGAATTTTTACCCAAAATAAATAACCTGAGTTTAATCTTGAGAAAATATCAGATAACCCTAGATTTAGTAACATTTTAAAAAATAACTGACCAGCACTCTTCAAAAGTGTCGAGGGCGTGAAAGACAAAGAAAGATTCAGGGACAGTTCCAGATTAAAGGAAACTAAGAATATGTGGCAACTAAGTGTCACAGGAGATCATGAATTGGATCCTGGACAAGAAGAATGACATTTGAAGGATAACTGATAAAAATGTGAGTAAGATTCAATGATTGTACTGACCAATGTTAATTTCTTTATTTTTATCTCTTGGTTATACATGATGTTAACTCTTGGGGAATCTGAGTGAAGGTATATGGAGAATGATTATTTTATAAATCTGAAATTATATGAAAATTAAGTAAAGAATTATTTTCAATACATAAAAATGGGTTGAAAAATAATTTTACATAGAATTTGAAGTACTTTTAGTAGTGACAATCCTGTGAGGCAGTATCGATATTTTTAAGATAAGGAAGAAGTTAAGAAAGTTGAAGTCACTTGCTGTAAGATCACAGGGTTAGTGAATGTTGACTTCAAGACCTTCTGACTTTAAAGCCTTAAAAGATAAGTGCTACATTAGAATTCAATTTCATCATATAATTATGCCACTGATATTCTGCTTTAAAAATCACCTTTCTTGAGAAGTAATTTATATACAATAATATGTACCTATTTTAACAGTACAGTTTGGTGAGTTTTGAGAGATATAGATGGCCATGTAACAACCACCACGATCAAAGTATAGAACATCTGTCAAACCCAAAAATTCCCTTATGTACCTTTGTAGTCAATTGCTGCTGTGCTCCCAGCCCCAAGCGGTCATATCTGCTCTCTGTCCATTTAAATTGAATTTGTCATTTTAAGGCCTCGTATAAATGGAATCATTTGGTGTATATTCTTTTGTGTCTGACATCTCTTGCTTAGGATAATGTTTTGAAACTCATCCCTGTTGTTGACTATGTCAGTAGTTTGTTATTTTTTTGTAGTAGTAGTCCTTTGTACGCATATGCCACGATTTCTTTATCCATTCACCACTTGTTGATGAGCATTTGAGCTACTTACATCTTTGGTTATTATAAATAAAGTTGCTATGGACATTAACGTACAAGTCTTTTTGTGGACATGTGTTTTCATTTCTCTTGTGTAAATATCTAGAAATGGGACTGCTTGGTTGTATAGGAAGCATATATTAACTTTTTTATTTTATTTTATTTTATTTTAGTGGTACGCGGGCCTCTCACTGTTGTGGCCACTCCCGGTGCGGAGCACAGGCTCTGGACGTGCAGGCTCAGCGGCCATGGCTCACGGGCCCAGCCGCTCCGTGGCATGTGGTATCTTCCCGGACCGGGGCACGAACCCGTGTCCCCCGCATCGGCAGGCAGACTCTCAACCACTGCGTCACCACAGTGGGCTGCATCTTTTTTTAAAAAAAAACGTTATTGGAGTATAATTGCTTTACAATGATGTGTTAGTTTCTGCTTTATAACAAAGTGATCAGCTATACATATACAGATATCCCCATATCTCCTCCCTCTTACGTCTCCTTCCCATCTTCCCTATCCCACTCCTCTAGGTGGTCACAAAACACCAAGCTGAGCTCCCTGTGCTATGCGGCTGCTTCCCAGTAGCTATCTATTTTACATTTGGTAATATATATAAGTCCATGCCACTCTCTCACTTTGTCCCAGCTTACCCTTCCCCCTCCCCGAGTCCTCAAGTCCATTCTCTACGTCTGCGTCTTTATTCCTGTCCTGCCACTAGGTTCTTCAGAAACTTTTTTTTTTTTGATTCCATATATATGTGTTAGTGTACGGTATTTATTTTTCTCTTTCTGACTTACTTCACTCTGTATGACACATTCTAGGTCCATCCAGCACACTACAAATAACTCAATTTCATTTCTTTTTATGGCTGAGTAATATTCCATTGTATATATGTGCCACATCTTCTTTATCCATTCATCTGTTGATGGACACTTAGGTTGCTTCCATGTCCTGGCTATTGTAAATAAAGCTGCAATGAACATTGTGGTACATGACTCTTTTTGAATTATAGTTTTCTCAGGGTATATGCCCAGTAGTGGAATTGCTGGATCGTATGGTAGTTCTATTTTTAGTTTTTAAAGGAACGTCCATACTGTTCTCCATAGTGGCGGTATCAATTTACATTCTCACCAACAGTGCAAGAGGGTTCCCTTTTCTCCACACCCTCTCCAGCATTTATTGTTTGTAGATTTTTTGATGATGGCCGTTCTGACTGGTGTGAAGTGATACCTCAGTGTTGTTTTGATTTGCATTTCTCTAATGATTAGTGACATTGAGTATTCTTTCATGTGTTTGTTGGCAATCTGTATATCTTCTTTGGAGAAATGTCTATTTAGGTCTTCTGCCCATTTTTGGATTGGGTTGTTTGCTTTTTTGATATTGAGCTGCATGAGCTGCTTGTAAATTTTGGAGATTAATCCTTTGTCCATTGCTTCATTTGCAAATATTATCTCCCATTCCGAGGGTTGTCTTTTCATCTTGTTTATGGTTTCCCTGGCTGTGCAAAAGCTTTTAAGTTTCATTAGGTTCCATTTCTTTATTTTTGTTTTTATTTCCATTATTCTAGGAGGTGAGTCAAAAAGGATCTTGTGGGCTTCCCTGGTGGCGCAGTGGTTGAGAGTCTGCCTGCCGATGCAGGGGACACGGGTCCGTGCCCCGGTTCGGGAAGATCTCATATGCCGTGGAGCGGCTAGGCCCGTGAGCCATGGCTGCTGATCCTGCGCCTCCAGAGCCTGAGCTCCACAATGGGAGAGGCCACAATAGTGAGAAGCCCGTGAACCGAAAAAAAAAAAAAAGGATCTTGCTGTGATTTATGTCATAGAGTCTTGCTGTGATTTATGTCATAGAGTCTTCTGCCTATGTTTTCCTCTAAGAGTTTGATAGTTTCTGGTCTTTCATTTAGGTCTTTAATCCATTTTGAGTTTAGTTTTGTGTATGGTGTTAGGGAGTGTTCTAACATCATTCTTTTACATGTAGCTATCCAGTTTTCCCAGCACCACTTATTGAAGAGGCTGTCTTTCCTCCATTGTATATTCTTGCCTCCTTTACCAAAATAAGGTGACCGTATGTGCGTGGGTTTATCTCTGGGCTTTCTATCCTGTTCCATTGATCTAAATTTCTGTTTTTGTGTCAGTACCATACTTTCTTGATTACTGTAGCTTTGTAGTATAGTCTGAAGTCAGAGCATCTGCTTCCTCCAGCTCCCTTTTTCTTTCTCATGATTGCTTTGGCTATTCGGGGTCTTCTGTGTTTCCATACAAATTGGGAAATTTTTTGTTCTTGTTCTGTGAAAAATGCCATTGGTAGCTTAATAGGGATTGCATTGAATCTGTGGATTGCTTTGGGTAGTATAATCATTTTCACAATGTTGATTCTTCCAATCTCAGAACACGGTATATCTTTCAATCTGTTTGTATTGTCTTTAATTTCTTTCATCAGTGTCTTATAATATTCTGCCTACAGGTCTTTTGTCTCCTTAGGTAGGTTTATTCCTAGGTATTTTGTTCTTTTTGTTGCAATGGTAAACGGGAGTGTTTCCTTCATTTGTCTTTCAGATTTTTCATGATTAGTGTATAGGAATGCCAGAGATTTCTGTGCATTAATTTTGTATACTGCTACTTTACTAAATTCATTGATTAGCTCTAGTAGTTTTCTGGTAGCATCGTTAGGAATCTCTATGTGTAGTATCATGTCATCTGCAAACAGTGACAGTTTTACTTCTTTTCTGATTTGGATTCCTTTTATTTCGTTTTCTTCTCTGACTGCTGTGGCTAAAACTTCCAAAACTATGTTGAATAGTAGTGGTGAGAGTGGGCAGACTTGTCTTGTTCCTGATCTTAGTGGAAATGGTTTCAGTGTTTCACCATTAAGAACAATGTTGGCTGTGGGTTTGTCATATATGGCCTTTATTATGTTGAGGTAAGTTCCCTCTATGCCTACTTTCTGGAGAGTTTTTATCATAAATGGGTGTTGAATTTTTTTGAAAGCTTTTTCTGCATCTATTGAGATGATCATATGGTTTTTCTCCTTCAATTTGTTAATATGGTGTATCACATTGATTGATTTGCGTATATTGAAGAATCCTTGCATTCCTGGGATAAACCCCACTTCATCATGGTGTATGATCCTTTTACTGTGCTGTTGGATTCTGTTTGCTAGTATTTGATTGAGGATTTTTGCATCTATGTTCATCAGTGATATTGGCCTGTTGTTTTCTTTCTTTGTGACATCTTTGTCTGGTTTTCATATCAGGGTGATGGTGGCCTCGTAGAATGAGTTTGGGAGTGTTCCTCCCTCTGCTATATTTTGGAAGAGTTTGAGAAGGATAGGTGTTAGCTCTTCTCTAAATGTCTGGTAGAATTCGCCTGTGAAGCCATCTGGTCCTGGGCTCTAGTTTGTTGGAAGATTTTGAATCACAATCTCAATTTCAGTGCTTCTGATTGGTCTGTCCATTTTTTGTATTTCTTCCTGGTTCAGTCACAGAAGGCTGTGGTTTCCTAAGAATTTGTCCATTTCTTCCAGGTTTTCCATTTTATTGGCATACAGTTGCTTGCAGTAATCTCTCATGATCCTTTGTATTTCTCCAGTGTCAGTTGTTACTTCTCCTTTCTCATTTCTAATTCTATTGATTTGAGTCTTCTCCATTTTCTTCTTGATGAGCCTGGCTAATGGTTTATCAATTTTTTTTACCTTCTCAAAGAACCAGCTTTTAGTTTTATTGATCTTTACTATTGTTTCCTTCATTCCTTTTTCATTTTTTTCTCATCTGATCTTTATGATTTCTTTTCCTCTGCTAACTTTGGGGGTTTTTTTGGTTCTTCTTTCTCTAATTGATTTAGGTGTAAGGTTAGGTTGTTTATTTGAGGTTTTTCTTGTTTCTTGAAGGATTGTATTGCTATAAACTTCCCTCTTAGAACTGATTTTGCTGCATCCCATAGGTTTTGGGTTGTCGTGTTTTCATTGTCATTTGTTTCTAGGTATTTTTTGATGACCTCTTTGATTTTGTTAGTAATCTCTTGGTTATTAAGTAGTGTATTGTTTAGTCTCCATGTCTTTGTATTTTTTACAGATTTTTTTTCCTGTAATTGATATCTAGTCTCATAGCATTGTGGTCAGAAAAGATACTTGATGTAATTTCAATTTTCTTAAATTTACCAAGGCTTGATTTGTGACCCAAGATATGATCTATCCTGGAGAATGTTCCATGAGCACTTGAGAAAAATGTGTATTCTGTTGTTTTTGGATGGAATGTCCTATAAATATCAATTAAGTCCATCTTGTTTAATGTATCATTTAAAGCTTGTGTTTCCTTATTTATTTTCATTTTGGATGATCTGTCCATTGGTGAAAGTGGGGTGTTAAAGTCCCCTACTATGATTGTGTTACTGTCGATTTCCCCTTTTATGGCTGTTAGTATTTGCCTTATGTATTGAGGTGCTCCTATGTTGGGTGCATAAATATTTACAATTGTTATATTGTTATATATTCTTCTTGGATCAATCCCTTGATCATTATGTAGTGTCCTTCTTTGTCTCTTCTAATAGTCATTATTTTAAAGTCTATTTTGTCTGATATGAGAATTGCTACTCCAGCTTTCTTTTGATTTCCATTTGCATGGAATATCTTTTTCCATCCCCTCACTTTCAGTCTGTATGTGTCCCTAGGTCTGAAGTGGGTCTCTTTTAGACAGCATATATACGGGTCATGTTTTTGTGTCCATTCAGCCAGTCTATGTCTTTTGGTTGGAGCATTTAATCCATTTACATTTAAGGTAATTATTGATATGTATGTTCCTATTACTGTTTTCTTAATTGTTTTGGGTTTGTTATTGTAGGTCTTTTCCTTCTCTTGTGTTTCCTGCCTAGAGAAGTTCCTTTAGCATTTGTTGTAGAGTTGATTTCGTGGTACTTAGCTTTTTCTTCTCTGTAAAAGTTTTAATTTCTGCATCGAATCTGAATGAGATCCTTGCTGGATAGAGTAATCTTGGTTGTAGGTTTTTCCTTTTCATCACTTTAAATATGTCCTGCCACTCCCTTCTGGCTTGCAGAGTTTCTGCTGAAAGATCAGCTGTTAACCTTATGGGGATTCCATGGTATGTTATTTGTTGTTTTTCCCTTGCTGCTTTTAATATTTTTTCTTTGTATTTAATTTTTGATAGTTTGATTAATATGTGTCTTGGTGTGTTTCTCCTTGGATTTATCCTGTATGGGACTCTCTGTGCTTCCTGGACTTGATGAACTATTTCCTTTCCCATATTAGGGAAGTTTTCAACTATAATCTCTTCAAATATTTTCTCAGTCCCTTTCTTTTTCTCTTCTTCTTCTGGGACCCCTATAATTCGAATGTTGGTGCATTTAATATTGTCCCAGAGGTCTCTGAGACTGTCCTCAATTCTTTGCATTCTTTTTTCTTAATCTGCTCTGCATTAGTTTTTTCCTCTATTTTATCTTCCAGGTCACTTATCCGTTCTCTGCCTCAGTTATTCTGCTATTGATTCCTTATAGAGAGTTTTTAATTTCATTTATTGTGTTGTTCATCATTGTCTGTTTGCTCTTTAGTTCTTCTCAGTCCTTGTTAAACGTTTCTTGTATTTTCTCTATTCTATTTCCAAGATTTTGGATCATTTTTACTGTCATTACTCTGAATTATTTTTCAGGTAGACTGCCTATTTCCTCTTCATTTGTTTGGTCTGGTGGGTTTTTACCTTGCTCCTTCATCTGCTGTGTGTTTCTCTGTCTCATTTTGCTTAACTTACTGTGTTTGGGATCTCCTTTTTGCAGGCTGCTGGTTCGTAGTTCCTGTTGTTTCTTGGTGTCTGCCTCCAGTGGGTACGGTTTGTTCAGTGGGTTGTGTAGGCTTCCTGGTGGAGGGGACTAGTGCCTGTGTTCTGGTGGATGAGGCTGGATCTTGTCTTTCTGGTGGGCAGGACCATGTCCATTGGTGTGTTTTAGGGTGACTGTGACCTTATTATGATTTTAGGCAGCCTCTCTGCTAATGGGTGGGTTGTGTTCCTGTCTTGCCAGTTGTTTGGCATAGGGTGTCCAGCACTGTAGCTTGCTGGTCATTGAGTGGAGCTGGGTCTTAGCGTTGAGACGGAGATCTCTGGGAGAGTTTTCACCATTTGATAGCACGTGGAGCCTGGAGGTCTCTGGTGGGCCAATGTCCTGAACTCGGCTCTCCCACCACTGAGGCACAGGCCTGACACCCAGCCAGAGCACCAAGACCCTGTCAGCCACACAGCTCAGAAGAAAAGGGAGAAAAAAAGAAAGGAAGAAATAAATAAATAAAGTCATTAGAATTTTAAAAATTATAAAAATAAAAAAAGTAAAAAGTAAAAAAGAAAGAAAGAAGAGAGAGAAAAAGCGAACCAAAAAACAAATCTAGCAATGATAACAAGGGCTAAAAAATATAGTAAAAAAAAAAAAAACAAGAAAAACTGACAGAGCCCTAGGACAAATGGTAAAAACAAAGCTATACAGACAAAATCACACACAGAAACATACACACTCACAAAAAGAGAAGAAGGGAACAAAATATATATATCGTTGTTCCCAAAGTCCACCTCCTCAATTTGGGATGATTCGTTGTGTATTCAGGTATTCCACAGGTGCAGTGTACATCAAGTTGATTGTGGAGCTTTAATTCGCTGCTTCTGAGGCTGCTGGGAGAGATTTCCCTTTCTCTTCTTTGTTCTCACAGCTCCCAGGGTTCAGCTGTGGATTTGGCCCCGCCTCTGCGTGTAGGTTGCCTGAGGCCTCTGTTCTTCGCTCAGACAGGACGGGGTTAAAGGAGCAGCTGATTCGGAGGCTCTGGCTCACTCAGGCCGGGGGGAGGGAGGGGCACGGATGCGGGTCGAGCCTGCGGCGGCAGAGACCAGCATGACGTTGCACCAGCCTGAGGCACGCCGTGCGTTCTCCCGGGTGAGTTGTCCCTAGATCACAGGACCCTGGCAGTGGCGGGCTGCACAGGCTCCCGGGAGGGGCGGCGTGGATAGTGACCTGTGCTCGCACACAGGCTTCTTGGTGGCGGCAGCAACGGCCTTAGCGTCTCATGCCCTTCTCTGGGGTCCGCCCTGATAGCCGCGGCTCGCGCCCATCTCTGGAGCTCGTTTACGCTGAGCTCTGAATCCCTTTCCTCGCGCACCTGAAACAATGGTCTCTTGCCTCTTCGGCAGCTCCAGACCTTTTCCCGGACTCCCTCCTGGCTGGCTGTGGCACATTAGCCCCTTCAGGCTGTGTTCATGTAGCCAACCCCAGTCCTCCCCCAGTCCTCTCCCTGCGCTCCGACTGAAGCCCGAGCCTCAGCTCCCAGTCCCGCCCGCCCCGCCGGGGGACCAGACAAGTCTCTCGGGCTGGTGAGTGCCGGTCGGCACCAATCCTCTGTGCGGGAATCTCTCCGCTTTGCCCCCTGCACCCCTGTTGCTGTGCTCTCCTCAGCAGCTCCAAAGCTCCCCCCTCCGCCACCCGCAGTCTCCGCCCGCGAAGGGGCTTCCTAGTGTGTGTAAACCTTTCCTCCTTCACAGCTCCCTCCTGCTGGTGCAGGTCCCATCCCTATACTTTTGTCTCTGTTTTTTCTTTTTTTCTTTTGCCCTACCCAGGTACGTGGGGAGTTTCTTGCCTTTTGGGAGGTCTGAGGTCTTCTGCCAGCGTTCAGTAGGTGTTCTGTAGGAGTTGTTCCATATATAGATGTATTTCTGATGTATTTGTGGGGAGGATGGTGATCTCCACGTCTTACTCCTCCATCATCTTGAAGGTCCCCCGATGGGCTGCATCCTGATGGCCCAATAACCAGGCTCTTTTCTTAGAAGGGAATGCTTCCTTATCATCAAGTAAAATTTATGAGTCCTCACTAGGGACTTGGAGGGGAAGAGTTAATTAAACAAGAAATAGTTCTGTACCATTTTTGGCTGCTAAGTGTTCTAATATCAATAAAGTCATACCTAAAGATATAATAGCCAAATTAAACAACATCCTAACATTCTGTGCCAGAAAAAAGAAAATGATATATATTATGTAGAGGCAATTATGACTTTAAGAGTGTTTATTTCAACCTGTGACTGAAACCCTTTTATAAATCCTCCCTGTTCTCAAGATGATTGGGATATAGACCCTTTAGTATCTGGCTGAGTTCTATTTTTCTAGACTCTTCTCTCTTTTATTTTCCAGCTTTATTGAGACATTATTGACATATAACATATGTAAGTTTATGATGTACAGTGTCATGATTTGATACATGTATATATTATAAAATGATTACCACAATAAAGTTAGCTAACACCTCCATCCCCTGACATAATTATCGATTTTTTGTGGTATTAATATTTAAGATCTACTCACTTAACAACCTCCCAATATACGATGCAGTATTGTTAATTACAGTCACTACACTGTGTATTAGATCCACAGAACTTATTCATTTTATAGCTGGGAGTTTGTGTCCTTGGACCAACAATTGTACATTTCCACCAGCCTGCAGCCGCTTGCAACCACCATCCTACTCTTTATTTCTATGATTTCAAGTATTTAATCTATTTATTTTAGATTCCACATATAAGTGAAAATGTACAGTTTTTGTCTTTCTCTGACTGATTTCACTTAGCATAATGTCATCTAGGTCCATCCATGTTGTCACAAATGGCAGGTGTTCCTTTTTTATGGCTAAACAATATCCCACTGTATATATAAATATATGCCACAACTTCTTTATCCACTCATCCATTGATTGACACTTAGGTTGTATCCATGTCTTGGCTTTGTGAACAATGTGGCAATGAACATGGGAGTGCAGATAGTGTTCTTATTTCCTTCAGATATATACCCAGAAGTGGGACTGCTGTATTATATGGTAGTTCTATTTTTAGCTTTTTGAGAAACCTTCTTACTGGGAAGCCATAATGGCTGCACCAATTTCTATTCCCACCAACAGTGCACACATCTTCCCTTTCCTCCACATCCTTGCCAACCCTTGTTATTTCTTATGTTATTTTTTCAGTGGCCATGGCTCACGGGCCCAGCCGCTCCGCGGCATGTGGGATCTTCCCAGACCGGGGCACGAACCCGTGTCCCCTGCATCGGCAGGCGGACTCTCAACCACTGCACCACCAGGGAAGCCCTCTTATGTTTTTGATAATAGCCATTCTAATATATGAGGTGCTATCTCATTGTAGTTTTGCTTTGCATTTCCCTGATTATTAGTGGTACTAGTGATGTGGAGCATCTCTTTATGTATCTATTGGCCATTTGTATGTTTTCTTTGGAATAATGCCTAGATTCTTCTTTTGTCTTGCCCGCTCTGCCACTCCTTGCCTGCGCCCTAGGTGTCCCTCCTCATCCTCTCCACCCGATGAGCAGCTACACAGTTTTTTATGACCCAGCTCTTCTGGGAAACTTCTGTTCAGTCAGCTATAGTTTCTTACTTCTTCCTCTGTGTTTCTATACAGTTAGCACTTTTATCTGTTATAGTGTATCTTGATGATTTATAAGCCTATATTACCATAGGTCTATGGAGACTGTAAATTTCTCCTATTCATATTTTCATCTCTAAATTCTAATATTGTGGTTGACACATTTTAGCCAGATAATAAAAATTTGCCAGAAAAATAAATGAATCAATGAGTGAGGGGATTATTATAAAACACCATAATGAAGAGACATGGAATTTCATTCATGGAATAAAACTAGAAGGAATTTGCTAACTATAAATTTGTGCTAGACAGAATAGAATCAGCTCTGGTCTTGGCAAACCTTCTTAGTGTGGGGAAGGGGTTCATGGAACAACAGCAACAACAAACGTATGGAGAAAGGAAAGGTAAGAGGCAGCCAGGGTAGGAGCGTTTACCTGTGTCTTCACCTTCTGGGGAATTTAATTGATTGGCTTATTGAAAGCATCTTTTTTTTTTTTTTTACATCTTTATTGGAGTATAATTGCTTTACAATGGTGTGTTAGTTTCTGCTTCATAACAAAGTGAATCAGTTATACATATACATATATCCCCATATCTCTTCCCTCTTGCGTCTCCCTCCCTCCCACCCTCCCTATCCCACCCCTCCAGGCGGTCACAAAGCACCGAGCTGATCTCCCTGTGCTATGCGGCAAAGCATCTTCTTTTTAAGAGTCAACTTTGTCAAAGGAAGCTTTGTGGAAAATGTGGAATTAAGGAACTTCTCCCCTATCATTATAGGAACAAAAGATTAGGTAGACAATTGCATATAGGCCCATTATGAAAAAATTACATTAGGGCAATTCGTTTGAAATTACATTACAATATTTTGGGACACCAATTTTGTCATGGTATGATTCAATAGAAGACATTGGTACATTTAAAAATACTGGTTTTAAAAAACAACATTTTCTTACTCTATTCATATCCTTAGTTATTTCTTCTTAAGCTGCCCACAGCTCAAGGAGTAAAATTGCTATGCAGAAGAGTAATAAAGGACATTCTCAGGAAACTTAGAAAGGCTCAAATTTCAATAAAAATCTCTATTCACCCATCCACCCTAACATCCATATGAGGACCCAGTAAGCTAAACAAAAGCACAGTACTAGACAAATAGATTATTAACAAGCATAAAATAAATATTTGTAATAAATTCACTTAGAAAAAGCAATTCTTCAGGAGGGAAGAGGAGGTATTGAGCAAACAGGTTTTGCTTTGATCAAATGGAAGAACTTGGGCATGTAACGTCACTCTGCTGACATAGAAAGGAAAGGTCTGTGTTCTACATCTTTTGCACCAAACCAGTCACGTATTTCTTACAATATAAAAGGCGAAGTCTGCAATTATTATATTACTGTGTATTAATAGTTAACTTGATGAACACAAGTTTTAAATTCTATAAAAATTTAGAAAAAACTAATTAAAAGTACCTTAATATAGCTTTCAACCATATTCAGATTTTTACTGTCTCAACCCCAAGCACACTTTCATATTAAGTATAAATAGAAATATAGGGTTTTATAAAATATTGTTAATTTACAAATATGATAGAAAAAATAAAGACACTCATTCCAATGATTTCAATATTGTGGCTAACATGTTGAGTTTTTAAAATGTTTTAATGTTCACAAATGAGAAGAAATATGTTTTATATATATATAACATACATATATATAATATATATATATATAACAAATACCCACCTCTAATTATAGAAAGGCAGTGCAGCATCACACAATTTTGCATTAAAAGCACTTCGGAAATTTGCTGATCTTTTACCAGACATTGTCACACATCACATACTGTGACTTTACGTCTTGTGTGAATTAGGTAGAATTTTCACCTAGAATGAAGAACTGGATGTTTTTGAGCTGAATGATATCACTCATCAGCTGTGACAGGAGGTATGATGAGTTCCTTGGCCATAGAACAGCAGAGAAAGCAGGTATGAATAAAGGAAAGAGCTCTAGTAGGAAAGAAGTCTGTTAGTAATCTGAAACTTGCCGCATGACTTTAGGAACTTAATGAGATGAGACAGCAAACTAAAATGGACTCTTTTAGGTCAGGGCATCCAGCTACGACTGCTCACAACCAAAATACAATTCAGTAGTCAGGGTAAGTGCAGGAAGTAACATCCAGATTCTAAGATCATATTTAAGAATAAAATCTTTATTTGAAAGTACTCATGATAGTGATTGACGCAGAGTAGATATTTAAATAATATATGTTGACTAAGCTTTTGTGAAATAGGAGCTATCTCATAGGAGTAACATGGCTACTGGCCATCTTGTATATTCTTAAGCAAGTCACTTAACCCCTTTGATCTTTAATTTCTTTATGTAAAATTTATACAATGAGAGCCCTTTAATGCTAAGATATCTACAGCACAAAGCACTACACTTTCTATGCACTAAAGACTAGCAATGCAGTACAGTTCTCAAGAGGGATTGAACGGTATCTCGACAGGCTGTTTGTCTTTTCCTTTGAGGATTCAGCTTGATAGGCACTGTGTTCTAGGGGTTTCAGGATGAATAAGACAAAATCTCTCCTCTTAGAGAAAAAATTCTTGAGAATGATATCAAACATTTATCAAGCACTTCTTTTATACCAGGCCCTGGACTATATGACTTTACTTCATGACATGCTTACAGCAACCCAATGCTTAGGTTACTAGCATCACAACAGTGAGGAAACCATTCAGAAAAGTTGAAGACGATGATTATGGTTACACCTTACATAACCAGCAGGAAATAGAACAGCAACTACAGACCCTGAGTACTTCCCCATTGCAGTACAGTGTCTTTTTTCTCAGGCACTGGTTTGTTTTAAGGCAAAAAGTGATAATTACTAAGCGATTGCTTCAGAAAAATGCTCAAGAGTCCACGAGAAAGAAAGGAAGACTCCTTCATTTTTAAGTAGCATTTGAATTGAAGTTGTAACATGGGTAAAGTGATGTCAAAAAGTCCCATGTCAAAACAGCTTGATCAAAGTAGCTGTAAAAATATGTTCTATATCTGCCATCACGGGCCAAATAAGAAAATGAGATTCACCAGATGGGGACAGATAGTCTCTTGGGGAACTGGGTTGAGTGTCTAATAGATAAGAAGTTTGGGGATATGATGCAAAATCCGAGGTCTAGTGATTGGTCCCCCATTTCTGAGTCTAGCAAGGAAGTGGTTCTAAACCACACTTAGAACCACTTAGCCGAGGAGCTCATGCTGTTTGACATCTTATGGTTAGTCAGAACTGTACCTCCTTGCTTTTGAAAATGTTTTTGCCTCTGCTTAGAATGCACCCCCTCTTTCGTTTTGTGTATTAATCCTACCCACCCCCTTTAAACCATGACGTTTTTCCCTTTGTACCTTCCGCTCCCCAGGTCTGTCTCATCTCAATCTCCAGACTGTTTAAATTTTTTAAAATGATTTTAGACTTTCAGAAAGGTTGCAAAGACATTACAGAGAAGCTCTGTATGCCACTGACTCAGCTTCCCTAAAAGTTAACTCTTAAATAACAATAGCATATTTGGCCAAACTAGGAAATTAACAAAAGTACAATACTATTAACTAAATCACAGAGTTAATTCAGATTTCACTGGCTTTTCCACTGATGTGCTTTTCTGTTCCAGGATTCAATCCAGGATACCACACTGCACTTAGTTACCACACTTTTAAAATCTTATTATCTGTGACTCATTTATCACTCTTTACCTTGCATTTGAATGATTTGTAGACCTTTATCCTTCTACTAGAGTGAAATCACCTTGAAGGCAGGATTCATGGCAAGTCTGATTCATTTTGTTACCCTGAAGTGACTTGCACTGATTATATGCCTAGTAAATATCTGTTAAGTTATATACAAAATATGTGATTGAGGTTACATCATTTCTTCACATTCTCCTGGATTCTCTTCACCCTTGTTTGCCCTTCATTTGCCAGTTGCTCCTCCACTCATCCACTTCTAAATGTTGCATGCCCAGACCTCAGACTTTGGGCCACTTCTCTTTTCTTTCTATGCTGTAGGTGACAGGTAGGTGATCTCATCCAATCTTGAAACATTAAACACTGCCAATAGGCTAATTCTTCTAAAATTGTACCTCTAGCCCAGACTGCTCTCCTAATATCTAGACATCTATTGTAAAGTGCTTTCCTGACCTCTAACTTTGCATGTCTAATTAGACCGTCGAAATTAACACATCCAGCATGGAGCTGCCCACCTTCTCCGCCATCTCACGCCTGCTGCTCTAACGTTCATCTCCATCTCAGTAAACACAGCTCTGTTTACTCAAGTCAAATACGTGAGAGTCTCTTCTTTTCCTTTCTCTTACAGCCCACACCTAGCCTCTCAGAAAACACATCAGGTTTAATGCTTTGCATGATTTTCCCAGAGGTCACAGAGTGGCAGGAGAATTGGACTCAGATCCAGGCTTTGTTCCCATTATCCCACAGCTGCCTTGGGCATCAGAAGCCGTGGCAAGAAATTAAGTTGTTACATCTGGGTCCAGCTAGGGGCACCGGGCGTGGGGAGTACTAGAGTCAGCCATAGGACATATGCCAAGTGGATGCACAAAGGTAGGAGGACGTAAACACCAGGAGGTGGAGCCAGATCAGAGCCTTCAAATTTGGGGAAATAGGATCTGAGCAACTTAGACTGACAGGTCATGAAAAATGGAGAAGAGGCACCAATAACCAGAAGACCTTGTGAACAGAGACCTCAATCAAGGATCTTTTCTTCATATTCTTTTATTCAATCATGTATTCACCAAATAGGTGGCAGGCATTGTCATAGGCACAGGAAACACAGCAATGGAAAAGAGAAGTGAGGTTTGTGCTTTCACGTCCTTTACATTTTAGCAACAGAAAAGATAGACCATAAACCAGCAAACAAATGAACACAAATTTTTCAAATGAAAATAATTGTTACGAAGAAAATAAAGCAAGGTGAAGTAACAGTAACTAAGAAGGTGAAGATAGGTCAGTGTAAGGAAGCAGCATTTGAGCTCAGCCATGAAGATTGGAGTGAGAAAGAAGATATACAGATCTCCAACAAACACGTGAAAGGAAGCTCAACATCACTAATCATTAGAGAAATGCAAATCAAAACTACACTGAGGTATCACCTCACACCGGTCAGAATGGCCATCATCAAAAAATCTGTAAACAATAAATGCTGGAGAGGGTGTGGAGAAAAGGGAACCCTCTTACACTGTTGGTGGGAAGGTAAATTGATACAGCCACTATGGAGAACAGTATGGAGGTTCCTTAAAAAACTAAAAATAGAACTACCATACGACCCAGCAATCCCACTACTGAGAAAACCATAATTCAAAAACAGTCAGGTAGGGCTTCCCTGGTGGCGCAGTGGTTGAGAGTCCGCCTGCCGATGCAGGGTACACGGGTTTGTGTCCCGGTCCAGGAGGATCCCACATGCCGCGGAGAGCCTGGGCCCGTGAGCCATGGCCGCTGAGCCTGCGCGTCAGGAGCCTGTGCTCCGCAACGGGAGAGGCCACAGCAGTGAGAGGCCTGCGTACCACAAAAACAAACAAACAAAAAAACACTCAGGTACCAAAATGTTCATTGTGGCTCTATTTACAATAGCCAGGACATGGAAGCAACCTAAGTGTCCATCAACAGATGAATGGATATACAATGGAATATTACTCAGCCATAAAAAGAAACAAAATTGAGTTATTTGTAGTGAGGTGGATGGACCTAGAGTCTGTCATGCAGAGTGAAGTAAGTCAGAAAGAGAAAAATAATACCGTATGCTAACACATATATATGGAATCTAAAAAAAAAAAAAAAAGGAAAAAAAAATGGTCATGAAGAACCTAGGGGCAAGACGGGGATAAAGACACAGACCTACTAGAGAATGGACTTGAGGATATGGGGAGGGGGAAGGGTAAGCTGGGACAAAGTGAGAGAGTGGCATGGACATATATACACTACCAAACGTAAAACAGATAGCTAGTGGGAACCAGCCGCATAGCACAGGGAGCTCAGCTCGGTGCTTTGTGACCACCTAGAGGGGTGGGATAGTGAGGGTGGGAGAGAGGGAGACACAAGAAGGAAGAGATATGGGGACATATGTATATATATAACTGATTCACTTTGTTATAAAGCAGAAACTAACACACCGTTGTAAAGCAATTATACTCCAATAAAGATGTTAAGAAAAAAAGAGATTGGAGTGAGAGCATTTCAGATAGAGGGAACAGGAAGTGCAAAAATTTAAAAATTAAATTAAGTTTAAAAGTGACTTTGAATGTTAAAGGAAAATAAATAAGAGTAGTGTGGCTAGAGAATAGTGGAGCAGCGTAGTAGCTATGAAATCAGTGAGATAGGCAGGGTCCAGATTGTGGGAGGCTTTGTACGTCCTGGAAAAGCATTTGTGTTTTATTCTAAGGGCAATGGGAGCCACGATCTAATGCAAAATAAATAAGGATTGTATGTTAGGTTACTGACATTTTGCAACTTAAGATGAACATCTGGTTGAAATGGGCAATGGAGGGGCTGAGCTGGATCCTAATGCTAAGTAGGATGTCTGACCAAAAAAATATCATGAGAGAATTGATGATAGTTTTATCTCCCTTCCTCCAACAGAGACTTAATCTCAGCAGAATCTTATTTTAATCCTCATATCATAACAAAGGACCAGAACCTAAAAATTCCATTCTTTAGTGGTGATATTCACCATTGGTAATGAAATTGCTGTTTGGGGCTAACATTCACTTTGTAATTACTGGCAAATAAATGCTCTATACATACGTCTTAATGGATGCACTAAAGTAGGTAGTTAGCCTCAGAAGAAGGAATCACATTTTCTCTCTTGTACTAAGATGGTTGGAGTGTACCATGGAAGTCAGGACAAGGTGACTTAGACATCTGTTCTGAACCATGTGTAGCATGCTTGCATTGCTAGCCCCTCTTTCTCTCTCTGTCCCTCTCTCCCAATCTCTCTCTCCATTAATCCTCCAGTGAAACTCAACTGTAAAAGGCTGAAGTACCAACCTGTGCTTGTCACAAATTTGAATTCTGGAGACAAGAAACCTAGAAGGCAAGACAGCATAGCAGACTTATTTTGCTGCCACTTTAAAAATGTGGCTTCAAATTACTCAGATTTCAATATCTTCTTTTTCTCTTCAGTTGGTAATTACCATTAGGATTCTATTAACAACGAAATTTTAGCCAATTATGCTACTGAGTGCTGTGTTTCAAAAACAAACAATTACAGATGGCAATCTACTTCACAAATCTTTTATAAAAATGATATAATTTGTTAAGCTGGTTTGCTGGTCAGACAAAAAATTAAAGCAAAGGAGTTTGGGGCTTGTTTCTTATTTAGCACTGGTCAGTTGCACACAAGAAAACTGGCAGGAGACACTGCAGTACTTTCCATTTCGTGAAGGTTGCCAAGTAGAGTCAATTTATTTCCAGAATGACGGAAAACGTTCTTCTAATTTTCAGCAGATATGGTTTTGCTGAAAAGTTTTTGGCCTTTAATTGGGGTCTTTCATCCAAATATCTTTCCTTTTTTCTTGTTTCTTTTTAGAGATTATGGTCTTTTTTATATAAATGTGATAAAAATCTAGGTTTCTACCATAGATCAGCATACACCAAGTCACTTGATTCAATAAAGGATCTGACTCAGCAGGAAGACCAAAAATGTGACACACTTGTCATCTGGAAGGCCCACTGAAACCATCATCATCCACATCTCTACAAGTTTTCTTCTAGAAGCTCATTGTTCCTTTCAATTCAAAATTGTTCTTCGAAAGATTCATAAAGAGAGAATGAATGAAACAAACTGAATGAGGGAGAAGCACGTAGTAGGCCTGGAACATCTGGGTCATGTAGGGCCATATTTAAACAACATCTTGTTGGAAGTTGTGTTTGTATGCACATGTGTGCCAGTGGGCGTGCAAATACTTCAATTTCATGTATTTATCAATTCACAGCCATAAAGCAGGGTGGACCTCAAGGAGAATACCAGTCATCGTTTACCCAAATGTAGCCAAATAGAACTATCCTTGAGGTAACATAATTTTCTATGGTATTGTTTTAACAAATCAGTTACTGACAGATGGGACGTTTAAAATTTAACAGTAATTTTCTTTAACTAAACAAATTTAACAACTACTTATGTATCACGCTACACATTGAATCTAATAATTTTGGCGATCATAGATAATTTAATCAACGCTCCTTGAGCAATGAGCATCATCTTCTCTGTGTTGTGACATTTATGTGAGAATGGATGCTTCCAACCACTTGTTCTGTGTCACGTGAAGGTTCCATTTCAGATGGAGGTTTCCAGTAACAGTGTAATAAAATCTTAAATGAATACCAGAAGCATTATTTGTTTTTAAAAAGTCAAACTGAAGTTTGTGGAGGAAAAGTCAGTCAGCATTTAATGGATGGAACAGAGAGTGGAAACATCTGACAGAACAGTAGGAAACTTTGTACTGTTTTGAATGCCTCACCACTCCTCACACCATCTGTCATGCATTTCTCATGAAATAAACAATTTTCAGAAATGTTTTGTCCAGGAAAGAGACATTTTACATTTTACTGATTTATTTATTCTACGTGGACTTGAAGTAATGACGTTTAAGAAAATCGCTTGTGAAGGAGATACTTTTTTGCTAATAGCTAGTAGTTCTTTTAGTTATGGAGGCTATGAGATGTGGATACATATTATAATAGATGGATCAAATGGGAAATGGGGGGGGGCGGCCTGAAAAGAAAGGCAGTGCTGCCAGGAGCAAACGCTGAATTTCCTGCCGGTTTTATTTCCCCAAATCAAGAGTTTCTCAGAAGGTCTGGCTCATAGAAGGGACTGGGGAAAGGGAGAGGAAAGATGACTCTTCTCCAGGGGGGGTCTCTCCTTCATAAAATTCTTGAACTGTTGCCACAATCTGGCCATATTTTTCTGCCAGAGGAAACATGACAGTCATTATTTACAATTTTCATACTATGTCTCGGTTGATTATCCAAGTCTCTTCCCACCACTCCATATGTGAAATTACATTTTCTTAAATAGTTACTATTTCCTTAGTAGTTCAGGGGCATTTTCCACAACTGTTCCATGACTGTGACCCTTAACTTGACTTTGACCATGGCTTGTGAGAATGTTTTTAACATCACCTCTCTAGGACTTTTTCTACTTAATAATTTTCAGCTTCAGTTTTTCTCCTTTTGTTTCTTCCACTCTACAAATGCCTTTTTTTTTTTTTTTTTTTGTCGTATCGAGGAGACGAGTGTTGTGATAGGAGACTCTGAACACAGTCTCAGCTTCGATGTAGCTGTATGTTCTTGGACCAGTTACTTAACCTCCTGCTTCTTCGATCCTAAAAGGGTCGTGGTGACGCGTACTCCTCGGGGCTGTGGTGAAGGTTGAATGAGATAATGTATGTAGAGCATCTGGTTCCTATCAGGAAATAGATGTTTATTCCCTCCCCACACTTATTTCCTCTGTTTCTTTAATCGTTATTCCCATTACTGTATCCGTCTTCATCCACCGGCGTCTCCCGCTCCCCTGTGTTCCCGGCACTGCCTTTGTCCTTCTCATGGATGGATGACAAGACAGAGGCGCTGTGCGCTGAAACCGTGCTCTCCCCCATCTATTATGCTATGTTCAAAACAATTTTAAGGCTCCGAAACTCATACTTCATAGAGCAATAAAAAGTAGCAGGAATTCTAAAACTACCAGAACGTTGACTTTCACTCACGCTTTTCAAATTTATCTTTCAACCTCCATATTTCTGAGGTCCAGACATGTGTTGTTGCTTTCTTTCTCCCACCCCCTATCTCTCTTTGTAATTTCATTATTCCTTTGTTTTCTATTAGCATTTTCCCCCTCCTTTTGCACTATCCTTTAATTGGGTATCTACCTGAGATTAACAGTGATTTCTTCTGGGTTAAATCTAGTGGCCTTGCATCTCTAAACTTAGTTGCCCTGTACTGACCTTAATGCTAATTACTGGCTTTAATGCTAATTACTGGCCTTGCTGTTTAATCTTTTCTTCTGTGGTAGCACCCATTTCCTCACATCTCTCATCCAGTTCCTCATTCTCACACGTGGCATAGCTTCAAATTATAGGACCCACCTTATCTAAAACATCTTTTATAGCCACTTTTTCTTTTCCCTTTTTCCAGGCACTAAAAAAATCTGAAACTCCACCTGTTTTCCATTTTATTTGCTATGATTGTTAGGGATCTCCAGAGAAACAGAACCAACAGGATAGATAGATAGATGATAGATAGACAGATAGATGATTGAGAGGTAGATGTCAGCTGGGCAAATAGATAGATAGAGAGAGAGATCGAAGAGGAGATTTATTATAGGAATTGGCTCATGTGACTCTGGAGGCTGACAAGTCATCATCTGCCGTCTGCAGGCAGACGTACCAGGAAGGCTGGAGGTGGAATTCAGTCTGAGTCTGAAAGCCTGAGAATCAGGGAGGCTGTTGCTGTGAGTCCTGGAGTGTGAAGGCCCCAGAGCCAGGAGCTCCAATATCCAAGGGCAGGAAAAGATGGGTGTCCCTGCTCAAGAGGAGAGAAAGAATTCACCCTTCCTTTGCCTTTTTGTCCCATTTGCACCCGTAATGCATTGAATGATGCCCTCCATACTGGTGAGAATGGATCTCTTTACTCAATCTACCAAACCAAATGCTAGTCTCTACCAGAAACACCTCATAGACCCACCCGGAAATGATATTTTACCAGCAATTTGGGCACCCCTTCACCCAGTCAAGTTGATGCATAAAACTGGCCATCACGAGTCTACCTCTGATCAGCTTGGTACCCATATGCATCTCCTTCAACTTAATTTTCAAGTAAGGACAGTAACAGGATCATAATTCCACCTAACATGATACAGCTATACAGTGCATGACAGAAAACACACTCAGAATGCCAAGCTTTGAGTGTCTGAGTACTCCCAAAATTCTTACGTTGAAATCCTAATCCCTAAAGGTGATGGTATCAGTAGATGGGGACCTTGGGAGGTGACTAGGTAGTGAGAGTGAAGCCCTCATGATTGGGATACTGCTCTTACAGAAGAGATCCCACAGAGCTCCCTAGCCCCTCCACTATGGGAAGATGAAAGAAGACTGGGACCTGGAAGAGGACCTCACCCTATCATGCTGGTCTTGGACCTCCAGCCTCAAGAACTGTGAGTAAATTTCTGCTGCTTATAAGCTACTGCCTCTGTGGTGGTTTGGTATAGCAGCCTGAATGGATTAAGACAGACATCTTCCTCTTGCAAGCTCCCATAAATCCTTCCAATCTTTCCACTCCCTTGTTTACCTTAAACAATAACTATAAATGTTAAAACACCATTTTAATTGTCCCTACTTAGTTCAGAAACTTGCCATGCTTCTCAATTGTCTGTTTCTTAAAATTAGTACTGAAACCAAGTTTCAAGGCATCTCACCCACTCGAGTCCTGAAATCGGCTTATTCTTTATTATTCTCTATAAGTATTTCTTTGTAAGTTTTCCACATAGGCATCTAGGTATGTAGAAAAGAATCCTGCAATGAATGTATTACTTTGGATTGTCCCGGGCCAATGTTAACCAGTGGTAAAAGGTGGAGGAGCTGGTGTGCAGAAACCATCGTGGAGAAAGTGGAGAAAACAAATGATTTGTCTGTGGTTCTGTGTACTAATTAATTAATATTGAGA
Source organism: Globicephala melas (assembly GCF_963455315.2). Taxonomy (NCBI): domain Eukaryota; kingdom Metazoa; phylum Chordata; class Mammalia; order Artiodactyla; family Delphinidae; genus Globicephala; species Globicephala melas. The sequence goes on along the minus strand of NC_083327.1, from coordinate 67,238,892 downwards.
CACCATCATACCTGCCTATATATGAGCTGACTAACTTTTCTGAGACAGAGAACTGTTCGGGGCTATTTAAAACTATTAGGGCTGTTAACTATTACTTCATATAAGCAAGATGAATAAATCTTATTGGCCAAATAATAACTGAGCTTTCTAGCTTTGTCTTTTAACAGCACCAAAGTCAAGTCTTCCAAGAAAACAACTGCTTTCACAAGTACCATCTCATGGTCTCCATGCTCTGTGCTGTATTTATTATGAGGACTGATAACTTAGTACTCACATTACTAATAGAGGCAAATATTGATACTTGTGCTGACATTTCAATTGGTTTGGCCTGATCCCCACAGTTTCTGCAGTGGGGCAGGGCTAACTGGCCTTTTCAACCAGCATGTTCCAAACAAAACGTACACTTTATCCTTATTAGGCCTAGACCATGCTTACCATGGTTCTTCCTATGCTGATGCTCTCAGTGACTCTGTGAAGGAAGACTTCTATCACCAGCAGATATAAACTAAAATAAAAGTAACACAGAGTATTCCAAAATATAAATAGTAATTTATTTATTGGCCATTTTTGATGCTTTTCCTCCATCATCTGGCCCATTGAGGAAGTCCGATGTGTTAATTCCTTGTCTTTCAGAGGCTGGATGACACCTTTAAGAAACCATGTAACACAGATTCACTGTTCAGTGGAATCATGCAAATCTAGGAGCCCAGGTGGAGCGCAGGCCACATATTAAAGAGATGCTATGGCCAAAAAAGAGTTCCACACTCCTCACCCTACTCCCATCCAACTTATTACTTTGTCCACTACCTGCCAACACCTGTCTCCGCCTTGCCCCTTCTTAGTGTACTTGCATCTCCGCTTCTTGCCTTTCACTTCCTCTACAGGATCATGATATATCTCTTGCCTTCCAGTTTGACAAATGACAACAAGATTATTTGATTTCTCGAACTGGACAGAACCTTTTCTCGTAAGTGTTATTCTGGGCCCTGTTGCCTCCCTGGTTCTGGCTCCAGAGGATCAAGGTTGGCTGTTATCTTGAATGCTTCTAAGCCCTGTGGAAATGCAGACAGTGAGATACTTGAGTTTTTGTCAATGTCACTGTTCTACAATTGAAAGCATGCAATTGTTAAACCCACCCTACTTCACAGGAGAGATTCTCTTCCAGGTTTTTGGCTGCAATTGAAAAAGTTTAGGATCTTCTAGACTCTGTCATGTCTTCTTTCTGTAATAACTGTTTTGTAATGCTACCTTTATGATTCCAAAGTAAAAGCCAAGAATAATGTAACCTATATACACAAAGTTTCCAAAAAAATTAAAAAGAATATACAAACTTATATAAAAGAGAAATAGGAGAAAAATAATTCGTAATAGATTAGCATGGATTTCATTAAGTAAATGCATAGGGATGAGCATTCTAGAAGACATAACTCTGTAGTGAGATGGTTGTACCTATGTACCAACCCTACTTGTGACAACTATAAAGGCAGATGGTTAGAGGTGTGTTTTATTTGGAGACTCAAATAGCATACATAAGTGGTGCTACTGTCAGGATGTGATCAAAAACAGTGGTAAAGTCCAAACAAAACAAAATACGATCTTCCCCCTGGGAAATGTAGCGTTGTTATATAAAATAGAATTAGCTTCTAGACTCAGGTAATATAAATAGGTTTTTAACTTATATGAACACCTTGTGGAACAATGACATGTTTTGTAGGATTCTAGATAATTTTTTATTGTCTGGACTGTCTCTTGTATTCCAGGACATCTAGCATTCCTGGACCCTGCCTATAGATCTAGTCAAAGTCAATAGCCTCTTCACTGTGGTGACAACCCCAAATTGTTCCTTCTCCCATTTATAAGATGCCACCAAGAGGGTGGTAGGGCTCCCATTGAGTGGCAGAGTTGGTGGGGGTGTGAATTGACATTTATTACACACCTACTATGTTGAAGCATCTATGAAGATAGCTTACATGTTTTTTAACTTCATTTTCAGAATCGACCTTTGAGGTAGGCAGCCTAGAGAGGTTAAATAACTTACTTAAGGTCACACAGCTAAGAATTAATGAGCTGAGTAGAGCTTGATTCCATTGCCTGTGGCATCCTTGGCTCTCTGTGCAGAAAACTAAGAAATGGTCAATATCACACACACAGCAGGAGAGGCCCTTTCATGGAAATTTCAAGGGGGTTCCCAGCTGAGCCATGCCAGATGCATGAAAGCCCAGCCCAGGCAGAGAATGTCAATCAAGCTATTCACAAGCTCCAGCTGAGTAAGGTCCTGTCCACTGCTGTGCAGCAGAGTCTAAATCTTGGCCCAAGACCCAGCCCTGGAACAAGGCTGCTCTCTGTGGGATTTTTCTTTCTTTCTTAAAAAAAAACAACAACAAACCTACATTGTTTTCCTTCTTATAATGGAAATAATAGATGCTAATTGTAAAATATTCCTACAATGTAGAAATGTATAAAACGGGAAGTAAAAATTCTGTAATACCATCCCTCAAAGATAATTGTTGCTATCCAATTGGTATACATCCTTTGGAATTTTTCTCTGGAGTGTATAAAAACAGTAATTTTAAATGAGATCACACTATACACAGTGCTTTTAACTTGCTATTTTTATTTAACAATATATTGTGGCTATTAATCCTTGTCAATATACATACAGAAAACAACTCTTCTCCTTTATTTTTAATGGCTGCATAATATAGAATTATTTACTCTTTCTTGCTCTAGGTCCATAAGGAAACTTTGCCTAGGGGAAATAGACCACAAAAAGTAATTTTTAAAACTTTTCTGCCATCACAAACAATGCTCTAATGGACATCATTGAGCATATATAACTTTGCACAAGGGTATAACTACTCCCACAGGATAAATTCCTAGAAATTGAATTGTCAAATTGCCCTCTAAAAGGCTCTACCAATTTACAATTATACCAATGGTACATGAAAATCTCAATTCTCTACACCCCAGCAAACTCTAGTTGTTAACAATTCTTTTTTTTTTTACTGGTTTTGGGAAAATAGTGCATGTTCCTTATTTTAAAAATACAGTTAAGTATATGAAAAACTAATAATGCTTGAAATCACACCCTTCAAGGATTTCTTTCGAGATATTTTGCTACACGTCTGCAGTGTGTTGATTGGTGCCTCCACAGAGGTATGTCCACCAGGAACCTGTGAATGTAACTCATGTGGAGAAAGGTATCAATAGCAGTACCTTAGTCAGGGTTCCTCAGAGAAACAGAACTCGTAGGATATATGGGGATACAGATAGAAGGAGACATTATAGGAATTGGCTCATGCAATTACGGAGGCCAAGAAGTCCCGTAGTTTGGAAACCCAGAACCAGGAAAGCTGGTGGTATAATTCAGTCAGAGTCCCTAGGCCTGAGAACTAGGGGAGTCAGTGATGTAACTCCCAGTCTGAGGCCAAAAGCCTGAGAACTTGGGTCTGTTGATGTAAGTCCCAGAGTCTGAAGGCTGGAGAACCAAGAGCTCCAAAGTCGTAGGGCAGGAGAGGTGAATGTCTCATCTCTCTCTCCCTCTCTCTCACTCTTTTTTTCAGTGTGGATCTTTTAATGCACATTTTCTCAGTCTTTACGAGAACCACACAATGTAACTCTCACCCTTCCTCTGCCTTTTTGTTCTATTTGAGCCCTCAGTGGATTGGACTCTATTGGATTGGATGACGCCCATCCACACTGGGGAGGGCAGATCTTCTTTCTCAGTCTATTGATTCTCTTCCAGAAACACTCCCACAGACATATCTAGAAATAATGTTTTACCAACTGTCTGGGCATCCCTTAGCCCAGTCAAGCTGACATAAACTATTAACCATCACAGTACTTTGTTCCTTTTTATGGTTATATCAGTACTTCATTCCCTTTTATCATTACATAATGTTTCATTGCATGGATACACCACTTTTGTTTACCCATTCATCTATATTCCAATTGTTTCCACTTTTTGGTTATTATGAATAATGCTGCTATAAACATACAGGTACAAGTTGTTGTATAGACATATGTTTTCAATTCATTTGGATATATAACCAAGAGTGGAATTGCTGGGTGGTATGATTATTCTATGTTTAAGTTTTTGAGGCACTGCCAAACTGTTTTCCACAGTGGCTGCACCATTTTACCTTCCCACTAGCAATGTATGAGGATTCCAATTTCTCCACACCCTCACTAACACTTGACATTTTCTTTCTTTTTTTAAATTATACTTAGCCTAGTGGATATGAAGTGGCATCTCATTGTGGTTTTGATTTGTATTTCCTTAATGACTAATGTTTTGAGCACATAATCACTTTTAATGCTTCAGAATAGTCCATTGTATGTATGTACCCTGGTTTATTTCATTATGTATTTAAGTTGTTTCCTACTGATAGACAAGTAGTATTTTCCAAAATCTTTTCGCCATTATAAGCAATTTTGCAGTATATCTATTGGCTTTGCTCAATAAATACAGTTCTTTATAGTGTAAAGTCCTGGGATTAAGATTGCTAGTGAAAATAATGCTCATTTTACTTTTTTTTTTTTTTTTTTTTTTGCGGTATGCAGGCCTCTCACTGTTGTGGCCTCTCCCGTTGCAGAGCACAGGCTCCGGACGTGCAGGCTCAGCGGCCATGGCTCATGGGCCCAGCCACTCCACAGCATGTGGGATCCTCCCGGACCGGGGCACGAACCCGTGTCCCCTGCATCGGCAGGCGGACTCTCAACCACTGCGCCACCAGGGAAGCCCTCATTTTACATTTTAACACGTATTAACAAACAGTCCTCCTGAATAGTTCTGCTTATTTTCTGGCGGTGCCTGTTCTTCCACATGCTGGTTAACAATGTTGCAACTAAGCCACTGAGCCTTGGTGCACAAGAAATGTCATATTCCCTTATTTACTTAAAAAAAACAAAACAAAACAAAACTTAAATTAGACTCTGTGATCTATCCTGTTGACGTGGGAAAAGGGATTAAATTACAGACGTAATTGGGGATCTCCTCCAAACCTGTCCCCCACGCCAAGCCACAGGGTCTTGCAAAATCTGGGGATTCTTAAAACTATTCCAGTGCAGCAGAGAGATCCCCAGAGCCTTCTGTCCACAGGGCTGCAACAGCCATGCTTATTCTCCAAGGCCTCACTGTCCCTAGGCATCTGATGACTCTGCCGTTTCCACGCCATACTTGGGGAACTTTAAAAAGCTGTAAACCTAGAGCTGGTTTCCAGACTCCGAAGTGTGCTTCCCCTGCCCCTGGGGGGGACAGGGGCTCAAGTCCTGCTGCCCTCATGACCCTTTGAACCCCAACTTTCTCTTTCCCTGTAAATCACCCTCTGTTTTCTTCCATCTCTCTCTCCATCTCTCTTTCCACTTTCTCCCAACCTCTCTATGAAACCAGACAATTTGGTCAATAAGTTCAGTTGTGTACAAATGACAGGCAGAGCCAGGGAGATTTTGTCTGGCATATCTGGAAAAATCCATGAGATAAGAAAATAGAAAGGCTGGAATGGGGGTAGAACATGCTTACAGGAAGAACAAACACAGATTAATCCCTCTATCTGCTTCATTATGTCTATCTTTTTCATCTCTGTTAATCTGATGTACAAAAATTGTTTTTCTTTTCTTTGCTCATTCTTCTCTTGAGGTGTTTCTTGTCTTCCACATTGATTAGAAATCTTTTGAATCTTTGTCACCCTAATAGGTATTAGATTATATTTTGCTTTCTTTGAATTTGTATGTATTTTATTTAATGATGTTGGTCAACTTCTCCTGTGTTTGTTCTTCATTTATAAGTCTCTTCTGTGAATTGCCTTTTCCTTTTCTTTGCTTATTTCCTAATGAGTGTTTGACTTACTGATATGTAGGCACTCTTTTTGTTTTTTAATTGGAGTATAGTTGATTTACGATGTTGTGTTAGTTTCAGGTGTACAGCAAAGTAAATCAGTTATACATATAGCCACTCTTTTTTTTTTTTTTAGATTCTTTTCCCATGTGTAGACACGCTTTATAACAAAAATATTCAACCTTTCAAATGCATCACAAGTACTTCCTCTTAGTCTGTTATATACTGGCCAAGTTTTCTATGGTATTTAAGTTTCTAAATTTATGTAATCAAATGTCAATATTTTCCTTTTCACTTTTTGGATTTTTTCCTGAGTGTCACAGTAGGCTTTTCTACACCGAGAAAGATTTTTGTTTTAGTGCTATATTTTGTTTTGGTGCTCCCATATTTTATTATATTATTATATTCTTTATTTGCATATTTAAACTATCTGGATTGTGTGTGTGTTATATGAAGAAAGAATATAATTTTTCTTGGCTAGCAAATTTTCCCAAATTATTTATTGATTAATCTACCTGTTATTTACCTACTTGAACTGCTTCCTTTTCCTCATTCTTTTTTCTAAGTGGTATTGCTGATGTATATAACTAGTTCTATATATTTACCTTATTTCTAACCACCTTACTGAACTCTAATGTGAAACTATCAGTTATTTCTTTGGGTTTTCTATATATAAGAATACTAGCATCATCAAAGAGAGCTGTTTTTAGCCCTCATATAAACGTCAATGAAATTATAGTTTTCTTCATATGAGTTTTATGTATTTCTTATTAAATTTAGTTATTACTATTGGGAATAGAGTAGATAGGTGAGTGTGGGTCTGTTTGTCTTATTGCCTAAGTAGGACATCTTGAGCAATATTAAATAATAAAGCTGAACCCCTTCTTTCCTTAAAAAATATTTTGCTGCTAGTGAATGCACATTTAAAGTATTTAAGGGACTTGTCAAGTTGGCCTCTTAAAAATCTTTCCAATTTATACTCCCACTCGAGTACCTAAGAGTGTCTATTTCCTACACCTATGTCGGAAAAGGGTCATAATGTGTAATATAGATATTTCATCTGGGCATGAAATGAACATGGTCTTTGAAGCAGTAAATCAGATCACCCTGGCAAGAGTTTGGCATATTTCTCTCCTAGTCTTGTTTTCCCATTGCACCAACTGTGGGCTCAAATTCTTTGCTTTGCTGCTGGTACTTTCTCCACTCAGCTCACAGCCTCCTATCTTGCCTCAATCTTGGCTCTAACCTAGCCATTCCTCCCCCTTGTTTGATTTGCTAACTCATCCCTACGTGTAGGAGATGGAGTTGGCCTGGTCAGTCAGATACTGGCCAAGTGGAGCAGAATGTGTCAAAGACTGGGTTTCCCAGGGACTGGAGCTGGGACTAAGTCAAAGTCCAGAGGTTGAAAAGCAGAAGATACCCTGTGCAAACAACAGGAGGACCAAATGCAAACACTGGACCGGAGCTTCTGAAACCCAGACACAGCCGGCTCACTGCTGAGCTCATCAGCCTCAGGGAAGCGGGTAGCACAGTAAGAAATAAGTCTGGAGAAGTAGGCAGGTACCAGAAAATGAGTAGCCGTGTGTACCCTACTTAGGCGTTTGGACTTGGATGTCCAAGTAATAGGGAAAAGATCCAAGTTACAGAAATATGAAATCAGATCTGATAATTATTTTGAAAAATAATTGGAAAGGGGTATGACTGGATGAAAGCTCTATGGAGGAGAAAATGTTGAGGAAGGCTTTTAGATTCTTAGTATGGATGTCTAAATGGCTGGGGCATCAATTCCACGGTTCTTCAGAGAAACAGAGCCATGATGGGTGATGGCAAGTCTGAAGTACGTAAGGGAGGTTGGCAGGCTGAAAACTCTCAGACAGGAGCTAAGCTGATGCTGCTGTCTTGAGGCCAAATTTCTTCTTCTTCAGGAAAGACTCAGTGTTGCTTTGCAACTGATTGGATGAGGTTCACTCAGATTATAAAGATATTCTCCTTTACTTAAAGTCAACTAATTATAGATGTTAGCCACATCTACAAAGTACCTTCTAAGCAAGACCTAGATTAGTGTTTATCTGATAACTGGCTACTATGGCCTAGACAAGTTGACATATAAAACTGACCATTACAGACTGTGACACTATTAACTGTATAGAGACTACAGGAGAAGCGAATTTGGGGGCAATTGAGAAAAACAATCTGTTTGGTTTTGGACACGTTGAGAGTGAGGAACCTACAGTACATCTAGGGGGAACAGAGATACTGTAGGGTGTCTGAGAATGTGTTCTGGATTAGAACTTTAGAGTGAGGTAGTTCAAACCACAAGTAAGGATAAGACTCCTGAGGAGGAGCTCATGAGGAGTAGCTTCAAATACTCACTCATGGAAGAGAGTTTAGAGGGTGGACCAGAGATTTCAGTAAGCAGGGAGTGGTGAGGGCTATAGTAACCAGAGAGCAAATGGCCAGCAACTTCTATTTAGTTCCAACTAAGTAGCTATGCATAAATGTTGGTCTAGTGTTGTCAAATCTTTCCATGTTTTAAAGGAACCTGGAAAATCTAAATGAATAAATGAAAAGTTCAGGTTTCAAATCCTGTTTCTTATGTTTGCCTAAAATACCACTGAGCCCAAATTGAATGTATCTGTGGACTGTATCCAGTTTGTGGGCCTCTACTTTGAGAACTGAAGAAGAGTGAGACCAGAAGACTGTGGATGAAACTCTGGGAGCTCCAGCATTTAAGGATCAATATGAGAATGTGTCAAGCGTGGGATACAAGGACTAAAATGAGGCCATAAAACATGGCCATTGGAAGTCAGGTGGTGAATTAGCCTGTGAAGTATCTTAGTAGTATGGTGGAGGCAAAAGGTGGATTATACATGTGGAAGAATGTTGAGACTATTTTTTCAAACCCTGTCTCATAAATAATTTTTTTTCACATAAACAGTTTAATAACTCCTGCCTCACTTTTAGTTCTTGAGAACACAATGTACGTTTCTTGCTCCCTTCATGGGTCTGTGCTCAGACTGAGGGAATATGTGGTTCTATGGTCCTCGAACACTTTGACCTTCCTGGTTCCTGGAGTTCAAGGGGCGCAAACAAAAAATATCAAATAAACCAAAAATGCAATTTATTTCTACCAATAAATTCGATGTAAGTTTGTGCAAAGCAATTAATAAAGATAATACATTGCAACAATTTATGAACACTGCCCTAGACAGAATCACTGCAACTTCATATATTCAGCAAAAATAATAAAATTTACACAAAACCCTCATTCTTCCCAAGATTCTCTAAGACCTCCAAAGAATAAGTCCATCAAAGGCCAAGGAAGTTGAAGTTTGTAGCTTCTCTACTTGTCAATTGACAATTCAGTATTTAGCCACCAGTCACGCCTGTATTTTTTTCTATGTTCTAAGACCAAAAAGGTGAAAAAGTGTCCAATGCAATTGAAATTGTGTTTGCCCATGAATGAGGAAGAAGTGTTGCTTTGTGTGCATATGCGTGTATGTGTGTGTATGTGTGTGTATGTGCACACATGAATGAAAAACTTTATTTCCTCCTGGGTTTATACCAGTCAGCAGGACTCTGCAAGCTGCTTTCATGCTCCATGAACAAAGCCGCACTCTTGCCGTCAAGCTTGAGATGGCAGCTGGAAGCGACTTTTCTGGGGAAATAAATGTAGAGTCTTTAGAGACTGGCCCTAACCAAAGGGGGAGGAAGCTTCATAAATGAGTTGGAAGTTAAAGGAATGAAGAAGTCTGTTACCATAGATGTCCCCACCCTGTCACCAAAATCCCCTTTAAATTCCATGGGATTTCACTAATTGTAGATGAGTATGGGTTAACATGCTTAAAATGCAAAATCCCAGGCAGGAAAAAGCAGTTTTTTCACACTTTAGGCTTGATTAGTTGGTTTTTCTGTTTACACTTCTCTGAGATCAGCAGGTTTGAAAGAATGTGAGTTTGATGGAAAAGGAAACTGGAAAAAAGTAGTGATCATCTTGGAGGGGGAGAGCCTTCAGAGGAGGCAGGGAGAGGACCTCAGAGAAGACATGAGACTCAAGGGACCAGGGGAGCACGAATCTGGGTAAGGATAAGGAGAGGGTTAGGAGGCAGAGGATAAGAACCAAGAAGTTGAAATGCTAAGTAGCAAAGAAAAGTTTTATTTATGTCCTATTGCCACTTGACTCTCCTTGCGGTTAGGAGATGAAGTGCTTTTCCTGGTGGCAATTAAACTGGCAGGGACTTCCCTGGTGGCACAGTGGTTGGGAGTCCGCCTGCCAATGGGGGGGACACGGGTTCGGGCCCTGGTCCGGGAGGATCCCACATGCCGCGGAGCGGCTGGGCCCGTGCGCCACAACTGCTGAAGCCCACGTGCCACAAATTCTGAAGCCCGTGCGCCTGGAGCCCGCGCTCGGCAACAGGAGAGGCCACCACGGTGAGAGGCCTGCGCACCTAGGTGGGGAGTGACCCCCGCTCGCCGTGGCTGGAGGGAGCCCACGTGTAGCGGCGAAGACCCAGCGCAGCCAGGAATAAATGAATGAATGATTAATTGAATGAATGAATGAATAAATAAATAAATTTATATTAAAAAAAATTTAACTGGCAGCTGCCTGGGCTGGGGTTGGGGATGATGAGGGTGGGGGAGAGGAGGGATTGATCCCACCCAGAGATGCTGGGCTAAAGTGAAGATGAGGAAGAATCTAATTAAAAGATCTCAAATTAATTAAGAAACCATGGTAGTTGAGGGATGAGTCATCAGAGCACTGCCACAGAAATCACTTTCTAACATCTTCATCTATTGGAGAGGGGCTTTTCTCAAATCTGATTTCTCCATTTGGCTAAACTTAAATTGAAATTATGTGTGTGTGTGTGTGTGTGTGTGTGTGTGTATATATATATATAGTAGCTAATACAGTTTAACTGTACAATTACTCTTGTTCTAACTTGACTTTAATTTGTCACAGGTTATTTTTTATAGGTGACTGTAGTTGTGTTAGTTCTCGGATTTTAAATGTATTTCCATAATTTTTATGTTAGGGGAGGAGTTAAAAAACTGGTACTAAATTATCTTTAATATCTTATATTCACATACAGATTTACAGTGCTTATTTTTGGACTGAACAGTAAAGGTGAAAAGAACATTTAACCTTTTAATCTGCACAAATTCCCTGAGGAAGGCATTAGTATTTCTACTTAACAGCTAAAGAAACTTAACTTCCCTCTCTACCCTCTTTGTGACTCTGTGTGAGCTATTTATTCACATATGTTGTTCAGAGGGCATCAGGAGGAAGCAGGCAATTAGGAAACAATCTGAGTAAGGTAAACAAACGCCATATAGAATGCTACAGAGTTTGATTAAAATGATAACTCTTGACTTATATTTTTTTTTTTTAGTTGATTGAATTGAGGAAGTTGTTTAATTTCTTTGAAATTCAAATAAAATTAATGGCTATTGTCAGGATGGAGAAAATCTGCATAATGTTGTTTGCATATTAATTACTACAAAGTAACACTCTATAATGTTAATTATTGCTATTATTATTATTATAAAAAGAAAAATCTTAACTCTAGTGCTCTGAAATTATAACTATTGACTTTTAAGAGTAATGCAGAACACCAGATTCCTAACAACTTGGCTGTCCACACGTTTCTGTAGTACATGTGGCGGAGGCCTAGCAAATTTTGTCTTCACATTTGTTGTGAAAAAGAAATCCTTATGACTACCTGAGAGCTTGCTGTTTTGTTCTGAAGATTCAGTAAAAGCAAATGAAGTAAAGAGTGTGACTAAATATGACAGATAAAAATGGAAGAACTAAAAAAAAAAAAAAAAAGGAAGAACTATGCGTCAGACATGAAAACTCAAGAAGACCCGTGATATTCTTATATTGCTGTTTCTCTTAAGCTTCCCAGGGTACGCTAAATTTTTGCAAAAAGTCAGGAGGTTTAGAAACCACACAGAGAAACATTCCTTGGAAAGAGGAACTCTTCAATGGTCTAAGATTACAGATCCTTGAATTGGAATGGTATGCAGTTGAGTTTTCCATTCACAGTTCCAGGAAAAAATGGGATTTTTTTCCCATTAAGAATACTGTTATTTAGTTATTTTGAAGTATACAGTACATACATGCTTTTTTCTTAAACCACTAGATTTCATAAGAGGCACACATTTGAGTATTTCAAACCTTCTCTGTTGATTTTAGATCAGACGTGGGGCTCAACTGTAGATAAAATTTCATTTCAAATACAGTACAGAACAGAAGCAGAGACATCCATCATACGGCTCATAAAGTGCTTAAATTTACTATTTACTTCTTGGGAATGACTCAGCATTCATATTTATAATAACAAAATACTACACAACAACTGCCAATAAATATTGGAAAGGCTGACCTATCTAGATACAGTGCAGTAATTATTATATCCTGACGAAACTCTTAAGTCTTGATGGCAAAGAGAAAAGTGCTTTAAAACTTTAAAAGAATCTTAATTAAATAAAAAATTAGAGCATTGCCCTTTCAGTCAATTTTCCTTTTGCCCTACCAATTAAGTTGCTTAAGTTCTCTAAACCTCAGTTTATTTTCCTATAAAATAGGGAAAGTAGTAACAGCTCAACAAAAAGCACAGGATTCTTTCAGTTGCAAATGAGAGATACTCAGCTCAAAATGGCAAAAGGAAACAAAAATAATGCATTGACCCTCCAGGAGTAGCCTTGCATTGGTGTGGCTGGATTCCAGTTCAAACAATATCAGTGAGGACTCAGTCACTGCCATAGACTGAAAGCTTGTGTCCCCCGCAGAACTCATATCTTGAAACCTAATCCTCAGTGTGATGGTATTTGGAGGTGGGGTTTTCGGCAGGTGATTAGGGCATGAAGGTCTTGAGGTGAGCTGATAAAAGGTAGTGCGTTTTAAAAGAGACCCCAGTGGTTAAAACTTGGCAGTCCAGTGGTTAAAACTTGGCACTCTCACTGGCGTGGGCCTGGGGTTCAATCCCTGGTCAGGGAACTAAGATCCTGCAGGCCGTGTGGCGTGACCAAAATATAAATAAATAAATAAAAGAGACCACAGAGAGCACCCCTCCCCTTCTTGCATGTGAGGACACAGCAAGAAAATGACATCTATGAACTAGGAAGCAGGTTCTCACCAGATATGTCTGCCAAGCAACTTGACCTTGGACTTCCCATCCTCCAGAACTGAGAGAAATAAATTTCACCACCCAGTTTATGGTATTTTGCTACAGCAGTCCGAACAGACTAAGACCGTCACTCTCAATGCCGTGGCTCTGCCTTCTTCTGCTAGATCCAACTCTCAGGCAGGTTCTGCTCATGGGGTGAGATGGCCACCAAGAACTCCAGCTTATATCCAGCGAGCTTCAGAAAGAGAAGGTCTGTTTCTCAGCTGTTACAACAGTAGTTAAATCACTGATTGGCAATGACTCTGATTAGCATGACTTGGATGTTGTGTTTATCTCTGAATTACTCCTTGCAATAAGGCAGATGTGAAGTTTTATTGGCCCAGTCTAGGCTATATGTCCACCCCATAAATTAGAGGTATAGTCAGCTCCACTCAAACAGTAGGAACTTGAGAGTAGGTGAAGAGTAGCATTCTCCATAGAAAATCTGGGTGCTATGATGACAAATAAAGAGAATATATTAGGGTGACTATGATAATTAAATAAGATAATACATGTACATAAGATATTATGTGAACATAAGGGATTCTTATGTATTATGCCAGATGTTATTTAATTAGGATATCCCTAAAAAGACTGTTTTTTTTTTAAATAACGACATTTGAGATTTTGTAACTTGAAACATCTGAGTTCTACATCTCTTGAAGGTCTCTTTCAGTTTGCCAAATTCTCCTCTGTAGTTATGGTGGCAAATTCTCATAGAGCTGATGCAGGATTAAAGAACCACTAAGTATTGGAAAGCCTGACCTATCTAGATACAGTGCAGTAATTATTCTATCCTGACGAAACTTTTCTTAAGTCTCTATAGCAAAGAGAAAAGTGCTTCAAAACTTTAAAAGCTGTTGCAGGATTAAAGAACCACTAAGTATTATCTTTAACATAAGGATTTGAATTTCTCTGGAAGAATTAAGCAAGGCTTTGGCATCCAAATAACAATGTGTCTTAAATGAGTAGAAGAGACTAGTATGATCTTATTTTGGAATTACAAAATAAATGATACATTCTTTGAACAATAAATCTGCATGGGAGCACAAATGTTGACAATTGGTATTGTATACTTGTTATTTGAGCACTTACCTGAAAACTAGCTCTTTGATTTTGAATTGTTGTAGAGACTGGCTAGATGGTCATCTATCCTAGTTCCTATTCCTAGGCAGACACAGGGTTGGATTTAACAGCCTCCTTTTTTTTTTTTTAATTAATTAATTAATTTATTTAAGGCTGTGTTGGGTCTTCATTTCTGTATGAGGGCTTCCTCTAGTTGTGGCAAGAGGGGGCCACTCTTCATCGCAGTGCGCGGGCCTCTCACTATCGCGGCCTCTCTTGTTGCGGAGCACAGGCTCCAGACGCGCAGGCTCAGTAGTTGTGGCTCATGGGCCCAGTTGCTCCGCGGCATGTGGGATCTTCCCAGACCAGGGCTCAAACCCATGTCCCCTGCATTGGCAGGCAGATTCTCAACCACTGCGTCACCAGGGAAGCCCTAACAGCCTCTTTGCATTGGGTTGAGACCATGTGACTCTGTCTGGTCAATGGAATGTGGGCAAAGGTGATTTAATCTCCTTCTAGGCATATTCCTTAAAATATCTTGAGCAATTCTTCAGCCCCATCATCTAATATGACACCCTCAGAAGTCACATCTCTAAGATAGCAGATTTATAAAATTGCAGGAGCTTAAATCACTGAGCTAGCAGGAGCTCTGATAAGGGGAACCACTAGACCAACCTTGAAAGGTTTCAAGAGAGTGAATTTTGATCATATTAAATCTGATTTGGGGATTGTTTATTACAACCTGCTTAATCCAATGAGCGAGTCTAGAACAAAACAAAATGTCACTAATAATCACATTGTTTCATTTCTAGACAAATCTACATAGAAGTTCATGAATTTACCAGAGCAGCAATTGATTCAGGCTTCTCTAGACCTTAGAGGAAGTTTTCCTTATCTTTTCCATCTTCAGTATAAAAATAGCTGAAGAAATAATTAACAAATTTGACTCCTTTATTTATTAATTTTTAAAAATCAAACAATTACTATGCACCAAGGTTATGCCAGAAACTTACTAGATACCTGCAAACTCTCAAGCACAAGATAGCCACATTGAATCCGTTATCTTTCCCTATACCTTTGAATGACATCACCTAAGCACCCAGGCCAAATAATTGAGAATCATTCTTAATTCCTATTTCTCTTTAACTGGGTCCTGTAGACCTTACTCTCACATCATTCTTTAATCTTTACATTTCTCTCCATTCTTACCACCACTGTTTGGAAACATTTGTGACCTTGGATTAGGCAAGGATTTCTTAGATATGACAACAAAGGCATTATCCATAAAAGAAAACAAAATGGAAATGTTGAACTTCATCAAAAGAGAATGAAAGACAAGCCATAGACTGGAAGAAAATATTTGTAAATCAGATATCTGATAAAATAGTCTATTCAGAATATTTAAAGAACTCTCAAAACTCAACAATAAGAAAGAACTCAGTTTTTGTAAATGGGCCAAAGTTCTCCACAGATACTTTATAGGCCAAAGTATCTCAAAAGATACTTTGCAGCTAGTCAGCATGTGAAAAGATGCCCAACATCATTAGTCATTAGAGAAATGCAAGTTAAAACCACAATAGGGTACCACTACATACCTATTACAATTGTTAAAATGAAAGGACTGACCACACCAAGTGTTGACAAGGCTGTGGCAGAAGGAGAATTCTTATAAACTGCTAATGGGAATGTAAAATATTTGGAAAATATTTTGGCAGTTTCTGAAGACGTTAAATATATACCAATCACATGATCCAGACATTTTGGCTCTAGGTATTTACTCAAGAGAAATAACAGCATATATCTCTTCAAAAACCTGTACATGAATGTTCACAGAGGCTTTATTTGTAATTTTCAAAAACTGCAAATGACTTAAATATACATAAGCAGGTGAATGGATAAAAAATAAAATACAATCCACATTGACAAATAATGAACTGCTGATGCATGTGACAACACAAAACCATATTTGTATCCATGGAAAGTGCTTCACAGTTTGTTAATATTTTGCATTTCCTAATGTATGATGCTGTGAACTGAATGTTTATATCCTCCCAAATTCACATGTTGAAGCCTTAATTCCTAATATGATGGTATTTAGAGGTAGGAGTCTTTGGAAGGCAATCAGGTCATGAGGGTAGGGCCCTCATGAATGGGATTAGTGCCTTTATAAGAAAAGACACAAAAGAGATGATCTCTCTCTGTGTCATGTAAGGCTACAGTAAGAAGACAATGATTCTGCAAACCAGGAAGAGGATGGAGCCAGGAACTGAATCAGCCAGCACCTTGATCTTGGACTTCCCAGCTTCTAAAGCCAAAATTAAATTTCTGTTTTTTAAGCCATCCAGTCTATGGTATATTTGTTGCAGCAGCTGGAATTGACTAAGATATATGGATAGAGTCATCTCATGATAATGTAACTGTCATTTAGTAATGCAATGCTTATACAGTCTAGACCAGGGAGTGACAAACTCTTTATATGAAGGGCCAGATAGTATATATTTTAGGCTTAGCAGACCAGATTGTCACTGTCACAACTATTCAGTTCTGACTTAACCACACAAAAGCAGCTATAAACAATACATAAATGAATGGGGATGGCAGTGATCCAATAAAACTTTATTGAAACAGACAGTGAGTGGATTTGGCCCCCTGGTTTAGATTATTAGCACTGGTGTGAGTCTTTCAAACTTCCCCCTACTTGATAAGTTGGATCTGTGTCCTACTGGCCATTTGCCTAATTCATTGATCCTGGGTATCAGGAAAGTCATCAATGGATCTCAGCCATCTCTGTGGTGCCAAGAAGCCTGAGTTATCTGGGGACTTTTCCAATGTCAGTGAACAGATTCTTTATCTCACAAGATGCCAAAAGTCCATGAGAAGTGTGGTGGATTAAATATGACTGCAATTTTTTTTGTCCCCACCATGGAGAGGTGGTTTATTTCTGCTCCCCTTGAATCTGAGCTGGCCCTGTGATCACTTTAGCCAATAGAATGTGATGAAAGTGATACTGTACCAGTTCTGTGCCTAAACCTTAAGAAGGCCTTAGAATATTCTGATTTTATAATTTGGGAGCCCTGAGCCACTATGTAAGTCATCTTCTTACCCTATGAAGATACCATAAGCGGAGATCACATGGTAAACACACGTGAAGAGCTAGAGATCCTGAAACTAGATGGAGAGAGAGAGGCCTGACCATTCCAGCATCCAAAGCTAAGTTTGGCCTCACATCCATCCTTAACGAGGCATTAGAGTGGGCCATCTTGGGTGTTCTAGCCAAGTCAAGCCACAGATAACTGCAGACTCAGCCAACATGTGGAACAGAACTGCCCAGATTATCCCAGTCAACAAAGATAATAAAATAAAAGCTACTAAGTTTAATTAGCTGAAACAAGGAGATAAAAACATTGAATGAGACCTCCGTCTGAATGAAAGAATTAGAGTACGTTAGTGATTCTCAGAGTACGTTCTATGAGATGCCTATAAGTGTCCACAAAATAAGAACATAAGGGTTTCATGCTCAAGTAAGATGAAAACTACATTGTGAGTCAATATTAAACAGGTTTAATATTTACTGCAGAATTAATGTGTACATTTACTAATAAACATTATGAAACTCCAAGAGGAGGATGTAAAATTTGCCTGTGACTTTTTTTAAGGTGTACTTATTCACATCCTGAGGAAGAATTCCCAGAAGATATGATATCTAAGCTGTGTCCCGAACAAGAAATAAAGTCTGGAAGATGCTGGACAAGATGGTCTTAGTTTATTTCCAGCTCCAAAATGTCATTATCTAGAATCCATTATGAAATGGTCTCTCTCTCTAATACAAGCAGTAGAGCAAGCACATGGAGTTCCTGGTGGGTATCCAAGCCTCTCATACAGCCTTCACTCAGTTGCACTCATTATGGATAAAGGCTTCTGCTTTAAGCCACCCAGATACTTTTGACCTCCAATCCAAATTAATGCCTTGAAATGAAAATATGGTCATTGAGGATGGAAAATAAAACCCAAATCATGATCTAAGGTGTGAGACCTCAGCAAAAACTTTATACAAACTAAGCTTTTCTCATTTGGTATCATATTTCAAAATAATGACTCTGGTGACTCTCAATTTGAAAATAGGCTCAATGGGCTTTTCTTTTTTAAACTAGTGAAAACAAAAATGAAAACAGCATAACACTATCCAATCTCATTTACTTGTTAGGATATTATCTTAATTGCTTTACTCAACATCTCAGCACCAAATTTCATGAGTTAGTTGTCCATACAGTTTGCATTTCTCTCCTCTCTTGCCATTTACTCCACAGTCTACTACAATTTGGCCCCTTCCTCTCATTCTCAATTACTTTCAAAAATGGCACCTGCTCCCAGGTGAGCTCATCCAATCCCAAACTTTCAACTCTTACCTATGTACAACATGACTGAGAGTAACGAGTGTCCCTATTATCTATACTCCAGTCCACCTCCTGCCCATACCATAAGCCCAATACTCACACTCCAGACCTATACTGTCAACTGCCTATTTCTACCTGAATATCACACAGGTATAGAGAAACTTCTCCATCCCCAACAACAACATCAAAACTGTTCAAGTGTTTATTCATTGATTCAACTAATTTTTGTTGAGCACTACTCTGGGTGAAGAACTTTGCTGGATATTAGATTCTGGCTGTGATCAGGACTCTATCCTTGGGGAGCTTATAGTCCAGTGGTGGAGATACATAAATAACCAGAGATAAATAACCAAGTCTTCCACTTACAGGGGAAAACACAAGTTTCTATGTGAGCACCTAGGAGGGACCCTTCATTCAGCCTTGATAGTGATGGTGGGGAGGTTGGAGAAGGGTGGTATAAAGGCATTCCAGAGATAAAAATAATTAAGTCAAGTCTTTAAGGATAGCTACGGCAGATAAAGGAGAAGAGAACAGCAGCCAGCCAGAGGAGGTACCTTTCTGGCAGACTTACAGGGAAGAGACTAAGTCACGTACTCACAGAACAGCAAATCATTCTGCACGGCTGGACCAGTGAATGACGGTGGATGAAGAGTAACAGGAGAGGAAGCACAGGTGGAGGAAGAGCTGCTTTTACAGAACACAGGTTCATTGACCACGTTGATACTGTACAGCAGTTACATGTTTTCTTTTGCTTTTTTCCTTGTAGATGGAATATTTTAAATACATATTCCATGTTTCTAATACAGTTAAACAAACTTCTACCCTGTGACCCAGAATTCTATTCTCAGGTATTTACTCAAGAGAAAGGAAAACACATTATGTCCACACAAAGACTTGTACAAGACTTTCCAAAGCAACTTTATTCATAATAGCCCTAAACTGGAAAGAACCCAAATGTCTGTCAATGGGAGAATGAATAATTGTGGTATATTTAAATAATGGAGTCATAGTCATAAAACAGAGCAAGGTACCAAGACATGCAACAACATAGTTGCCCCTCAAAATCACTATGCTGAGCAAAGTGAGACAGATACAGATCACATACTATACGATCCAATTTATATAAAGTTCAAGAATAGGCAAAATATATTACAGTGACAGAAATCAGAAAATGATTGCTCTGGGTGTCAGGGTGGATGGGGAAGGGGAAATCGATAGGAAAGAGACAAAGGGAATTTCCTGGGATGGTGGAAATATTCTTTCTCCTGTTTTAGGTGGTGGTTACATGGGTTTAGTCAAAACTCATTGTGTTAAACTCTATGATCTATGCATTTTATTGAATGATAATTATACCTCCGTTTTTTAAAATGCCAACAAGAATATTTCTTTCAAGAGTCTAAGGATAATAATACTGTTTGCCCACAGAAAAGCTGCTCAAGTCTTGCAGTGTGGTCCATTACAATATAATGACCCTAAAATATATTCTTAAAGTCATGGAAGAGAACTATAAACACAAATCTAGGTGTAAAAAATTTACTCAAGAAGATGATAAAGCATAAATACTTTTTTTGTTTTGTGGCCTCACCGTGCGGCATATGGGAATCTTAGTTCCCTGAGCAGCGATTGAACCTGCTCCCCATGCATTTGAAGTGTGGAGTCTTAACCATGGGACCGCCAGGGAAGTCTCAGACTTCCCTGTCATTTTAACTGCAATTTGTAGATGTTTTGGAACTTTTCAATTTAAAAAATCCTGAGAAATCAATGACTTCCATGAATTAATTTATTAAAGCACTGAGAAAAAATCCAGATGAAAAAAGACTATAAAAGAAAATTGAGTGATAAAATCAACAGAAATTCTTTTAATATCAAGAAGTAAATTATAAAAAAACATCTTTCAGATAATACAAAGAGCAATAATTCATTAAGAGGAAGAGATAAGTTTTGAATTAAAAGTACTAAACAGGCTATTTATTCTTTGATAATCTAATTAATGAAGAAGAGTGAATTACATGAACTTCTTGGAAAAATATTTAAATGTCTTTCAAATTAGATACACAACACTGGCTTTGATGGAGACAAAATCAAATTCACAATATACCATTATAAAAAGGACACGAATGACTAGCTGATTCACAACCATCATCAATTGAAAGAGTATTTAAAATTATTCATACATCAGAAATTTTGCAGTGCCCTGGAATCTTACAGCTCTTACAGCTTACGTATGAAAGAAACTTGATTGAGTTTTTTCTCTACTTGACAATTCTGAAAATTTACTTTTAATTATGAATAAGTTGTGAACCAGAAAGAAAACAAACAAGCATACCAGAGGAATAACTGAATTATCATTCTATGGGAAATGATATAACAAAATTCTTGTCATGTGGTCAACAATATGCAACCAAAATGTAGGACAAATAGAATTATAGATGTGAACCAGGTAGTTAACTAATAAAAAATATAGTTTTTTCCCCTAGAGTTTGTGATATTTCTGGAATTTGTCAGAATTTTAAAACTTGTAATTTGTTGTGATTTCTCTTTGAGATAAATATTCACTTTCACTCTTAATTTTGTATTTGTAATTTTGTATTCTTTTCTTAAAATGCAGATCCAAAATTACACTAGTGGAAGGCCCTACCACACCTGGACCCAACTGCTGTTTTTAGATTTTGTGTTCTTCAAGGTCGTGGGTTGTGATCCTTTTCTCTTTGTATTCCTGGCACACTGCCTGACAAAAAGTAGGAGCTTAACAAATATATGTGCAATTAAATGGAGTGGGGGAAATAATCTGATAGCTTAGTATAAAGCAAAACATCATTGATGGAGGGGGCACTGCAGATACATCAGATCACAACCTAAATTCTCTCCAGGGAACAAATATCCTTTTACTTCTTGGGATACCGGCCTGGAAGACTCTAATTTTTAAGACGGTTTATCCAATCCAGCCCTCCTGTAACTTCACCCCTGCAAGTGCTACTCAGTTAAAATTAAAAATTAAATATAGCATTCTGTACATTGCCTTATCTCTAACTTCCATGTGAGGACATAAACTGAGTACCTTTCTGGTTTCATAATGTTTTGGGAAAATATTACAAAAGGGTAAGTAAGTTTTGAGCCTTTGCTGTACATTAAACTATATCCTGAATAATTTAGTTATCTATCTTTGCATTGCAAAACCTAATGAAAACTGTTTTGTAACGCAATTAAATTGATAGTCGTTGTAAGTCCCAGTTTGCTAGGTGAACTGAAGTTATTTGTTACTTTTTCACAATTAGAAATAGAAGTGGTAGAATTACCAACCTATGGGTTTGCTTGAGAAGCTGTTTAGTCAGGCAGTACCACCATTATTCTATCCCAACAGATGTGATGCTATTTTTAAAGACTTCTGGGAAAGGGAGATTCCCTCACCTCCCTCAGCAACCCGTTCTGATGTTTAACAGCACTTGCTGCCAAGGATGCTGGTTCTCTGAGCCTGGCTGGAGTATTTTTACGTTTCTGTGTGTTGGTGTTTTTCCTTGTTCCCATTTCCTCCTTTCATATTTCTTTTATCCCCTCCCTTCTTTGCCCTTTTTTCCATTAATTTTGCTGGTAGACACCTTTTAATTTTTTTTTGCAAATAAAAAGGAAATTTTAAATTGCCTAAAATCTAAAATAAAAGCAAAACAGGTAGAATATTAATTTAGGTGTCACATATACTTGGGATGGAAATGAGTTTTAACTTAAATTTTGTGCAAATGATACACAGGCATTTGGTAATCTGTCACTCTGCATCTACTACCCATTTATGAACTTGGCTGTGTTGAGGACATATACCATTTTATTGAAACACATTACATTTTGGTAGATTTAAACATTTCAACATATGTATAATTTCATTTTAGTCTTTAGTCTCTTCTGAATCTCTCCAAATTTCCATATTTTTCATTCTTTTGATGAGCTCTGAACTGGAAATGAAACTCTAACAGAGGTCTGGGTAGTGCTAAACATCTTGGGCAGAACGCCTTTCATCTTTACCTCGTTAATTTACAGTTTTTACCTGTGAATCCATCAATACATGTAGTACATAGCTGACCAATAATTCTTAAACACCCAGCTGGCTAAGTCTCATAGGAGAGGTGCGATTTGACAGATGCCAGGAAAATACTGGTGTTTTGAAATAGTTCTCATTATCAGACACCTGACTACTTGAAATTTCACTGTCAGTGATTTATTTAATTGGAACTGTTTCTTTGTGGGACCTTTGAAAATGGAAGACTTCCTAGAATTATAAGACTTTAATCAACTTAGTCCAAGAAATCAGCACCTGGCCAGAAGAGTGTCTGATAGATGGCTGGGACTGGAGAGATGAAGAGAGAGGGTGACCATACATGCCAGTTGGCCCTGGACTGTCTTGGTTCACGCCAGTTGCTCAATCTTGTTTATTCATAGCTTCTCCTTTCACTCTCAAATATATGGTCACTTCAGTAAAGTCAATCAAAGGGAAATGTGGTTACTAAACGCATTTGTGAAGTCTGGGCCATAGCTCTCGAGCCCTTACTCCTGGACTTCAATCTCAGCTCTCACTTGCTGGCTGGCTCGTTATGGGTAGGTTATTTAACTTCTCTTGCTCTCAGCCTCCCCACAGACCAACAGGGACCTAACATCAACTGTCTTTTGGATGTGTCTAGTAATGATGCTGCCGACATTAATATTGGAAACTCCTGTTTTGCCCGGGCTTGGCATTTCTACACTGCTCAAACCTACCAAGACAGATCGTTTTCAACTCTAGAGTCACTCTCTATCTTGTTATTTGCATTTCATTTCTTTTTGTTTTCCTAAATTTTACCTTTTTAAATGTTCTTTTATACATACCAAGGGACTGGTCACACTTATAATCTGTGCCATTCTGTTTGGCGCTTACTTTCGCCTTCATCTATGTTATTGGCTATGGTTCTGTGTGTGTTTACTCTGCCCTTCCTACCTTATTGTAAGTTTCTTGAAAGCAGAAAGATTCATCTTGCCTTTTCCCAGAACCTAGAGCAATATGAAGAACAATAAAGAACAGATTCGTGCGGCTTCACTGAGTTAAAACCCTAGGCTATATAGCACTCTCAGCTTCATTCTCAAATTATTTTCGCCGAGGATGAAAGGCACCGAAACGATGGCCATCTGGTAAAGGGTGTCTAATAGCTTAAGAGAGGCCCAAACATTCTTAAAAAGTGTAGGCATTGCATCTTTCAAGATTGAGATTCAAAATAAAAACAACTTTGATAGCGACAATTTCTTTGCAACGCAAACTGAGAAAATGAGTCTGCCTTGAACTAGAGGAAACTTCTACAGAGTTTGAGCTGCGTCTCCATGGTTCATTGGGTTCTTAGCCTTCTCACTGGGCCTGCCAATCAAGACACTTAGGAGAGTGTTTTTTTGGCAGACAAGCTCTGACTACTTGAAATGAGGCAGACATCACCAGAGCATTTCAGAGGCCAGACAACAGATGGTAATAGTACATTTCAACTATTAGAAGTTTGGATCAGAAAGATAAAGGTGAAGGCCTTATCTCATTTGTCAAATGATGTAATTCATTATTGAATCAGGACAAACCAGTTAACATCTGAAGTATAATTTTGGTTGCTATTTATAACACACTCACCGGTTCATTTGGCTTAACTGGCTTATTTAATTGTGTGTAGCATTTCGCAAAAAGGTTGGGGAGAGTGAGGAAATGACCTATGCAAATCGCAGTTCTGGATAAATCAAAACTTTTCTTCAAGGGCCAGTTAAACATTAGCATGTTTGAGTTACTTGATGAAATTATATTTTATTTAAAATAATTTGAAGCAGGAAACTCTCCAAGCAAATTTAGTGAGCTTTGACAATATGTGTAGGATTTTGGTGCCATAGTTTTTCAGAACGAAAGTGCACACAAAAAGTACTCATATTCAGACTCACAAAAAGAGAGGGTGGTGATAAGTGAGTCAATTAATCTTTTAAAACATTGTTACCAAAAGAAAAAATGAAGATGTTAGCAGGTCAGGGTATCTACACTGGGAAATCTCTATTTCTTACTGAGAAGTGAATAAGTTTAGTCTTGAAGAACTTTAGAGGATAAAATCTTGGTAATGCTGGCATTGACTCCAGAAAGAAGAGATCATATGATCAATCAGATACTAAATGTTTTATAACTATCACACTATTTACCAATGGAGTTATCATTATCATCATCACCATCATGGCTAACATGTATGTGCCAGGCAATGTTCTAAGAATTTCTACCTGTCTTAATTCATTTTATTCTCTCAAAAATTCTGTGAGGTAGGTGCTCTTAGTATGCCCATTATAAAGATGAGGAAACTGAGGACACATAGATAGTAAGAATTACAGAATATTAGAGTTAAAAGGACACTTTGGGCTCACATTGTTCAACTCTCAGTTTATAAACAAGGATTCTTAGGCCCAGAGATTAATGGCTTACTCAGAGTCACATAAGAAGTTAGTGGCCAAGCCACAGATATTTATATAAACAACCAGCACATATTAAGTGCTTACTGCATGCCACTTATCTGTTGCAGTAACACTGAAATAAATACTATTGTCCCAATTTTGCAGGAGAATAGGCTCTCAGAGATGTTAAGGTATTCGTGCAAATTGACC
The DNA here is from genome assembly GCF_963455315.2 of Globicephala melas. NCBI lineage: Eukaryota > Metazoa > Chordata > Mammalia > Artiodactyla > Delphinidae > Globicephala > Globicephala melas. The sequence continues at coordinate 67,213,798 of NC_083327.1, read as the reverse complement.
TCAGGTAAATGAGGGTTTTCGGATTTGGACTTGGGTCTCTCACTAGAGGTCTTAATAATATCAGTAGACTGCCTTCCAAATAGGACCACCTCTCCTGTGTGTGCTTTCCCCTGTACCAGCTGGCCTCCTCCTTAGGCTATAAGCAGCTGCATGTTAATCTCTGATCTTGTGAGGTCTGATGAGGGAGGAAGCAGTTCATGGGATCCTGGAATGATTGAAGAAATAAACCAAAATGAGTGGCAGCTTCTCTTCTAACTTCTGAACAACCTAAACCAGTAAGAGCCTTTCCATTTTTTCCATATAAAACCAAACCTCCATAATAATAGAAAATTCAACCATATAGCGTTATGCTTTCAGACATTTTGATATTTAAAATCATGCAAATTTTCTTCATTTCTGCTTTCATTTAGTTTTTTTTTTTTTTTGGGGGGGGGTGCTTTTTGCAAACACTGCTATTATATTTACGTGAATGAACCTAGTGATGAAATCACTTATTGAGAACTTAAACTCAAATGTAAGTTGTCTTGTTTTTTTCCTTCCTCAAATTTCACCCTGACAATGAAATTTAATATTTCCCAGCATGTATATCTCACAGTGTTTGTTTTCAAATAACATCATGGTTCTAATTAATAAGGGATGTTTTAAAGGTGATAACTGGCTATTTGTTTTTAGCATATATTTGTTTCTACACAGTAAATATTAGAAATGCTTTTTAAAATGAAAAATATATATTGTTGACTAAAGAGAAGATATATATGTGTGCATATATATATATACCTGAAATTTGTTTTGAATGTTTGAATTTTATTTATTTTTTTATACAGCAGGTTCTTATTAGTTATCCATTTTATACATATTAGTGTATATATGTCAATCCCAACTGAAATTTTATATAATCACATTTTTTGTAGTTACACACACATGAAAATGTTGGTTTTCTAAGCTGCCCAGCCAAATATCACATTTTCTGTATAAAGGGGAAAAATTGAAAAATTAGATTTTCAAGAGCAAAGTGAATTTGGGAGTTGCTTCATTGACATGGAGACATAATTTGAACTTAAGTATTCGCTAATAAGAGAAAGTTACCCTTAATAGATATTCAGAAGGCTATTATTTTTACTCATCTACTTTGATAACACAATGAATGTCTGAGACAAGCTGGGGGTGGTAACCAAGGGCTTCATTTATCTGAAATCAGAAGTGCCCATAATGAGTTGGCAGGGCTGTGGGCAACATTATGTGTTTCCCAGTTCTTTCTAATTAGCCGTAGAAAAATGTGAAGAATAGCACCCACATTATCCAAATTCTCTTTAGGATTTGCTACCTTAAAAACTATTTTCCTTTTGTTATGTTCAAAGTGTATAATTACGCTTTCAGAAAGTCCTCTGCTTTGGAATTCTTTCCTTGCTGACCTGCCACCCAGTTGCAAGTCATATCCAGCAGCCACTACTTATTTACTGAAGGTTCTTTACGGGAAAAGTTTTAAAAGTTAGTTAAAAGCATATATCATACATATATTTTTTAAATCTCCAATGTCTGTCCCCTTTTTTTAAGTCACTTACCCCAAAAAGGCATGTTCCTCTGGCTCCTGGTGGCTTCTCTTACATCATCTGTCACGATTCTCAGAGCTTCTTCTTGTCTTAGGGACTTTACACCTTCAGTTCCCTCGTCCTGGGGCTCTCTTTCCCTGCTCTTAGGTCAGTTCTCAGCGCAAATGTCACCTCTGTGGATACTCCCCACCCCCATCCAGTATTTCTCTACCTTATCTATCTACTGTCTATCGATTACCTTGTTTCATTCTTCATGACTTTTTTCATGATTTAGAACTATCTTGTTAACTTGTTTACTATCAGTTCCCCAACCAGATTGTGAGCCCCACAGAGCCCAGAGGCCTCGTCTGCCTTGTTTATCCCTATATCTCTAGCTACCAAATAGTACCCACCACATGGGCACTTGATACATTAATTTTGGGAACAAAAAAATAGATACATGGATAGATGATAGATGTCTTCCACTCAAAAACTAATCTATGGAGATAGAAGTTAGAATGCTGATTACCTCAGGGGTATAATAACTGGGAAAAGCCACAAGAAATCATCTTGCAGTGTTAAAAACATCCTCCATCTTGATCAGGGTAATGGTTATACAAACGCACACATAGGTATATGCAAAAAGCGATCTAGTTATATACTTACAATGTGTTCTTTTTTTTTTTTCGGTACGCGGGCCTCTCACTGTCGTGGCCTATTCCTATTACTTGTCTGCACTGAAATGAGTGCTGAAGACAAAAGATAAATAAAAGGAGGAACTAGCATTTAGAGAACACCTACTAGGAGCCAGGCAATTTGCTAGACACTGTACACAAATTACAATAACGCTGCATAGTAAATATTTCTACCTCTATTTTACAGATAAAGAAACTGATACTCAAAGTTTTAAAAATAATTTGCTGAATTCCCAGCCAGTAATTGGTATATCTAGAATTTTTGAGGAAGGTCTTTTTTTTTTTTTTTTTTTTTGCGGTACGCGGGCCTCTCACTGTTGTGGCCTCTCCCGTTGCGGAGCACAGGCTCTGGACGCGCAGGCTCAGCGGCCATGGCTCACGGACCCAGCCGCTCCGTGGCATGTGGGATCTTCCCAGACCGGGGCACGAACTGCATCGGCAGGCCGACTCTCAACCACTGCGCCACCAGGGAAGCCCCAATGTGTTCATTTTGTGTACCTAAATTTAAACATAATACTAACTGATGTATCAGTCCAATGAGGCCCAGTCTGTGTGCATGGCATTTCGTAAGCTTGGTGCTTTGCCGGGCAACCCTAATGCTCAGGACAAAATCTTTGATTGTGCGAAAGTAATTATTGCCTTAAAGGACAGACCTAAGATCAACAGCAGAACAGGCTGCTTTCCCAAAGCCACATATTATTCTTTTTAATGTAGATCTGTTTTAACTCTGACCCTATCTGTGTCATTATAGGAGACTTTATTTGGCTAAGGCCATGCCAGGGCTCGTACATAGCGGCCAGGGAAAGGTAAGAAGGCAGGTGTAAAACACTACCTTTAAAATTTATTGTATTTATTCACCCCAATGCATAGTTGACACAGTCTCTGCTAATTGAGGATTCCACAGTCTAGATCAGGAGAAATAATTAGAAGACAATGATAGATAAAATTAGAGGGCACTAGGGGGACATGAAGTATGTCAGTTTGCTGGGACAGAGCCTTTTGACATATTCATCTATATAGGCAAGAATGTCAATGGGAAATGACATACTGAATAAGTGCCTCCTCCATAAAAAATTTTTAAAAAGAATAAACCAAATAATTAGCTTTCCGGTACTGCTATACTCTATGAAAATCAATGAGAATGGTCTCATCTATGTAGGTGGACTTTTCAGATAACTGAATCTTAACCCTCTTAGCTACAAAATATTTTTAAAATAACTTTAATTTTCTCTTGTGGAAATCTTTCTAAACGATCATGGATTTCTTCCTTTCCTTATGCAAAATGTATTGCTATGACACACTCCTCTCCATGGTTTGAGCTCATGATGCACACTGATGGTTGCATGGGACCATCTCAGTGGTTATGCCCTGCACTGTGTTGCTACTGAAGTAACAGCTTGATGAACGCCCCTGCTGAACATCTATGTAATTTTGCTATCTCCTGCTTTGCTGAGAGTGTTCTCCTCTGGGTCTCAGCTAATATCCTCTACTAGTAGATCTCCTCTGACGTAAGGCTTTTAACATGCTACCTTATTTTACATAAAGTGTCTAGCTAAGGGCCTGAGTCACTACTCAAGCTCTGTGACAACTATTTGACTTCTTTTTCTCCTCTTAACTCAGATTCCAAGCTATATAAAAGAGGGTCAGATCTGATCAGTGGATAGATAGGGAGTGGGTCAAGTCACTATTCTCAGAAATAACCTAAGTGTAAGGATTTAGGTACCAATAAAAGGCTTCATTGGATAAATTCAAGAAAAACACTTTTTTCCCTAAAACGTTTTAAGGCTGATAATGGGAAAAAAATTCTTCTCATTTCTGGGCATACAGCACATTGAATTTATATAGCATAGGTTTAAACCAAAATCTCTATCCCCTTATCCATAACCATTATTATTATTTTTTTAATATCTTTATTGAAGTATAATTGTGTGTTAGTTTCTGCTTTATAACAAAGTGAATCAGTTATACATATACATATATCCCCATATCTCCTCCCTCTTGCGTCTCCCTCCCTCCCCCCCTCCCTATCCCACCCCTCTAGGTGGTCACAAAGCACCGAGCTGATCTCCCTGTGCTATGCGGCTGCTTCCCACTAGCTATCTATCTTATGTTTGGTGGTGTATATATGTCCATGCCACTCTCTCACTTTGTCACAGCTTACCCTTCCCCCTCCCCATATCCTCAAGTCCATTCTCTAGTAGGTCTGTGTCTTTATTCCCGTCTTACCCCTAGGTTTTGCATGACCTTTTTTTTTTCCCCTTAGAGTCCATATACATGTGTTAGTGTACGGTATTTGTTTTTCTCTTTCTGACTTACTTCACTCTGTATGGCAGATGCTAGGTCCGTCCACCTCACTACAAATAACTCAATTTCGTTTCTTTTTATGGCTGAGTAATATTCCATTGTATATATGTACCACATCTTTTTTATCTATTCATCTGTTGATGGACACTTAGGTTGCTTCCATGTCCTGGCTATTATAAATAGAGCTGCAATGAACATTTTGGTACATGACTCTTTTTGAATTATGATTTTCTCAGGGTATATGCCCAGTAGTGGGATTGCTGGGTCATATGGTAGTTCTATTTTTAGTTTTTTAAGGAACCTCCATACTGTTCTCCATAGGGGCTGTATCAATTTACATTCTCACCAACAGTGCAAGAGGGTTCCCTTTTCTCCACACCCTCTCCAGCATTTATTGTTTATAGATTTTTTCATGATGGCCATTCTGAATGGTGTGGGATGATATCTCATTATAGTTTTGATTTGCATTTCTCTAATGATTAATGATGTTGAGCATTCTTTCATGTGTTTGTTGCCAATCTGTATATCTTCTTTGGAGAATTGTCTATTTAGGTCTTCTGCCAATTTTTGGATTGGGTTGCTTGCTTTTTTGATTTTGAGCTGCCTGTACATTTTGGAGATTAATCCTTTGTCCGTTGCTTCATTTGCAAATATTATCTCCCATTCCGAGGGTTGTCTTTTCATCTTGTTTATGGTGTCCCTTGCTGTGCGAGAGCTTTTATGTTTCATTAGGTTCCATTTGTGTATTTTTGTTTTTATTTCCATTTCTCTAGGAGGTGGGTCAAAAAGGATCTTGCTGTGATTTATGTCATAGAGTGTTCTGCTTATGTTTTCATCTAAGAGTTTGAAAGTGCCTGGCCTTACATTTAGGCCTTTAATCCATTTTGAGTTTATTTTTGTGTATGGTGTTACGGAGTGTTCTAATTTCACTATTTTACATGTAGCTGTCCAGTTTTCCCAGCACCACTTATTAAAGAGGCTGTCTTTTCTCCACTGTATATTCTTGCCTCCTTTATCAAAGATAAAGTGCCACATGTGAGTGGGTTTATCTCTGGGCTTTCTATCCTGTTCCATTGATCTATATATCTGTTTCTGTGCCAGTACCATACTGTCTTGTTTACTGTAGCTTTGTAGTATAGTCTGAAGTCAGGGAGCCTGATTCCTCCAGCTCTGTTTTTCTTTCTCAAGATTGCCTTGGCTATTTGGGGTCTTCTGTGTTTCCATACAAACTGTGAAATTTTTTGTTCTAGTTCTGTGAAAAATGCCAGGGGTAGTTTGATAGGGATTGCATTGAATCTGTAGATTGCTTTGGGTAGTACAGCCATTTTCACAATGTTGATTCTTCCAATCCAAGAACATGGTATATTTCTCCATCTATTTGTATCATGTTTAAATTCTTTCATCAGTGTCTTATAATTTTCTGCATACAGGTCTTTTTTCTCCTTAGGTAGGTTTATTCCTAGGTATTTTATTCTTTTTGTTGCAATGGTAAATGGGAGTGTTTTCTTAATTTCACTTTCAGATTTTTCATCTCTAGCATAGGAATGCTAGAGATTTCTGTGCATTAATTTTGTATCCTGCTACTTACCAAATTCATTGATTAGCTCTAGTAGTTTTCTGGTAGCATCTTTAGGATTCTCTATGTATAGTATCATGTCATCTGCTAACACTGACAGCTTTACTTCTTCTTTTCTGATTTGGATTCCTTTTATTTCTTTTTCTTCTCTGATTGCTGTGGCTAAAACTTCCAAAACTATGTTGAATAATAGTGGTGAGAGTGGGCAACCTTGTCTTGTTCCTGATCTTAGTGGAAATGGTTTCAGTTTTTCACCATTGAGGACGATGTTGGCTGTGGGTTTGTCATATATGTCCTTTATTATGTTGAGGAAAGTTCCCTCTGTGCCTACTTTCTGCAATTTTTATCATAAATGGATGTTGAATTTTGTCAATAGCTTTCTCTGCATCGATTGAGATGATCATATGGTTTTTCTCCTTCAGTTTGTTAATATGGTGTATCACACTGATTGATTTGCGTATATTGAAGAATCCTTGCATTCCTAGGATAAACCCCACTTGATCATGGTGTATGATCCTTTTAATGTGCTGTTGGATTCTGTTTGCTAGTATTTTGTTGAGGATATTTGCATGTATGTTCATCAGTGATATTGGCCTGTTGTTTTCTTTCTTTGTGACATCTTTGTCTGGTTTTGGTATCAGGGTGATGGTGGCCTTATAGAATGAGTTTGGGAGTGTTCCTCCCTCTGCTATATTTTGGAAAAGTTTGAGAAGGATAGGTGTTAGCTCTTCTCTAAATGTTTGATAGAATTTGCCTGTGAAGCCATCTGGTCCTGGGCTTTTGTTTGTTGGAAGATTTTGAATCACAGTTTCAACTTCAGTGCTTGTGATTTGTCTGTTCATATTTTCTATTTCTTCCTGGTTCAGTCTTGGAAGGTTGTGCATTTCTAAGAATTTGTCCATTTCTTCCAGGTTGTCCATTTTATTGGCATAGAGTTCCTTGTAGTAATCTCTCATCATCCTTTGTATTTCTCCAGTGTGAGTTGTTACTTCTCCTTTTTCATTTCTAATTCTATTGATCTGAGTCTTCTCCCTTTTTTTCTTGATGAGTCTGGCTAATGGTTTATCAATTTTGTTTATGTTCTCAAAGAACCAGCTTTTAGTTTTATTGATCTTTGCTATTGTTTCCTTCATTTCTTTTTCATTTATTTCTGATATGATCTTTATGATTTCTTTCCTTCTGCTAACTTTGGGGTTTTTTTTTGTTGTTGTTCTTCTTTCTCTAATTGCTTTAGGTGTAAGGTTAGGTTGTTTATTTGAGATGTTTCTTGTTTCTTAAGGTAGGAATGTATTGCTATAAACTTCCCTCTTAGAACTGCTTTTGCTGCATCCCATCTTACCCATTATTTATCCATCCTCCCAAATATATCAATTTCTTTAGAACTAGAAATTGAGGTTTTGCCCTAAGAAACCACTCAATAGCTTGGGAGGAATGCAAAGGTCCTTGATAAGCTCTTTCCCCTATTTTTCTCCTTTCTGCTCCCCTCTCTTCCTGTTCCCTCCCTTCTGACCCTGCTGGATTGCCAGGAGTTCAAATTTCAGAATCTGTGGTTAGAAGGGGATCCCTTTGTTGTTTGGATGAGGAAGTGGAGGCCTAGAGAGGGAAGACAAGTCTCCCTCTAGCTCAAGGTGAGAGTGGGACATATACTTTGGGCTGACAGAGCCACCCACCTCACTGCTCCCTGAGAAGCGCAGATCATCATGGTGCCCTCTCCATGGGTCCTGAGCAGAGGCATCCTCAGTGGGTGCCAAAGACCTTGTTCTGCTTTGCCTCTCTCTCACTTCATATTTCCACAACTTTTCCCCTTTAGTCTATGTCCTATTCCTAGACCTCTAGTTTAGCCCATAGCAGTTCTGTCCAAGCTTTGGCCTCTCTGTCTTACCCAGGCCCCCAATATCATTCCCATTTTTGCTTTATCAAGATAAATCAGTGTGCGTCCTAAGGTAGCTGTCACTCTGGAAAGGCAATTTAATAAATTAATCTCTCATAAGAAGTTAATGACTTATTAAGAGCTTAAGATATTAAGACCTCACTATTTGTATTTGGCTCGAAATGGAAGATTTCTATAGGTGCAAAGCCTTAACCCCAAGTGATGACTGTTGAGTGAAGGAATTTCAGCTACGACTTATTTTGGAGTGGGGAGGTGATGGAAGAGAGTAGAGTGGGGAAGGTCTAATTTGATGTTGTTAAATTATTAATGAGGCATTGTAAGCCTACGTTTCCCTATATCTAAGGGGGCATTTGGGCTTCAGTAATCCTGGACAGAGTCCTACTCCTGCTACTGACTGTTTCCTAATCTGATTTTTTTGTTCTTTACTCTTCAAGAAGGTTTTCCATGAGAAACCACTGAACTTGGTTTAGGATAACTTAGGATAAAGACCAGATGTGTGCAGCCCTTGAGTGCTCTCAAGAATGAAGAAGCTAGTTTCCCTAGCAGCTTGCACTGCTGAAATGTGCAGTACCCTTTCAGAAACTGTGGACATGGCTAGTCCCAAGCTAAACCAGAAAATCATCAAAGTTTGTTTGCATCTTGTTCATCCCCATCAACTAAACTCTCCCTCACCCTTTTCTCCCCTGTACATTCCTAATTCTGTTCTCCAGCAGGCCTTCATCCGCTCTCCATCCTTCCCATCCCCAGGGCTGGTTTATTCACTGGGGCCTTTTCTTTTCTAACATATTTTTACAAAGATGAAATCTGGTTAAAATAAGATCCAAGAGAATGTCTTTGAAGAATAAAAAGGGCCAACTTGTCAAAAGGGATCACATGAAACCTGAGGAATGTGATAAAGAGGGGAGAAGGGGGTTCTCAGGCAGCCAGCCAGCCCCAGATCAGTCTTAGGGGTAAAGTGTAAAGCAGTGGTTCTCAAGCTTAAATGAGAATAGGAGTCAGGGGAATCTTATTCACTTAGGAGTTTCCCAGGCCTAACATTGAGGATTCTGATTTGTAACTTTAGGGGACACCCCAGACTTTTAAATAGGCATTTCAAGAAACATTGCTACAGGTGGTCTTTGGAATATACCTAGAGAAACTCTGGAGTGTGGGGTGACATGTGTTTGGTTGGATATCTCTGGGCTCCACCCACCCTGCAAAAGGCAGGAGGATCAGAGCTTTATCCTTCATCCTAACAGATGCCACCTTGTGTCTCACTCAATAAGTCTGGCTTTAGCTGATTTGCCCTTAATTACCACCCCCTCCTTCCACTCCCCAACCAAAGGAGGTTATAGTGGGATAAAGAGACTGGTCTGCATTACAGTGGCTTGTATCCTAGTAACAATTCAACAGACAGGCTGATTCTCCCTCAAGATTCTTTTCTTCAACTAATTTTTGGAGGCCTAAGTCTTCTTCACACCACACAAATCATGATTCTGCTTAATTTTTCTCCATATACCAATTAAAGCAGATGAGTAGGAAGTGGGAGATCCATTAGAAGGCAGTTCTAAATCATGCCTCTTTATTAAGACCCAAGGCTATAGTCCATTTATTCATCAGAATCCCATAGCAGGTACCCCTTTAGTATTTTATGGATATATATATATATTTTATTCAACGCTTACATTTTATTTTCTGAAGTTTATCATTTTTACAAAACAGAACAAAAAGCAGGTATCAAAAACAGCAAAGAGTTTACAGAATTTCTGCACCAGTTTTCACACAAGTCAGTGATTATGAAACTGGTGTCTAATGTAAATAGTAGATACAGTCTGACTTCCTTCTTGGTCATAAGCATTCAGGTGGTTTGTTTTAGAGCTACTGAATAATTACTTTTCATAAGCGATGGTCATCTTTTGAGAACCGATTTGGTTTGTCCAACAAAGTAAACACTTTTTGATGTGTGGCATTTTCATTTAAAAAAAATAACACTGAGCTAAAATACAGAATGTGTATGTGTTTGGATCCTAACCAAATCTTTTGAGATCCCAATTACCCTGAAGAACACTGAAGACATTTATAGGACATATTAAATACTAGTTATATACCTCATAATGTTGAAGGCAGCTACTATAATTCTAAAGAAAATAGCATTTCATTCAGAGGCTGTCCAGAGTTTGAACTACGTCATAGTTTCCACATCCTTTCTGATTTGGAGTAGTTTCCCCAAATAGGGCCATATTATTAGAAAAAAAATTGTATGCTCATGCCAAACAGGGTCTGGCATTTTACAGATACATTTGTGTAGAGCAAGATTCCTTGCTCTGTACCCCAGGTGGCCACAAAGAAATCAAGAGGCCACGATTATTGGATGCTGAGAGGAAGAAGCGTACTTAAACTCACATAATCTGGAGGCGAGTAGAAACAGAGTTGGAACGTGGTTGTGGTGTTCAGCCACCACTTGTTCCAGGAACACATTTCGTTTAAATAAGGGAAGTATAGTCCAGTTTTGCAACGTTAATAGCTGCCAGTATCGCAAACCTTTTTTATAAATTTATCTGAGGGAATGGCATGCCAGTTAATTCATTTTGCACAGTCTTCTGGAGGTATTTATTACAGAGATTTATATAGAATGTATAGTCATAAGGAGTCAGCCACATCATCTTGACCCACTTCCTTACTTAAAAAAATAGAGAAACCAAGGCCAAAGACTTAAGGAAACTAGTGGACACCTCCAACCCCCGATACCTAACTCCTCTTCTTTCCTTTGGGAACTTGTCTTTCCATGAGGACCACATCCCCACTCCAGGGAAAGATATGACCAATCAGATCATCCCATCACCCAGAGCTCAGTGATTGGTTTAGGTGCAAGGACTTGACTACTAAGGCTGCCTGAGCTATCTGGGAAGGTCTTTTCCTACTGGGGTTGTTAACCTAGGAAAACAATAATCTGGGACTGCTGCCACCACCCTGCAGAATGTTTGTCTGAAGAGAGAAATGAAGCAGAGAGACACAAAGAGCTGTGAGAGGAGAAATGACTGAACCAGGGTAACAGCATTTGAGCCTCAGGATCCCACTGAGTTGGAATTTAGTCCGTGAAATTCTAGTTGTGTGAGTCAGTGAAGTCCCTTTCATTAAGCTAATTTGAGTTGAGGATTGAAACTTGCCAACTGAAAGAGTCCTGATTAGTAACATGGCCTTGCCTGGTTCTGGGAGCTTTAGGTACAATGGCTCCTGGTACCCAGTTCTCCTGCCTGGGTGTATCAGCTTCCGTGCTCTGTGGCAGCAGGTCTCAAGCTTTAGAATGGATAAGTGTCAACTGCATTATCTGTTAAAATGCAGATTCCTGGGCCCACAAAGGTTCAGGTTCAGTGGGATTGGGTGGCAATGGCCATAAATCTGTCCTTTGTCAAGCTTTTTCCTGAATGAGAAAAGTCCTTACAGTGGCCTGGGAGGCTGTTCTATTCACTGGCTGTCACATCTGTTCCCATCACACTGTTTCTTTAAGGTCCACAAACATGCCAGGCTTGCTCCGGTCTTAGAGCTTTATCTTAGCTGGTCTCTCTACCTGAAAAGTTCTTTACTCCAGGTCTGTCCACTGGTACATCATTTCCTTCAAGTCTTGGCAGGAATGTCACTTCTCAATGAGTCCTATTCTGACATTCCTATTTAATACAGAAACACCCCCCCCACCCCACACATATCCTTTACCCTATTTTTGTTTTTCCCTTAATTCTTTTTATCTTCCGAAGTTCTCTACCATTTATTTCTTATGGCTATTTTCTATCCTGTTCCTCCTCCATCTCCTTTCCCCCCACTAGGATACAAGCAGAGATCTTTCATGTGTTCACTGATGTATCTTAAGTATCTTCAGCACATAGTAGGCACTCAATGCATACTTTTTGAATGAAAGTGCTGTCAGTTCGAAGCGATTTCTGACTCTGTAAAAATTCCATACTGCCATGTGGACATTAATTATTTTAATTTCTTAATATCTCATAATTCAGATTACCAGATTTCCCTTTCCTTTGAAACTGAGAAGTAATAAGAAAGACAAGTAATGAAAAGAAAGTTCCTACCTTGTTGTGATACTCCATATGGGTGCCTAGATGGGGTCAGCTATGCTCCAGCCAACCTCACTTTCCATAGATCTCCTTAGGGCTGAGTGCACAGTTTACCAATGCCAGTTTTGGTTTTGACTACAGAAGTTTTCTGGGGAGAGGAGTTTTTCTGTTACCATATTGCCCTTAAATATAAGCAACTAGACAGACATGTGTCAGCATTAGGGGCTGGAGACAGGGATGCCTTTACTTAAAGACAGTGATTCTTCCTAGCAGAGGGGATGTCACCTAGTTTACACATATTCATAAATATTTTTACTTGTGCTTCAACTCAATTCAGGCTATCTTTCTTTAGTGCTTGATGATTTTGGAACAAGGCAGTAAGAATCAAAGTTTGACTCATGACTGTCTTTAGGGGTCTTAGGTCATCAAAACTGATGTCTATTTGCTTTTTTTAAAAAAAATATTTAAACGAATTACCTAAATATCCTAATATTCACATTATACCACTTAATCTAGTCCTTTAAAATAGGCATTTAAGATTTCAACTAATATTTATTCTTCTGAAGCAAAACGCTGCTTGCTACCTTCCTTGCTCAGTTTCTGGGAGCTTGGGCAGCTGCTGCTGTGTGTGCTGAAGGGAAATTGGATTCTTAAAGAAAGTGCTTAATCTTCTCTATTAAGCAATTAAATAAAATGGGCTCTGGGAGTATGTAGCAGGTGGGTTTGGAAGTGAAAAAAATGTTCGAAAATCACGTTTTGCGTTTTAAGTGGACGTTTTAAAAATGCAATGGCGTACATTTAAGAGAAAATGATGAGTGGGGAGTTTTTATTAATTGCTTCAAGTCAAGAAAGGCTGAATATTAAAGAACTTATACAATGAAAGGAGAAGCCGCTTAAGTGGAAGTAGGCCCTGAAGTTAAATGAGATCAATCTCAAAGGACACAGTGCAGCTTATTTCAAATAGTTCAGATTTTTCTCCTTTGAAAAAAAAGTATCGATAAAAAAAATGTATCACCGGTTTATTTTGCAGAGTCGCCCTTCACGGCTATGTCGCCATTGCTCGGGCACCTCAGAAATACACTGATTATAGGTCGAAATGAAAACAAAACAAAAACGAAACCGGCAGTACTATTCTCGCAGTCATTAAAGGGGCTTTCCTTTTAATGCACTCGCTTTTAATGAAAAGGGAAAGGAATATTGATATGCCTTGACATTTGGTCCCTTTCCGCGAAATCTGAAACTTGAGACGCAAAACATTCCGCAGTTGTCGGTGAAATACCTGCCTTAAAAGCAGAACCACAGTGAATGTCTCTGGCCCGGAATTCCAGAGACTAATTTCCACCCCTCCCACGGAGTCACCTGCTCAGGGGGAACCCCGGCCAGAAATCCGGGTCGCGCCAGGTCAAATCTTGCGCGTCTCTTGTTTACTCCGCCCGGGGCAGGGCGGCGGCGCGGCCGCTGGGTGGGGAGGGCCGCTTCGGCCCGTGGCGCCCGGGCACTCGGCTCCGCTCGGCTCGGCTACTTGGGCGCCCGGCAGGGGCGGCGCGCGGTCCCCGCCCGGCCCGGAGACCACCCGGACGCGGCGCTCAGGGCGTCCGCTCGGCCCCGCGGCCCCTCACCGCGGTCCGGCCGCCGCGGCCTCCCGGGAACCTCCCCCAAGGGTGCACACGAGTCCACACAGGCAGGCTAGCGGCTCGAGGGAGCCCCGGTGTCCCCCGGGTGTCGCCGGGCCGGGGAGGAAGCCCAGCGCCCCGGCCCCACTCGCCTGGGATTCCCCCGCCCCCTGGCCCCGCTCTCCCCGCTCTGGGTGTGATTTCACTCGCGTCCCTTCGGAGGAAGGGAAGCGCGCAGGCTGGAGGCGGCTGCTCGCCCCAGGTCCCAGCGCGGCCCACCAGGAAACCGGCAGCTGCTCCCCGCGCCGCTGCCCAAGCCGATTTGAATACCCCGGCGAGGGCGGGCCGCGTTCCCCGAACTGGGTGCGCCCAGGGAGCCCTGAAGAGTGACCCCGGGGAAGGCAATGGGGGCATTTCGAGCGCGTGAAAAGTTCGTGCTTCCGCAGGGGCAAGGGAAGGGCTACTAAAACACTTTGCAAAGCTCCAGAAATGCAGCCAGGAGCTACAGTCTGATTTTGTTTTTCTTGACCGATAGCATAAATGTGAGTAGAGGCGGGGGCGAGGGAGAGGAAAGGGATCAGAGGTACCCGGACAAAATCATAAAGACAATACTAATTATTCTATAATTCCGTGTGTCTTCAAGACAGGGAACTATCATCTGGGGAATAGGGAAGATGGGGGTGGGGGGAGGAGGTTTCCACATCCCTAAAGGAAATTCTCAGGCTCCTAAAGACGCCCAAGGTTTTATTTTTTTGCAAGACAAGTAGAGACCGGCTCTCCGGGGAGATCCCCGACCGGAGCGAGCGGGAGCGCGGCCGCGATCTTCCCGCCCGGAGCGGCCTTGGCAGGGCCTGGCCCTACCCTCCCGGTCGCCTCCCTCCCCAGTCTCCCCGCACGCCGCTCAACCCTCTCAGTTCGCCGGCTCCAGACTGGTTTTTCTGGTTCAGCCTCCCTCCCTGGGACGCGCTGGGGGATCCGATGACGTCGCTGGCTGAGTCTCTCCCTCTTCCTCCCTCCCTCCCTCCCTCCCTCCGCCTCTCCCCCCGCCCGCCCTCGCCGCGCACTCCTCCTAGTAACTTCTGTTCGGGGAGGCGCTGCCAGGAATAACCCGGTGCGTCCACAGACCGGGAGGGGAGGCGGCCGCTGCGGCTCCCGCACGCAGACTACTGCGGCCCGGGCCTCGCGGCTCCCTCCTGAGCCCGGTGGCCCCTGCCCCGGGCCCATCTCCGTACCGTGTCAGAAAAATAAATAAAGGGAAGAGGAGCCTGGGCAGGCGGTCGGGATCGCTTCCCTCCCTCCGCGCCCGCCCTCCCTCTGTCCTTAAGGAAATGCTACCAGACACCCCCCACCAGACACGCTCAGCCTTGGCGAGGAGCGGCCGCCGCGGCAGCGAGAACAAGGGCACCAGGGGGGTTTCCTCCCCCTCCTCCTCTCCCTCCTCTTCCTCCTCCTCCTCACCGTCCTCCTCCTCCTCCTTCTCAGCGGTGACTTTCCAGGTGAGCGGCCGCCGCTGCTGCTGCGAGGATCCCCCTCGCCCGCTTGGGCTCGGGCCGCCGCGTCGCGCCCTCCTCCCGCCCCTGTCACCCGGCGGCGGCCGGGAGCTGACAGCCGTCCGAGGGGCTCGCGGCCCGGAGGCTGGCGGCCGGCGGGAGGTGGGCTGGAGGTGAGGGGGTGGAGAGGAGGCGAGCGGGGCGCCGCCGAGCGCTGTCTCTCCCCGCCGGAGGAGGGTCTCCACAGGAACATCTTCGGTGACTGTGGCACAAGTCTTGGCCAAGTTGTGTCCTGGACGTTGAAGCTCCCGGGAGCCCGGAGCAACTTGGAGGGTCTCCCGGCCAGTTAACCATATTCCTGCACGTCTCGACTTTGGGGTGCTGGGTGCAGCCTTGGGGTGCGTGGACAGACCATTCGGGCGAGCAGAGCGGCGGGAATCTAGGTTCCTCGGCTCGGTAAGTGGCCTCGGCGCGGTGTTTTTCCTGTCTCCTTTAGCATTAGGAGCTCGTTTCACTTTACACGAAATCGCCTCCGCCGGACCCCACGGCCCCTCCCGCCGCGCGCCCCCGGCTTCGGGCGGGCGTCCAGAGGGTGAGGGTCGGAGGGGGCGGGGATGGGGGAGACCTCGGGAGGGGGGTCCGGCGCGTTGGGAAATGCGGGGAATACCCTGGCCGAGGAGCTATGCAGATGAGGGGACGCTGCTTTGCGTAAGGTCCTGGGTGGGGGGAGGAGGGGGGCGGCGCGGGAGCGCTGGAGGCAGGAATGTGCCTGGTTACTAATGAGGGACGTGCACCGGCGTGCACCGCCGGGCCACCGCTGCGGCTGCCGCGGCCGCCGGCCGCCAGTCTTCAGGTAGCGGGGGAGGGGGCCGCGCGGCGCTGGCCGGGGGCGGGCGGCCGGGCGGCGCGAGGGCCGGGCCGCCGGCCTGCGGCCCAGCGTGCGCAGCGCAGGAGCCGGCTGTTGGCATTTCGGCGACTCCTTTCTCCTCGCGAGCGAGGAAGGAAGGAAGGAACGAGAGAAGGAAGGAAGCGAGGAAGGAGGGGACTGACTCGATGGAAGGTTCAGGCGGAGGCGCCCTCGGCTTGCGGGTGCACCGGCCACAGAACGGCTCCCCGCGCGGCGGGCTGCCCGGGGGCGCGCGGAGACGGGTGGGGGCGGTTTGCATGCGTGTTCCTCTGTGCGTCTGCCCGGGGACCGGGAAGGGACATGTGTGTTTGGGCTGTGCACTGTGGGGAGCTGGGTCTGCGCCTTTATGTCTGTTCCCTGAAGTGGGTGGAACGTTGGCCCGTTCCGGGAATGTTCCATGACGTGGTGCAGCCACAGGAAGGGGGTTAACGAGGGGCTCTCTGCCGCGGCGGCTCTGCCGGCTGCTATCAAAGCAGATGTGCTGCCGCTGCTCCTCCTCCTCTCTCACCTCCCTTCACCCCTCCCCCCGCCTTTCCATTCTGAGCGTCTGGTACTGGTAGGGGTGAGACAGGAAAACACTGCTGGGCGGGGGGTGGGGGTGGGGATGGGGGTGGGGATGTGTGTGTGGTGTCTGTCGTATTTGGTGGGGGAGACTCCAGATCTGCTCTGCCAGCCCAGCTGTTATCACAGATCGGTGCGCTTTTTACGCATGTGCCTCCCGTGTCCTGTCCCTCTTACATAACACATCCAGTGCAGCAGAGGACACGAGAAAATGGGACCCCAGCCCTCCAAGCCCAAACTGGGTGAGGGGATAGAAGGTCAGGAAGTGTCCCTCGGTGTTGTCCTTCAGGGACGTGGCTCCAGTGGGGGAAAAGGAGGGGGGAAGGAGGGTTTTCTTCAAGTGACTCTTCTCTTGTCTGACTTGAAAGCATCTAAGTAAAAAGGACCGCAGGAACTAGTCCTCTCTAATGGGAAAGCTTTTACATGCTACGCCGAAGGAAAGTGGGTACTTTAACCTCGGGAGTGCAGAGAAGAGAGAGGGTCCTTAATAAAGGCACTCGGAGGAGATGGGCAATAATACGTGCGGGGTAGGGGGCAGTGGGGATGGCTTTGAGGGGACCGGAGGATTCCCCTGATAACAGATAGGTTTCGCTGGAGGGTTTAGGACACCTGTAATGGTTTAGAATTCGCACAGGAAGCGGAGTGTGCAACTGACATTGCAAAAGCCTTACTCTCTGCACAGTTACTTAGGCCTAAAATGAACATAAAAAGGCTCGTTTCCGGTACTTTCATTATAGTGGAAAATTTGAACTGATTTTTCTCCTTCCTTTTTTTTTTGCCATTTTAAAAATAATTCAGTCTACTTCCAAATTAATATTGGTACCCTCCCCCATCCCCAAAGGCTAGACCTGGGTAAGTCACAAGAGAACTGTGTTTTTCTAGCATGCTCAGAGCCCTAGTCAAGGGCTATTGATTTTTCTCTTCAGTACAGTTGTTTCTTCTGTAGTGCATAATCAAGCCCAGAAATTACTTGAAATATTAATAAGATACATTTTAATTAAATTTGCAATGATCTGTCCTCCTAGAAAAAGGCAGTTTAACTTTATTAGAAACATTTCCTCTAGTGATATAGTAATATTTGGTGATATTTGTCCTTGAGGAAATCAAGTTTAAAAAAATATGTGCATATATATTATGTGTAGTATATATTATATATATTATATTCATATCACATATATATATCAGAATTTGCAAATGTCCTGTGCTTTTTCACCTTATAAGAGTGCCAAAGCAAAATTTTAACCAAGAAATTGTGTAATGAGTAGATTGGTTTTGATTTTTAGGATATAGGCCAAATAGTTTATCAAGACAGAAATGCCCTCCACGTGAGTAAAATGCATATCATTTTCATTATTCAGACAAAATTCCTGTGGAACACCAAGAAGTCATGGTACCAGATGAAAACTGTGCATTTTCATTTTGAGGTGAATGGGATTTACCAACATCACCTTAATGATAGTGTGCTTCAAGTGTCATAATCCTTTTGACCACTAGGTTTGAAATGCAGTATATTTCTTATATACAGAAAAATGTTATATTACAATGGTGAATCTTTTGAAAATTGTCTGAGTTTCTTGCTTTGAACATAGGTCAGGTATAAAACAAAATCTGCTTGTTGGCGACTATATTTCTGTGATGGTGATTGTATTTTATGTGGTTGGCTTTATTAGAGACTGCTTTTATTTATGTAAGGGTATTTATGATTAAACTGATGTGAGATTGATTTGGGGACAATGTTGAGAATGGTAATATATTAATGATATTACAAATTAAGATATAAGTGATTTTTAACTGGTTAGATCCTTGTGGAGGTCTTTGGAAAAATACCATTAGAATAGATAAAACATGTCTATATTTCTCTTAAACATGGAATGTAAAAGTGAATTTACTATGTGTATATTATCACATAATGAAATCATGCTATTTGACTACATTGAAAGATTAGGCGGAAGAATCTTTTGATTGATCAGGCTCCGTTTACATGAGATGTGTTTACAAATGTTCTTGTTACTATGAAACCAAAACAGAGACTACGTGTATGCAGGTGTTCCTTGTGGAATAATGGTACATGTGTCTGCTTGAGCTTTTGGCCCTTTGTCACTGTTCAAAAAATTAGGCTGAATCTTTTACGCTGATTCAGTCTAAAATGAAGAATCTTTAAGAATTTACCAGTTTTGTTTTTTGAAGCAGGACTTATTTCAACAAGCAGCAACAACAAATAACATGTACTCTATCTGTGTTGGTTTTAGATTTTTGAGTTATCAGTAATTAGCTGAAATTAATCAGAAAGCTTCAACATACGGAAAGTAGCTTTAAAGACTTATAGAAAATGTTATTTGGCGTGGAAAGTGTAATCCATTAAGATAGGGGATAATTTAATACCTGATGTGGTAATTATTATAATAAGGGGAATGTGGCTAAGATCAACTGGGTAGATGGTGGTGGATCAAACTAATCACCTATGTCTATCACAAATAAACACTGTTTTCATGTTTGGTTCATAGTCAACATCAATGGAACTCTCTGTAGGTCTATGCAGTAGACCTGTAGGTGGAGAAATGGTTTGCAATTTAAATCTCCACCTGACAATTACAATTTAAATCTCCACCTGACAATTACAGTGATATGCTTCTGGTTAATGTATTTATATATGAATTCATTGTGAATCCATATTTTGGCTAAAACTTGGTAGTATTGCACCTTTTTAAGTGATATTATAAAAAGGAGCAGAGGCGGTTTTCTAACTCAACTCAGTGGACTTCAGATTTCATAAGGAACTTCAGACCATGTGTGTGGCTTTGCTGTAACTACAGGGGCAGAGCCTTCATTAATCTTGAGTAAAACTATAGTGAATGTTCCAGTGAGTCTTCTCAAAGTTTGAAGTTGTGGGTGAACACAGAAGATGGAGGGGAAATGGGAAAACTTTATGAAAACAAGATTGTGCTTATTTGAAGCAAATTTTGTAAGTGATGTAATTTTCTGTTCCTGATATTTGATCACAATCAAAAGCATTGCTTTCTATATACTATTTATGGCAACTCTAACAAAAAGGAGGTTATAAATCAGTATTTGTAGCTATGAGATGGCTCTAAATAATTTGGAAAAAATATTTCAGCATTTTGTCTATTCCTGTGGAGCAACACCCAGGTCTTTGTTTACAAGGAGAGGACACAGCTTACTCGGTCTGTGCAATCTTTGGTTTCTCTGAGGTGGATCATGGCTACTAGCATGAAGTTAGATATAGGACTATACCGTCTTAAACACTGCATTTCGAATAGAATCAGAACTGCTTGATATTTTGTGTCACTATTGTCCTGGGCCAAATAATGTGCTGCTAATCTTGACGTATAGTCCCATTACCCATCATGTGGGGTATTAACTGTGATGTGTGATCTATCCCACAAGTGTCCATAATGTTAGATTTCCTAACAGTTACAAATTTGGAGTCTGACCATTTGACATATTTGAAGAAAGTGCTTTGGAGAGAAACGATGGAAATGATGTTTGTGTGCCTTAAGACAATTCTGGGCAGAAAGCAGGTAGGGTTTGACCTACCCCTTCGGTCACAAGATGGCTGGATGTAAGGTCAGGAAGTACTCAGGGATGTCCAGCATTTTTGACTTGTCACTTCTAATCTTAGCCCTTTCTTCAGAGTATTATGACAGGTGCCCTCGTTGTCTTGATCAATGCAATTTATTTGTCCATTCATTCAACCAGTATTTACTATGGGTCAGGCCTTGTGCTAGACACCAAAGGTATAATGATGACCCAGACCAGAAAAAGAGCTTGTAATCTAGTGGGGCTGACAGATAGTAATCATGAGGTTTGTTATAAGTACTATGGAAGAAATGTAAAGGAGTGTATAACAAGGGGTCTACCACCCCTGTCTGGGAGTGAGGAAGAGGTCTCTCTGAGGAGGTGATGTTTGGGCTGAGACTGCAGGATAAATAAGAGAAGAAAAAGGTAGGTGGGGAGAGGGAGCAAATTGTACAAAGAAGAAACGATGCAAATGCGCTGAGGTTGGGGGATATACAGTGTTTTGAGGAGTTGAAAGCAAGCCAGTGGGGCTGGAGGGCACATAACAAGAGAGGTAATGCAAGGTGAGGCCAGAGCATGTGGGCATGTTGACCACATGAATCATTATCTAACTTGGCATAAATGGAGACTGTCCTTGGCACATCAGGGCAGGTGATGACCCTACTCTTAGCCATGTTAGAGACTGATCATTGGAGAGGGAATTTGGGGGGCAGGGCCTAGAAGCTGGAGGAGGCTTATGTATAGCATGTGTCTTTTCACAATGCTTCCACATAAATGACCTCCCTGGAAATTTGTTATGATTTTATGTGCTGACATTAGTTTGAGGGGTTTAGTTGTATAATTATTTGCAGATAATTTTTTTTAGGAATAAATAATTTGTTTTAAAAAGTAATTATTTGGGGCTCCAGTTAACCAAATTGGCCAGCATCATTGATTCAGTTAATGAATAACTGCAAATTCAAAAGTCTCTCCAAGGTCACTGTGTGAAGTAACTGATTAGTCTTTAGAGCCCTGCATGAGCTGGATCCCTATGATTCTAAATAGCTACTAAAACAGTCAATTCCCCAGATAATTTGTCTACATTTTTGCAAATATCAGAAAGTTTAGAGAAATTTGGATGTGATTTTTTTTACTTTCCATATGATGAGGAATCAGTGTAATACATACAAAAGAGTATGAAGGCAAAGAATAGAAAAAAAGAGGTTCTTGAAATACAGCATTCCTTTATGCAGCCTTGGACTAATATTCCATTTTGTCAGCTGTATCATTTAACTATTTTCTCCCTGTTTTAAAATTTATATAATGTAGAAAATTCTATTTAGGTGGCAGAAAGGGAATGTAGTAATCCCAAGCCTGAGCTGTGGAGTCATACTGGGCGTCAGAATGAGTAACTGACAGAATAAAAGGACAAAGATCCCTGACCGCAAGAATTTTACAGTCTAGAGAAGGCGTATGGCTTCTAAGTAAATTTTATTAAAACTTACTAGTGATTTTATTTGAACTAATTACAGAGTCACAGAAAGTTATAAAAGTACTACAGACATAGGTCCTATGTACTCTTCACTTGGTTTTTTTCCCAGTGGCTGCCTTCTAGAATGAGAGTATTATACCAAAGCAAAGAAATTGATATTGTTATATGGCATGTGTATACTCCTATGTCTTGTTACCACAGGTATAGATTCAGGTAGCTACCCTGCTATCAAGAAACAGAACTAAAAGATGTTCCTTGTGCTGCCTTGAGGAGGTGTGGATATAGATCATACCCATCTCCTTTCTCCCCACCATCCCTAAATCTAGACAATAATTAATTTGTTCTCCATCTGTGTAATTTCTTCACATTAATAATGTTAAATAAATGGAATCATATAGCTACAGCAAAAAAACAAACAAACAAAAAACCCAAAAAACAAGTGAATGCAGTGTATAAATGAAGGCATATTTTTTTCCAACAAGAAAGATTAGAAAATCTTTATGGGAAGATGTGATTTTTTTGATTGGGGGCCTTTGAAAGTTGAGTAGAATTTCAGTGAGCAAAAAGGGAAGGGAGAGGGGCTTCCCTGGTGGCGCAGTGGTTGAGAGTCCACCTGCCGATGCAGTGGAGGCGGGTTCGTGCCCCGGTCCGGGAGGATCCCACATGCCTCGGAGCGGCTGGGCCCGTGAGCCATGGCCGCTGAGCCTGCGCGTCCGGAGCCTGTGCTCCGCAACGGGAGAGGCCACAACAGTGAGAGGCCCACGTACCGCAAAAATAAAAAAAAAGGGAAGGGAGGGCCCCAGCATAATTTGATCTGGAGTCGTGGGGAATAGTTAAAGTTACGGGAGGGAAAGAACAAGGTGAGCCTGGGAGGGCATATTGGTTCCAGATCCTGTGAGGCTGTATAGCCCTCCTAAGAAAGCTGGATTTCACTTAAGGTTTTTGAGCAGAAGAGTGTTGCTATAATATGTATGTTTTAGAAAGATTATAAGGGTATAGGGGATAGTGCAACTAAGACCCGGCGCAGCCAAATAAATAAATAAATAATTTTAAAAAAGGGTATGTGAGTTGGATATCTTGGTAGCTAAGAGGCAGTAAAATTCCTGTAACGCCCAAAAGAGAAGTAACTACTCTCTTACTTCTACTTGGTAGTAGATTGATACTACTGCCTAGCAATAGGAATTCTTTCATCCTGTTAATGGACATATTTAAAGCACCTTATAAAATAGTAACAAGAGTGATTAAAATATTTTGATAAACATGGCCAAATAGATATGGCAGATTGTCACTCTGAACGAAATTTTAAGTACAGTGCTGCATTACAAGTACAGTGCTACTACAAAACTTTTTACTCCAGAAAACACTCATAAATATAATAGTGAAAGTTGACCATCAAACACCAACTTATAAAAATGGTTATACTTAGAATTACAAGGTATTTGTGTTTTTAGGTATAAATATTTAAGAAATGAAGAGATGATTCATTTCATGGTTCATTAGAATGCTGCTTTTTATTTGATACCCAATTGTACCTAACACACGACAATACTGGACAGATAGCCTACTGCAGTGGATTTGAAAAGCAGTGTTTTTTTGACAAAGATTTATTTGGTGGTTTCGTTTTCTCTGAAAAAGAAAGCGGGAGCTCACTGAAGCTCTTATTATTTGCATTGTGGCAGATTCACTTAATTTCAGAAGCTTAACAAATAGATGGGACTTTTGAAACTAGGCAGTAGGTAAATGTAGACACAGCCTCATTTGTATTTGCTTGGGGATCTGTAGGCATGCATGTGTGTATGGGCACGTGTGTGCACATGAACACACACATATACTAATCTTAGAAAAGCATATGTATTCCGTGAGAAAGAAAATTTTGATACGTAAAATACAACATAGTAATTCTCATCCTCATAGTCGCAGGGAGTATTTCTTTTAAAATGGAGATTAGGTCTAATTCCATAAAAAGAAGATGATAGGAAAGGTAATTTAAATTGGAAGCAGCTTTGTTCACTAAAATGCTACATTCATTTGAAACAGGTTTTATTTCTTTTGGAAGCCAGACAACTAGTTTAATAGTGTACATATGAAACACTAATTGGGCTTGTTAATTGGATGCAATTAAACTGAGGTTATTTTATACTGCTTAATTGTCTGACAGTGACATGCGTTGCCATGCCTGTGTAATGTGAGGCAAAAATGGGGGGGGTATAGTGGGAGTGGGGGGCGGAGGACGTAAGGCCTAGTTGTGTCTTTGCAATTAACTTTCCGTCAAAACTTGGAAACAGGTCGTTTTAAACTCTCTGGACTTGACTTGGAAATGGAAAGGATGGGAACAGATGGCCTCTAGAGCCTCTTCCAACTCATATTTTATCAGTTTATAAATTCTACTTTGTAGTTATAGAGAATGCAGTGTCATTATATTCAGTGATTATGGTATTACAAGGATGAACTAAACACTTAAAAAAATCACCACAGTGCCAATTTAGCAAATCCGTTAGAAGGAAAGGAATTTAGGCTTGAAGAGCACTTAGTCTGTGCAGGCTTCAGACCAGGCACTCTCCAGTAACAAACCCGAGAAGGTTTGTTGCCATATTCATGGTTACACTTAAGGAAAGGGAGACTCAGAAAAGTTAAGTGGTTTTTGCAAGGACACTCTGATAGTTGGTGGTGAAGCAGGATTTGAACTCAGGGCCATTTGGTTCCAGAAACGTTTGGTCTTTTCACCATTCCATGCAGCATAAGCAATTGTTTACACATCAAAATTATTTCAAAAATTAAAAAAATCGTCAACGATTTTATCCCTTAGCACAATGTTCTCCACAACAGTTTATGCACATCTGCCAGTGGGAAACGCAGGTAGCCCTAGGGGTTAAGAGCCTGGTTTGAAGTCACACAGAACTGGGTGAATTTCAGCTCCATGACCAGCTGGGGGAATTTATGAAGGTCGGTTACCTTTCCGAGGTTACAAAATGAGGATGATAGTATCTGTTTAAGGGCCATTGTGAAATTTTTATGAGAATGTGTATACCAATCTCAATGAGCACACAGTAAACATTTGATACCTGGTAGCTATGATTACTATTAAGAAAAGGTGAGATCAAAAGAAATGACAATAAAAGACTTACATTTGATTGAAATGGTTTAAGAAATGAAGTCAGAAGGCACTTGTTTTTCAATAGTTAACAAATGCAAATAGCAATTAAAGTTCGGGGTGTTTTTCCTTTAGCTCAGCCAGTGCTACACTAGTGAAGTGAACTAAATTCTCTGGTTCTCTGTGGATCATCCTTCTGGAGTTTTTGGTCTAAAAATAGGCTTTGAGGCTGGAATTACCCAACTTGAACTTCTACGGAAATTGCAAGAGCCAGAGAATCAGTATTTACCCCTGGGGCCTTGGGCTTTCTTAGGAGACCAGCTAAACTGTTCATGGGACTGCTGACTTTTATTGTTTGTTTTTTTAAACATCTTTATTGGAGTATAATTGCTTTACAAAATAGTGAAAAAAAAATTCCCTGTCCTCATGGCGTTTACATTCTAGTGGACTAATTTAGAAACTTTTTATGGCATATTCAGCCACTGTACTACTTTCTAGTGTTTTTAGGAATTTCTACTTTTTAATTGGGTCTCTCAACCCAAATAACAGTTATAGAAGCATTGCAAAATCTTACTAAATCAATAATGAAAATATCCCATTTATTATATATATATATATATATTTTTCTTAGTAAGGTAGTTTTTGAAGAGGTACTGTTTTTATATGACTAAATATTATAGCATTAGTTTTTCTGGTTTTTTGTATTTTGGCTGTGCCGCACGGCTTGTGGGATCTTAGTTCCCCTATCAGGAATTGAACCTGGGCCCTCAGCAGTGAGAGCACGGAGTCCTAACCACTGGACTGCCAGGGAATTCCCCATAGCATTAATTTTTTTTAAAAAGTTCCTCTTTATGGTTCAGCATTTCCCCTCTTCATACCTGTAGAATCAGGTCCTGGCTATTTTTTTATGGGGAGGAAAAAAAGATGGTTTACAAATGACACATATTGTAAAATGCATTGCTAAGCTTGCTAAAGTGAAGCGATGACCACAAATTATATTTGGAATGTAAATTTTTAATCTTATTTAAATGAATTTTTCAGTTTTTAACTGATAATTTTTGTTATAAAATTTCTAGTGGGTTAGGATGGTTTACACTTTTACAAAAGTGTGGTAAACACAGTGCGTGGTATGCAGTAGGCACACAATAGATGTTTGGTGAATGCTTAAAGTCATAATTCTCAAGAAGTTTACTGTCTACATGGTGAGAAAAGACATTTGACCCAGTGTAAGAGAAGGGGTCATCAGAACCACACAGGGCATGAAGTCCTGCTCTCCCACACACCCAGTCCATCAGTCTGCTCACCCTTAACTGCTTCTTCGGTTTTGTAAAGAAGTTCTCCAGGAAACAGCTGCCTCACCGATCCACGCTGCGATCACAGACACTTCTTGAAGCCATAGTCAGCGCCTCCTTGGGCTCTGCACTTCCCGTTTTGTTTTTATAGCCAGGGCACAGATGGAGTCATCTTGAGGTATTTTTTTCCTACAGTGGACAGAGAAGTTTAGAGTTGAACTGGGATTCTTCTGTACAGGACAGTTTTCTTTGGATGTCTTTTGTTCAGGGTGCTCTGAAAAGGAAAGCAGTGTGAGGATGGTCATTGCTCAGGAGGGTGGGGTGTGAGGAAGAGTTGTTTCTTGGTGGGCCTGCTTGGATGAATTAGCAGAAATGAGAGAGTACTGTATATATTCCTTTCCTCCTTTGAAGACGCTTGCCCTATGGAGGCAGAGAAAAATGAAGAAGCAAAGGCTGGGGGTGAATCTTTTCCTCTCATTTGAAGCTAGTGATGAAATCTGGCGTTGCAACTCAGTAGTGGCCCATGGGACAATCCTGATGGCTGGCCCTGAGACTTTATGGACAGGTCATGGGAAGTTCAGCTTCTCATTATGCAAGGAACAATTATCAAACTTTATTCTTCTTTTTTCTCCTGATGCTTACATTTTGAATAATCCCCATTTCTCTAAGCAAGGGAAAAATCCAGAGTTAGAAACATTGAATTAATTCTCTTTGGGAGAAATAGAGATTTTGGGGGGTAAAATGGGGATTTCAAATATCTCTTGTGCCCGCATCGAGAGGGTGTGCTCATCAGCGCCCACGCCAGGGGTGCAGAGGACACCAGAATGGCTGATGGGAAACCCTGATCCCCACTAGTCTATTGCTTGCCTCATTATTGATTTTCAGAATGATTCAGGCCAAGTGACTGTACCTCTGTTATATTTCACTGTTTCTTCATCTGTAAAAAATGAAGCATTGTTTATAGCACTGCCCTGCCTCCTGGGAACAGAGCAGGGTAACAGGAGAGAACTGGAACTATTTTTAGGATGTGAAGCAACACTGAGTTTTGAGAATAATTCAATTGTTGAAAAAAATCTGATGCACAGCAAT
Organism: Globicephala melas; assembly: GCF_963455315.2. Classification (NCBI taxonomy): domain Eukaryota; kingdom Metazoa; phylum Chordata; class Mammalia; order Artiodactyla; family Delphinidae; genus Globicephala; species Globicephala melas. Next base: position 67,186,709 of record NC_083327.1, on the reverse strand, counting down.
ACATTTGTGACAAGGGTTAGTAGAGTGTTCTTGAGATAATTGACTGCTACTGATGCAGTTTATCACAGGCATATGTAACTGTTTTCAGAAAGATCATGGTCAGTAGCTCCATAGCTTGCTGTAATATCCCAGATGCATCTAAATTTTGCGTAGGTCACTAATGCACATGTGTAAAAATTTCGAGATAGTTATACCCATGTGAAGCAAAAGAAAAGGAATCCAAAGACATTTGTTTTTGAATTTGTAATCTGTTTACTTCTTCAGATGACCTCAGTAATATTTACGATGAACTTGTTGCCCAAATTTAATCAAGTATAGCTTTTAAAATGGGCCAAGTGGCTGAGAATATTCAAAATGACCTTTAAAAATAAATCACCTGACAGTGTAGAATATAGCAAATAATGGGATGCTGTGTGGAGATTAGATTTTTAAATGGATAAACTCCAAATTCGTTCGGTCATCAGTTGACTTTTGTCCATGTTTGGTGAGAATTTACTAATGTTAAACCTAATAGTGTCTGAAAATAGGTATGATGGATATTAATAGCTGATCTGGAAAAAATTTTACATTCTAGCTAATAATCTCAGGAACTTATATTGTGAAGACATTGTCCTCATAATTTGTCTTTCTTTTCCTATATTCTTTTGGGTTATATAGAATGGGAACAATGAGAAGTAAATAGAAGACATTTTGAAATTAATAACAAAGTTTTCCTGGCTTTGAAGCTTGCTGTGATTATTGTAACCTTTCTTATAGCTGTAAAAGCAGTCAGTGTCTAACAGTATATTTAACATTTGTCATCTCCTTTAAGCCAACTGGTTTTGGTTTAAGTTTCATAAAAAATTTTTATAATATGCCACAAAATTGTGTAAATCAGACTACTGTTCTTATGTCTGACATGTAAGTATTTCTGAAAAATGAGGCAATGGGACGGGTAGGCATGGGGAAATGGGATTTTGAGACTCTTTTGGAATATGCAAGTGGCCTCCGTCCTTATTCAATGGAACCTCTCCTTGTGCTTTTTTCCAGACAGGTCAGATCTTGGTTTTGAACAGGCTGCATCTTCAGTATCAGTTTAGTGTTTTGTGGGAAATTTTACCTCTTCCTGTCACTCTGATACAATGTGTGGTACTGCAGTGATGACTTATTTAGGGCATCCCTTAAAGTGCCTAATTTGAATTATGCTGGTTAATTTCCTTAAGGGTAGGATCTGATGTATTGATTTGCCAAGTGGTGACAGGACACTTTGCAATGTGAAGTCTTTCATAGCATTTCAGGATTAGAGAAAACCATCATTAAATCCCCAACTGAGCAAGTAGAAATCACTCAGGACAAATCACCAAGGACTGCCTGCATTTGGTCTCTGCTTACACACCTCTTCCTTTCTTAGGGAGGCCTTTTCCACTCTTGGACACTTCAATTTATCAGCAGTTGAGCCCTCTGCCGCTATCCAGAGCAAGTTTGCTTATCAACTTGCATGACAATCTTACCATTATTTAAAGATAGCGATCATGTTCACCGTAAGTATTCTTTTCTCCAGGCTAAATATCCCTAACTCCTTCAGCTAGACCTCTTATTATGTAGTTTTCATTTTTATTTTATTAATTTCTTTAGGGATCAGGCTATTCATTTCTGGAATTTACTCCAGGCTATTTTTTTTTTTATGAATCCTCAAAAAGAATTACTTATCTTCAGTTACTCTTCAGAATATATCCTCTTGCCAACTGGCTTAGAAACGTTTTACAGAAAAGGCCTAGACATGTTTGCTGAGACTTACAACTGGAACAGAGCAGGAATGTCTAATAATATAATACAAACCTATTTTAACATATATAATTTTGGAGGTCCTGGCACGTGTAAGATATATGGGAATATGAAATAAAGTATAAATAGAGTATAAAATATAAAGAAGAGTGTTTCACTATTCTCATCATCAAAACTTTTTTTTAATAAACTAAACTTAAATAATAATTAAGGCGAGCTTGGTCAGTGAAGGCAGGTTATAAGCAGAGGGGTTTTTAACAAGCGGTTCCCTTACCTGCTGTTCTTTAAGACAAGCTCAACAATTTCTGGTAATCACCAGTTTCTCTTAACCCTATGGGGCACAGTTTCAAACTGTTTACACCTGTGAGACTATCACTACAATCAAGATAGTGAACATAATCCTCACTGCCAGAAGCTTTCTTCTGCCCCTGTGTGTCATCATCAAAACTTTGACAATTTACTATATTGAGGGAAAGAACTATGCAAAGGAAGCCATAATTAAAAGAAGCAGGTTAAGTACCACAAGGGAGGCATGTATGAAGTATTAAGGTGCAAAATCACCCTTGGCTGGGGATATCCAGAGAGGCTACCTGGGAGGAGACGCTTTAGATAGGCCTTGATGTTGACAGGCACCAACCTGGGAAAGTGCCAAGAGTGTTTTCAGAAAAGCATCTGATTTGAGGGCAGCACAAAATGCATATTAAGTGAATGTTGGTGAAAAAGTTAGAAAGGTTGGGGTATGTTGTCTGAGGGCTTGTATTTCAGCCTAAAGAGTTTGTACCTAAAATGGTAAGTAGTGGTGGGCATACGTACTGTAACACACGGAGAGTCTGGTTCCCGATTTGGGCAGTTCCATACAAACACAGTTAAATGAAACAGATGAAAGACGTGTATGTGAAAACTTCTATGCAGAAAATCCTACTGCATTTATAAATAGTTTGAAGTATGTGTATTTTGCATAGGAGACATATTGGCTTTGAATTAGCATATTATTATCGCAGTCTTGGTCCCAGGAGCCCAGAAATCTCGAGTATAATGACTTTAATCATAAAAATAAAGCAAATATATTGCTGGTGGACACGCTGTTATTCACACCTGTACCAGTTATTCAAACCTGTGCCAGTTATTCGAACCTTTTCTACTTCCCACTTTTTGGCCATAGAAATGACATGCCATACTGATACTAAGTTTAGCTCAAATGGTTACCACTTTAATATAAATTAACCTTTTCTTCAATTTATGTTTTCTGTTAATTGAAAGTGCAGATATAGAATGTTGGGAGGTACGTCCATGCAGGTGTATTACTTTTTATTTTATTTTTATTTTTTTGGCGGTACGCAGGCCTCTCACTGTTGTGGCCTCTCCCGTTGCGGAGCACAGGCTCCGGACGCACAGCCTCAGCGGCCATGGCTCACGGGACCAGCCGCTCCGCGGCATGTGGGATCTTCCCGGACCGGGGCACGACCCCGTGTCCCCTGCATCGGCAGGCGGACTCTCAACCACTGCGCCACCAGGGAAGCCCCAGGTGTATTACTTTTAAGAATATTATCTAGACAGTACCTGCATGGGTTTTGTTGCATCTTAATCACAGTTTGGAGAAATATTCTTAATTTAGATCTAGCTTGTCTTTAGTGTCCATGAGAAAACTCTCTTCTTTTAATTTGCCTGCACAGATTGCTTATTAATCCACATAATGAATAGGAAAGAAGGTGGGTACCTAGATGGGGGCATATTTCATAGAACAAGTGGCACTGTATGTAGAAGTGATGTATCAGACAATAACTGAAAGTTAATAACTATATGTTACTGAAACAAAGGTTATCATTTTCTGAGTGGGCACTCTGACTGTGGAATCCTTGTAACCACTATGGAAAGTAGCTTATTTTAGATTTAACTCTAGTCACACTTTTAGTCTCTGAGGAAGTACACAGGATTTTGTGAGGAACTAGGAGAGAATAAAAAACTACGGTGTCGGGCTTCCCTGGTGGTGCAGTGGTTGAGAGTCCACCTGCCGATGCAGGGGACGTGGGTTCGTGCCCCGGTCCGGGAAGATCCCACATGCCGCGGAGCGGCTGGGCCCATGAGCCATGGCCGCTGAGCCTGCGCGTCCGGAGCCTGTGCTCTGCAACGGGAGAGGCCACAGCAGTGAGAGGCCCCCGCACCGCAAGAAAACAAACAAACAAACAAAAAAACCTACGGTGTCGTAATAAAAGAATTTGTCCAGTTCACTAATTTTTGATCTCACTTTAGTTCATGTGGGAGCCCTGATGTCCCAATAATGTGCTTGATGATAGGCCATGGGGGCACTTAAACTATTATTTAGACTTTATCGAGGGCCAATTCTGAAATATTAAATGTAGACGGAGGCTGGAAAAGGAAGGGTGTTCTTAAGCATTTGAGTGCTGCATAAATATATTTCCATTTGAAGAAGACACTAACTTTTACGGAGAGCCTGAGGGTATGAGGTGATGATTCCTCCTCTTGCTGTCGTCTAGAGAGAGTGAACCACCTGTAGGTTCTTGGACTGTCTTAGTGCTGTCCTTTGTATGGTTATACAGTCTTGAAGAGATCAAGGCACTAGTCATTTGTGCTGAAGGCCACTTAATAAAGAGAAGGTTATAATTCGGGGGGTGATTTGTAAGAAAAAATCATGGGGCTTGGAGATACGGAAGTAGAAAAATGGTCTTACTGGAACCAGATTGTGAAGCATGTAGGCAGGTAGGTTTTTCAGGAAAGGTTTATTCATTTGTGTGTGTGTGTGTGTGTATGTATGTGTGTGTTTAAAAAGAGGTTCTCCCTTTATTCCTGTACTTTCCTGTTCACTCAGTGAGCTGTCCTCTCCATTGGACTATGCTTCAGATATTTCATTTTGAGCCGGGCTGTGACCTGGGAAAGTTCTGGCTCTAGAGGAACAATGCAGTCCTACAGTGTGTAATGAAATAGGATGTGACCTGAGAAAGAAGAGCGTCCTGATGATTTTGTTACTGCGTTTTTTGGGAGCCAGTTTTCTGGGAAAACAACAAATGACTGGCAGATGTCCATTTGAGAAGAAGAAAGACTCAATATTGGATATTATGAGAGAAGGATAAAAACTTAGGATGCCTGTATATTTTTAGAGATGCTAGCTTGTGAGACAAGTCAGTCTTTCACAGTCAAGTTACATCAAAGACTAGTCAGAGTCTAAGAAAATGTGGAACCTCTTGTAGCAAACTGGGATCTCAAGAAACATGGAGACCCAAACAATTACTGCAGTAACTCACTATTACTCTCATCTCGTCACTACACATCTAAGGGAAACCAATCCTGAATGAAATAATGAGTTTTAAAAGAATTAACTTGGGAAAATTCAAGTCTCAATCCTTTTCATTGAATGAAGTGATAATACATTTTATTAAGTTGGATTTGTTCACTCTCATAACATACTTCAAAGCACAAAATTGGAACATTTAAAAAATTTTTTCTGGCAGTTGCTAAAGAGAAAGTCTAAAATATGCTATCCTGCAAAACATCCTTTTATCCTCACAGTCTACTTGTTCTCTTTCATGATATAAAAGAGATGCATTTGAAAATAGCACCAGGAACCTAAAGAATTCATACTTTATTATTATGGTTTATATTTTCAATTATATGTTTATTCACAAGTTGATTTATTTTATTGCTGTCATACTGGTCTTCATATAAGTCTATACCAAATTTATGGTAATACTGATTTCCTTTAGTATGTAATTAGGATTATAAAATAGGGTGATTTTTAGTCGTCCTTCTTTTGTTCTTTCCAAGTGTCATCATCAGCAATTAAGTATAAACCAGAGAGCATGAACTTTGAATAAAATCTTCAGTGAGCTTAGACAGTATTTGGGCAGTTACTTGCAGCTTGTGGAGTGTTAATTATATACCATTGACAGATGATTGAAAGAGTAAGTAAAAATATGTTCTAATCAAAAACACAAGAATCACTGCAGTGATTTAATGGATAAAAGGATGATTGATATGAGGAGAAAAAAGACACAAAAAAGTTGATGTGAGATCACCCAGGAGACAGACAACCACAGCAGTATTTCCTAGGATCGAACACATTCGGAAACACTTTTACAATGGAGAATCCTTTGATACAACTTGGGAAGCCTAGGGAAGTTGTTTAAAAGTTGCTGTATTCAAACTAAGTAAATAACAGTTTGATTATTTCCCAGGCCTCTCCCAGCACTCATATCACAGAGGCGCTGGCTACCAAGCTAGCCTAAGAACATCTTATGTAGTACAGAAGGGGTGGTTTTAGTTTGGAGTTAGGAGTATGGAAATAGGAAGGGTTTGCTATTCCTTTTCAAAAAGATTGGAAGGAGCCCATCTGAGGTCCGTACATCTATGCTAGTCCTGTGTTCTCTGAGCCAATTTCTTGATAAAATGGGGATAGGGAATATATGTGAAATAAATGTTAATTCTAATAAACTGTGCCACTTTGATATTATTAGGTGATAAAATATCCCATTATGTTATTCAGATGTTTGGAAAATAGGACAGCAGAAGTTCTCAGGGGCTTTGGATCACTTTGAGTAGAAGCCAAGGTTACCTTCCATATTGCCCTTAGTACATGCCCGGATAGGACAACTAACATTTACTAAATCGTAAAGTCTTTCATGTATGTTTAAAATGTAAAAAAAAAAAAAAGAAAATTTTAGTAAACTTAAAAAAATGTAACTTCTGGAAGTTCCCTGGTGGTCCGGTGGTTAGGACTCAGCACTTTCACTGCTGTGGGCCTGGGTTCAATCCTTGTTCAGGGACCTAAGATCCCACAAGCTGCGTGGCCGAAAAATGAAAAAAAGTAACTTCTTTATCATGGAGGGGTAGACCTGGATGATGAACTTCATGAAAGCATCAAGATGATGATTTGTAAGTCTTTAGATTCATTTACTTGTGAATCCATAGGTTACAATGCAGTGCACATTTTCAATATCATGATTCTTTTAGCAGCCTAAATGTATTTAAAAATAGACTTTATTTTTTTAGAGCAGTTTTAGGCTCACATCAAAATTGAGTGGAATAGGGCTTCCCTGGGGGCACAGTGGTTGAGAGTCCGCCTGCCGATGCAGGTGACACGGGTTTGTGCCCCGGTCCGGGAGGATCCCACATGCTGCAGAGCGGCTGGGCCCGTGAGCCATGGCCGCTGAGCCTGCGCATCCGGAGCCTGTGCTCCGCAGCGGGAGAGGCCACGACAGTGAGAGGCCCGCGTACCAAAAAAAAAAAAAAAAAAAAAAAAAAAAAAAATTGAGTGGAAGAGAGACGTCCATATACTCCCTTGGCTCCCATCCACCTCTTCCCCCTCCCTCCTCCCCTCCTCCCCCCAGCACGCCTCCTCCACTATTAAAGTCTTGCACAGAGTGGTACATTTATTACAATCAATGCACCTACAATGACATGTCATTATCACCTAAAGTCCATGGTAAAGCCCTAAATGTTTAAATTCCATGTCCTGATGTGAAACATTGCTTAGTTCAAATGTTAAAGATATTGGCACAGTATAACATCTGTAACATTGATTCACCAGAACAGAATCTATAATTTGTTAAGCTCATTCACTTTTTATTTAAAAATGATTGTACAATACCTTATGGTCTCATTTTTAACCCTTATTAACCTTAAGTCACTGCTTCTCTGGAATTACACGTGGTTGTCATCTGGTTTGTGGTTTGTAACTAAATGGAAGGCTGGAAATTTTGGATAAAGGAAACTTTAAAAATCACCATTATTTTTATATGAATAGGTAATTTCCATTTTAAAACATTCTGGCCAAAAGTTTTGTGTGCCATTAAAGTGGATATGTACAAGACTGATTCTTAAGAGACTGATTTTTTCAAATATTAGATGAGATATGATAACTTAGGACCTAATAAGTAAAAGGACTTTATATGTTGTGTTTAATAATGAAAACGTTCAGAATATGCTTTTAGAAAAGTCTAAGGGGTGTCTTCTTGCCTTCTTTGACCTCACTGGAGCTGTGCAGGAGAGAACTGTTCTTTTTCCTCTTACAACTGACAGTTACTTGAGGAATCCACAAACAGGAGATAGCAAACGAGGAGAAAACATAATTGCAACAACACTGACAATGCTTTTCACTTTTGATTATTTAAAAATAATCCTACTGGAGAAAAAGTCATCTTGGGGGAAATTACGTGAAAAATTAAGAAAAGAAACTTGCGCCAGGAAACTGCTTCCTCTGAGCACCTGGAAACCCACGCCTTTCCCCTCAGTCCACGGAAGAAGCAGGAGGACGAGCGGCCGGGCCAGGCCGGGCTGGGCTGACCCGGGCAGGCGGAGAAGCGGCTCCCGCGCGGCCCCCGGCGCCGGGGTCCTTGCAGTCCCGGGGAGCCCGGGCCGCCCGCCCAGGAAGGGGCTGAACTTGGGCCCCCCGGGCCGCTGACACCCGAGAGAGTGTGAACGCGGTGACGTCTCCGCCGGTTTCAGCTGCACAACAGGAAATGCCCTCGGCCTCCCCGCTTCCTGCCCGGAGAAAGTGGGGCTCGTGCTCGTGCTCCCGCTGCGCCGGCCCAGACCTAGTTTCGGGGCTGCGGCGCCGCCGGCTCCCCCGGGGGCAGGGCACCCTGAGAAGGCACCGACTTTGCCAAGGCTCCCTCTGCCGAGCCTGCCTGGGGACTCCGCTGTGCTGGAAAGGCCGGGAGATTGGGCGTCACAGGCCTTGGGGGAGACCGCGGCACTTGCATCATAGAGAACCCCGGTCCGCTGGACCAGAAGCCTTGGGGCGGATAGTGCTAAATAATGCTGGCTGCAGAGGGCCTGAGCGGACTTGTTCATTGCCTTGACAGAATGTACCATCTTTCTTTTTACAAAGCCCTAAAGGCAACCTCTTGTTTCACCCTACTTCTGTCACCTTTTTACTTTGTTGTGGAAGCAAAGATAGGATGTTTAGTGCAAAGCACAAGCGTCGTGCCCTTATACTCTTCGAGACAGAATCATTACAAGAAAACGCAGTATTTATGATTTTCATCGTTGTTATTTAGGTCGTGAATCTTATTTGAAAAAATGCTTATGATCTTGTGAATTTAGGAGCAGTACTGTGGCCCTGGATTTACTATGCTATGCTCAAATTATAGATGCAGGGTTTTTTTGTTTTTGTTTTTTTTTAAACTATTTTTCTACTTTTTTTTTTGTGCTATAGATAGGCTTAAAAAATTGAAGCCAAGCAAATCCAGCCTTTTTAATAACACGTGTTTTACTTTGCATTAATGATCTTTTGAGTTACATTTTAGAATCAGTGTTCAATAATAATCTATTATTTAGTCACATGAATCTTGCCTCTTTCCTATACTAGTGAGCATGGTAAAGAAGAGTAATAGTAACATCGGCTGGGTGGTCATGATTGTGATTACTTCTCCGGTCGACTCACAAGTGGCCTTTGTAATGGTAGGTTGTGCCTTTGGTCCCACGGTCAAAATGCCAGGGTTCCCTGGGAGGTCTGCTAAGGTTTCTTACATCACAGACTTGACAGGATTTAATAGATGAAAATATGATTTAGTAGTTCATAGTAAACCTAGAAAATCATTCTGAACTGGCACATACACTGTTAACATGTTTTAAGTCAAACTGAGTCACAAAGCTAATGACTGACCTATGCTTCTACAATCGTTGCCTAAATATTTTCCTTTAAAAATATTCCCGCAGGATCATTAGATGTGGATGTGGTACCATGTCATTTCCCTAGGGATGCTTTCAGCTGATGTATGCAATATGGGAATTAAAGAGTATTTGAGTACCCTTGGAATAAGAGCTATACACTTAAACATTACGTCTTTTTTAGGTAGCTTTTGCCTTTGACAAAATATAATATAAATATCCTCTCTTTTTACCATGTGAGCCTCATTCAAGTTGTTTTCATAGCACTCTTATTTGGTTGTGAGTTGCACAAAAATATTTGTACAGATATTCTCAGTGACCCTCTAAAGGAAATAAAGTTAGAAGTTAAGAACAGAGGGGAAGTTGTGACTGCTCCATATTATGCCAAAGAGAGTGGACTCCATTAAAGTTTGCTCTCAATAGTTAAACGGATTCAAGGGGCAAGTGGGATGGTTTGAGGGAAAATGTGTTGTAAAGCTGGAAAGCAATATGTTAATGCAAGATTCTGTGTGTGTGTGTTTTTAATGTGATTCTTTTTTCCCATCTCTCCCCCATAATAAAATTACACAGGAGGAATATCTGAAATAACAAGGAAAACTGTTAAAGTGGAAATTAGTTTCAATCCTTTGTGGACACAATAGAGTTGGGTCCCCTGCATTATGCCTATTTGCTTTATAATAAGATTTAACTTCTTTTAAACCGAGCTTGGACATTTATAGCACTGGTATTATGGAAGTATTTATTTAGCAGTATTAATATAAGGGTCAATTACTCCAGATCTGTATTAGCAATAATCCGCAGTTTTTATGCAGCATCTCATTGGGGGTGCCAAGTAGGATTCTTAGACACATTAATTAAATCGCATAACAACCAGGAGATTAGCGTGCTGTTTTGTAAAAACCACTGTGTGAGGCATTCTTATGGACTGTACATAGAATCTGCCTTTTTATAATGTTAACCCAAACCCAACACCTCATCTGTAATTGTGATCCAAACATATATAACTTGATTCATATAGGAGTTACAAATATATCTACTATGGGGGGTAGATTCTACTTTTTATGTGGCAGGAGACTTTTGTGCCTGGATAGTGAACAAAACTATAAATCTGAGTAGGGTGGGTAGAGGAATAAATCATTTATTTCTCAGCGGAGAAGTTTGTGCTTCTTGGAGGAAAATCCTAGAATAAATGCAATCCATTATACCTTGGAATCATAATTTGAAATATTTAAAAAAGTATTTAAAAAAAATTTTGTTTTCTACTGTCTGCCTTTCCCAGTGAATTTCACAAGCCAGGGCAGAGTTTGTCTTGTCCTCACTGATTCCTCAAGGCCTAGAACAGGGCCCTGCCCAGAGCAGTTGCCCAGGGCACAGGTGTCCATTGAAGATACTAAGATGCTGCCACTATCTCTCATGTTTTAGACGCTGTTTCCTCTTTCTGGGCTGTAATTTCAGAGTCCTCTTTTTTGTTCAGTGGTTTGAATTCAGCGAATATGAGACAGTATTTGGTTTTTTTCAACGAGGTGTAAACACATAGTAGAGGCACAGTAAGCATTTAGTAAGTTGAAAAATGTTGAAAGAAGCATGATATTTAGCAATATCGTCAGCCCGGGTGCTTTGTTTACTGTACTAATCATGTGTAGTCCTCCTTTTTCATCTAAGGAGAATCGTTTTTTAACAAACGTATTGACCTATTGATTTACAAAGGAAGACCTTCAGTGAAGCAAAAGATCAGTCCACTTGAATTTGAATCATTTTTATTAGCACTTAACCCTAAGGCGCTACATACCAGTATGAGATCCAAAGATTCTTTGAGCTCTTAAACATGATTTCTCTTTGACCATTCCTTGCCTAATAGGATCTTTGATGTTGCCTTTGAACCTTTCTGGAATTGGGGATTGTGGATTAAAAGTCCACTTCTCTACTTTCAGTGCCTAGGATGGTGCCCAGCATAGAATCTAGGGGCTCAAGAGGGCTAGCTTCGTGGGTGGGTATGTGACCTGTGCAGTCCCACAGGCCCCTGAGCTTGGTTTAATGCTCTGTTGCCTGGAAATTCTTAGTTTTTGAACAAGGGGCCTTGTATTCCTGCTTTGCACTGGGCTTTGTAAATTATGTAGCTGATCTTTGTGCTCAATAAATATTTGTGACAAAATGAGTAACTTGAGTATAGGACTTGGAAACTTAGATATTTTATTCCTGAAAGCATTGGTTTGATGGTGGGTCTTAGTTTCCCTGTCTCTCTGAGGTGCAATGAATGAAAAACAGACTGGGTTCCATCCAATAAAGTATCTCAACTAGAATATTATTTGGAAGTGAATATGAATGGCCTTAAAAAAAAAGTATTTTCCAAAGTGTTCAATATAACCTCTTGGTTGGGTTGGGCTAAGTAAAAGTTCTGATAGAGTGTGGAAGATTGAAGCTAACATAATGGGAAATGTAATAGGTAGCATCACCTCTCTATTTTATTCTTTTCTTTATGGTGTCAGCTGTATTTCAGTTCGTGTTTATTTAAGTATTAACTTATAAATATTTGTCCTTATCAGTGATGCAGTTGTTCATAATTATTGATTTATTGATAATACTCAGTGTGTTAGATATTGGGCAGAATTTATATTAAAACATGTTTCTTCGTTTTCTGGAGAGTATGGATGAGTATGTAAAATAATGAGAAAAGGTATATAGTAGTGGAAGGAGCATGCTGTGGTCATCTGGTCTTTCCTTTGCCTCCAGAGACAAGTTGGTCTTTAAAAAAAATCTATATTTAATGCTCTAGGGATGTAAATTTCATCATCCTTGTTGAGAGCCAGTTCTGTTGCTTAATCAGGTTTATGCCTAGAGAAGAGGCAGTATAGAGCATGACCAGGAGTGTGGGTTTCAGAGCTGGGCTGCCTGGGTTTGAACGTTGCCTCAGCCACTTTCTAGTTGTGTGACTTTGGGAAAGTTGCATCATGTCTCTTAGCCTCAGTTTTCCTCACCTGTACAACAGGGGTAATTCCTAAAACGGATCTCAAAGGTTGTTCTGAGGATTAAATGAGTTAATATATGTAAAGTACTTGGTCTATCATAAGCACTCAATACATACTAGGAAAGGAGGAAATTGTTAAAAGTTTACTTATTTACCTAGTTAAGTTACTTATATATTATCAAATAATAATTGAAAGCTTACATCTCTACCCTCAAAGCCATCATGGTCTAGTGAGGGAACTGACTTGTAATCCAAGGACTAGGATATTGTGGAATAAGTGCAAAAATAGAAGGCAGTAGAGGGTGAGAAGACCTGGAAGGAGCCCTAAGCCATCCTTGGGGGATGGGTGAACCGTTCTCTCAGCAGCTTTTCTGAGGGTCAGTAGGTCTCTAGAACAGTGTGGTGAGGGTTTGAGAATGCATGGGGGAGTTTGGGGAATCCTAAGTAGTTTACTGTGTGTGAAGCTTAAAGGATAATTGGGAGCTCATGAAAAATAGGGTAGAGATGTAAGCTGAGACCAGGTCATGAAGATGTGGACCAGAGATACAGGAGGGCAACCAGGAAAGTCATATCGTAGGAGCCAGGGTTTCCCCAAAGAGGGAGGGAGTGTCAATACCAAAGGCTATGGACAGTTAAAGTAAGATAAAAACTGAAAAGTGATTTAATAACTAGGAGATGGCTGGCATTTATTTTTTGTCTATCATTTGCTATTTCATGTGAATGGCTGTTTAAGCTCCTACTATTGGTAGGTGTAGGGAAGACATTTAAATTAGACACAGAAGTTTCTGATTTAGTATTAAATCCTCGAATTACCAAAAGAAGTTTAAAATCCTTTTTTCTCTAGCGTTTTCAGATTAGGATAAACAAGTTCAAAGTTAGTTCATGGCCCCACTCCATTGTCGTCTTCAGTTGGGAGCCGGGCAATAGAGCTTATTTATCATTGTAACTTTACAATCTGATCAAGCTTTTAGTTAATAGTGATAACTAAAAATAAAAATTATTGAGTGCCAGGCACTTTTCTAGGCACTTTACGTGTGTTAATTTAATCCATATCTTTAAATCTTTATCCTCTTATCAGGTGGGGCTTTCAGTCTCCTCATTTTAAAGGTGAAAAAGCTGAAGGACAGAGAGATAAAGTATCTTGTCCAAGGTCGCAAAGCTAGTGTGTTTTGGAGCTTGCGTTTAACAGGCAGTCTGAATTCAAACCTCAAGACACCTCTTTATCATGACTGACCCTCCTGCTTCCTTACTGTAGCTGTTATACGTTTGCTGGATACATGGGTGAATGAATGAGTAAAATCCCATCTGGAAACAGATGGGATTGATAATTACTCTTATCCAGGTTAGTAAATCTGATTTTAAAAAGTCTTTCTCCCTGTTAGTGGTTAAGTTTCTTTTCTTTTTCTAAGGGCACTTTTTTTAAAAAAATTATTTCAAACAATAATCCAGCTCCTGAAGTCTTGAAGTTTAAGATGTATTTGGGAATTTGTTTCTTGGTAGTTGGGGAATAGCCAAATGAGCTCTCTTTCTGGTATGGGTCTTGGGGGGTGGGTCCTCAGTTTGTTAGTGGTGGTAATCCAGAACGGGAACGTGTTACCTGGGTGGTACAAGAGTGGAACAGTACTGGAACTCCCTGGGAAATGGTAGCACTGTGAGCCACTGGACCAAGGCCAGCTCTGAGTGCCCTGACCTTTAGAAGCCAGGACTCTTGGAGATACCAAGATAACTAAGTGACAAATAAGTAGCAGAAGATGACAGGAGGGACATTATTCTTATGTTTGTGACTTTCTTTTTAGCTGTAACTCTGTGACCTTATGTAGCAGGTATGCAAAATGGTCTATAATTCTTATCTTTGGAGGTGAAATGAGTGTGAAAGGAAACGTTTGCAGGGCTTATAGAAAATTTGACTACTGTGTCTTTACAATGATCAGAATAACTTCATATGATGAAACTAAATTTCCTACTGTAGAAATATTTTTAAAAAGTTTATGTTTAAGGACATAAAAATGTGCTTGAAAGGTCTCTGTTTTTACCCAGAATAAAGAATATGTAGAGTGTTTTTTAACTCCTGTGGTTTCATCTGTGAATGGGTAACTGAGACATTTCTGCCTCCACTGAGGACCAAGATTCTTTGCTCTTTAACATTACTGACCAATGTGGAGTTGGCATATATTTATTTGTAAGTTATTAATATTACTTGAGAATAGTCACACTAAATGTGAAAGGAGTGGAGTGAGAGCTGTGTCAGGGTATGTTTTTTTAAACTAAATATGATTATCAATATTTAAACATGTAACGTTACTATTCTTGCACAGATGATGGATATTGCGTTTTATTTCCTAAAGGTTAATAGGTTTGAACGTAGAGTTTATTTGTAGAAGGAAAATAAGAGGAAATTTATAAAAGTGGGTCTTTGAATAGAATAATAATAAACTTATCCATCCTATAAACTGCATTACAGCATGTGTTTCATTAAGAGCAATGTGATTTGAAAAAAAGGCCTGTATGTGAGAAGACTACTGTGGACCTAGATTTAATTAGAAGATATTTGTAGACGGTTCCTGATTTGAGCTGTCACTGGCAAAGCACATCCCTGACCTCGCCAAAGAGAATCTAGTAAGATTCACTTTTTGATTTTTAAAGCACAATTATAATCAAATCTTAAAATATGAAGCTCTGAAATGGGTGAATCAAAGCTCTGTCATCAGGAAGAAGAGAGAGGAATTTTATATATTTCATACAAAATGCATTTCATACTATTATTTTCTAGTTTTCCTTTTATTTACTTTATTTAGATCATATCTCATGAAAAAAGAGAGTTGAGCTGACTTACTTTAAAGGTCTTTATAATTTTTGACAGTTCTTTTTGCTTGTGTTTTTATAGACCTAAAATTTTTTTAAAAATGGCAAATACACTGGAATTAAGAAATCCAGTGTGAGTGAATGAAAATGTCATTAAAGGGATAGATCAGTGACTTGGAGTTAACAAAGACATTTAAATCAAAGCGGAAAATATGTTTTAAAAAATAAAACAATCTAAATTGTATGACTTAAAAGTAAAATAATATGTAGGGAATTATATACTAAGAAGAAACACATGAATGTGTTAATAACAGACATTTATATTAAAAAAAATCATGGTGAGAATGATTTAACCTGAGACGTCAGGCTCTCTCAGTTAAATTGCTTTTATGCCATCCTCATTTTCAAAATTATTGAAACCTGTATGTGTCAGTTTGGTTTTACATTGCTTGGTCATGGGAGAAAAAACATTTGTGTAAGTTAAGGCTCTTTCATTCATTTATTTCCCCTGTACTTATAAGATATGAACATGTTAGTTCTCTAAAATTGAAAGCACATTGTGTTTATTGGTGAATAAGAAGTTCTTATAGAGTGCTCTATTTTTACAGCTGTGCTTCATGGCATCACGTTCCAAAGAGGTCAGCTGGGCATGACCTCATGGGCATGAATCTTGGGGAGACAGTTCTGAAACAGCCACAGGCCTGCAGAGTTGAAAGCCAATGCAGAATGCCCAAATGCTGTAGTTAGGAGGCATCTAGTCTATTAGTGCTTTAATAGGGTTTTTTGGGTTTTTTTTAAAAGTAGAATCTAAATTCAAAACTGAATTCAAAGGTAAGAGGACCAAGTAGGGTATACGGCCCAGGAAGATGTAGCTAGTAGGAAGCAGAATTTGCATCCATGAAAACTCTGGGTACTATTGCAGTTTTAACTCTGAGTTTGCTTAATAGAAAAAATAAATAGGATGGTGAAGAGAAGGGTCGGGGGGGGGTGTTGAAGGAAGAAAGTATTGAAAAAGGGAGGAGAGAGACTATTGTGATAGTTTCATTTCAGTACTAATAGTGTTCTTGTTAAAATTATGGAAAAATATTATAGTTTTGAGAATGTGTGTGAAGCTATCTGAGAGACAGAATTTGCTTATCTGATGTACAGATACGATTATTTTGGGGATATTGCTTAGCGTTGTTGCCCTTTGTACAATCATGTCCAAGGTTTGTGGCAGCTGTTGGGTACACATATCATTGGAAGTTGTATGTAAGACTCTCCTTAAATAAAATAAAATCTGAAATACTAACATTTCCCCATCATTTAGAAAAGATGTGTTACATTCTCTTTTATCATCACTGTTAATGGGAATGAAATTTGTCAATTTGAAGTTCACATGCACTCATACCCGTTGCCATCTTCTGTGGGTGAGCTTTACAGGGAAGTCATACTTGTGGCTTCTGCTGGCTGTTGCTGTGGCCTTCTCAGCACCACACCAAGACATGCACTCAGGAAAATTTGAGGAAAATGTTTTAATAGGGCTGGGATGAGTAAGTGACTCTCATTTTGGAGATGTAACACCAGTACTTCGTTTTTCTACTATTAAGCGTATTTTATTTTTCAAATCAAGTAGATTGATCATCTTGGAGAAGGAAGAATTGGTGGCAAAACTGAGAGCATATCACAGATGAAACTGTTACTTAACTTTCACTTACTCATATGTGGACGATTAGAATAAGAGTAGGAAAGAAGTTACCTAATTAGATTTGAAATTTTTAGTGACATAAATTAATAATTGTTTGTGGCAGCATACGTATTAACAATACCATATTAGAAGCAATGTGTTTAAAATCTAGTTTAGCTAAACTAAACTATTGCCTATAATACTTTTGTATATCCACTGGGTTAGAATAGAAGCTTTTGGAAAATTAAAAAGTACTGTATATAAAGAAAGAATTTGCATATCAGTATGATAGACAATTAAAACACCGTAGCTTCTTTCAACACATATATCATGTTTGCTTACTATTCCTTAAGTTACTTAACAAATATTTATCGAATGTCTGTTTATATGCCAAACACTGTTCTAAGAGCTGGAGATACAGTGGGAACAAGAAAGTTGTGGTTTCAGCCCTTGTGGGGGACACGCATCCATATTAATCCAATAATCATATGACTGTATAATTACAAACTATGCTTAAGTGCTACGCAGGAGAAGAGGAAGGTGCGAGGAGAGAGGAGAACGGGGCAGCTCTGTCTTTTTGGCGAAGGCAAGGAAAGATCTTCTGAGGAGGGTTGTGTTGAGCCCAGAGTGACTGATGAGAAGACATTAACTAAGTGAAGGGAGTTGGCGGGTTCTGCAGGTGGAGGGAGCAGCTTGCACACCGGCCCGTGATGGGCGGGATCATGGGTCCCATCAAAATCAAAGGAGCACTACTGTGGCTGGAGCACCTTCAAGAGCAAGGGAGGTGAAGGGGGAGAGTCGGTAGAGCCTTGTAGAGCCTTGGTTTAGGATTTTGGTCTTTATCCTAAGACAAATGGAATGGAAAGCCAAAGAAGTTGTTTGAGCATGGAGATGAAAGGGTCAGATTTGCTTTGTGAATATTACTCAGTCTGCTGGGGAACAAATTGGAGGGTGCCAAGAATGGATCTGGAGCTAGTCAAGAGGCTGTCGCAGTAATCTAGGGAGTGGGTTGTTAACGTTGGATTAATCCACTGCAGTGGAGCGGTGGAGGTGGAGAATGCGGAAAAGTGGGGAGATTTGAGAAATTTCCGTGGGGAGAAATAGAGGATTTGTTGGTGGATTGGATGTGGAGAGTGAAGGAGAGGAAATAGCCAAGAATGAATCCTGTGTGTGGCCTGTGCACCTGAATGGGCAGAGTTGCCATTCGTTGGCCTGAGAGGAGCCCGGTTTCAGGGAGTGGTGATGTTAGTTTTTGGATTTGTTGAGTATAAAGTGGCTTTGAACTATCCATGTGGAGATGTCAAGTAGCCAGTTGCACATGTTCATCTAGAGGAGAGGATAGATTGGAGATAGAAGTTTGGGAGCCATCAGCATATACATGGTAATTGAATTGGGGTAGATGAAAGGATGTAAAGGAGGATATTTAGTGTGAGAAGAAGAGAAGTCTTGGGGCCAACCCTGGAGAATCCCCAACTTTTAAAATCTTGAAACAAGGGCATGAGCCCACCAAGAAGATTAGAAAAGGCTGGCCAGAGAAGAACAACAACAATAAAGAGAGTCCAGTGTCACAGCCTCAAAGTGAGGAGAGATGTTAGTTTTCCAGGGCTGCTATGACAAAGTACCATAAACTAGGTACCTGAAAATAGCAGACATTTATTTTCTCACAGCTCTGGATATTAGAAGTCTGAAGTCAAAATGTCAGCAGGGTTGGTTCCTTCCGAGGGCCATGAGGAAGAATATATTCCATGCCTCTCTCCTAGCTTCTGGTTCAGACCTACAGTCCTTGTGGTTCCTTGGCTGGTAGATACATCACTGCAATATTGGTCTCCATCTTCACATGCTGTTCTCTCTGTATCTCTGTGTCTTCACATGGCATCTTCTCCTAAGAACACTAGTCATACTGGATTAGGGTCCCACTGTACTCCAGTATCACCTCATCTTAACTAATTATATCTGCAACAACTCTATTTCCAAATAAGGTTACATTCTGAGGTACTGGGGTTCGAACTTCAGTATCTTTTTTTTTTTGTGGGGCGGGGCCCCAATTCAAATATAAGCAGATGGACTCTGTGTGAGACCTTACAGGGGAGGCAGTGACAATTAAGACAGAGTTCCCATTCTGATATAATATTTTAGCACAGGTAGTGTTCTTCTGTCCAATGAGGTCCAAATAAAGTGAGTATGGTGGCTGAGATGAATGTGAAGGTGCAATAGAAAGAGGGAGGATAAGATGGGAAAAAAATCTTAGAAGAAATGAAATTTGAATTGGGCCTTGACAGATGGGGTTCAGGATTTAAATTTGCAGACAGTCGAAGTAGAGGGGCCATTATGGGGGAGAAAATCTGCCCAAAGTCTTGATCTAGAAAAATGTTCCCAGCCTTTAAAAAGTAGGAATCTGTTATGTGTAATTTAACATCAAAGAGCCATGCACCTACTGGTTTCCCTTTATATGAAGGGATATTAGATGTTTTGTTTGTTGCAAGGCGTCTTGTGGCATGAATAAGGCTGGGTTGTACATTCAGTTGCTTTAGTCAGCAGTTGCTTATTGAGAACTTACTCTGTGCCAGGCACAGTGCCAAGGGCTGGGGATAAATCAGAGTTTAAGTAGGTATTTCACCATCCCTCCCCACACCTCTGCATTAACCGTCATTCTAACACACAGTTTATGGTTAATAATAGGAGGATTTTATCTTACGACCGCATCCATTTTCAGAGTCATAAATTTAACTAATAATAATTGCACAACTTACTCAGGGCCAAGCACTATTCTAAATACTAACATTATGTTAACAAATTTAATCTTTACCAAAACCCCTATGAAATAGGTTCTACCATATCTCATAGGCGTTAAGGTGCCATCACTCGTAAGATGGCATTTGATGTATTTCTAAGAAAGAACAGTAAACCCTACAATTAATTGAAAGATGCTCTTGATGATAGCAAGACACCATCTGGCTTCAGAAATGTTGAAATAGGAAAACTATGCATATGTCTTAGAATTGGTGGACAACTTAAATTTCTGGCATATGGTAACTGTCGTTAGTTGACAGATGAGGAAGTGGAGGCACCGAGAAGGTAAATAGCTTGCCCAGGGTTACACACGGATATGCAGTGATGCCCGGAGTCTAACACAGGGGGCTTAGCCATCCTGCTCCATCGCCTGTACCGCGACTGCAAAATCCAAGCACCTCCCCAGCGCCTTTGTTCATATACTGGGAGCCTGGTATTGTTTCAGGGCCCCAGGTTGACCAAGTTTGGGGGACGTTGTGGCAGAAAAGGTGTGTGCGGAGGTGCAACTTGCCGTTGGCGATTTGGCTAATCAAGCATTTGGTAGGGTGGGGCTTTTGGTTGGCTGCTTTTTATCAATCTAAAATGTTAAAAGTGAAGAAAGGCCATAATGATGAGCAAAGAAGATGGGGGTGAAGGTGAGGTGGGGGCAGGAGTGGGTGACTTTCTTGTGGAAAATGATGCGTCTACACGGGTTTGAAGTTTCGCTTCCTCTGTAGGCCACCTTAGCACCCCCTCTAGCCCTTATCTTGATCTCTCCGACTGTCATCACTTGTGCTCTCGCTTTTTTGCCTGGTTTCATTTCCTGTGAAGTTACCTTTCCCCTGGCCTAAGGTGGCCCTGAAGGTATCTTTAGCTTCCACGGCTTGTGGGAAAGTGTCCTGAAGCTTAATTAAGAACTGGAAACTGAATTAAAGTTGACTAAATAAAACCCTGAGTGGTGAAGTACAAATGTGATAACTTTTCCTTTTTAATTTTTCCATCTTCATAGACACATCCAGTGTGCCCTGATACATGGGTTGCCCCCCGCAACAGGTTTTTTCTTTTTTTAAAATGAGACCTTTAATTAATTAATTAATTAATGTATTTATTTATTGGCTGCGTTGGGTCTTCGTAGCTGTGCGCGGGCTCTCTCTAGTTGCGGCGAGGGGGGGCTACTCTTCATTGCGGTGTGCAGGCTTCTCATCGCGGTGGCTTCTCGTTGCAGAGCACGGGCTCTGGGCGTGCTCAGCAGTTGTGGTTTGCGGGCTCTAGAGCGCAGGCTCAGTGGTTGTGGCGCACGGGCTCAGCTGCTCCGTGGCATGTGGGATCTTCCCAGACCAGAGCTTGAACCCGTGTCCCCTGCATTGGCAGGCAGATTCTCAACCACTGCACCACCAGGGAAGCCCGCCCCAACAGGCTTTTAAAAAATATCAGATATTGTTCATATGTTAGATTATTTGAAACTATCCAAATGATAACATGAAGGAAATTTACTTTTTTTTTTTTAGTGGTCCAGAGGAAGTTCTCAGAGTGAGAGAAAGGGTTCTCATTTGAATCCCAAGGCTTGAGGTTTTGAGGACAGTGTAATTGCATGAATGAGAATCAAACTGATACAAACTTTATTGAAAAAGCTTCTCCTAAGCTATGCTGTCCAATTCCCATAGGTCACTGAGAGCACTGGCTTTGTCACCCTGCACGGGGGTTGGGGTCAGTCTCTGTGCACTGGCTGATGACACTGACGTAGGGTAGCTGACAGGTAGCCCAGTGCTCCTCTGGTTTATGATATCAGCTCAATACATTTTAGGACCTACTCCTAAAAGAATTTGATTTTTCTCCTTCTAAATATGCAGCACAAGCAATATTTCCATCTAAGCAGTTGCCACTTGGTAATGATTACAAAACCTTACCATGCTTTAGACCTTTTTCTGTCTTCCTTTCATTTCTATATTTTTACTCTCTGGATGTTCCCATTAATATTATGTTCTAACCTAGTAGTCTTTTTTTTTTTTTTTTTTTTGCGGTACGCCGGCCTCTCACTGTTGTGGCCTCTCCCGTTGTGGAGCACAGGCTCCGGACGCGCAGGCTCAGCGGCCATGGCTCATGGACCCAGCCGCTCCGTGGCATGTGGGATCTTCCCGGACCGGGGCACGAATCCGTGTCCCCTGCATCGACAGGCGGACTCTCAACCACGGCGCCACCAGGGAAGCCCCTTAGTAGTCTTTTAATTAAGAATATACCTTGTGTTTATGGAACTCTTATTGAGTTGGGTTGTGAGAGTGCTCAAGTGACCCCGCTGGTCTGGAGGAGCTCACTGTAGGGGGAATGATGTGCACATAACTATCAAGCTAGGATGAAAACCACCATGAAAAGAGAAGTACGATGAGCAGAAGGGATTAATAGATGTCTGAGGAGCAAGCTATGAATTTCTACTCAAGGCACTTGGACAGGCTTAGTGGAAGGGAACAACACAGTTTGGTCAGTGTTGTTGGCATATGTTTAGAACTAGATGTAAATAACAACTGTTGTTTGTATTGGGATCTGTAGTTGTATTTTCGGAAGGAATGGTACTCTGGAGCAGTGGTGTCCAATGGAAGTCTGCAGCGATGGGACTGCCCTATATCTGCACTGGCCACAGGGTAGCTACTAACCCCATGTGGCTTTGGAGCACTTGAAATGTGGCTGGTGCACCTGAGGGACTAAATGTTTAACTTTATTTAATGTTAATTTTAAATTAAATTTAAACAGCTACCTGTGGTTATCATATTGGACACTACGGCCAGAGGAAAGATGTGTCTAGCTAACCCAGTATGGCGATTTGGAGTGGTCATTTTGATCACAAATCAAAGAGACTTTGATTATTTTTCAGCACAATTTGTCATAAATGCTAGTGCTGCTGGAGCAGTCATGAGATGCTAAAGTACAGTGACTCTTTATTAAGAAATAATGACTGGTTAGTTAAATTAGTCACACACTCGTGTGCATACGTGTATGCTCACATGTGGGCACGCGCACACAGGTGTGTGCACGCGTGCATGCACACACACACAAAAACACACACACATCTTCCCCCTGGCTTCTTGAAATGGAGGGAGGGAGAAACATAATGTTTTTGAATGCTTGCTGTTTTGAAGGACAGGTGATGAACTAATTACCCTTCTACCTGGGGCAGTGTCAGGCCGGGCAGAGAATCTCTGATGGAAGGAAAGGACCAGTTCTGGAAAGGGCCTCAGATGATTCTTAGTTTCCTCATCTATAGACTGGGCATAACAATACCTCCTCTGTCTGCCTCAAAAGATAATATGTATTTGTCAAAGCTCATTTTCAAGGTTCGCCCAAGCAATGTCTAAGATTTTGCTAACCCTGCATCTGGGCATTTCTCTGTGGAAGCAAGAGATATGATGATACGTATTTTCTTCTTTCTTAAGTGCCCTCTGGCAACCCCTACACCTCTTCAGAGGCTCGCGCTTGAAAATCTCTCCTTTTCAGTTCTGCCCCACGCTTGTCTTGGAGGTCTTCCTTTATGGGTTCCAGTGGTACTCTGCTCAGTCCTGGACTCGGCCCCTCTCAATGTTCGTTTGCCCACCATACAGCGGAATGCTGCTGGGCCCCCATCAGCTCCCCCTGAATGCTGCGTGTGTCTATTTTAAAGCTTTTTCATTTGTCTGTGTTTTGTCTTCCTGGTCAGAATAGAAGCTTCCTGGGCAGCGACAGCTTTTCAGCGTTATTTTTAAAAAACTTTTTAAACTTAATTTTATCCAGTGCTTTGCAGAGGGTGGCACTTGGTAAGTGTGACAGGCTGATAGTGAAATAAGGACTTGGGTCTTTAAGCTCAGCCTGACATCTTCAATGAGCACTCTTTGATTATTCAGATCAGTGGTTTCAAGCTTTATCATGCTCAACAGGCTCCCGAGGTGCTTTAAAAAAGTTCAAGTTCTTAGGCTCTATAAATACGATTCACTAGGTCTGAGGAGGAGCATAGGAAACCTGAATTTTAAGAAGCAAATCAGGCAACTCTGATGCAGGTGATTTGAGGACTGCTCTTTGAGAAACATAGTCTATATGTTATGATACCATTTCCAAGTACTCTGCTTAAAGAAACCTTTTCTGACAGCAAATATATTTCTTTTAAGCAGAAGTGTGGGGTTTTTAATGTTTTTGTAATTTTTTAGAAGGGGATGGGAGAAGAGGTGGGAAATTTTGTGGGTAGAACATTTGCTTAAACTGTCTTCTCAAATGCCTGTCTGGGTCAATAAGATAATAGAAATATCACATCAGAAAGAACGCCACGATTTCATCAAACCACAGTGATATAAAACACTTAATAAGCCATCACTTGGAGCTTATTTGTCCTTATTTGAGTCTCAGTTTTCACTGGCTCAGTGATCCAATCTTCTAGAGATGATCAGGAGCTGTACATTAGAGGGAAGGAGAAGAGTGTCGCTGGTAAAGGATGGCACACTGATTGCAAGAGTGATAGCGGACAGCCTGAAAGTGAAGAAGGAAATAGACAAACTGTGGAGATCAGACATAAGATCTTAAAAAGGCAAACAAAATATAGGCCAATGGGGAAGCCGAAGAGTGAAGGAGTAAGCAAATGCATGCATCTCAGTAGCTTGAGGAGGCATTACTGAGTTACCCCAGTTTACAGTAACTATTGGTTGATCTTTCTTCTTAGAATCTAAGTTCTACCAGGGCTGAGACCATGCTTATCCCATCTGGTACTGCATTTCCAGGGCTTAATGTATTCCTTGTCTTATAGGAGAGTATCCATAAGTGTTTGTGTGTGTGTGCGTGTATAAGATTTGCTATAGTAATCTATGCTCATGATAATGACTCTAGTATTTTTCTAATAAATCAATATAAATAAATATGTAGGTTTTCTGGGTGATCTGTGTTCATGATAATGACCCTGAGAATTTTTTGGCTGAAAGCCAAGTACTTTTAACCTTTTTGATATATATTTTTTAAAAATCTCAAAAATTTTTGGTATGTGAAGGCTTATTTTACATCCTTAGTACGTAATTCATTCCCCAGCTCTGTACTCTTTAATATTGTTGCCCTTTCCTCTGCCCTGTTCATATTTAAATTGTCTTAAAATGCATGGGGTTTATTTTTCAGATTATAAATGCTCATGTATGTAGATACATACGAAAATATTTTGAATCATCAACCAGTGTACACTATACCAATGCCACGTGAACACAGCATATTTTAGTCTTCAAAAATATTCAGATAGATTTATGTATATAGATAGAAATCTGTATATACCAATTTGAAGATGTCTTTTTATATAGTTAATGCCAAATCATATTTTATATGGCTAATCATCCTTTGATATATCATAATGGTTTCCCTGGAGCATGACACATCTATTAAAATTGATATTTTAGCATGCATACTAATTAAGAAAATGTATATTATGTGCTAGGGAAAAACATGGGCTCCATATAGTAGAGAAAACCATATTTAGGTCCCTCCGAGATGGTATATCTCCTCTCCAGGTGTTTCTTGTTTGTGTTTAAACTTGCTCTTTAGTAGGTTTTTGTTAACTGAAAAAGGAAAATTATTTCTTGATATTATATAAAGCAGGTTAAATTGTGCTGGCTTACTTTGTATTTTGTTTCAAAACTGTGCTTTTAATTGGTCATGTAGAATTGGGAATTCATTTTCTCAGAAGGTTGTGTCTTACTGGCAGGAGGAAGAGGTGAAGAGGAAATTCTCTTTTTCCATAAGTACATGTTTGGTCTTAGGCAAAATTTTTTTTTTTTTTTTTTTGCGGTACGCGGGCCTCTCACTGTTGTGGCCTCTCCCGTTGCAGAGCACAGGCTCCGGACGCACAGGCTCAGCGGCCATGGCTCACGGGCCCAGCCGCTCTGCGGCATGTGGGATCTTCCCGGACCGGACCACGAACCCGTGTCCCCTGCATCGGCAGGCGGACTCTCAACCACTGCGCCACCAGGGAAGCCCTTAGGCAAAATTTTGAAACAAGGAGAAGTGTGACTCTGAGAGTGACATCCTGCCACTTAGCAGCCCGTCCAACCTAGCGGGCCTGAGGGCGTCAGGTTATCAAAATTTAGTCCTACGTTATCTATCACTATATTCCTTTCCAGTCTAAACTACTCCAACATTTCTAGTTCCTGAATCATCTGTTTCCATCCCAACCAAAAGTCCCAGTCAACAGTTACTTAAGTACCTGTCCTGATTTGGGCAATGAGCTTGGAACTGTGTAGAAAGAAAGGTGAATCCTATGCTATTTACATTTTCAGGGAGTATACATACAATCTAGGATTGCTTATAAGACATGCATAACGAACTCATTATACTGGAAGACAGAATATGCATAAAAGAGGCATAAACCAAATGAAATGAAAGTTCAAAGAAAAAGATTACAACCAATTGTAGGAACTGGAAAGGTTTTATGGACTTTGAAGAATGTTTAGCATCTTAAAAGCAGAGATGCTGTTGAGAGATGGCATTCCAGGTGAAGAGAATGTTACAGATGAAAGTAGGAGCACCCCGTATGGCTGCCTAAGAGTTGAATATTGCTAAACTTTTGAAGGCAGCATTCACATAGACTGTGATATAAATGGTGCCCCCTGTAGTTGTTCAGCATGGTGGCCGTGAGTGAAAGCCAGGAGGCAAGAAGTGTGCAAGGATAGGATCAGAGAATCATAAGGGGTATAGCCTGGACCGTATTGCGATGGATCTTTAATGAAAGAGTGAAGTTGTTTTACCCCTTTCACTGTGAGCTAAAAGGTCTTAAAACCTTCTCAAACGCTAAGATTCTATGATTTCTCTAATTCAGTTGGTGAGAGGGGCTGAGGAAGAGTTTTGAGCAATGGAGTGGCTCAAATTTTCAGAAGATGACACTATATATATATATATATATATATATATATGGTGAAATGAATTGAGAAATTACTAGACTTCAGATGTGTATAAAGTGATTCTGCCATCTAAGTGATGCTGGAGTAATACATCAAACTGGGGCTCTGAGGGGTCACAAGATTATTCCCAAACCAGCCCACCCTTACTTTGATACATCTTTACTTCTTCCATATCACACTAAGACTTCATTTTTTTTTTTTGCGGTACACGGGCCTCTCACTGTTGTGGCCTCTCCCGTTGCGGAGCACAGGCTCCAGACGCGCAGGCCCAGCGGCCATGGCTCACGGGCCCAGCCGCTCTGTGGCATGTGGGATCTTCCCTGACTGGGGCACGAACCCGTGTCCCCTGCATCGGCAGGCAGACTCTCAATCACTGCGCCACCAGGGAAGCCCAAGACTTCATTGTTTTGATCTCTTATTTGGCATCCTTGTTAATAAGCTTTGCTAGACTTTCAACTTCAGTATTTCTTTCACCGTTTATGTCTTGTCTTATCTTTATGTATATCATGTACCTTCTGCCTGCACTTTTGGAAATAGACCTTTCTGAGTTGGTCCTAGGCTTGGACTCTGTCCTGTGAACTGCCTTAGTGGGCAGCCTCTTGATCACAGCTGTTTGTTTCTGGATTTCGATTCCCTTCTTTAGCTCCAGCTCCATGAATCAGGAGCCCAAGAAGGAAGCCTGTTATTAGGCTGTTGGAATAGGATAGGGACAGTCATCAGGCTCAAACTACAGGAGTGAACGTGGAAAGTAATTCATTAATTCATCAAATGTTTATTGAGCCCTCTTGAGGGTAAGCACGGGCCTTGTGTGGCTTCCCTGACTGGTCCTGCTTTCATTTCTTTGACCCTTCCTCCCTTCCAATGCTCTAAGAAGTTTAAGATTTTTTTCACAACAGCTGAGTCTCTCTGGGAGTATCAGCAAGACTTCTGGTAGTGTTAGAAGGCAACAACCCGGGGACAGCAGCAACTGGTTTTATTTTTGGTTTTCCTCAGTCAGGTGTTTGTAAGTTGAGAACTGCCTGTATTCAAACAACGTGATTTGGTAGCATGTCATGAACTCCCGTAGAAATAATGGATGTGGTACAGTTAAAAGGATAACAAGGAGCCATTCCTAACATCACAAGCTATACAGTAAATGTTTAAAGACCTGGCTGTGGATTAATGGCTCTGAGGACACGGATATGCTATGGGTCCTTCACAGTCTCATTTTGTGTAAAATTTGAGTCTTGCTTTGGGTACAGAGATCCGGCCGTGGGTGAACTTGCCCGGGGAGTAGTCATTGTCTCATGGTAGGTACTGGTTGATGCATTTGGGAGATTTTATTTAGGAACTCATTAGATTACTGCATTCATTTGTTCTAGTCAAGTTTTAACTTTTATCCCTCATGCACTCTTATGAAACAAATAAATAAAAGATATAACTATCCAATCACCTTTTACAATCTATCGATCTGATTTTTAGGTTTTCCTTGTATACTCCTGATCTTTGCTCATAGCCCCACATTTGAAATAGTTATAATCATGATATTGATATAGCCCTTATTTTCAAAACCATATTTTCATAAACACTTTCCATTTTGCTAATTTCTGTACTCTAATTTTTCTTTTCTTTCTTTTTTTTTTTTTTTTTTTTTTTTGCGGTACGCAGGGCTCTCACTGTTGTGGCCTCTCCTGTTGCGGAGCACAGGCTCCGGATGCGCAGGCTCAGCGGCCATGGCTCACGGGCCCAGCCGCTCCGCGGCATGTGGGATCCTCCCGGACCGGGTCACGAACCTGTGTCCCCGGCATCGACAGGCGGACTCTCAACCACTGCGCCACCAGGGAAGCCCCTAGCTATTTTTGAAAAATAAATTTCTATGAGCTCTTTACATATTATAAATATTAATTCTTTTTTTTTTTTTTTAGTGTCAACAACTTTTATTACCACTTACATATTTCATAGGAAAGGGAATGTAGCAATCAAGTCAGAGTGGTGTAAAAACGCAGGTCGGCCCGTGTTCCTCCATTGACACCCGGGGCAGGCTCTCCGCGACATCAGGCACAGCAGCTGCACTTGTCCGAGGCCCCTTTGCAGACGCAGCCCTGGGCACACTTGGCGCAGCCCACGGGGCAGCAGGAGCAGCAGCTCTTCTTGCAGGAGGTGCATCTGCAGGCTTTGCAGCTGCAGGAGCCAGCACAGCTGCAGGAGCCGCCAGTGGGGCAGGAGCACTTGGGGTCCATCTGGAGGAGAAGTGAGGCCCGAGGTCCAAAGCAAGGGGCAAAGCCGCTTCATGGGTCCGGTGGGGACCGTGTATATAAATATTAATTCTTATTACTTTTACTTGGTTCTAATATTTCTCAATGGGATTTAATTTTGTTTTGTTATTTTGTAAGTTTAACAATTTTAGCTTAGTTTTATCTGGTGTATCTATTTCTGATTAGTATTTGATGAATGCTTTCAAAGTTTTTTAAAAATTATAGTCATAAAGGTAGTGCAGTTCTCTGCTTATTATTCATGTTGCTTCTTGGTCTACTGTCAAGTGTATTGGATTCTTAAAGACATGTATATTCTAAAATCATGGAATGATCAAGCCAGAGGGAAATCATCAGCTTATATTTTTAATATTTGGAGGATCTAACAAATAATATTTCCCATATCTACAGATAAATGTAGATTTCCAGATGAGAGTTTAGAAAGTAGATGAAAATTACATTTAAGACCTGAATACAGTGAAGCTGGTTGGTAAATTAAGAAATATATTTAACTTCAGGGTTTAATAACAAAAAGTTGTATCATGTTTATAAAACACTTTAAAAACACTGTTTGAAAATCAATTTTTCCATGTGTTTTTGAGCATTTATGACACTGCTTTCCAGTGTCCTAATTTTAAAATTTAAATATAATTTCAGAAATGTGGCTTCAAATCATTGGTCATTTGCAAAAATAACTTTAGTGGCCTCTTATTGATTATCTAAACTGTGTCTTGTTGTTGGTTTTCTTCTTCTGAGGCTCAGATTCTATTATGTAACTGGGGTATACTTTTGGAATTTATAAAGCACTTCAACATTTTTTTTTATTGGTTTAATTGATCTTATAATCATTTAAAAATAACCTCAGTTACCTGATAAATATTTAGTTTATTGGTAATAGTTGAGCAGTTTTATTTCTCAACTGATTTAGAAATAGGTGTCCAATATATCTTCCAGTATTTCATTACAGGGAGGAAGAATTTAAAAAGCTAATGAAAGGTTGTTTCCTTTAAGTAATTTTAGAAGAGAAATTGCTATATCAAAAATATAAATGGGGCTTCCCTGGTGGCGCAGTGGTGGAGAGTCTGCCTGCCGATGCAGGGGACACGGGTTCGTGCCCCGGTCTGGAAGGATCCCACTTGCCGCGGAGCGGCTGGGCCCGTGAGCCATGGCCGCTGAGCCTGCGCGTCCGGAGCCTGTGCTTCTCTCGGCAACGGGAGAGGCCACAACAGTGAGAGGCCCGCATACCGCAAAAAAACAAACAACAAAAAAAGGGTAAACAAAATCATCAAAACAGTAGTTAGGTTGGTTTTAATACATCACAGAGAAGGAGGAGTCATTCCAGTTGTGTGCTTATGACATATCAGCATACTCTTACCCTGGGTCAATAGATATGATAATCACAGTTTGCTCATGGTTACTGAACTGATAAATTATGGTGTGGGATGTGAAATTGAACCAATTCAATTAGGAAGGCTCAGAATGAAGTTTGAGGCAAGTTAGGATTGACAGATGAGAACAAATGAATAATAAACTATTCTTACAGACTATTATAGGTTCGGTTTTACATTTTTAATATCTTCAGTATTGGTAAAGATGTTCTTGCATGTGGGACTTTTTCTTTTGAGGGGTAAAAAAGGGCAATTTATCTTCTTTGATCACATGATCAATTTCATTGAGCTGCTTTATTTTCACTCAGAAAGAGGATAGGAACTAATATCCATAATGTGTTACTGTTTAGACCAAAGTATGCTAAAGGGAAATTTGTCAGTTCTGACAGTGTTTGGAATGGAGTATGACATTCATCTCTGATTCTGCACCTACTGTATTTTCTCATAGGTTTTATTTTTTCATTTCAAGTTTGCTGTCCCATTGCTCATGCTGAACAACAGACTTACAGAATCATATCTAATATATTATTGAAGGAAAGTATATGTGACACTGCGAACTTTTGACTCTCGTATTGTTTTCAAATGTTATTTACTAAGTTTTCCATGAAATGATTTTTAAGGAGAATCAAAGGGATTCTCTGGCATAAAAAGGATTGATAAATCATATTTGGGAATGATGTTATAATGATTTCCATTATAACAAATGGAAAACAAAACAAATGGAAAACAAAAGAACATGTGTCTTCAAACTCATCTACTTCCTACTCATCTATTTCCTACTTCCTCATTTGGAGGTTCTTGTCAAATACACTAGTTGAAATCCAGGCAGGGCGAATTGATATTGTAAGTCTTAAAAGTACAAGAAGCTCATGTTTTGTATTGATACAAGCTCTTGTATTTATATTTAGTCTTCAGTGAGTGAGCTTGTACATCTTGCTCAGTTTTTGTCTCTGTCCTCATTCCCCAATGCCAGGCCGCCATTCTGTCTCCTTATAATATAACAAAATGACCAATCAGTGTTAGGACACTTTGAGTGAAAGAGATGCTCAGAGACTCATTTAAGCAGCAAATTTTCACAGAGATGTGGTTTAGTTTTGGCTATCGTTTACTTTATTTTGGTGGAATAATCAGCAAGAAAACAAGAGAGGAGTGAAATAGATGCAAGAGAGGAATATTGTGGACTTTAAGAAGGCATTGTTGGTTGATAACTCTTTCTTGAAAAACGAGCCCCAAAGTGTGCCCCCATAGTGGCGATTTCTTTTGTTTTGTTCTCTTAATTGATATCGGATAGTCAGAATCAGTATGGGAACAAAAGGGAATCACTTGAGTCATCTGCCTGAGTAGGGAGACTCCATATAAGTGAAGTCTCTGAGTCTAGATACTCTATACAAAGGAAGCACTATGTTTTATTTCAGAATTTCTTGAATTTACTCTTGACAAGAATGCCCCCGAGCCTGTAAATTATTATCATTGTTGTTACTAAGTGGCATAGACGAGAGACTGAACTTAGTAAATAATCATTTAAATTATATATTCAATCAACAGCAAGGGCACATCTATTAAAAGTGTTTTCTGGGGCTTCCCTGGTGGCACAGTGTTGAGAATCTGCCTGCCAATGCAGGGGACACGGGTTTGAGCCCTGGTCTGGGAAGATCCCACATGCCGCGGAGCAACTAGGCCCGTGAGCCACAATTACTGAGCCTGCGCGTCTGGAGCCTGTGCTCCGCAACAAGAGAGGCCGCGATAGTGCGAGGCCCGCGCACCGCAATGAAGAGTGGCCCCCACTTGCCGCAACTAGAGAAAGCCCTCGCACAGAAACAAAGACCCAACACGGCCATAAATAAAATAAATAAATAAAATTAAAAAAAAAAAAGAATGATCCATGCTTTTAAAAAAAAAAGTGTTTCCTGACATGAAAAAATATTATATTTTCACATCATTGTTTGCATTGCCTTCAAAGGATGATTACAGCATTTGTTCAGGGTATAGTTTTTATGGTTCAACAGCCCAAAGTCTTAAATCTTGTGCCTGGGTAGATTTTGTGTTGTACAGTAGTAATTCTGTAAATTATTTACAATAAAGGGAAAACACTGGAGAAAAGATCTGTCTGTGTACTGCTCCCAATTTTACAACAAGGGAATACTGTTAAAGTTCCAAAGTAGCTTCAGTAGTTCAGTCGCTGAGCTATTCCATCCCCCTCCCCCCTCTCCAACATCCTGTTTCATCACAAATATTTATCATTATATTCATTGGTTCTCCACCCGCCTTGTGGGCTGTTGTGCTTGCTGTCACCCGGCCAAGAGGCTGGGGAATGCCTATCCACAAACAGCATGGGGTGTCTGGCTAGGGTGCTCACCAGGTCCTGTAACTGGCTAACACTGAATTGTCGTCACTGTTGTGCCATTGAAATCCATGTAGAGTCAGCCTATTTAAATAATTACCAGAATCACCAATAGCAGGCGTGTTGCTGCTAGTCATAGTGAAAATATACATACTATTTGTGGTGAGAAAAAAACTGACGTCTACAGCATTTGGAGATGTCATTCTGATGTGTTATGGAAGCATTAAAATTAAAGAAAAAGAAAAATGACTATTTAAACAAAATTACTGCCTAAAAACACTAGTCTGTTTGACTGCTTGGTTAACAGTTTAAAAGACTTGTCTGGTTTTCCTGAAAAGTCCATTTAGTATTAACTGGCTACTCACTTTTAAAATATTAAATGTAAACTAACACAAAATACAATACGATAGATAATAACATACATAGCATACCGCGGCATATCCCGCTTGTTTCAGAAGGGATGGATTTTTTTGAAGAGTATTGGCCAGGAATTTTGTAGACTGGAGTTATGGGTTTTGGGGAAGAAGACCAGAGAAGGTGCCCTTCTCATTGCATTATATTATGGGATGTGTCCTGTCAACATAACTGATCACCGTGATATTAACCTTGATCACTTGGTTAAGGTAGAGTCTGCTAGGGTTTCCACTGTAAAGTTACTACTTTTCTCTTTCCATGTTCTGTTCATTGGAAGTCAGCCCACACTTAAAGGGAGAATAATTAAGCTTTACCCCTTGGAGGGAGGGAGTATCTACATGATTTATTTATTTTGGTATGGACTCATAAATATTTATTCTTTTATTCTTTCGGTTATCATCCAGTGCTAATCACTCTTTATTTTGTTGCTCATAAGCTTATTTTAAACTTTTTAAATTGTATTTTGCTTAGCCATCTGGTATTCTGTGTAGCTTGGTGCCTCACGCATCACCCGTCTTTTTGGCCTGTCCCACCTCCACGTGTTTATGTTCTTTCTTCAAACCAAGAGATTTGGTTTTGCAGCTTTGGTTAGCACTTAAGGTCATTTTCATAGTCAAGTCTTAATGTATGCGCTGTGGGAGGAGAAGTCATAACACAAAACTTCTTGTCAGCAGATTGGCGAACTTACCTGAGAAATTGAGACTCAAGATTGTGAGAATGTGTGACTAGGACCGAAAGCACATTTCCAGGTAGGAAATCAAAATGATTTTCTTTAACTCCTTTGCACTTGACTTTGTAGAACTCAAATCACCATTTCTTGTGAGATGCAAAATTCCAAAAGGAGGGGTGGCATAAATATTGGGGTTGCATTAGCAAATCACGTTGTGTTCCTCTTTTAGATTCTTTTTAAGATTCTTTTATTTGATTTTTAAACAGTAAGGTAATAGCTGAGCTTTGAAATGAAACCCAAGGGGAGCTTGCAGAAGTCTATCTGTATTTGCAAAATTATTATAGATATGATTTTGAACGTTGAGGCCTATTGAGAAGTACCCATCAGAGTACAAAATAATATTCGGATTTTTCATGTCAGAGAACAGCTGTGGTTACAGGATGTTTTATGTATTTCACAGAATATTTACTAAATACGGATTGATTTCTATTTGGCATTTCTCATCAACTCCCTTAAGATGTGATAAGGTCATAAACTCTGTTAGAAAGGAGGGGCTCAGGGAGAGGAAGCTCCCAGATTGCATATGTGCTCGAGTTTCTGCATACTAATGTTACCAAAACAAGCATCAGTTTGCCACTGTGGCAGTCTTACAAAGAGTAAGTTAAAAAAAAAATCGAGCTCATGTGAACACGAAGACAAGCAACTGAAAATCTGGAATACAACTAGAGTTAACATCATGCAGTGATTCTTACCTTTGCTGTTGGAAGTATAAAAGCAGCGTGATCCCTCCAGCTAAATTACAGAGATTTCAACTCCATGGGAACATGAAGAACCTATCTGTCAGAGGGTGTGTGTACACAAATGCTTTCAAAGCACGGGGGTGGGAATGAGTTTGGGGCGGGCACGGTGGCCGGGGCACAGAGACCAACCCTCCAAGTCTTGCCCACGCATTTTTATGTCTGTATTATAATAATGCCTTTGTGCAAGGAGGCTAGATAGAACTTCATGTCTGCTGCCTTCTGGACTTTTACATGATCTAGCTGCCATCACCCACCTCCCTTGTCTCTTCAGAAAGGAGGCAAGAAAAGGCAATTAAAGAATACTGCGGGGAGGGAGATGCTCCTCCCCGTTTTGCTTTTTGGAATGTCAACAGAGTTATGGCTTTTCTATGTGTTTCTAGGGGTAGTTGGCTGCTTCTGTCCACCGTTTTTTTCTAGGGAGAGGCTTTGAATTGCAGTCTTCACGTAGTGGGGGGCTCCTGAAAGCTGTAATCAGCTTCCTCCTTTGTGGGGAGGAGTGCTTTCTGGTGGTCATCTGGTGTCCTGCCTTCTACTTAAGGCCCCGGGGATGGCGTGGAGTGATTGGTGAATGAAGTATCCCTGCCCACCATTACTTGGCCTCTGTCTCAACTCTGAAACTTCAAGTCCCTTATCGAACTTGTGCCTCACAGCCACGCTCATCTCCGTCAATCCCACGAATCCTTTGGTTAGTTTCTTCACTTGAAGAGATAACTTCACAACCCGACTATTTATTATTTGTCCATGTCCCTGTCCTGTATTTTGGGAATGACAGAAAAGTCTGGAAAATGTTTATTTTTGCTGTACTTCAGTTTAGCTGATCCGTGGGATAAATCAGATGTCCTGCTCTGTCTTGGTTAGCTCTGAGAATAATCTCTAATAAGTCTTAGACCATTTTTGTACCACTTAAAATTTGAGGTTGAGTTTGGATGGCTCTCTGCACCAGGTTCAGAGATACAAATCTTTACTCTTTTCCTTTCACTCCTAAAGGTTATGCATGCCCAACCTCATGGATGGCTCTGTGGTGGTAGAAGGAAATTATTGATGAAAGGCCTGAGGATTTTATGTGCCTGGGGGCATAATAGCTAAATGTTTTCAACTTACACTTTGGGCCACACTCATCATTTCTTCACCCAAAGAAATGATCTATTTCCCCCATTGTTTCTGCTTGAAACATTCTTTCTGGCTTTACTCTTAAAAATAAATGATCTGCAACTAAGATGACATACACCCACATACCATCAGTTTCATTTATTAATTAATTTATGACTTTACTATTTTTGATTTACTTTTGTGTGCTGGCCTGAGCAGCCGAAACACAACTGGTAAGTGTCTGAGCTAATGTTCTAGAAGTAAAGTGCAGACTGCAAAATATTGCAATGCATTGAAATGGGCTGTAAGAGAAAATACACAAAGCCTAGCTGTGACATAACAGGGAATCAAGTTCTGCTGGGGGACTTGATAGAGGAGTAAATTCTAGAGCTGCATCTCGCAAGCTGCATTGCAGTCTGTCTAGAAGGCAGCACAAGGAAAGGCATTCTAGGAAGACAGAGCCCTGGCATGCAAAGAACCAAAGACATAAAACCAACAAGTAAATCTTCATATGGCTGGATTACAGGGTATAGGGAGAGGATGGATGTCACGAGGGAAGGATCTGGAATGCTCGGCAGGAACCAGGTCAGGGAAGGTATGCCATGCTTTATGTTGGAGCTTTATCCTATAGGCAAGGAGGAGAGACACGTTCAGATTTGCGTTTTACCAGGAGCTCTCAGGCCGCAGAATTAGAGAATGAATTAGCGGGACCCAAGCCTACACTGGAAGACATAGTGTGCAGACAGTTACAGTAATCTTCAAAAGAAACAACTGGAGGCCTGAACTCATGCTGGGATATTCAGAATAGTGAGTACAGGATGGATTTGCAAGTCTGGGAAACAGTACTAGTGACTGAGTCAGTGTGAAGGATGAGGGAAAGAGAAGGCAGTTCTCAGGACTCTAGCTGGACCACAAGGTGAAGAGGGATGACATTGCCCGGGATGAGAAATACAGGAAGATGAGCAGGCCTTTGAGAAAAGCAGTGACCTGCATTTTAAACTTGTTCTGTCTATCGTCATGTGTGGTCTATGGAAGGATCGCTGGTTTGGGGATCAGAAAGAACCTGAGTTTCAATTTTACTTCTCCAATTTATCACCTGTGTAGTTTTAGGTAAGTTACGTAACCTCTGGGGTCCTTAAGTTTCCTGGTCTGTTAAGTGGGCGCTAGTAGTTACTAGCTTGAAGCCCATTGGTGAGGGAGAAGAGAGATAATCTATGTAAAGCTCCTGACTCAAAGCCAGTTTTTAAATAAAGGGCAGATTCTTATCTCTGCTGTGGTCTGTAGGCAGATCTTGAAACCTGGAGCCTAGAGGGGAGGCTGAAAATGCAGTCTTCAGATTCAAAAGCATAGGGAAGAACAGAATTTATCAGGGGCCAAGGCAGCCTGCCCATTCATTCGTCCAGAATCAGTTGTTCAGAGCTGGTGTGTGTCAAGTTCTGTGCAAGAACTAGGGAAGTTAAGACGAAAAAGACTGTCTCTGGCCTCAAGGATCTTAGAGCCTATAAGGGTGACACAGGGAAGGGAATCAAGAGTGTTTTGAATAAGAAGAGGATCAGGGCAAATCAATATATCCAGATTTTAAAAGTTGTGTAGGGCTTCCCTGGTGGCGTGGTGGTTGAGAACCTGCCTGCTAATGCAGGGGACACGGGTTCGAGCCCTGGTCTGGGAGGATTCCCACATGCCGCGGAGCAACTAGGCCTGTGAGCCACAACTACTGAGCCTGCGCGTCTGGAGCCTGTGCTCCGCAACAAGAGAGGCCGCGATAGTGAGAGGCCCGTGCACCGTGATGAAGAGTGGCCCCCGCTCGCCGCAGCTAGAGAAACGCACGGAAACGAAGACCCAACACAGCCAAAAAAGTTGTGTAACATAACATATATTCATAAAAAGACATATACAGTTGGATGAATTTTCATGAACTAAAGAGCAGATCAAAAAACAGGACATTACTAGCATTCCAAGAGCACTTCTCTTGTCTTTTTCCAGCACAAGGGTAACTACCATATAGATTTTGCCAACTTTTGTACCTTACATGTATGGAATCATACCATACGCTGTGTTCTCTTTTGTTTCTGGCTTCTTTCACTTACCAATACGTTAGCAAGATTCATTCATGTTTCGGGATGTAACAATCATTGTCTCATTGTTGTATGGAATCCCACTGTATGAATTTACTACAGTTTATTCATTCTGCTATTAATGAATTTGGGTTTTGTTTTTGGCTATTACAGATAATGCTTGTGTGAATATCTTAGTACATATCTGTTGGGTGTATTCCTAGGGGTGGAATTGCTGGATCTCAGGGCTTGTACATATTTAGTGTTAGTAGTTAACAACCACACACTTTTTCAAAGTGGATGTGCCAATTTATACTCCTTTCAACAATACCTGAGCGTCCTAATTGCCCCCACCCTGCTGTGGTATTTTCATCTTTCTCATTTTGACCATTTTCATGGTTATGTAGTGGTATAGCCTTGTAGTATTAGTTTTCATTTCTCTGATGATTAATGAAGTTGAGCCCCTTTTCATAAGTTTTTGGCTGTTTTATGCTCTCTTTTATAAAGTGCCTGTTGAAATATTTTGTTCACTTTTCTATTGAACTTTCTGCCTTTTTGAAGCATCAATTTTAAACAATGAGAATTATTTACAAAGGACCTACCAAGAGCTATTCTAGCAGGGGGATCAGAGGAGAGGACAGTAGAGTCATACTTTTGCCCTCATAATCTTGACCAGTCTTTCCAAAAGGATGGCTGGGCACAGGAGGAGTGAGATGATTGACAGATAGAGGTGGGACCCAGAGAGCATTTTTGCATAGATGTGAACCTATGTATGTGTGCTACCAATATAGAGCCACTGGAGAGGGAAAGGTGGTTGATGTAAAGGAAAGGTGATCATTGATTGAGCAGAATGCTGGAGCAGCCAGAGTGCTCTTAACTCCAGGAAGGGCTGATTGGGGCAGAAGGAGGGGAGGATAGGGAGGTGTGCTACTAAGTTTATGGGCAGAAACTGTACGTGGATGAAATTTTTCCTTGACAAACTCATTATTTTATTTTACTTAAAATTTATTATTTATTACTATTTTTATTTTATATACAATTTCTAAAGGTTATACTCCATTTACAGTTGTTACAAAATATTGTATTGTACAGTACATTCTTGTAGCCTATCTTACACCCAGTAGTTTGTACCTTACATTTTTTTTTTCTTCTTGTGGTACGCGGGCTTCTCACTGTTGTGGCCTCTCCCGTTACGGAGCACAGGCTCCAGACGCGCAGGCTCAGCGGCCATGGCTCACGGGCCCAGCCGCTCCGCGGCATGTGGGATCTTCCCGGACCGGGGCATGAACCCGCGTCCCCTGCATCGGCAGGCGGACTCTCAACCACTGTGCCACCAGGGAAGCCCTGTACCTTACATTTTACTTACGGTTTTTGTGAAGGAGAAGGCAAAGCCACTTGTCCGTAAAAGTTGGATAATACTGAAGAAAATGGGGACCATTTGGAGCTGCCTCTAGAAGCATGGTGATAATAATGCTCACCTGACCTGCAGAGGGCTCAGCAGAAGTAGCCTCCACAGTTGATGGTCCTCAGCCACTCCGAGGAGGTGATGCAGGACCTGGAGGGCCAGTGATCTAAAAGTGGTTTTGTGGATGAGTATGCTGAAGGCCAAGGTGGCAGAGGGTGCTGGCAAGGATAAGGGAGAAGTTGGTTCCCAGCAGGATCTAGACAGGATCGGGAAAGGAGCCTGGAAGAGGAGCGGGGGAAGAGGAAGGAGCTGGGGAAGAGAGAGATAGGCTGGGGAGGAAGAGGTCCTGAAGTATTGGAGGAGAGGGGCTGAGGAACTGAGTGTCTCTGTGAGGCTGGAAAACAATAGCCCGGGAATGGGACAGGTTAGGTGACGTGATGAGATTGACTAGACTACCTGTCCTATCCCTATAAGGTGTTGTGGAAAATGATCAAACAATTAAGCAAAGAACCTCTCAAAGGGGGTCACATTTTGAGTTTTAGTTTATCTTCATTGTTAGTTAATAAACATTTTTCATTAAATGAAGACTTCTGAAGAAGTTTCATTGGAGTATTGTCCCCCCTCATATCAGTCATTGGTCCTTAGTTGGTTCAATAAAGTTGGTTTTAGATAACGAAGGCAAATGTAGGGACCCAAATGTCAGGTTTTACCCTTAAGTGAAATGCTGAAAATGAAGATCTGTTGCATCAGCAACTTCCACTGAAACAGGGTGGGCCTGTCACTTTAAGCACTTACATTGGGAGTCTTCATTTGATCCATTTGGAGTCCTCATTTAATCCAACACTCATTTGTTGTGTTTCCTCATTGCTACACATGGAAATTAATAGACTGTGCTAAAATCTTTGGTTTAAATTTAGTACATAAGATGCATATTGTGTGATGTTCTCAGCTGAAGTCTTGAGAGTGAAGTTTACATTTTCCTAAAACTAGCAAATATTGCATTGCTAAATGAAAAAGGCTTCAGTAGAAGAACTGTATCAAGGAACTGGCAGATTGCACATCCTATGATGTATCCCAGTATGTGTACGATTTACCAGGTAGCTCGCTGAAAATGTAGATTTGGGGCCTGCCCATGGAGGTAATGATGTGGGTTGTCTGCAGACTCAACTTTGAGAGACTTATAGACAAGTGTCTAGTTTTGGAAGATTGCTACAGTACTGGGCACCACCCTAAGTCCTTGTGACAAAGAAACAAAATAAACAACAAGAAAGGAAAAAGTAGAAAGTAGAAAAAGTAAAGTAGAAAAGAAAAAGCTAAGGAGAAAATAAGATTGATGAGGGCAAGAAAAGAGACAAGAATTTAAGTCCTGAAGAAATCCCTCTACAAATTTCTGTTTCAAAAGGCAGATTTCAAAGGATGATAGAATCACAACGATTTTAAGATTACAAGTGAAAAACAATGTGAAGTATGCAAGGTTACATGGGAAAAAATATCAAAAGATACTGTCCATGAAGAGCCAAAGTGGTTATAAATTCAAACTTCAAGTATCAAAATTAAAATGTAACGGTAAGTTTTATTTTTCCAACAACTTTTAAAATTGTAATGTGATGGGTATATTACTTGGGATAAGTTTTGGTCATAGAACAGGATTGTTATTATAAACAAATTGGATTATTTTATTTTTCTCCTGAATATCAGATCATGCCAGTGAGTTATCGAGGCAACCTTCAATGTCCAAGATGATTAGCACTGCTGCCTAGGGTTATTGTAAAGATTGAATGAGATTTGAACTCTGGATGTCAGAATCCCTGGGTTCAAATTATTGCCCTGCCACTAACTAGCTTTATACCTTTGGGCAAGTTAAGGCGGCTTAGTTTCTTCATTGGTGAAATAGGGTAATAATAGTGCCTACCTGTAGCAATGTTGCCAAAAATAAATAAGTTAGTAAATGTAAAGCATTTGGAAAAGTGCAGGCCACGTGACAGACATTCAACAAATGTTACTCTGAAACATAACATCTATTGTCATTCTCTGTAAAAGCACGTACATTTTTTTAAATGATTATTCAAAATAGGGACATACATATGATTTTATAAAGTTATACTTATCTTGAGCCTTAGTCAATTAAATTATTGAATACCTACTCCTAAGACACTCCAAGCTCTGCTGTGACAAGTAAAACATGGCCCCATCCCCCCGGACACTCGAGCCGTGGTAAGTTATCCTGTTAACTTGGTTTTCTGGGGTAGATATTATGCTATGTTGGGGAATAGCATAGATGTTAATTGAAACTATGTTTTGAAGCACAAGTAAAAGATAGTGCATGAAGGACAGAAGGGGATGCTAATAATAGATCATAGCTTGATGTATTTCTAAGCATAGCAGATCACCCAAGAAAAGATGTTGGTATTCTTCCAGAGCTAGATATAGTAAAATGGATGCAACAGAGATAATATCAGAAAAACTGGATATTAAAGTGCTAAGTCTGCTATTTCCTGATTATGTGACTGTAGGCAATTGATTTGACCTATGTCTCCGTTTCTTCACCTGAGAAACAGGCCCATAGCCACTTTGCTGAGTAGCTTGTTTAAATGAGCCAATGTTTGTGAAGATGTTTTATGAGCTACGAGATGTTAGGCATTTGTATGTTTTTTTCCATGATTTATATTCTATAAGGCTTGCGGATTTCTGAAGATCCATGGCTCAGAAATGAGTACTTAGAATAATGTAGTTTTAATAGGATTACAGAGAACTTTATTATTCTCTGTAGAATTACCTGTAGATCAATAATAGATGGGTAACTTGTGGCAGAAATCAGAGCCCCCAAAAAGTCGCAGCTGGAAGGTGAAACAGGACAGAGAGGTATGCGGCTGACCTAAGGAAACAGTTCACAAGCTGTGGAATAGGAACTGAACCGGAAGATTCTCCCCTCCGCTGTCCACACCATTCCTTGACTATTTCTCAACTGAGTGGAAGGAGTACAGGCTTTGAAGTCAGACCTGAGTTAAAATCCCTGCTCCGTCACTTACTAGCTGTGACTCAGGCAAGTTATGAAACCTCTGTGAGTCTCACGTCCCTCATCTGCAGAGGGGTAGAATCACTTGCCTGGTAGAGTTGTGGGCACTAGAGATCACGTCTGCAAGCTACCTGCCCAACAGCTAGCTGATATGTTATTTTTCTCATGATTATACACTGCCAAATTTCAAGGCAACTTGAATTACACACTTGTTGAATAGGAATACTAAGGCAACTAATAATAGCAACTGTTTAACTGAAGGGTTCCATGTGCCAGGCACAAGTCCAAGTACACTACACCTATGAGTATTTATTTAATCTCCAAAACAGCCTGATGATGGAGGTATTACTGTTATGGCCACTGAGGCTCCAGGAGTGTAACTAACGTGTCCAAGGTCACCCAGCAACTTTATGGTGGAGCAGGTTTCCAAACCTGGCCGCTTGTGACTCCGGA
The DNA here is from genome assembly GCF_963455315.2 of Globicephala melas. NCBI lineage: Eukaryota > Metazoa > Chordata > Mammalia > Artiodactyla > Delphinidae > Globicephala > Globicephala melas. The sequence goes on along the minus strand of NC_083327.1, from coordinate 67,144,369 downwards.
TCCCACTTTCCTAGTTACTGGATTATTCCTGTTCCTCCCTGGCCAGTTTAGGGATGTGGGACAGAGAATGAAAGGACTAGTTGTTTCACGAGAACTGTTTTTTGAGTAGGGTGAGTATTTGCTTTCGGAATCTTCATTCGGGTAGACGGTATTGGAAGGGGCCAGCGCTTACCCATCATGTAACTTTTGAGTATGTTATGAAGCCTTGTAGAGCTCCACCTTCCTTCTTTGTACAGTTTTATACTTGTCAGGATTGTAGTGAGCATTTAAACGGTGGATGATAACTGGAGGGCACAGTCCTGGCAGCCATCTCCAGTTCTAATCTCTGCTCCCCACTCCCTTCTTAAGTAGCAGGCTGGCACTGAGGACAGAGCCTTGGGGAATGCCTGCTTTCTTTTTCCACTTTAAACCAATGGGGTTCTCTGTTATTCAGCACTCCCATGTTTTAAACCAATGGTGTTATATCACAGGATTCTGCAACTGATCCCCTTGAAAGGGCATTAAAATATTTGCTCACATACCTTCTCATTGATCTGTTACATACTTCCAATCAACTGCCTTAGGTGAAGATGGGCACATCACGTCGGTCTTTTCATTGATTTGCATCCTGTGTCTGGATATGTGCACTCAGAGCACAGTCCCTTTAAGAACCACTAGCCCTCAGCAAAAATAACCTAGAGCAGCTCAGGTTACTGCCAGGCTCCAAAGACTCTTCAGGGGGTCAGGTTGCTTATTTCTCTGGCACCTACCTCAGCAGGAATGTAGGAAGAAGTTTTATTTATGCCAGCAGAGGGGGTCTGGGTGGATCTGTGCACTGGAGTCCCCACCTCTAGCCAGGAGCCCTCACCTCTGACTTTTTCTGGACGTGCCCCCTATTTCATGGTAGGAAGGTTTTTGGTTGGGCCACTTAAGTGGCATTCGATTCATTGTGACCCTGTCCCTGGACCTGGATGTCGGAGCCAGTCTTTCCTATCAACCTTGGGTTTTGGATTGTTTCTTTGAAAAACAAAAATGAAAACGATATCAAAAGCCATCAAAACAAACATGCACCTCCCATCCCCAAATTGAAAGCATGGCAGTGCTGTGAGGGGAGGTCACGGGAGGACACGGCCTTTTCCCCTGGACCCCCTGTGCCTGCACGTGTCTGTCTCACCAGCCTTTCTTGTAAGGAATGTTTTTACTGGCTGTACATAAGCCCAAGGAACAAAGAATAAACAGGGCCTAATGCTCTGTAAAGATAAACAAACAAACAAATGGAATGAAGTCTTCAATTGTGAAAACAGTGAGATATCTTAAGAGGCGGTACAGTATGGGAGGGGGCAAAGAACCGGCGAGGGCTTAGACCATCCGGGGCCTCGTCCCAGCCATGCTACTGAATTAGCTGAGAGGCAGAATTGTTGAGTTTTGTCAGCTAAGTGGTATCTGTGAGTGACTCACGTTCTTTAATTTTCCTAGAAGGAAGATGTGGCTCAGAGAGGTTGGGTGACTTACCTAAAGTTACTCAACTTTAGGTTGGTAGTAGATCTGGACCTACAGCCCAAGTACACACATCATTGCTCGTCATCCTGCTGCAATGACATTGTAAAGAGTCAAGATCTCTCCAAGTCCCTGTTTCCTTATCTAGAAATGGGGATTCTGCTACCTGGCATACCTTCTTTGTAGGATCTTTTAAGGATCTGCTAAATGAGTGTGGGTGGAAACACTTTAAAAAAACTATTAAATTATATATTAATATTAATTAATAGTAAATTATATATATACACATATGATGAGATATATGTACGCTGTGATACCTAATATTTTGTTAAAATTCTTCTTGTGGGAGCATATTAACAAAAATCTGGATTCTTCTTTGGAAATGTGAAGCACCATGAAATTCCCGGATGTATTAACCTGACAGTTTTACCTACTAATGCTATCATTACTCTACCTTTCTGAAAAATGGGAATAATAAATTTCTCGGCCTATCTTAAGTTTCACATATGTATATATGTGAAAGTACTTCATGAACCATAATGCACAGAAATGAATTATTATTACCAAATATTCCTGAGGGCCACAAACCCTATCCAGAGAGCACGTGAGGTATGATTAAGGAGATCGGTCATATATTCAAAAGCAGATTTCAACATTATCTGACCTTGGTGTCAGATAAAGACTGTACTCTACAGATAGTGATTGCAATGAATTAATAAGTCCTTTTATTATAGTTTCCAAATGGAAGTATAATCATATAGAAGGTAGAGATTTAAATGTTATTTTCACGACTTTCTCAGTTACACCATTTGCTCTAATATTTATATGTCTGATTTATCTCATTTGATTATTACAGAATATTTGTGAGTTTTAATTAATATCATCATTATCTGATGAATGAGAGGTCAAAAGATTTTCCTAAGACCTTATGGAATGTGAATGGCAGAGCTGGGAATTGAAACAAGGTCTTCTGGTCCCACATCCTGTGCCCTTGCTGCTGTAACCTGTCTCTTTGTGCTGTGTTGGGGGTTCCATTCTGTGGACTGTATTCTTCATTGGTTTCTTTCATTGATACAGTCATTCATTCAACATGAATACTCTATATGGAACTCTGTCATATTATCTCATACTCCAGGACTAAATCTCTTTGGATAGAATGCGTTGTTTTATGTCTGATTCCTTTAATGGAAGGAGAAGTAGTGACACTGACACTTGAACCTTGCAAAAATACTGATTTGGGGTTGGGGGAGAAGAGAAGACAGGCCATGAAAGGGGGAACCACTGTTGTCAGAGTCAAAATAAATCTTTGCTGTGCAATAAGGTAGTCCCCCAGTCCCATAGGGTATTTACATTTACATTAATTAAAACTTAAAAATCAGTTCCTTGGTCACACTAACCACATTACAAGTGTCAATAGTCACCTAAGGTTGGTGGCTACTATATTGGATAGTACAGATATGTAGACATGTGTCTGGTCACTGAAATAGATAATTTTGACGTCTGATACGTGTATGTATAATTGCACACCGGAAATGAAATTGTTCTGTTATACATTTCTACCTAAGACATAATGAGAGCTACCATTTATTGAGCACCTTCTCAATAAGCACTGGGCACATAATGTATATTGTTTTATTTTATCCTAACAACGTTTTTCACACTGGGAATCTAAGGTTTGAGAGGTTATGTAACTGCCTAAGATATGATAGGGCTATGGACTGATGCCAGTTTTCTTTGATTTCAAAGAGAATGCTCTTTTACTCTAGCATGCTGTCTTTCTATGTAGCCTAATTGGATTACATCAGGAGTTAACATTCTCAATGCATTGTCTTATCATTCAGTCCATTTCAGTTCAGCAAATGTGCCAGGCGGTCACTCTGTTGGAAGCAGGAGGTGCAGCAAAATCAGCACAGCACAGCCTCTGACCATAGGGAGCTCCAAACCAAATAGAGAGTTCAGACATGTAAAGAATAATTGTGATAGTGGAGCATGGTCTCTGACCCAAGACTGTGTGATGCAACCAGGAGCCACTGAAAGGTTCAATCCAATGAGTGCCATAGTCAGATTTATATTTGGTAAAACTCCCTTTTTAGTCACGGACAGTCTTGTTTGAGAGGCAAGGGAGAACCTATGATAGTTATTGTATTTACCTAAGTGAAGGAATGTTGAAGGCTAAAACTGAGGTCATAGTGGTGGAGTTAGAGAGAAGATTGATGAGAGAGAGAGGCAACTTGATAAAATTGTCAGGCTTCGGTGGTTAGAGCTGAGGGTAAGAGCAGTTAAAGGTGACTCTCTCGTATCTACCTTGGGTGCTTGGTGAATGTTTGGCCTCCTCAAAGGACGTTAGCTATGAGGAAAATGTTGTGCATGAGTGTGTGTGGTGTGTTGTTGTGTGTTGTGTGTATTGTGTATGTGGTGTGTGTTTTGTGTGTGTGAGCAGTCACCCTCAAGTAGGTGAATTGCAGGGTGGGAAGGGGTGAAGATAATGACTTAATTGACCACAAGCCCATAAAATATCCAGAAAGCAATCTTATTTGGCAAGTGGAAAAGGCCGCTATAAAACAATGACATCTTTTAAGAATGCAATTAAAAAAATGAAAAATAAAACAGAATCCTGCCATAATACTGACTAAAAGGGAGAACTAACCTTATAGTCTAAATATGATGCATCTGTCCTAAAAGGACCAAAAGGGAGACTAAAAGGGAGACGAAAAGGGAGAACAAACCTTATAGTCTAAATATGATGCATCTGTCCTAGGCTAGGCGTAGGATAGTGAAGTAGAGATGTATTTTCCATATAGTCACAACATGTAAAAATGTTTATTATCATGAGATTCCAATAGTAACATAGAGGATGGATTTAAATATGGCTTCTAGGGAGCCTAATGTTGAAAAGGCAGATTTTTCTACATTTTCTTTGGTATATGTGCCCCCCCCTTCTTTTTATATAATTAAATAATCTGTTTTTAACTTAGTGACCAGATAATTATGTTGTTTGATATTTTTAAAAGATAAAAGTTAGCAGGTGTTCTCTAACATGGTTTCTGGCAGTTCTTAATTTTTTTTTTTTTTTTTTTTGCGGTACACGGGCCTCTTACTGTTGTGGCCTCTCCCGTTGCGGAGCACAGGCTCTGGACGCGCAGTCTCAGCGGCCATGGCTCACGGGCCCAGCCGCTCCGCGGCATGTGGGACCTTCGCGGATCGGGGCACGAACCCGTGTCCCCTGCATCGGCAGGCGGACTCTCAACCACTGCGCCACCAGGGAAGCCCGGCAGTTCTAAATTTTAAGCAGTGGTTTGTTTGTGTTGCAGCAGAAAATAACCTCATAGGGTTAAATACTTATAATGATAGCATAGGTTCCAATCTCGAGTAAGGAGGTTCCATTTTCTTTAGAAAAAAAAAATCAATTGTTCTGCTGATAGTACATTTAACAGACATGGAATTACTAAAACCAGGAGTGCTGATGGAAATAATTTCTTCTGGAACTCAATCTGTGGTCTTTGGATTGATAGTTATGTCTGTGCAGTTTGAAACAGTGTCTGCTTTGGAGATTGTCATTGTTTTAAAATTATATGAGGATCCTCAATTCAGATTTGACCAGCATAGACCACCATGACAGAAGGCTGTCAAATGCATGATGCGGGGTGAAACCTGATTATTTCCGGGTGCCTTGTCTAGTTTTGAGTTATTTAAAAACACAAGCTTCTGTAAACTTTGTGAAACATTTTTGGTTTCTGAGTCAGTTAACTTTAAGTACTTCTTTCTTCTTGGGCAAATACAGACATATCTCATTATCTTGTGTTTTAGAATTTTTTTCCCAGTTTCTTAAAATTGTTTTTCCTCTATTCATTTTCAAAATGAATAATAAAATCTTATGAAATAAAATAGACTCTAGATTTAATGTTTTATTATCTCACATTTTAAGTTAGGAATTACTTGCTGAGCTGTTATTAATTAGGAAGTTTGCAATACTTCTATGGGGAGAGTGTTGCAGGTACATGTGTATTTCTTCAAAGTTGCTTAGCAGTGATGAACTAGAGGGCACCAGCGAACATTTCTATTCGGGTTCTTTAAACTAGGCCACATACTGTTAACACGTATGCACAGGAGAGAAACGTGAATGCTTTGCGAAATCTTAGTACTAAAAATAATTTCCACCTGTATTTATAGCAGTGTTATCATACTTGAGGAGAGTGATGCAGAACCTACCAGTATAGGAAGAAAAATGTCATCTTGTTACCCTTCCTGGAGAGCTGCCCTCTAGAATAAAGACCTTCAGTTTGTCCAGAGTTAGAGCAATGCTGCTCATAGGTCTTCTCCAATTGCATGGGCAGGATAGTTAATATCATTAAGTGCTGAGATACATTCTATCACAGAGAAGTGTTCTGTGCCTAATAATTAACTGGGTAACAATGAAAATCTGTCCACTATTAGGAAAAGATTGGTAATTAAGACTTCCAAATAGGGCATGCAAGTAGGAAGTGTTCAGGTCCCGAGGCAGCATTTGGGTTTCCGTCAAAGCCAGTTGCCTTTCTGGTTCATTGCGTCGGCACATTTGCTTAAAGGAAACTGGAGAGGGAACATTTTTAGATATTCAGATATTAAAATGTGCATAAATCCAGCATTTTCTAATATGAAAGCTGTGTGAAAAGACTTTCCTTTGCAGGGTAACTGTCCATATGTTTGAGTGGGAGAATAAAGAACAGATAATTTGAAAACTGTTGAAATTGTTACACATGTAAAAAGTTATTTTCCTCCTCATAAAATAAAAAACCAGGATTTAGTCTGAGTTAACATCTTGTCACTTAATGAAAATATTCGCATATTGCATTTCATTGGTTGATTCATTCATTCAGCATTTTGGCACACAGTAATATGCCTACTATGTGTAAAATACCACAGTAGGTATTTCTAATACATGTGAGATTTATTTCTATACATGAGCAAACCAATTCAGAAGAGATATAATTGCAAATATGGTGTGCAAAATGTCCACTTCTTGGGTGAAGCTTATAATTAAGCTTAACTCTACTTAAAAGCATGTTTTAAAAGAATATAGCTGCAGAACTGCAATCTGTGTCACTTTCCTAACATTTATTTGGAAAGCAACTAATGTTCTTCTTCTGTGGATTGATTAAGTGTTAATGTTTGGGGAGCATGCTTTGAAAAACGAGGGACTGTTATATGAAGGAGAATGTGACTGAGAGAAAAGATTATGTGGCATTTTATAAGATAGTTGGTGGTACTGTTTAATGCTTATAGAGTTGTGTTAAAATTTACTAAATAGCTTGGTGTTGCAGGAGCTTATTTAAACCAGCTCTTTGTGGTTATGTCTGGTGAGGAAGCTTCAGCTTCGACTCTCTCCAGCCATATAACTGCAGCATAGTGACTTCAGGTCTCTTGTAAGAAAGTCTAAATGTAGGCTGTTGAATAATCCCTTTGAGGGCCCTGTAACTATTTTTATGCCTGGATATGCGTCATCAGTGGGTATTTTCTCTGGTGACTTGCTTACATCAGGTCTCCTACCATACATTCTATCAGTGAGTGACTTATGATTGATGGGAACCACGGCTGTTGTTTAGCTTATCTGTGACCTCAGCGAACGGACAACAGGAATTTCCAGGCTGTCACATTCTCTGAATGCTTGAAGACAGGGGCTCACGGTGTTGATCCAGGCAGGTAGCAGAGTGATATTATTCACCAGCGGAGGATGGGAGGAGGGATAGGAGAAGCAAGGGGAGGGAGAAGGAGGGGAAGGGAAGGGGAATTCCTTTGGCGAACGGCGGCAATTCTGGCTCAGCTGGTTGCTTCGCCCTTGGAGGCTGTGTTGTGTGGGGAAAGGTGCGTTTCCTGAACCCGAGAAAGCGGCAGTCAGAGCCTTGATGGACGCACCGAGTGACTCCGTGGGGTTGGCCAGGGAGGGCATTGAGTTCTCTTTCATGAGTTAAGATTTTGTTTTTCTAATCACTTGGGTTGATCCATGAGCCACTGGATTGTTCTGATCCTGGAGAGAAGTAAGGGCTTTGAATTGAAGATGTACCAGCATTCGTGGCGATGCGTAGGAATCCAGTGCTGTCTTTCGTCTAGAAATGTTTGGAGGTGATTCGAAAAAGTTAACCTGCACCTCACATCAACACATTTTTGGGGAGTAGAGCCGTGCATTGATGTATGTGTGTGGAAATGAATTATAAGTGAATTCACAAAAGTGTTTTCTCATTTTCTTCCTTTTCCCCACCTCTTTCCTACACATGATGAATAAGTTTCCTGAACTGTAGAATGAGAGTTACCAGCATTTTCAGAGCTACATTTGCTTCGGGATAAGCGTGTCCATCTCCTAAACATTTTTCCTCATCTCTGTATTCCCGTCTCCTCCTTTTCTTCCTCATCCTCTTTTTTCCTCTTCCTCTCTATTTTTCCCTGGTGTTATTTTGTTTGCAAAAGCAGTTCTTGGCCTTTTGCTGAGTTAAAGATGACCAGATTCTGCACAGATGGAGTGAGGTACACATGTGAATCAAACCTATGCTGGTCTGCCTGTGTTTGCAGGCTATCCTTCCAGTGATTATTTTGTTTTTTTAAGCGACAATTAGACAAAATTACAACACTCTTTTTAGTGTAATGCAATTATATCATTTAAGCATTTAGGCAAAATTGTTTTTCTGATCTTTTAAGACTATTCTCATTATGGAAATATAACATTTATTGATTTGACTATCCAAGTTTTATTCCCCCCTTTCTTCCCCAGTACTGAAGCCATATCCCCTTAATGTAACAGATTACTAAAGTTACCATTCGTGTAACTAATTTCTTACTGGCTTGCCTCCCGGGAACCACATTCTGAGATATATCCAAGAGGCTAGTATCCCCAAACAGGTGCTAGGTGGGGCAAAAAAATTCCTAATGGAAAAAAGAGATGTTTATTCCGATCTTTTGTACCTCATCCAATGCCACTGAGTGGGCATGGACGTTCATTATTATTTCGATAGCCTCATTTCCAATTAGCTATCCTAATGGTAAAGATCTGTCCAACTGTCAAGTCATATTGTTTCAATTTCAGACTTTTAAAATTCAGATGGTTAAAGGAGAAAGATAAATGAATGCCTTTGTAAGCCTCATCTACCAAAAAAGCCCACTTTTCTTTCCTCTCAAAAAATCGCTTCTTGAGTAAGCAGTGTGACTCATGACCAGCAATTTATAATTTGAAATTTGTGAAAGATTAAAATTCAGAACTCTGTGAGTTTTGAGTCATTAGTAGCTGAATGAGGTAAGGCTTCATAATGTATCTAATTCGAAAGAAATCATTAAAGTGTTAGATCTGTTGTTTATGTTTATATCATGATACTTTCTCCAGGAGCCGTTGGTGACTAGCTTTACTTTCATAAAAGTAACATTATATGAAAAAGGTACATTTGGGTGTTTGCTCAGATGTTAAGATTCTTTTTTGCCCTACATTGTAGGGGATGTTATTAGAAGCTGTAAAATTCTCCTTCTCTTTAAAATGTATGTATGCTTTTATGTGGAGGAGTGTAAGAGCAGAACCAAACATGTAGGAGGGTTATGTATTCTTCATTAAAAATATATTTCACAAAAGATTATAGTTTGTGTGGGAGGGAAATAGCTGCTTGTCTGCTGATTGCATTGTGCTTATTCCATGTAAGAACTATTTGAGTTTAGAAAGGATAACCTCATTTTGATAATTTGATGACTGCTTCTGCTTGAAGAAGAGAATGTAATTTCAAGGCTGCATGCTGATGGGCAACAGTAATTACTCTCTTTTTGGCAGAACTTAGCATGGAATCTGCTTTGGTATTTTTGTAACTACATGTGCAAATCTTTTCTTCCAGACCTTTTCTTTCCCCCTCTCTCTATGTGCAGAGCTTTTTGCAGTCTTCAAGACTGTGAAATTCCAAAGGTGTTATATCTAATGATATCAGTGTATGATGATGTATAAATCTAAGTTAGAGCAATACCTTGCCTTGAAGTGGAGTCTTTTTGTTAAAGCAGACGGTTCACTGTGAGTGGATTCCGCTGTATACTTGGTTTCTATGGCGACACTTTTATTACTTATGGATGATCAGAACATTTGAATGTAGTAGGAGTGACTGGCGTATCGGCTTTGGTCAATGTGGCTGGTGGGGTTTCCTGGTTAATATGGGATCTTTCACTAAGTTTCTTGTTATGTTGCAAGGGGATGATGCAAATACCCAAAACCCACCTAAAACATTGAGGAGCTATGATCATTAATTTTACGTTCTTATAGATACATTACTCCAGTGTTACACAAGGAAAAGAAGAAACCCTCAAAATTATGTAAAATTAGGATAATACCTATAGGGAAGTGTCAGAACAATTGAATGACCTACATATAGAGCTCATTCTGGGAGGGTGTAAAAAGATTTCATTTGGCAAATGATTCTTCCGCTTTTTACCTATGTAATTAGTATGTTAACAGCATGGAAGGAATTCCTTAGTTTTATGAATTCTTCTTAGTGATTTTTCAAGTTTCAAGAGGCTGTGTATTTTACTGTTGTCATTTTACAGATGAGGACTGAGAGGTCTGATAAACTGATGGGCTTTATACCCAAAATTACACATTGTACTGACAGCAGCTAAGGGGCAGGCCCTCTCCATTGGAACTTTCCTGCTGTGGCTTAGGAGCTGGAAGGCTCAGATCTCATAGGTGTGGTGTCAGGAGAGAGCTTGGTGACACTGGGCCCAGTCCTCCTGCAGCCCTGATAATGGTAACAGAACTGTGCTAATTAGGTAGGGCAATGTTTGCAGCTTTGAAGGTTTTGTCTTGATTCTCCTGGGACAGAAGTTGCCAGTGTCCTTTAGTGACTGCTGTGTGGATCCACTGTGAGGTCCTCAGATGTCTATTGCAAGACATCATTACCTGAGTCAGCAGGGTAGAGGCTCCTGTTGAATGGTGGCTCATAGAGCAGGAACAAGGAGCTCAGTGGTAGATGCAAATCACTCTGGACAACAGTGGATGGAGATAAGTGTATTTCTTGTTGAAATATTTCATTCTACTCTTTTCACTTAGTGTGAAAGATCTAGTTTCTATAAAAGGAAGAACCCAGATGCTATATTTTTGGATACAAATGATGGAACTCAGGTCTAAGAATTTTCATCAAAGGCATCCTTCTAACTTACTAAAGTTAGATGACACTATCTAATTTCCTCAAAGCTAAGGGATGGACAGGAATATCCTCTAAGAACCTGTGTAGGGGAATTCTTGCTGTGTCTTAAACAGGTTGCTGTCATTATCTACACTCACCTTCTCAGCATTCACTTGCTGCAGAATTTCATCTAAAAATATCTCCCTTTCCAAATCTTTAGATTTTTTATTGGATGTTTAAAAATTCTTGACATGGAGACTTACAGGTATTTAAATAACTAATTGTGCACAAGTGCCTCATTTTCTATAAAATTGCAGTCTGACTCCTGTGTGAACTAGGTAAGGTCATATTGAAAATGGTTTCTTTCTGTTATTTAGGCTAGTTTTATGTGAGTGGAGCGGTATTCACAAGGCCAATAGCATAATCCAATAAATAATTTATCTTCCTTCTGAGGGAATAAGTTTAAGAAAGACCAAGAATAAATGGTACCAACCATGAAAAAGGCCTATGCTTTTTAACTGTCAAGCATAAGGTAAAAATCCTCTGTCCTCAAGAAACTTGAATCTAGTATGGGGAGAAAATGGTGTGTGTCCCATGCTTTATCCAAACTGAGTGCTGGACGCATCAAGGGTGACTGAGGTTTGAGCCCCAGTGGGTCAAGGAAGGCAGGGGGTCCTAATAAGAGAAGGCAGAATCACTGGGGTGAAGACATATATGATTTTATAGAACTGCTCTGTCCAATAGATGTGTGAGGAACCTGCCATTATGATCGTGACTTTGAGTTATGCCTGGGCATTGACGGGAAAGAGAAATCAAGATGGAACCCAGCTGTAGGCTGAACTTTGCCTGAAGATGTAGTCAGAGTCAAAGCCATGTTGGCTAAAGGGCAGGTTTGGCCAACTGCGGAAGCAGAGTGGGTCCGTTTTCCCCATTACATTCATTTGTAATGAAGTACTGAAGCAGACCTTTCTGTTTTATGTGGAAGACTGTCTTCAAGGAAGGGCACCAAGTGCCTTTAAAGGTGTAAAGCCCTCGGGCCTCCGAGAGCCTGGACTTTGAAAGGCAGTAATGATCCCTGAGAAAAGAGGCTTCTTTGTCATTAATGTAGGACACTTTGGTGACTGTCTGGTGGCAAAGGCCTGCCTGTCAGTCCCACTTGAGGCTCAGCTGTCCCCACTGGGAGGGTCCGATTCCTCTCTGACCTTTGTTCCTTTTCACTGGAATCAGTTTTTTTTGGCAAGGCTTGACCTCCTGGAGCAGCCCTCAAGTTATGGGAATCTTGGCAGGAGTGTTGAATTTGTGTCCTAGTGAGAATAATTGTCTGAAATATCTCGACGTTCTCCTGTGTTGGTGGGGATGGATCTCTGTTGGAGAGAGAACAAAAAGGGAATGTAAGAGAGCTGACTTTAGAACCCTGGGAAATAGTCTTATTTGGGGGACAGGAAGAAAAACAGAATCTAGTAGAGAGGAACAGTGAGGGGGTAGATGGAAGACAAGAAAAAAAAGTAAATAAGAGAGATGCACTATAGAGTTTCCAAATACTATCAAATTTACTCGTTCAATATATATAGAGGGTGTTCTGTATGCCAGGCCCTGTGCTAGCTTCTGTGGATACAGTAGTGAACCAGACATTGTCCTTGTCCTCAAAGAAGTCTTTGGAAGCCAGAGATCTCTGCCCACGTAGCACGATGGAGTGACTTCTGCTGGTGTTTCCAAGTAACCCAGAGAAACAGAGAAGCAGCCTGTGGGGTGAGCCAGGTTAGGAGGGGGGTTGGGGTGGGAAGATGGAGGGATGTGAGGAGAAGACACTGTAGGAGGCTGGTGAGGGTGTTACTGAAATGTCTCACTCTGTGATCCGTGGTTGCCCAAACAGCTGAAGTCCAAAGGCCTGGGAAGGGTGAGATGAAGGGGCCAGAAGCCAACAGGAGGGCAAAGAGCGTCCTCTCCAGCTGTGAGGAAGTGAAAAACATTTCATGAAAGGAGTCTGGCCTGAGCCAATAGAAATCTGAGTTTGAGATAGAGGAGAAAGAAGGTCCAAGAGGGTTAAATTTGGAATGTTAGTGGAGGGCTGAAAAGGTTGAGTGACTGAGCTGACCCTAATGGTAGCTCATGTACTATCCATCCCTAATGCGTTATTATCCCTGATACTGAACCTTTGTGTTCTTCCAAAAAAATAAAAAAATCCCCTACTGTATATTTCAGCTACCACTACCCTCAAAAGGCTTTGCCTTGTCACACCTAATCTACTACAGCCTTCTAGATGCTACTCCTGACTCAAGTTACTCTACCTGGGATTCATTTCTCAGTCCGCTGCAAGGCTCACTTTCTTAAAATACCATTTTTAATAGGTTACTGTGAAGATCTAGAACCTTCACTGGCTACCCATTGCCTACAGTTTAAAGGATGTGCTCCTCCATAAAACGAGAAATGTCCATTTTCACAAGACTTCATAATTCACCCAGGGCTTCATATACACAACCTTACTGAGTTCTTACAAAACCCATATGGTGTACGGGACAGATATTGCTGTCTTTCTAAATTCATAAATGACATAACAGAGGATCAGACAGGTTAAATGACATGCCCGGAGTCACAGAGTTCATGAATGGCAGAGCCAGGAATAGAAATCAGGGGCTTCTGAGTTCAAGTTCAAGGTGCTTTGTACCACACCATGGCCTCACCTTGCCTGTGGAGCCCCATCTCCCTTCTAACCCTGTGATTTCTGTAATTAGGGTGACAAGGTCGTCGGTGTGCCTTCCCTTCCAGCAGGAGTACGCTGAGGCCTCTCGGCATCCTTGCAGTCCCTGTTCTATCTGCTGAGAACCGCTGGGAAATTGTGATCTAGAGTTGTCAATGGAGACACATTTCCTGGCTGGTTTTCCCTTAGACCGGGAAAAGACTGTCTCCTGCCAGGACATCTGGGGAGGCACAGAAAACACTCTGTACTTCCCTGATGTCATCCTTAGTGCCTGCTTGTCTCATGGGACTTGTAGAGAGGGTTGTCACTGACTTTGCAGTGGTTTATGGAGGTCCTTTGCTGGCAGGACCATCTCTTCCTCCTTTGACTGCTCTCTCTCCAATAAGGCGTCACTGAAGCACAGTTTGCCTTTTCACCCAGAGGAAGTAATGGTCTGAAAACTTGTTTAAAAATGTATTCTTATTTGTTATATTAATGAATGTATAGATTTGTTACCATTTAGACATGAATAGTTCTGGGAAATACTGTATACAGAAGGAGGTAGAGCTGTGCTTTGAACTACTTGTTAAAATCAGGAACATTTGTTAGAATGCAATGATTAGTGAGTCTGTTAACATGATTTTAGAGTACACTCTGTTTCCATCATTTTCTCATTGGACTGAAGCCAATGTGATTTGGATTTTGACAGTTTGGGGAGGCAATTTACTGTATTCGAAATTTAAATGATATAAAAAAATATGCCTGACAGTTGTCTAGAATATCAAGAATTGCCTCCACTCCTATAAAAACTGATGTAGGAAATACATGCATAAGGATTAGCTAAATAATGTATTGCAAGAGTGTTGCACTGCCTTGAGGGCTCCACTTTAAGACACACACACACACACACACACACACACACACACACACACAAATCCTGGAGTCTGTTTGGAAATTGTGACCCTGAATCCTTTAAGCTGTGTTTCCGTGATGAAGGGTGCATCATCTTTCCAATGACAAAAGCTTAGGAAGAATAGTTGCAATACTTTTTTGTAAAATGAAGTATTTTAGAGTCCTCATTGTTTTCCACCCCCTCGTAATAGTACATTCCTCCTGGGAATGATAGCGTACTTCTCAGGAGGCTGAGATATGTATCTCTTAATTTTTTTCTAATGCTTTCCATATGTTGGAATTAAAAGGCCAGTAAAGGTATGGGGGTAGGAATATGAAGAATTCAACTGCTAAACTCTGAATTGTTTTCCCTTTACTTTCTTTAATTTTACCAAAGGTATTATGATATACAAAATACTGGAATGACATACAGTTTGAACTTGGGTAGTAAAGCATTTTAGGGAGGCGACAAGACATGTAAATTCTAAATAGTGTTGAATGGAAATATTTCTGAAATGGAATTTCAGTTCTGAACTCTTAATGTTGTATTATTTACCTTCTAGGTAATTTTTTGAAGTTTTATTTATTAAGGTACTCGTTGGAAATACTGACTTATATTGTGACCTTATATTCTTCATTGGACCTTAGTTACAATTAGCTGGCCAGGTAATAAAAATTGAATAATTAAAGAGGACACTCTTGGTTAAAAATAATTAGATATATATGTGCTGTTAAAGATTGTTAGTATACCTGTTGGACTGTACAATAAGGTAAAAGATGGTTAGGTAGACTAACTTATATTTTAAAGTATTAGCAAAACTAAAAGAAGCCTGATTATAAGATTTGATAAGGAGAAGAACAAAAATATGGAAAATTGATATTTTGTAGATATCTTTACTCCAGTCTTGAGGTCACATGACATATCTATAATAGGATTTTTCAAAAGGGCTTACTTAGCCTTTTTGTATGTTACCACATTGTTTTTCTCCTACCTTGTTAAATGACTTTTACTATTAGTGGCACTCAGTTTAAAGTCATTCTCACTTCTTTAGAGCTGCCCCTGTGGCCCATTCACCTCCATTCTTGCCCCGCCAATGCAGGCTGTCATCACCCTGCAGCTGGAGACCATGGCATCTTCCACCTCAAATTGATCTTGTACATGGTCCAGTTAACTTGACCATAACTCTCTCAGAGCACCCCTCCTTCTGGTTCAGAATTCCTCAGGGGGTCTTTATTATTTACAAGATGAGAGGCAGCTTAGAGACAAAAAGTAGCATAGGGCGTGGAGTCCAGACACCTGCTTTTAAATTGCGGGGCCTGGAAACATGACTGTTCATCAACACTCCTCAGATTTATATGTTTCTACTAACAGTCTCAAGTTCACCTCCTGAACGTCTTGTCAAAGCCAGTGGTGTCATTCTTTGTCTTCCTATAGTCAACTCTTAACAGTGTTTGGAGCAGTTGACCATCACCTTCCTTAATGAAATGCTTGATTCTCCCAGCTTCCCTGATCCTACACGTTCACAGCTCTTCGTCTGCCTTGGCTTCTCAGTCTTCTTAGCTGGCCTTCACCTAAGTGTTGTAGTCCCCCGTGACTCTGTCCTAAATCCAGTTATCTTCTTTATCTGAACTCTCTAGCAGATATCAATAATTGCATTGTTTCAAATATCATCTATATGCTGGTAATTTTCAAAGTTTTGTATCTATGAATGGGTCTTCTCCTAAGTTCCCGACTTAAATACTTCCTTAATATGTGCCCTGGGCAGTCCGATGGACATTTCAAAGTTAGGAAAGTCAAAAAGGAGCTATCAATGTCCCCCTGCAACAGCTCTGCTCCCACACCGAACTTGGCCCACTTCAGTAAGTAGAACCACCATGCCCCACCCCCCCATTGCTCAGGCCCAAATTCCAGAATTCATCTCCTTCCCTCTGACTTCCCATTCAGTGCAGCGAGTCCTTTGGCTCTCTATCCAAAATAACTGCTGAATGAGAGGTCTTCTTACTGTCTTCTCTGCCATAGCCTCAGTTCAAGCCACCAGCATCTGGCCTAGTCTGATGCAAAAACTCTTAGCTCACTTCCCCGACCCCGCACTCCCCAGAGTAGCCTATTAAGTATGAATCGTATAACGCATTCCCTTGCTACAAATTCTCCAGTATATTTTCATTACCCTTAGAATAAAATGCAAGCTTCTCGCCATGCCCCGCAGGGCTCTGCCATTCTGAGCACATCTCCCTCTACTCTCCCCATCCCCTATGAGACTCAACCAAATGTTCAGCCTTCATTCTATTCCTTAAACTTGCTAACCCCCGCCTCCTTGCTTGGTCTTGCACTTACTGTTTTTCCTGCTTGGAATGTGGTCAAGCCACATCTTCTGAGGTATGGCTCCTTTTCCTAGTTTAAATCTCACCTGCAACATTCCTTCTTTGGACAGGCCATCTGGGACCCAAGTCTGAGGAGTTCTTCTCTCCATCTGCAATGCACCCGATATCACACTATTGTGATAGAACTTATCAGAACCTGAAATGATCAATTTAATTGTTTATGTGTTTTTTTGTGTGACTTTCCCCACTCTGGACCCTGTGAGGTCAGTGACATTTTGTCACGCTCCTCTGCATCTCAGTGCCCAGCAGAGTAAACAGTGCATAGTGGGCATGTCAAAGTTTTTGTGGACTTGTTCACCACCTTGAGCCCAGTTCCTTATTTATTAAATAAAGGTGTTTGGACAGGTGACTTCCGAACCTGTCCTACCCAGACAGTTTTAAGTCTTCGGTACGCGGGCCTCTCACTGCTGTGGCCTCTCCCGTTGCGGAGCACAGGCTCTGGACGCGCAGGCTCAGAGGGCAAGGCTCACGGGCCCAGCCGCTCCGCGGCATGTGGGATCTTCCCGAACCGGGGCACGAACCCTTGTCCCCTGCATCGGCAGGCGGACTCTCAACCACTGCGCCACCAGGGAAGCCCCACTTACGTTCTTAATGTCCTGTAAATGGGCTGTGTTTATTCAGGTCTTTAGACCTTTGCTCACTCGCTTCTCTCCTGAATGTCCTTCCCCTCTTCTGTGCCTGACAAATTCCTTAAGGATTTCCCTTCTTCTCCTTTTGTCTGTACCCCTCAGAGAGGAATATAATTGTTTTATGTCTATGTGTCTTGCCTGTGCTACTAGATGGTTAGCTCCTAAGCATGGGGCTATAAGTTATAGTTATAACTTTGAACCCCCATGACATCTATTATGGTGCTAGCCTATACCACATACTCAGTACATGCCTTATAACTTAGTAATGAGGGCATGATGTCCCAAAATGTTGATTTCAGAACAGTAAGAATGTTTGGACTGTTTTACTAATTTACTTGGAACAAAACATTTTTAAAAAGCAACCAAATAGGTGTATCTTTTTTAAGCCTGAACTGGAGAAAAGAAAAATCTGCAAATGGAAATTTAGGCTTATGATGATGTGATATTTTGCAAACATTTGTAAGCAATCTTAACAAAGTTTTTTTAAAATATATATTCATAGATATTTGAAAAGAGAGATAAATGGGCATTGTTTTCTTATAAACTGAGGTTAAAGCTTGAGCTGGGTTTTTAATTTGGTTTGGTTGGTTCAGATATTAGGAATTTAGAGAAGCTCTATGAAAATATCCCACCTACACGTTTTGAATATCCACTTCCTGCTTATCTTCGGAACAGCTTGGTTCTTTTAATAGCAAATGGCTGAGTGGAGGGGGAACCATTTGTAGTGGGTAAATTTAAGTACAGTGTGTCCTCCCATCCCAAGCAGAAGTCATGCTAACTGCCCAGGGATTGGTGCAAATGTGTCTGCTTTTTGCTGTTGGCCAGATGCCTGAAAACTCAGTAACTCAGGATGTTACCCATTCTGATGCAAGTAGAAGAATTACTGGTCAAATTTTAAAAAATTCAGGCGCTAGGGAACACCTCATCTATTCTTGCTATAAACATGTTGATTTATTATGTTGTTTTAGAGGCTGTTTTTTCACATTTCCGGAGGCTAGGACAGGAAGAGCTGGTGGTGGGGAGAATCACGGGCTTGTTTCTTCATTTCATGTGTAAACCTAATGCTGTATGATTGTGTGTATACACAAATGGTGAATTCCTCTTAATCCAGAGTGGCTGGAAACTGTGTGCTCAAAATTAAGGGTAATCATATATTCCATTCATGGATTAACTGTTTTCAAAGAATTCAGTCAAATACACTGATAGTATTTAAAATTAATTTTTAATAACATAAATGGCACTTAGTAGCCCATGGTAATCATTGTGTACATCAACTATTGGTGAAGAGCATTATTCTAAATAATGCCTGTGATTGGATTAATTCTTGGTCTATCCCAGAATTTGCTGTTTTGCATAAACGGCTTGGTTTCAAGGCATCCATTTCTTTTGGAAAAGTAGAGATGAGAAAAAAAAAGTCTGCTTCTATAAATATCTTGTTTGGGGTAAATAGCCTTTTTTTTTTTTTTTCTAGTGAATAGATGCAAAGGATTTCCCAAAAGGTTGCTGTACTTTTGCATGGGAGAGCTGGGAGAACACTTGTTGGGTGCACTGTGGGCTGTTGAAGGCAGGGGAATCTTGTTCTGTGTCCTTATACAGCAACCTCATGCTGGCGTATAAGCTGTGTGGTGTCTGGAAAAAGGTTTGCTGTGTAATGCTTTAGGATTGGTGTTGCAAATTCTTCCTGTTAGGGGAGCATTGCTGATATGGATGGTGGAAGGATTGTGTCCTATGGCTGCTGGTGTGACCCAGTTAGATCCCTCAGGGAGTTAATACCTACAGAGGTCGGGGCTGAGGAGACTGGGAATATAGAGAATATAGGGAATACAGTGGATTCAGGGTGTCTCAATCGAAGAGGGTGGGAACCATCGGGGTCACACACCGAAAAGTGTCGGATGGGAAATGAACCAGGAAGAAACCCAATAATGCATGGAATTTTACTGTAACCCTCGAAATTGGCCATAAAAGGGCTGACTTCAGTTTCAGGGAAAGGGTAAATACTTAATTCAGACCTATGTGTTTAGGTAAATCACAATATCTCTTTAGTTTGTTTTGGTGGATGACTTGGACTTTTTCCTTTTGTTTTTAGGTAGAGACGCGAATGCTCTTTAAATGATACTCTGTGATATTCTGTGGGTTTCCTTTCCCGGTGAGCTCACCGGCTTGTCATCCCCCAGACTCATCAGCAGCTGGTGTTTCACCAAGTAGCAGTGTGACTTTCACCACACATTCGCTTGAACAAAAAGAGAAGGCATCAATTTATACTTTAAAATAGAGTTTGAAAGGTTTTATGAAATCACCGTCCATTTTGATTAATTTTTGCCAGCAACTGCCCGCACTCGGGCTTTGTTCTTGGTTGGGTCATAACTGTTGAGGGAAGATTGCTTCTTTTCTGGAATGGTTCCAAAGACTCATTGTTCCAGACATCGGACATCCTTATGTTTTTCAGGTTCTACGGTATTTGGTCTAAAGCAGATTAATTACTAAACTCTCAGTGAATAATTAACCATTTGACTTGTTCCCAAGTTATATACTCACTGGGTTAGAAATGATTTCCCAAACTACTGAAGATAAGAGAAGGTTATTCCTGGTTTCACAGTGTCCCCATTGTTACCGACTTGTGTGTATATGTGAGAGACATCAGGTAATACCTATGCACTGGTCCGGCTACTCAATCAAACCACTTCCTGGGGTTTTCTCCGGTAATGGCAGTGATTCAGAAGATACCGCAGTAGTTTTAGAGGACTGCTCCCTGTGCGTAAGACTGAACCTGAATGACTGGGAGCTGTCAAGTTCAAAAGGAGCATTTTTGTTGCACTACCATTAAATCTGCTGTTTGCTTTTGCTCAAAGTTGCATTTCAGCTGAGTTTAGGATTGCTTGTCTGTTTGCTTTCAACAGTATATTTTTAAAGATTATATAGTTTATAGTAGTGGGTTAATGCCTAATTTCCATCACTTCACCAGTCCATGCCTTAGTTGAGTTCCCACTATGTACAAAGTCCTGTTGGAGGCTTGGGGCTCCACAGGCAAAGGTAAATCATTTCCGGCACGGTAGTCATTTGTACCCATTCAGGAGGTAGTGGTACTGGCGAGATAAGAGATCAAAATGGAGGGGCCCAAAAGGGTGTTAATGTAAACATATGCAATGTTACTATTACAATTACGTACTTCTATGATTTTAGTTTATGAGTCTATTACATCAGGGGTCCGCAACCCCTGGGCTGCAGACCAGTATTGGTCCTCGGCTTGTTAGGAATGGAGCTGTACAGCAGGAGGTGTGCAGCAGGCGGGTGAGTGAGTGAAGCTTCATCTGCCTCTCCTCATCGCTCGTATGACCGCCTGAACCGCTGGCGCACCGCGCCCCCCCAGCCCCCATCTGTGGAAAAATTGTCTTCCATGAAACGGGTCCCTGGTGCCAAAAACACTGGGGACCGCTGTATTGCATAGTATGTTGCATAAGATAAATTTTGTATTTTTAGGATTTAATTTACAATATAAAGATACAGATAGAATTTCTTTTATAAAACTTTTGTTTTATTATCTTCCTTAAAAAGAAAATAAGAACTTTCATAATTATCTGAAATCACAAGATATGTGTTCTTTTCCAGCCCTTCAGAAGCTCCAAAATTGCACTTCTGGCCTTTGAGTAAACAAGAACCTTGGGAATTTCAGAAAGTAGTTCTCTCCTTGGTTATTTTGACACTTGACTTGCCTTTTTCCTTCCAATTCTTTTTTTTTTTTTTTTTGTGGTACGCGGGCCTCTCACTGTTGGGGCCTCTCCCGTTGCGGAGCACAGGCTCCGTACGCGCAGGCTCAGCAGCCATGGCTCACGGGCCCAGCCGCTCTGCGGCATGTGGGATCTTCCCAGACCGGGGCACGAACTCCTGTCCCCTGCATCGGCAGGCGGACTCTCAACCACTGCGCCAGCAGGGAAGCCCTTTCCTTCCAATTCTTGCAAACCTTCTCCTACACTCTTGGCTGGATGATCCAGATCTAAGGAGATAACGTATAAGGAAGCATTCTGTAAGCTGGGAGGTATTGTGAATAAGCGTATATTACCATTGTTATTATCATTGTTGTTACTGTTTTCATGGAATCACTGCATTGTCCTACCAAGCATACTTCACTTCTGCAATGTCAGAGATGACTGTGACTATCCCAATGTAGAAGCTACTTTCTGCTTGAGCTTAAGAAAATTTGGTTCACTGATGGGACCTTGTCGTAGGCAAAATGTTGATTTCACCAGACCTGCTATTGGCGTCCTGACTGAGATTGTGAGATTGTCAGAGAAAAGAGGTGATGGGGAGGTTTATGAAGGGAAAAGATTCAGTCTATTTATATTGTGTGGTAATTGTGCGTTGTTTGGCTATCTGCACACCGTGAGGCTCACTTTATAAAACTGATACTTGGTTTTTATAAATATCTTTATTCTTAAAATGAGAGGCTGTTCTTGGTAGTGGTTAAGAGTGCAGCCTCTGGAATTAAATTGTCATGCCTCTTACCCTGATTCCTTCATTTCTAGCTGGGTGAAAACTGGGCAAGCTTTTAATCATTTTGTGCCTCAGTTTTTTAAACTCTAAAATAGGGATAATTTCATTACACGGTAGGGTTGTTATGAAGCTTAAATGGAATAATGCATCTAGAGTAGTTTGCACTCAATATAGATTAAAGAGGAAATAAAATTCTGTGCTGAAGTGATGACATGTACCATCTCTTATACTGTTTTAGGCTCTATTTGATGGAATTTGGTTGCGTTTGATGCTCTGTGTCTTGAGAGGAAGAGAAAGGGACGAGGAGGGGTGGTTAGAGCAGAGGATGCACGTGGAGGAACAGGAAGGAAGGTGCGGGGCTGGGGTAGCCCTTCCTAGACACAAACCCACGTGCTTTACGGTACTCAGCAGCTTACAGAGTTCTCTTATATACATATCTTCCCTTCAATCCTCACAACAACCCCTATTTTACAGAAATGGGAACTGTACCTCGGAGATACTCCTTGACTGGCTCCCAGACAAGTAGCCAGAAAGGGGCTCAGGGAGGTCAGAAAAGCAGAACTCCTAGACTTGGGTGGTAATGTCCTTCCGGGACATGGTCCTTCTCTGCTGTATACAAATGTTTATGATAACCTTGGTGCCGAAGCCCAAAGGAGCAGAGGGTCACATGCTGCTGCAGACCTGTGGGGAGGGTATTGGTGGAGATCTGGTGGTAGGGGCGTCTCCTTCTGTGACCCTCAGAGTACTAATCCACCGCTGTTCAGGGCTGGTCTTGCCACTGCTAGGGTTGTAAGTGTCCCCTAGCTCCTCTTGGCCTCTGTGTGACGATTGTGTTTCATTTCTCCGAAGGGCCATTTCGAATTGGTGTTCTATGGGAGAATTTGTCAGTCTGTCCTTCTTGCTAGGGAGGAAGGGAATGAACGCCTACTGAGTGGTCAGACTCAAGCGATGCAAGATTAGCAGTATGCATACACCTTAACCTAGGCCTGTTTGGGGTCACTGTGTTGATAAACTTGAAATTACTAACATATATAATCTAAACCTTAGTTTGATTTAAGTAAGTCTTCTGATTGTGAGTCGGTTCAAGTGTACATTTTAAAATGGTGGTTGTTATATAATATGTATTTTACTTTTGGGGGGGCGGGTTCTAAGATTAAACACAGCTTTAAAGTTCGATTTTCTCTTTATGCTGGTGGTCCTATTTGTCATATTAAAAATCAAGTGATGAGGGAAAATTCAGTAGAGTGCTCTGGAATTTTAAAAACATTGAGAACAAATTAAAATTGGAAGAATTAATTTATGCTTGCTAACGAGTAGAGATTGAATTGATTTTAGTGTATTTAAATACATTATTTTTATGAAATCATTTTCTCCTCTGAATAAGAAATTTATATATAGTTGATACAATATGTTTGTCAAATAAATAAATTTGTTTTTATGCATTAAAATTTTGATTAGCGATAATCCTTTTTTTTGATCTATATGCACTGTAGTTTTCAGAGAAGAGGTAGGTAACAGTGACTTTTTTTTTAAGCAGCATCTAGACCAGGTATTCTCAACCTTGATACTGTTGACATTTGAGTCTGGACAGTGCTTTGTTGTGGGTAGGCTGTTTTGTATATTATAGGATGTGTAGTAGCATCCCTGGCTACCCACCAGTAGTCACCAATAGTACCCCCTATTCCCAGTCTTGACAATCAAAAATGTCTCTAGACATTGCGAAAGGTTCCTGAGAGAGCAAAATCATCCTCAGTTGAGAACCATTGATCTAGGATTTTCAATATATACTCAAATCATCTACCTTACCTAAATCTATATTATTTTATAATTTTGAATGGATGTTCAGAATCATACCAAAAAGGAGAAAATACTATATTTATAGAGGCAATAAACTGTACTCATCAATTATGAAAAAATAAGACTTTTCTTCAATATGCATTGAAACGTTTTTTATGAACTCTCAGTTACCATGACAAATCCAATTTACCAGCATTCCAGATGTTTGCATATTCTGTCTCCTCATTTTCTCTCAAAGTAGATGTATCCCTTTGATTCTGAATTAATTTATAACAATGACTTTTTCTTAACTTCACATAACTGGAAATAATAGTGTGGTTTGCCACATATTAAATGCTCTCTCTGATAAGAACATTCTACGTGTTCCTCATGCACATACTGAAAGGCTTCATTGCCTTTACAGATGAGCAGGTGCCTCAGTGAAGCAGTTGTGCAAAAGGTGCTGAAGTTTAGTTTCAGAAACCCCTTTATGGACTTTTTAGTGGATGTTTTAGCATAAGGAGACACATAGATACACTTGGCTATTAACTCCCGTAGGGATACAGACATTTCACTTGGCCCAGGAATTACATGACTGCTTTCTAAAATGTGTTTTGTTAAGGATAGAACATATTTTTTGTTCTTGTGAACCATGAACTGAAGCTTTAGCCAATCAGAGGAAGGAATGGACTGTAGGGTAAAAGGAAGTATTTGTTCCGTTATTATAGTACATGGCCTCTCGCCATCTTTGATAAAGGATTGAAGTGTTGTGCACCCAAAGTCTGCTACCCTCTTGACCCTTCATCAGTCATCAGCCAGACTGTGAGGTTAAGTGAACTGTGGCTCAGTAGGGTAACTATTGTTTAAGCATTGTGTAACTCTTGAAAACGGAAATTACTGACACAGCAGTCTTGCAGTGTGATGTCTTTCTAGTTTTAAGATTATAGACATATGTTTCCTTTCTGTTGCTAATTGTGCCAATTAGAGGTACAAGATAATATATAAGACTTGAAGTTGGGTTATTCAGATGAGTGACCCTGAGACTGTTGGAAGTTTCTTTCTTTTTCAAAATAAGAACATAGACAGAAATGACCTAGCACAAAATTTCAAGAATTTCACATGGGATCCTGTTGGAATTTTTATTGTCTTAAAACCACTAGGGTGCCTTGCAACTCGTGCATGCTGCTCTTCCACTATTCATGTATTAATTACTGAAAGCATATTTTTGTCCACATGTTTTCTGAGTAACTGATAGCACATACAAATCCTTTCATCACATAGCTTATTTTTTTTCTAACTAGCTCAGGAAAACTTTGTAAGAGCTATGTCCAGTATTCACAGCTTTATGTCATCTCATCTCTATATTTATGCCATGTTCTTAAACAAGTAGAGTAATGTATCAGCTGCAGCTGTTGCTGACCAAGGCTGTTAGAGAAGTGGGTGGAGGAAGAATCAGAGATGCTGTGTTCAGGTTCTGTGTTTCAGAAGCATATCTGTTGCAGTCAATCTGTGATGATAACAACTGGCTTGTAGAAGGCAGATAAAGCCAGATATGTGTTTCATCTTTGACCAAATGTACAGTAGCTTGGATGCCCTAGCGATAGGTACTGCTGATAGTTAATAAACTGTTTGCGGATATACGATTGTCTGACTTGTACAATAAGAAATACTCATTAGTGTGAAATATTCATTAGTTTTGGCTGCAGCCTTTCTATAAAGTTATTAACATAAAGCTTGATTTTTAATAGCATGCAACATTTTAAAAGAGGACAAATGAAAATACATAATAGCCAAAGAGTAAAATGTATGTTTTCTGATGTAAGTGGGCAATGATGCTTTCTAATTACATGTATTTTGATTAAAGTAAATATTTACGCCAAGGCACATATCCAGTTGCTTATTAGAAGAATATTAACACCACACTTACTAGAGCTGGTTAGGAATACTGGACTTAGTATAGTCCTATCTAAGATTTCTCATAACCCACTGGATCTCACCTTTCCCCATCTTCCATCATTCCCATTTTCCAGTTTACCATGAGGGCAGAGAAGAGAACTAAAAATCCCCATCAAAAAATTGTAGCCAGATTTTTATCTTTTTTCCCACTTTTTATAAAGACAGTTCAGGGGAAAGAGAAACTATGTTTTTAGTAGCAGTTAGAAAGGGATAATTAGCCATGATGGGCTGCCTCTCCTTGTTCTTTAATCCTGTTGGGGTAAAATGAAATCCTCATATGGTCAAATCAATTAAGGGAGAGACTTACCTTAAAGATAAAAAGAAAGCCCTTTGACAGCTTTACATATTAGACCTCCCAATAATTCTCCTCACTGTCATTAACATCAGAATACATACTGCTTTTGAGATTGTCTACATGTTTTCTAAGTAACTGATAGCATATACTGATTCATTAGGCTATAGGTGCCTTACAAAGACAGCCTCCCAGACGAAATACTTAACATTAAAGATAGGTGCTTTGATATGGATATACACGTACATTGGACAAAGATAATAAAGGAGTTAGCTCTTACCTAATTCTGAAAAAAAGCTTCACAGCGACGTGGAATTTCAGGAACTCTTTATTGCCGAAATATCTGTGTGGCTGGGGGTTGAGGAAAAGGAAGTGCGTGCCAATGTTTATGCTCAGTGACTTATTAATAGCTAACATTTACTGAGTAGTTACTCTGTGCCAGGTGGGAGTGCTTTATATGTACAGTGACCCCTCAGTATCACTGGGGAATTGGTTCCAGGATCCCTGCAGATACCAACAGTTGTGGATGCTCAAGTCGCATATATAAAATGGCATAGTATTTGCATATAACCACAAATCCTCCTTTATACTTTAGATCAGCCCCAGGTTACTTATAATACCTAGTACATTGTAAATGCTAGGTAAATCATCGTAAATACAATGTAAATGCCATGGAAATTGTTGCCAGTGTGCAGCAAATTCAAGTTTTGCTTTTTGGAACCTTCTGGAATGTTTTTCTGAATATTTTCAATCCTCCGTTGGTTGAATCCCTAGATGTGGAGCCCATGGATATGGAGGGCCAATTGTATTAACTTATTTAGTTCTCCAACAAGCTTTTGAGGCAGTTACTGTTACTACCTCCACCTTCTAGATGAGGAAACTGAGGCACAAGGAGAATAACATGCTTAAGGTTCTAGAGGTAATAAGAGGCAGAGTATGCCTCTTAACCAATGCACCCTGCTGTCTATCTAATTTAATTTCCATCACAGCCCTGCAAACTAGGGGTTTTCCTCACTTTACAAATTGAAGAAATTGAAGCCTAGAGTTACCTTTGTCAAAGTCACTGGTGGCCAATGGCAGAAGAAGGATTTGAACCAAGGTCTGACTCTCTCGGAGGTCTGTGCCTTTTCACTGCAAGAGGAGGCCTTCTTGGGAAGGCTCAGTGGCCCAGCTGGCACACACAAAACATGGGAGGTCTAACTCTTTCCTTGTAAAGACAGTTAAGGTTATAGATAATCCTGTGTAGGTTGTTCAGAGCTCATCATAAGGCAATAGAGTAGTTGTTTACTGAGGCATGAGAAACCCCTTCTGGCTCAACTCTCTTCCAGAAATCGTCTGCCTCTGTCATCTGCCTGGGTTGTGCTTCAGTTGGTTTGGTGTGCCTCTTTTCAATGCACTGGGCTGTTCTATTCCTGTTTATAAATCTTTTAAGTGTGCACATTGCAGAAGTAATTAAATTGTCATTATAATTTATAGTATGCCTGAAGTCAATCATCTAATTAAACTGCAAGAGAAGAGAGGTGGTGGATTCATATGCATTTATTAAGTTACTGGATTAATTATTCAAGGATTTAGAACGAAGTGAAAGAGAAAACAAATGGTAACACTAGTCTTTAAAGGTTTTTCTATTTCTGCTCTTCTCAGTTCAATAATTTGAGATCCTCACTAGTTAGTAGCATAACCCTAATATCTTTGGGGGGTAACTTTTAATGAATTAGGATTTTTAGGTCTTTCACTCAGCATTTTCTTATAATGCTCCTAGCAGCATTAATGCACACCATCCCACGTCCTAACTGAATAAGTAATTAGAAATATAATAGAAAACAAAACTTAAATTCCATGAGTTATATATTTCAGTCCAAATTCTGTCTTGAACTATAAAAATGGTAGCATTTTAAATACCTGGAGTTATTCAGAGGAGATTTGGTTTTCCCAGACCCATAGTGACTGTTAAGATGCTTATTTTCTTATTAAGGAATACAAAAACCACAGCAACAAAAACAAAAACCAAATAGGGTATAATTAAACTCTTGCTGGAGGAAACTATTTTTGAAGAGTTTACTTTTCAATTCTAAGCTCTAGTGCATATATATGTATATTTATTACGTGAGGGGAGAATTGATAACTTGGATAGGTGTTTCAGCCCCTTGGGAAGTAATTACAGTTTGTAATGGAATTGGCTGAATTCGTTCTTTTGGGATTTGGGCCTTCAGGAAAAGGAGAATACTGAGAGACATGATCAGGTGTCATCCATGTGAGTGACAGATTGTGTGCGGTGGATTTCCCCCTCCTCGTGTTTAATTTTTTTGTTTAATTCCAAAAGAGGCAATCCTTAAAAAAAGAAAAGGCAATGGAGAGCGGAATAAAGACATTTAATTGAGTTATGTATTAGCAAATGTACATGCCTAGAAGTTACTAGATTCTCAGACAACTCTTGGATAAACAAGTATCACATGTAAAGATTCCAGTTTCTTTGCCCCTCTATGTGCATATAAGATATCCTCAACTTATAAACAGTTTTCTTGGATAATATTTATTTTTCTTTGCTGAGTCACAAAAGCTGAGTTGACCTGTGAAGTACTTGAATTATTGATAATAATTAAGGAGTTACATACCTGGGTGTCAGTTTCTCTGCAGAAATGCATTCTGAGTGATTTTGGGGAACACAGCTCTTTCTGCTATTGTGGGAGCAGTGTCTCTCCTACATCTGATTTCTAGGCTTCTCCCAGAGTTCTTTTTTTTTTTTTTTTTTTTTTTGGTGGTACGCGGGCCTCTCACTGTTGTGGCCTCTTCCGTTGCAGAGCACAGGCTCCGGACGCGCAGGCTCAGCGTCCATGGCTCACGGGCCCAGCCGCTCCGCGGCATGTGGGATCTTCCCGGACCGGGGCACAAACCCGGTCCCCTGCATCGGCAGGCGGACTCTCAACCACTGCGCCACCAGGGAAGCCCCTGCCAGAGTTCTTGATTGAAGAGTTGGGGGGAGGCTCCTGCTGACACTCTTGTGGGCTGGAGAGTGGGGGAGAGAACCAGTAAAGGTCGGTTTTGGTTTCAGGCTGCAGGACTAGCGGGGAGAGGGCGGCAAAAGAGTGATATCCCCAATGTGGGTAGTGGAGGGAAAAGGCATCCCCTACAGCCCTTTTGCTGGTCTGGCTGCTTACTGGGTGGTCTTTCCAGTGGAAGAGCAAAAGGTAAATCGTGTACTTTTAATTTGAAAATTGCTAACGCATATATATCCTTTTAATACAGTCTTTGTTTATAGCAGTATAGACATTTTTCCATACTGGAACAAAAGCTACATAAAATAATAAGGATGATATTTAAATAAAGATTTTTCATATAAATGTGTTTTAGGGACCTGTGGACTATAAATATTCCTCAAATCAATGCTCAATGGAATGTGAACTTCTCCGTAGAAAGATATGCATCTAATAAGATCCTAGTTCTTGTCCCAGAGTTTGATAAATTGCAGGCCCTCAAAATGTGTAACATGTAAAAGCATGGTTAGGAGAAGATAGATGTGAATTATTGTGAAAACTTTGATTTGATATTTTTCATTTACTTTAAATCTGGCATGACATTTACTGTTGAATTTGACCTCTTTGGGGAAAGACTTTCTAAACTTATTTCCTCTTTACTTCTAAGAACTCAATTAAATCTGTAGAAGGATTCATAACTTGATATTTGCCATGCACTATCTTTAGAAATATTTTGTAATATTATATCTTATATGCTTTTTTTCACACACACACACACACACACACACACAAACACACACTGTATTTTATTTTTACAAGAGATAAATAAACTGACACCAAGCATTGTAAATGGATGACCACAACAGAAGCAACAGTGATTGCAATTACAAAACACGAAACACACTCATACTATGTCATGATATTGACATTCAGTCCAGGAATCCTCCACTGTAACAGCTCCTTTACTTTGCAGTGAAAATTGATTTGTATCTTATATGCTTTTTGATTCACCAGAAAGTAGTATTTTAGAAAGTTTTTTATGCATAATAACCATTAATAGACATTAATAATGTAAGGAAGTTAATTCGTAATTTCCAAAAAGATCTTAGGTTTTAAAATAAAAGTAGTATCTGTGTTAATGTCAGGAACATTGACAAGGCTGAGAAGAGATTTTGCCTGTATTCAAAATTTATATTAAAGAAACCCAAACTAGTAGAATTCAGAGTTTATTTATATATATAGTTCTGCTATCTGAGGCTTCATATTAAATTTTGTGGTGTTTTATGTATGGAGCTATGGACAGAGAATTTATAAGAAAAATATAACCAAATTTGTTTTTGCCATTTTTATGTATTTCATTTGCTACAGTAACAAATCCATTATTCAATACACTTTTTAACTGTTGGAAGTATTAAAAATTGAGGAAGAAGTGACCCTTGTCTTTCACATCTGGAATCTAATACAAATAAATTTGTTTCATGCTTTCTTGTAATTATGTTAGTCAAACACATGTTTCAATTATTATTAGTGTTTCGTCTCTGTTACGGAGATTTATA
The DNA here is from genome assembly GCF_963455315.2 of Globicephala melas. Taxonomy (NCBI): domain Eukaryota; kingdom Metazoa; phylum Chordata; class Mammalia; order Artiodactyla; family Delphinidae; genus Globicephala; species Globicephala melas. The sequence goes on along the minus strand of NC_083327.1, from coordinate 67,114,155 downwards.
TAGTGGAAAAAGAGAACATAGGGCTAGATAAAGATTCAGGTATAAAATATTGACAACAGAGTCTTATCGAGATTGCTGGGCTGATGTGCTTCCTTAACTTTATAAACCTAAAATATGAAAAAATTTTCAAGTGACATTATAAAAATCTGAATACTGTTTCATTGTTGCTGTTGTTGGTTTTAATCATTACATAAATCAATAGCTCTCAAACTATTTTCCCCATCTTCCTGCAGCTGTCCAGAATTACCATCTGCTCTTGCAGGTGGACCAAATTCTAATCTCTGGTAAGGCTTGTCACACTGTCTGGTCTGCTTACTTACCATTTCTTTCTTAGGATCCCACTTTGAAATGGAATCCTTTTCTAAATAGAAGTTCCATACACTGAATTTTATCTATTTATAGTTTGAAAGTGTGGGGCTGACAACTTTGAACCTAAGAAGACATGAAATTGTTTAGAGGGAAAGGATGAATTTCAAGGGCATTTATTGACAACTTGGAAAGAAAACCAAAACAGATCTTGTTTTCTGGAGTATTAAATTTTTAACATCAGCCTGACTGCACAATGTGTATGTGTGTGTGTTTGTGTGTATCTTTTAGAAAATTCTGTTATTTGTGTGGTGCTATTCTACCTTATCCAAGCACACCTGCAAGAAACAGAATAATTTTGTTAGGCTGGTTATCAGTGCAATCAATGTTATTGCATCCGATCTTTGGTTTACATGGGACATGGCCTTCCTTTTTCTCCTATGCAGAAGCTAAAGATTATTCATCTCAAGCTTATAGTAGTATACATTTGTTAGAGCTCACCATTATTAGCAAATTGCTTCTATAGATCAACCATGTGAGTATTACTACTGGGGAAGGCCATTCTAATTGATCTGTCAATGAACAGGGAAAGACTTTGCTGCTTCCTAATAAAATACAACAGTGATCATGTTTATTTCCAAACATATAGAAGCAAAGAGGCTTTGCTATTCTAGCCAACATTTGCCTTTGTGAATGCACTTCAGCATTTGCATATGCTGCCTGTGCTGCCTTCATTTGTCACTTGTTAGTGACTCTCTTGAGGTGTTTTCCGGTTATCTGATGCATGTACTCTCTAAGTAGATTTTTAACTTCCTTGAAAATCGATCCAAGTCTTCTATGAAATGATGGTTGAATTTTAACTTCTCTTTCTCTTTTATTTTTTCCATAGTTTAATGAAGCACCTAGAAATTAAAGAGGATTTACCTCATTTTAAGAAGTCTATTTATTACTCAGACAAGTTGCAAAATTTGTTAGGAATTGTGACTCAGAGTTTTTCTTATCCATTTTACAGTTCAGGTCTGAGAGGCTCTCTATTTTCTTTGCTGAATTGCTGCCTTTTAAAAGGAGAACTTGTAGGAAGGGGGGAAATGTTTACACTTTCCCTGTTGTGAAGTGTAACCCAAATGAAGATTTTGATTTTGGTTAGAATCCTTCCCTTTCAGTGACTTTCAAAGGATATTACCTCAACTTCTTGCCTAGCGGGACAGCAATAAATATTTTATTTTCAACTTCCTTTAAAAAAATTCTTTCTCTGGTCTTTATTTGGACAAGTTTGCGTGGATTAAGTCTTATTGCTTTGCCTCTGAGAGGATGTTGTTGGCTGAGAAAATGCCGCAGACTTCTCTAGTAGTGACCAAAAGTTACAGTATCGGTAAAAGAAAAAAATACAGACAGAAATCTGTGTTTTACTCCTTTTTATATTTCTACAGTGTCTACATGGTCCCTGGCCCCAAAGTAGGCGATCACAAGTGATTCATTTAACAACACTCAGCAGATGTTGTTTTGAGCACCTGGTATGTGCTAGGTGCTCAGCAGAGTTTCCACCTCCAGAAGCTCTGGGTGTAGAAAGGCAGATGTTAACGAACTCAGTGCAGTAGGTGAGGGTTTCCACAGAGGCTGGCACAGAAGGGGGGAGGTTGTGAATAACAGTGGAGGGAAAGAGGCATCCATTCTGATATTAATCAATCACTTGCTGTTTTCTAGGCACTGTTTAAGGTGTCCAGGCTACAGGGAGTAAACAAAACAATACTTCCTCTCTTGAGAAGTTTCTATCCTAGTGTGAGGGACAGATATATATATATATCAACCTTCCTAGCACATATGCTGTGTGTGTGTGTGTGTGTGTGTGTGTGTGTGTGTGTGTGTGTGTGAGACTTAGGTAGGGAGAGGAAAAGGTGTGAGGGCAGATGACATTGGAGCAGGGACCTGACCATTCCGGCAGAAGGAACAGCTGCCCTTGTAATAGTGTGGGCTGCATACATATACTTACATGTCCCCTTGAAAGAAAGGAATGAACATTTTAAAGCGAGGAAGAGGGATAGCTTATTATAAATGGGATAATGTATCAGGCAGGGCATTTGATGCTTTATGCCATGTGTAGGCCACCAGGCTCCATACCTAGACTTCGGCCAACCTGGAGATGCCATTGGCCGGCTGCTGGTCCTGGGCACGGCCGTGGAGTTGGAGTGTTGCCCAAGCCCAGGCTGAGATCCCCTTTCCAGAAGGGTGCCCCCCCTTCCTCCCTAAGTCCTGACCCTATGCCTCAGCTCTCCTCCCACCCTTGGGTCTTGGCACAGGGAAAGCTCTGGCTTGGAAAGGATGAATCTGACCTAAAATTAAACCTGGACCTATAATATACAAAAAAAATGCCATGATTAGGTGTTTACAGTACGGAATCTTCAACAATTAAAGAGAAAAGGTGTGGGTGGGGTAAAAAATAGCAATACCCACACTCTGAAGTTTTTGAGAAAAACAGGAAACTAGTCTTTTTTAACCAGCAATGCCCAGAACTGGTTATTGCAGAGAGGGTTGTTTTTCTAATGCATTGTGGTCAGTGCAGCTGTGCCAGAAGTAGATTTCTGCTCATTATGACAGCTGTCTGTGGATTTCTTCAGCTCACAAACCTATAGAGAGGCAAGCGTAATTATCAGTAGTAACCTGGTTATTATGGCCGGATGGTGCTTGGAAAACAATTTGCACAAGTCCTGAAAGCCCGTGAAAACACAGAAAATAAGAGCGTTTGACCACCAGGCAGCTATTTCCAGGAGTTGTGACTGACCCAGACCTGTGAACCATACAATAGCTTATTGTAGATGGACAGTTTGAATTCTCTCTTTATTTGGATTTTTTTTAAAGTTGCCAGACAACATTTGATGGCAAGTGACATAATATTTTTTCTAATTTGCTCATTAACTCAAGCTCTACTTTCTAACAGTGTTTTAGACCTCTTTATCTTTTGCTTATATTTGCTGGTTGGTGGCAATTAAATATGATTTAAAAAGTAAAATTGTTGAAGTCATAGAGATGTTGTCTCTGGCTCTCAGAATCTCACAAATGCACCCTTACTGCTGCCTTTGTGAAATAGGAAAAATGATTATAGAAGGGATCGTTTGGGCAATTATTGATTACTTCTGTGTTCTTTTGAATAAGGTAAAATGCTTTAGAACCAAAGTGAAAAAGAGCAGTTCCCTTTATCTGCACTTATTCGTATACGGAAGACCAGGTTAGTACGGACTAGTCACTGAGGTTTCCCCTCAACTTCCTGTGTGGGTTCAGTGTTATTGGGGAGCCCCTCTAAACCAGAGCACTCTCTTGCAGGCCATTTCTTTGTGCACGTGGAGATGTCATCTTTTTAAGGATAAAAAGGGGTTGAGTAATAGAACCTAGAGTTGATTACTTAGTGCATTTTATGGTCACCAAGCCAAGCATTTGGTCTGTGCATTGAAGGATTTACGCTTGTCTGTTTGCATCAGACTTTACAGTTATCTCTTTAATAAGTAAATTATGCTCCTCTCTGGTGAAACTTGTTTGCAGTGCTTGATCCAGGCGGTGTGCCTGGGCTAAGCAATGCCCCCTGTCCAGCTGACTGCCCAGTCTGCTCCAAAAGGGCAGTCGTTACTGCTATTGATTTTTGTAGCGTGTTGGTCATGTTAGAGTTATTTGCAATGAAAGGGAAGTCAACTCCTTGCATCTGCCTTTTTGTTTCACTACAAAAGTGCTGTATACCAACTCTTTAGTCTCTTGGTGGCAGTAACAGGACTCAAGGGAGATTCTTTTCCCTCCTTTTTCTAGGGGCAGCCTGGGGAGCAGTAGGTGGACTGGGAGGGCATGAAGGTCACCCTATTTTTAACCATTTGCAACCTGCTTCCTAGTGAAATGGGATGGGAGTACCTGCCATTTCCCCCTCACCAGCATGTGGCCAAAAGTAATGAGACAACGGTTGTGAAGTACTCTCAAATGCAGATGACAGATGATTTAAAAAGTACCAGCTCTGGGCTTCCCTGGTGGCACAGTGGTTGAGAGTCCGCCTGCCGATGCGGGGGACACGGGTTCGTGCCCTGGTCCGGGAGGATCCCACATGCCATGGAGCGGCTAGGCCCGTGAGCCATGGCCGCTGAGCCTGTGCGTCCGGAGCCTGTGCTCCGCAACGGGAGAGGCCACAACAGTGAGAGGCCCGTGTACCGCAAAAAAAAAAAAAGTACCAGCTCTTACTGAGAAAAACAAAACAATAAATGCACCCAGCAAACAAACATGTTTTATTAGAATGCCTCCTATTTCAAACACATTAAAATACTGGTTTTTACCTGGGAAAACATAGCCCTGGGAATGTGTGATAATGTTGAAATGGCAGAAAAAAAGGCTTTTTATTACTTTCCCTTCTTCTCTAGAATGGTGTATTTTTAATATGTTTTCATATTCAGATTTTTTAAATCTTGAGGACTAGAAATATAACCTTTTACTTTTCAGACTTGGTAGAGCCTGAGGCTATCATTGACATTATTGCTTTTAAATAGCCCCACTAAGCATATGAACAGAAAAAACACAGAGTAGAAAGCTCAGTGGGGAGACGGTGGGGGTGGGGTGGGGAGGGAACCATACCCATTCCTTCAGTAGAGCAATGAATGGAAATCCCAGTAGATCCTGCAGCAATGCTGAGCGGTTCCCCAGAACTAATCTGGGTCTCTACCAAAGGGCTATTAAGATGTAAAGTATGCGTCTGTTAACTACTAAAGGGTCCTCAAATTCCTATTGTTGTTGCCCTCCCATTTTGCTTTCCTTGGCAATTGTTACGACACAGACATAGTTCAAAACACACTGTGCTCTTTTTCTGTCCTTCCTAATGAGAAGGTGGTGCTTGGAGGTGATGCCTGTTTGTGCAGGAGGCTGTGGCTGCCGAGGCCAGTGTGTGATGATTAGCCCTTTCCTGAGGTGCACACTTGGAGATTGTCCCTTGATGTCTTGCTGTCATCATTCCTAATATAGCCTGAAGCTAAACGGAGACTCGCTGTGTCAAGCTTGCGGCCAAAAGGTTTCTCTTGCGGGGACCGGGTGGACTGTGTGCTGTATTCCCAGGCACCCCACAAGTGGAGCCTTCACTGTGGAGGGTTTCACAAAGGGACTTTACCTACTTTCTCTGGAGCAGCCCCGCTTCTCATTACCATCTGGGAAGAAAACCATCATGGTGGTGAGACTCGAAAGGGAGGTCGGAGATGACTAAGTCAAACTCTTTCTCTTCTTAGTTGAAGAGAGGGCCAGAAAGAGGTTGCCAGGGTCGTGGAACTCTTTGTGTCCTGATTAGTGGCTCTGCTTTCATTCCTTTTCACACAGACAGCACGGTAAGGCTTTTCCTGGGGGAGATGGTTACTTTAATACTAGTGAGCTGTGAGCATTTCAGGAACTAGCTGACGTGCCTAGGCTGTCATTGGATGCTAGGGGAAGAATACGGCTGCTGTTTATGGAAATGCTTAAGAAACAGGATGTGGATGGCAGGGTTTACATTCACAGAGGAGCTTGCACACTATGCCGCTCTAGGAAACTGCCATGTGATCCAGGTGATACACCAAGTTCGTGCCATACCCTTTCTGCCATCCTCTCGAAGTGTGGCTCTCCTGCTTTAATTACATCAGCGAAAAAACAGACGTCATTCTTTGTAACGCTGAATAGTGCTGTTGGTTGTTTGCAGAATTTCTCTTAGTTGAGCATGATCTTCACAGTCTGTCTCAGTGATTTGTGTCATAATCACTCGCTTAAACACATCAGGAGCACAGTTCACAGGTAACAGAAAGTTACTGCAGCACAAAGGTTAGAGGGTTTCTCAACTTTGGTGCCATTAACGTTAGGGGATGGGTAATTCTTTGTTGTAGAGGGCTGTTCTGTGCATTGTAGGATATTTTCCGGCGTCCCTGGCTTCTACCCACTAGATGACAATAGCACACATCCTCCCTGGTCATAATAAGTAGAAATAACCCCAGACGTGGCCCTGCGTCCCTTGGGGGGCAAAATCACCCTGGTTGTGAACCACTGTAGGCTAACGGTCAATCTTGGTAGGATGACGCATCCACCAGACTGAAGCAGGTTGTCATTAACAACATACAGCTTGACTCTAAGAAGCCAGAGTCAGAAGTAAGGATTGGGAGGGTTAAATTACTAAATAACGAACATTCCTCGTCAGTGAATAGCAACCTAAACCGGGGATTTCCCTTGCTGGCTTGTGGCAGGAATTCCCTTTCTCTTCCTCTCGCCTGCCGCCCTCAACTGTAGGACGCTCCCTTTTCAGGACTGCCCTAGCTTCCGATTCACTTTCTCTTCCGCTCTTCTGCCATGTCTGTCTGTTGCCACCAGGGACTGGTCCACCACTGCTGCCTCTGCAAAAGCCTAGAGCCACTGGGATCTTCCAGCTGATGCCGCTGACCCATCACTCTGATCCTGGGGAAAGCGTCTTGCTATTCTTACTTCGTTATTTACTTATTAGAATTTTACCTAAATTTTTATGGCCCATGTAGGGAACCGTGAGGAGGAGTTTCGTATCCAATGGACGCCAGTCCGCAGTGTGACTATTTTTTTCTAATAGAAGCTATGCCATATAAGGTGAGTAGGCCCCAAAGTCCACTTATTACATTGACTTAGGCTAATTCTCAATCAGGTTATATAAACTTTTGAAGGCTAGCCTGGAATGCCAACCACTATTTGTGACACAGGTTCCAGAGGGACACATTCCAAATTTCAAATAGTAAGTTTAAAAGCAAACTTTTAGAACACAACTTACGTTAAGTGGGAACCACTTTGGCAGGCTGGCAGATGAAATGTAGTAGTCCAGCTTGCACCTGTTTCAAGCAAGTTCTTCCCCCAAACCACAAAGAGACCCTCAGATAGGCAGCTCAGACTCTCTCCCTTCCATTGGGACTGAACCTTCTTACCCTAAGTCCCAGACTTGGCAGGCAGACGAGCTGGACCAGCTACGGTTTGCTTCTCTGATGTGGAAAAAATAGGCATCTGGCAATCTCCTTGGATTCCATTTGGACATGCTTGTGTGTATAATCTCTGCCAAGTGAACTTAGGCTGCCAGAGTTTGCCAAAAGAGGAAGAGAAGAACACCTTAATCTATGGGTTGAGATACTAAATGAAGGAAATCAATAAGAAAACAACTGGAATCTTAGCAGGTCTAGAAATAGTAAGAGAAAGATATATGTTGTGCAAGTGTGCAATTAAACTAAGGAGAGTTTGGATTAATTAAAAGATAAGTACAAAAAATTACCTCTTTGTTTCTACATCAAATCACAAACATTTACATCAAATTTGTCAAAGATAGGGATGCTTTTCATTTTAGACTAGAAACATCCAATGGAAAAGAAGCCTACTCCAGGACTTGAAAGGGTCTTCCAATTCTGATAATCCTATGGGTTTTTTTCCCTTTCCCTCTAAATTTGTCAAGTTGCACACATTAATATGTTAGACTGAGTGATAAATCTATGCAAGCTAGAATATAAGAATGGTAGCCAATGACTTCTTTGGGGAAGTTTCTAGAACACCTATACTGATGATTTTCAAATTAGATTTTCAGGGTATCCTGGAACATTTAGAAGTTTTGAAAAAAGTATAGTTGTGGTGGATTTGACATGTGTCTGTTTTAATCACCTCTAAATTTGAGGCTTCAGATCATGACAGGAGGGAGGCTTAGACCCCAACTTTAAAATAGTGTACATTTAGAAAAGAGTTGCCTTACTCAAATACCATTACATAGCTTTCTGATTACACAGCACGCCTTTTGTTTGGAATTTACACAGTAACAGTCTGTTTTCAATGTCCGTCCATCACTAGCCCCTAAGTTCCATGAGGACAAGAACCATGGCTTTGGGAGTACACAATTTTTTGTTGAATGAATAATCGAATAAATGAGGGGAAAAAATTAATCATGAACATTTTATAAGAAAAACAGACTGCTTTCTTTTTTATAGAAAAATAAAATATAGAAATTTTCCAATAATGAAGTTAAAAGAAAATTGAAAAGAATGTCATGTAGTGAAGTTTTGTTTCCTTTTTGGAAATTTTTGGCTTTTTTTAAGAACAAAGAAATATTGTGTTTTCTAGAGAAGGAGAGCATGGCATGCCCTGCAAAATTAATCTAGTGGAACATGGGCATATAAAGTCCTCTAAACCTATCAATTTTAGTCTTAGTTTATAGTAATAAACACTTTTTAGTGCCAGAGTAAATTAGGACAATGATCTGGGTAAAAGAATACTCTTGAGCTGTATAAGATTTTGACTTTGTTGCCAAACTTAGATCAATGACCTTCATTCTAAGCATGAAAGCCTTCCATCGTCGTCGTATAAAGACCTGGTTGACCCACCCAAAACTCCGTTGCCATGTGGTTCAGTAGTACCAACATAGATAGTGAGTAATCAGGAATGGTTCAGTATATTAAACTTTCTTTGGTTTGGCACTGATGGTCCATTTGCCAGATCAAAATCATGAGTAGAACTGAAAATTGAGTGCAAGTAACTACAGGGTACTTGGATTTCTTCAACTCGAGAATCTTTTTATATTGCCACTATGTGTACCTTTTCAAGAGCATTGGTTTAGAGTCAGACTCACTGGATTAAAAAGCCATTTTCAGCACTTACTGTGAGGCCATGGACAAGTTTCTTAAACTCTTGGGGCCTTAAGTCCTCTCTAAGGAAGGTAGTAATGGTACCTGCCTCATAAAAGATTTAATGGGAAAATACACATAAATCACTTAGTACATTGCTGGAACACAAGGACTCAGTAAATGTTGATTGTTGATATCATTCTATGTGATGATTGTTTCAAACTCCATTACTATTTCTAGATCTTTCATTTTCTTAAGGTTTTCAGTAGTAAGCCCAAACTTTTAAGCTTCCTTTTTATGGAAGTCAGAGTCTAAACAGGGTCAAGGCTGCCAAAACTATCTGCTACATCTTATAAAGAGATAAGATAATGCTTGTTTTATGTGTGTGGGCCTCCATATGAAAGAATCACAACCCTAAATCTTGCCAGACCGAGGGCAGGTGGATCCCACTCTTGGCTGGGAACCAAAATCCTATTACCAGGCCTTATTTATTTCAGGCCTGATAAAGATGCTTCCCCTGGGTGATTTTTTTTTTCTCATCTCTTATTTAAAACATAAAGACCAAGGGAGTTGGAAACCTATAAATTAAACTTATAAAAGAAGTACAAAAGTGCTTCTATTATTTTTATATTTCCCAGAAACTGACTTTATAAGTCATTTTCAAAGTTCTAGAGAAACTCCTTTTTTCCTGAATTTTTCATCACATGAGTGAAACTGGGTTTCCAGTTATAATCATGCAACACAAACCATCACATGAACATTAATATGTTTACCTTGGTAAAATTTCTTGTTTACTCTTTTTAGGACTTCTTTTTCATGTAGTGACTTTCAGGGTGCGGATCACTGAGGGGCATGACCCCAGACTGAGCAGTCTGAGTTAGTCATGAGGTGGCAAGCGTGGGGGAGGTCAGCGGACCTTTTAGGGGGCTCTTCAGAAATCTTCCTGGTACACTTACCGGGAACTTGTGATCGCCAGGTTTAGGAATTGCCTCCTCTTTGTCATGAGCAATTTCTTTCATCTTGCACAGTTTAAATTTGGTTTTGATATTTCCCAGTGGAAGTTGTTATTATTGCACAGAGTTAAAATCTGTTTTAAAATAAGGGATTTAAGTGGATCATCTGTAAAGTTTTGTTCAGCTTGAAAATCCTATGATCAAAGTTCACCTTTTTGCCTTTTAGTAGTTTTACTTTTAAGATGTCTCCAGTTTTGTGTGAAATCTTGCTGATTCCTTTTGGTTCCCCAAATCAATATTAGTAGTTAATTGTTGAGAATTTGAAATTTTACTTTAACACAGTCAAGTTTTAATTATGTCTCTCCACTGTGGCTAAAATGTAATCTTGTTAGAACACTTTTTTTTTTTTTTTTCAGGACTATAGCTTTTAAAAGGTCTCCCAACTTCAAAAATTAAACATGGTCAAATATCTTCCATTTTGGAAGTAAACAAACAAGCAAACTGAAACCAATAATCGTAATGGCTTGTCTAGCTCATATGTTATCTATCTCAGCTGCATCATGGTTTTGGCCACCTGCTTTAGAAAAGAATCTCAGTAACCTCTTAATGTTGAAATTCAGTGAAATCTTTTAGGTCTTTGCCTTTTTTACCTAGTTTTGATTTATATTTGACACTATCATTTAATTTTTTCTCCACTTGGCTCTGTGATGCTGTGACCTGGTACCCACCTCTGTTCTCAGCCCCTTCCCACACTACTCAGTTTCTGTGGCTTTCCCCAAAGTGCAGCCCTTGTGCCTCTTCTCTCTGTAGCTTCCCAAACCGCTGACAAGGCCCACTGTTTCAAGTATCACCCTAGATGCCGACGATGCTAGTGGTCTTCTAAACAGGGTTTTCAGCTTGCATATTCTTGTGGGTTTTATATCTATATGTCCCGCTATCTGCTTGGACATTTCTATCTGAGTATTCTTAAGGCACCTCAAACCTAGTTTGTTATAAAACGGAATATACTCTATTTCCTTTCAAACTTGGTTTTCTCCTTGTTTACCTGACAAGCTTCTGCTGATTACTCCAGGTTCATTTCAAGTGTCTCCATTCTCAGCCCTTCCTTGATCCGTACACCTCACTCTCCTGTGGGCCCTATTGTAACTTGTACTACAGCACTTTTCATCCTACCTGCAAGCCAGGTGTTCGTTGAGATCAGAAAACACATTTGTGTGCCTTCGGATGCAGCACAGTGCCTGGTGTGGGATAGGTACTTAGAAAATAATTGCTGAATATGTTAACAGGTGACAGAAACTGCAAATTATAGATATTGAAATAGGAAACAAAATTTTTATTTCACCAGGCAGAAACGTTTGTAAGTGGTTGGGTATTAAAAAGGTATTTTCTTATAGTTTTATAGAAAATGAAACCTTTGTTGGTTAGATGTAGATCCTAGGACTTCAGAAGGGAAGAGAAGCCTATATTTCCTTCCTAGACTCATGGTCGACCCGGTACTTGCACTTGGTTTGAATGGAGACTCATTCATGGAGTCCTGGTAGCAGGTGTAGTTTTCTGAGTGGTTTTCCCAGCTATTTCAAAAAGCATCTGAATGCGCAGAGCAGAGCTCAGCTATCTGCTGGGAGAACATTTAGGTGTAATTTTTTCCTAGATGCACTTCCTCTCCACTTACTCTTCATTCCCAAATGGGGCTATGTGGGTCAGGATACGGGGATGATATATAGGCTTCTGTTTACTTCGGCAGAAAGTAGTGAAAAATAACGGTTTAATTTACAGAGTGCTAACCCCTGCTCCATCCTCCCTCCCTGCCCCCATACACACAGATAAAATTGTGTATCTGGGTGGGCTAGTCACACCCATTTAAAATCATCTCTAAATCCACTCATATTATCCTTTGGTACCAGTAGCTTCATCACATTGCATTGAAGGAGTATTAAAAAAAAAAGTTTGTTATTGGAATCTTTATGTTGTTGGGATCAGCTTCTAACTAAATGGAATAGGTATAATCTTAATGGATTCATCCATGTTAAGTTTTAAAATGAGGTCTTAGCAGTGAAGACTCATCTCTGACTGTCCTGTATGTAAGATGAAGTTCTCTGCACTGTGATACTGGACCACTGCAGAATTATGTTATGTAACTATTTCCCTTTTGGCATTCATAGAAACAAGAACTATGTCTCCAGAGGTCATCCCACATTGAGCAACAATTTTAAATACATGAATAAAAATTCCATCTGGCTTTCTTAATACTTCACATAGATTTGTCTTTTTGTTGTATTTTGTAGCCTTATACTGGCTTGGTAGTCTTTTATGAGGAACAACAAACAACACATCCTGTTTTTATAATATCCAGCACAAATCCCAGTGGAATTATTTCAGAAATAGCTAAGGTTCTTCTTATATCAGTTAGCAGTTTTTTTGAAATTTCCATTATTTAATGTTTCTCCTCAAAGTCTTAGAAGTGTAACTAAAACAAAATTGATTTGTGTCCTCGGGCACCTAAGTCCCGCTAAGTGTTAATGGTCCAGGGTTTTTATATTGAGTTTGAAGATAACGGAAGAGCAATGGTGACCATTTTAAATTGCAAATATTTGTAAAACTCTTTTTGATCTTTTTTTTTTCCCCTTCCATTTCACGGTTTCATCTTTTTGAAATTCTGCAGGATTAACTTTGCTTATGTTCAAATAAGTTAAAATTGAATGGAAAAGATATTTTTAAAGGGTTGCACTATGGCTTTAGGACTGGTGAAAGAGCCAGAACGATGATTCAGAAGCTGAAAATAACTCTACATTTTATGCAATCAAGTAAAACTCTGTACCTTGGCCTTCCCCACACCGGATTAGCAAGGAGTTGGAAGTTATTCTGCCCCCAGCATGCCACTAGGGATGACTAGCTGGGCTGTGACAACCTGCCGCCTAAACGGAGCATGTGCGGCTAGAAGGATAACCCTGACGTACTGGGTGGATTAGAGTTGAGTGACCTCAACTCATATTCATTTCCTCGGAAAGGAAAGCTCACAGGGCCCTTTCTGTGCTAAGGGGTGTTGATGCGGTGTGGGTTCTCACGGTGGCACCCAGTCACTCCAGTGGCCTACGTGTGCCATGTTTCCCTGGGATGCTTGCTTCCTTGAAAGGGCTTCGGTTCATTCACAACATTTATCCTGGTCCTGAGGAATCACATTTTAAGATTACAGAAGGGAGAGTGGTTGATTAATTTTTCTTTTACTTTCTTACAGATTTTCCTTTCTTACTTTGTTTTCTGTATGTTTCTATGCAAAAAGCTATACAATGAAGGGGGGAGGAGAGAAGATAATTAATTCCTGAATGAACTCCCATTTCTGTTGAGCAAGTAGGGTAAACTTTTCCAGGTAGAACATTCTAGGTCCAAAAGCTGAGTCATCTTTGTGACAGAGTTCGATGCCTCACCGTAAGTTCTTGTTACTCAAAATGGGACTCTATGCTGTGTCCTGTCAAATAAATAAAACTGTCAGGTTATAATTAACATGCAGTGCTTCTCTAATTAAACAGAATTGATGGGAAATATCTGGGAGGATATTAGCAATGGAACAGTGATGTTTGCATTTAAATGATCTTAATTACCCCTTAGACTTAATGCCCTATTAAGATGGACGGGAGAATGTCACGTCTCACTTAGCCCTATTGTTTGAGACAGTGGCTGCAAGCTGAAAAGGACCAGAGTGCATTCACTTGCATTGTGATGTCTGCTTTTGCGGACAGAAGGTTTGGGAATGTATGTTCTTTGCTGTTCTTTCTTTCCTTCTTTTTTTCTTCAAAGGAAATTAAATCACATCCCTGACAGGAGAGGGTAAAATCTCTGAGCAGACCTCCCCAGTGCTTGGAATTCACAGACTCTACCCTGTCCCAGTTTGCTATTATCCTAAGGCAACGCACTCCCCTGCCGCTCTTTGCGTCTTTGGCTGCTCGCCAGCCTCCCAGGGCCTCCGGCTTTGATGTGAGGAGCAGGCTGTCCTCGGGCCAGCCTTTTGTTGCTGCCCTGGCCTGGGCTTCACTCACCCACAAGGCCAGAAGGGATGTCCTGTCTCGCAGTATACATTTCGACAGCCCAAGTCATCATCAGGGGTTTCTAACCACCCCCCCACAACGAGGCAGAGAGAGCTGCCTTTGTGTCACCACAAGTGGCTGCCCCCAGCCGCCCAGCTCGCTCTGCTGGCTTTTGGTGCCTGTCCTCAGGGGAGGGCCTCTCTGCCTGGGGGAAGACACCAGCTCTGCCAGGTTGGCTGTCAGTCTGAAGGGCCTCCTTGGCAGGGCTCAGGGGAACCGACCCGACGAGTTGAACAGCTTCCTCTGGGGACTGTGAATCGACCTTCATTTGATCTAGGCCTGGCAGCCCGGTTAGTGAGGACATCAGTTCTGACTCGGGGAAATCTCTCTTAACTGAACCTATTTCCACCATGGTTCCGGGCGTGCAGTTAGAAGTCGGTACCATTGTAAATTTAACTCTTAAAACTTCTGGTAATATCTGTGGATAATTCTAAAAGTAGGTGGATGCATAAATACAGAGGATTACAAGGAGAGATACCAGGGAAGAAAAAATGGGGCTATGTCTTATGACTAACCAAAAGGCCAGCTCCGAGCCAAAGGGAGGGGGGTGGGGGGAGAGAGAGAGAGAAAGAGAGAGAATATTTCTCCTCGATGAACTGTCTTCAGAAGGGCCAATTTGATTCAAATAGAAATGGCCTTACAAAACTGAAAGCAGACCATGTCTCCTTGTAGTTTATGGCACAGTACCTTGCCCTGGATCTTCACAGGATTTAGTGATAGCATCTCCCACAGAGGGTGGCTTTCTTGCTTCTATTCTAGTAAAACCCACTCCCCAAATATACCTCTTTGCCAGCCATTATTTATTCATTTGTATTAAGTTTTATAATCTTCCAAGTTTTTTGTTTGTTTGTTTTCATAAAGTAAATTCTTTTCCTAATGAGAGTGTATTACATTTTTGGCAGCCAAGGATGAAAAAGATGATTAGCTCTTTCTTGCAGTAGATGGGGAGTGCAGCCTGAAGGATCCCATGACCTAGTCAGGGGAGGACACCTGAAAGGGTTCAGAATAGAAAGGGGAAGAGATTTGTAGACGATAAACTTCACAGTCTTATTAGGGCATGCCCGTTTGCCTTCTATTTAGTATTTTGCAACCATTCATGGGTAACAGTTAATTTAGCAGTCTCATATTAATCTCTTTTTCTTGTCATTAATGAGGATACGCCTGAGTGGATTAGTGGGGCGTAGGGGAGAGTAGTGGGGGAGTAGGTAACCAGCCGTGCATCCTGAATACCAGGGCTTCATTTAGCACAGCTGTAGTGATGAATGTATCTTATGTTCAAGTTTCCAGACTTTGAACTTGCCGAGTTTTGTCATAATCTATTACCTAAATTCCATCTTCCAGCAAGCACAGGGAAGTTTTGTGGCACAGAAACATAGAAGGGACAGTAGTTGTGGTTAAACCATAGTCATGGCATTTAACATTCATGTGAAGTGTAATATTTGCAGGTAGCTCACATATCATTTCTTATTGTTTACGGTAAGGTGATAAGGTTGGCAGTGCCAAAGACAGAACTGGAACTCGGTGAGATTGTTGACCTGCCTTGGGATTGCTAAAACCTACTGTTTCTCTTTCAAACGTTCCCTCCTACAGCTTAATAGGTATCCTCATTGCCCGATAATTTTCTTTAGTAAAAAAAGTGTGGAGTTTGAATTTTCATGTTTATATTGACCCTTGCGATCCTCTGTTCCTTTTCAGTTGAATCCATGGGACAATATATCTGACATACTGGGGGTTGATGGGAAAAGTCCTCTAAGGAGATTTAAAAAAAAAATAGGGCTTCCCTGGTGGCGCAGTGGTTGAGAGTCCGCCTGCCGATGCAGGGGACACAGGTTCGTGCCCCGGTCCGGGAAGATCCCACATGCCGCGGAGCGGCTGGGCCCATGAGCCATGGCCGCTGAGCCTGCGCGTCCGGAGCCTGTGCTCCACAACGGGAGAGGCCACAACAGTGAGAGGCCCGCGTACCGCAAAAAAGAAAAAAACCAAAAGCCTTAGGTTATAATTCATTAATAATTTCATTCTGTTTCTGGATGTGTTTTCTTCCCATCGTCAGCCAGCGTGGGAGGAAAGGGAAGAATAATGCTGGAGGCGGGGGTGTTGTGTGGGTATGTGCCATCCAAAAGTATCTTCTAGGAGAAAAAAAGTGTTTATTTTTATAATAAAAGTAGAATTCAAACACTCTGAATAACAGAAAATTATTAATTCTATTGTAGTGAAAAGTTAATCCTAATGCTGTTAAAATCATTAATCATTAAAGACATCAGTTAATCAAAGGCATATACTGCATAAATATATATACAAAAATGGTAACTTTGTGGTACCAGGCTTAAACCTATCAAATGTCATTAATAACTATCGATGTTGCCAGTGAAGAAAATTTAAGACTAAAGCAAGATTGCCTGTTGCTTTACTGTCCTCAGACAGCATTGTAATTCCCAAACCTACACATTTTAAACAAGGTCAGGGGTTCCCTTCACCTGGTTAAAAGTGAATTCTGGTTAACATTTCTAATGATGATGTCTACAGCCACAAAGCAGGTGACGTAGTTTTCTCTTACTGGAACTCCAGGCACATAGCTCCCTTCGAGAATTGCCTTTTCTGGTCCTGCTCTTTCTCTATCCACATCCCCCCAACCTGGGGCCTGACCAAGTCCAGCCTGCTCTTTGAAGCCCCTTACCACTATTCTAGCCCTGACTGAACTCTTCCTGTTTTCAATTCCTATCATTCTTAGAATCATTAGCGCACATTTTAGCATTTAGCACTTAATTGTTTAAAAAGTCATTTTTTATGGGTTAGCTCAGGGCTAATCGCATGTACTTTATTATCTCCTCTAACAAGCAGCCTAGTGTTAGGTACCTTGCAGACATTCTTAGTTGTTGATTATTATTTCCATTGCCTGGCAGTCAGTAACAGTTGTTACAGACTAGAATCTCGCTTCTCAAAGTGTGGACCTCAGTCGAGCGCATCACCATCACCTGGGAACTCCAAGCTGGACCCCACCCAGACCTGTAGAATCAGAATCTACATTTTAACAAGCTCCCCTGGTGGACTGATATGCATGGTAAAGTTTTCATTGCCCTGTTGAGGAAGGTCCCTCTCGCTGGGCGTGGCAGAGATCCCATGAACCTTCAACTAACTTTTACTTTCTGCCAGCATTGTATTTAGGTATCTGATTGTAACAGAATGGAAACTGTGCACTCTTACTGTAAGAATGAGGTTGTAAGTGTGGTCTTTACATAGAAACTGTACCATTTAAAAGTGGCCAGAGGGCTTGTTTAAGTATTCAGGACCGTATTTGTGTTCTGATTCAAGACAAATGCTAGATCCAAATCATTAAAATCCCTTTAAATGGCCTCTTTTAAAATTTCAAACTGAGGAGCAAAAAGTATGATTTCCTTTTTCTTAGTTACCTTTTTTTTGCACTTGAAGTGCTTACACCCACTCAACTTGCTATTTTGAATGCTGGGAAAGAAAATTTGTGGGCATCTTGCAGTCTTTGAGGAAACAAGGCTCAGATTAAATATTTGCCACATTTTCTCCGTGTTTCTTTCTTCAGGGAAGTGGAGAAGCACATCATTCATGCTTTCACTCAATTTGACACAAAGTGTGACTTTCTAAGTGTGGATGGAAAACGACTCCTGTCCTTATTTGTCTACCTTCACACAGATAGATATTCCCGGCTTTTCCCCTCCCATTCCTTCTATTTGTCCTTCTCTTCCCTTTCACTGTAGTGTCTACAATTCTTCATATAGCACATAGATTTCATAAAATATGAGATTTTTTTTTAGAGTATCTAGGTCCATTAAATCAAGGAAGATAACGTGGATTTAATTATGATGTACGACATTATGTAGACTAATCTCAGTCAAGTTTACATTTAAAATATTTAATT
Organism: Globicephala melas; assembly: GCF_963455315.2. Lineage (NCBI taxonomy): Eukaryota > Metazoa > Chordata > Mammalia > Artiodactyla > Delphinidae > Globicephala > Globicephala melas. The sequence goes on along the minus strand of NC_083327.1, from coordinate 67,096,337 downwards.
TTAAGTCATTTACATTCCCTGTTGGTTTTTCTCTCTCGGTGAATACACACCTATTTCTCGGATAGCAGAAATAAGAGATATTGGTCAAGATGGAGGGAAAAGAGGGTATTAGGTAACCTCAGCCATTCAGCTTTGTTTTAAATGAACTCAGGGCTTTGTCTTATAAATACACTAAGAAAATAAAGTGGTTGCCAAGGCTATTATTTTGTGGTGGTTTTGTCCTTTACAGACAGCTTCATTTCATTTTCGTTGACGCAATTAAGATGTTTTATTTAGAATAGGGCTTAAAATACTTGTCTTCCATTTAATCAGTGTTCACCTACATGTACAGGATATTATTCAGGGGACCTTGTGAGGAATTAACACAATTTAGTAGCTGAACTTGAGAATGAAGTATTTCCAAGCAAGTGAAATGGAAGTGAGGAAAGTCACAGAAGGAGGAGACTTGTAGAATGTAAATGTTTATTGAATATAAAAGTTAAAATGTAATAGAAGTAGAGGTGCATCATAATATACTATGTTTTCTTTACATGGGAAAACAGAATATTACAAAGATGCTTATATATGCGATTCAACACAATTCTCTTCAAACTCCTGATGAGAATTGTTTGGGTATGGCTGAATATGGAGGGTAGAAAATACACTTAATCAAATAATATAATCTGAGAAAATGGGTGAGAATTTCTCAAGTATATGTGTGCATACAAGGAAATATCAAGGAATATTTGAAAAAAAAAAGAGACTAGGGAGTAGAATCTAGACCTACTGTGGATTCAAACATACTATAAAAAAATAACAATGATTAAAACCACCTAACACACACACAAGTTCATGTAATAATGCACATGAAAACTATATAGCACAATGCCCATCACATAAATCTATTAGGTCTGAACAAACATTCCCTTTTAAATATGTAGATCAATGTAACAAAATGAGGAACCCAGAAATGGACCCATAATAATACAATATACACATAAAATATAATGTAGCAAGTTTAGTAAACAGCATTGTGGGAGAATGGGCTTGGTCAAAAAATCTTTGAATAGATACCTCACACTGAGGATCCAAATACACACCAGACGTATTAACTGGTTAATATCTAAAAACAAACTTAAGAACAATTTGTAGAAAATTTAATGTATGCATATATTAAAAGGCCATTTAAATTCATAAGAAAAAGTAGGACCTAAATACAGTCAAATTATGTGAATAGAATAATGTAAAATTTTATATTAAAGATGAAACAATAAAATTATCTTAAAATAGGAGACTATGATCACCATTAAAATAAAAAAGCAATCCTAAAATACCATTTTATATTAAGTAAATCACCGAACAAATTTAATCACATACAACGGTGAGGAAGTCTAGTGAAAGTAGAATGCTCAGATTGCTGGTGGCTTTATAGGTAACTTCAATCTCTTGACATCAATATGGCTTTTTATGAAGTCCATAAAAATATTTATACCCTTTGATTTAGTAATTGTATTTCTGTTAGTATTTTAAGGAGAAAGTTGTGTTTCCAGTGTTAAAAATAAATGAGAACATCTGAAATACTCCCACATGTAGGAATGATTAACGAAATGACTAAGTAAGCATGCTAACTCTATGGAATATTATATGGCTGGTAAAAATGAGAACTTTGTGAATTACATGGAAATATAGTATATGTTTATGAAGTGTTAAATGAAAAAAATAGAATGCCTAATTATGTGTGTTATGAGAGCATCTGTGTGAAAATATGCTTACATGGGGAGCAAATAAATACTAGATTAGAAATTTTTTTAATGAAAATAATTGTGTTTGAGTCATGGGTTTAAGGGTGTTTCTCTGGTTAGAAATGTCTTCAGTGTTGTTATGTATTTATAAGTAAGTAAGGCAGCTGTACTAACTGACCATTAGGACACTGTTTTCTAACTGTTATTCTGGAGCTCTGCTAAAATATGCCGAGACGTTTTGGGTGTGTAAGAGTCTAAGGTATTCTCAGTCTCCTATTCTCCTTGGCCAGTTTTTCACTAAGTTTGCAGAGAAGTGAGTTGACTATAGCTATGCTGAAGAGGGTGGTATGGCACCTGTGGTATTTGTGGGTCTGTTCTCACTCACTTTGCACCCACTTTCTTCCCTTCCTAAACTGAGAAGCATCTTTAATGTCGTTGGTGCTCAGTAAACTCCTGCTCAATGTTATTGAACTTTCGCCTACGGGGAGGAAAAGCTCTGTGATGTAAAGGGGAAAATGGTAGAAGGATAGTCAGGAGACCTGCCTTCCGGCTGTGTGACCTGAGGCAAGTGACTGTGACCTTCTGGGCCTCAGTCTCATCCTCAATACAAGGAGGGTGCTCCACAGCTGCTAAGCTTTAAGTACCAGGGCTATAAAGACATTACAGTTCACAAGCTCACTCCAGGGTGTCATTTACTCCTTTCAAGGGCAGTTTTGTGTGCTCCTAAAAGAGCTAATTTACTGTGTTCACTGTTGCAACAGCTCAGACAGCTAAAGCTTTCCTGGGAATGGCCTGGTCAGCTCAGGGAGCATGGTTCCTATCTACTACATGGGGAACCATTCAGCCAGAGAAAGTCACTCTAATCCTGCATTGTAGGTACACCTATTTATTATACAAAAATGACTGAAACACACCAATTGGTGACAAGCATGATCAAATATTAGCTAATGATAAATTACTCCATTGTTTAGACTATGTACCTGACTGAAATACAAAGTTCAGATGTATTTAGATTTTCTGATGGAGCCAAACTACCACTGACTGAAGTGGGTTTTTTTGGTCTTGCTTTTCTTTTTTCCTAGTGTGGTGAGGCAGGCAACAAAAACAAGTTGAAGGCAAGGAGGAGTAGACTCAACTGCTTTCATCAGCTTATAAAATTGTTTTAGGTAGGTACTACTGTATGGTATAAGAATTATAGGAAACCAACCGTCATCTCTCAAATGTTAGTCATTTCCAAGGAAATGAACATTTCTAAGGAATGTTGTATCATGGTTTGTACACATGAGGCTCACTTGTTATATACAGGCAACGTATCTGTACCTTCTGCGTCAGTTAAGGGTGGTCATTTAACTGATAACATCCATACAGGTGACTAACATATTCTGTACTTATTGCTTTTGAAGCTTGGTAGGAAGTGCCCATGCCAACTGAAAAATTCCTAAATAATTTGAAGTCACTGACCACTCAGATAACCATAGTTAGATTTGAAACTAGAGCACACTTGCTATATTGTAGGTGAAAAACCTAAGTAAGATATTGGCTTGGTGGCTAGCCATGAAATGGTGCAAGAAATGAGGCAAAAACTACATAATTGAAGAAAAAGGCACTTTACCAAAAAAATGAACAATGACAGAAAGAGGGATTGTAGATCTAGACTCTTATACAGGTCAGTTTCATATTATACATTGAAAAATCAGTGAGAAAAGGATTCTTAAGAATCTTCAAGTCATTCTGCATCATGATGGGATGTGCCCTAGCTTTTTCTTGGCAAGTGACTAACTTAAACAGTATGCTAGCACAAAAACATCATGTAAGAATCCAGAGATGATAGGAAGTTAGTTACCGAACATCATTTGAAAGCGCCTTTGTAACGCTTTCATAAAGGGCCTGTAAAAGTACCAAAAAATATTTTCACAGCTCTAGATGCTCAGAGTGCAAATTGTATACCATTTTGCATCTCATTGTTTAGGTGCTATATTTGTTGGTCCAGTGTAATTAAAATAACCAAGCCATTTGACATTTGTCTTGTCATATTTATGGCAAGAACCCTAGAATAATAATAATTAAGGCTGTTTATCACTGTTAATGAAGAAGCCATTTGAGACCATATCCAAATGAGTTTCCTAGATAACTATTTCTTGAATAGCAGCAAGACTAGAATCTAGACATTGGTTGTCTTGGAAGTGAAAACAGATTTCCCATGGCTACCATGGGTTTCTACTTAGTATAATTATTGCTATTTGTCTTCTCCATTGGTAGGAACATTTTTTTTGTTTTGTTTAGTTGGAGCATCTGCCTTCAAATAGTGGGAACAAATCTATTTCAATCTCCTTTTTTATACAACTGAAGTAACTGTCAATTTTCCTAATACGTGTAGTGAGACTAGGGGAGTGACACTATGTGGCTAATTCCAAATTGCATAATAAAAAATCATGTATTTATGGCCTTGCAATAGGTTTTTGAACTTTCACTGGAATATAGTTGTGTCTGATGTCCAGGGACTTTAAAATTACTTAATCTACCCTGGGGGGACCTGATTCAGAAGTAGCTGGAAGCTTTCCAATTTTCTGTCTCACTCTTCTGCTCTGCCTCCCAGAATCCCATTTATCTTAGGTTCTATCAGTTGAGATATAGCTTTCCTTCTCTAAAACTTTCTCTTGGAGCTAAGATAGCAATTTAATATTTGAGCTTCAGAAAAGGTACATCTACTGGTAAAATGAATAGAATTAACTGATATTATTTATGAACTATAATTAAGCTGTTTATGGAGCTTTAGTAAACACTTCTGTGGGAGACGAGGTATTACATTCTAAGAATGATTTGGAAATTTACGCTAGCGAATTCTCTCCAAATGATCTGTCTGGGTATTAGTTTATATGCCTCAACAGAAATTGCCTGTACCTAGGGCTTAACAGTTTTAAAGAACTGCAACCTACACATTTTCATTGCATCAATAAATTAATAAGAACCAATGAATAGAATTCCAAAGTAGTCAGTTGCATCTTTTCCTCATCTCTGATTTTACATGTCCTAACTGACATTATGTAGTCGTCACTTCCGTATGCCAATCAGTACTGAAAATAAACTCTTCTGCTCTTGCACTTTGTTATTTTATTGCTTTTTCTATGCTTGAACATTCTTTTTATTTCCAAACTGGAAAATTTAATCTAGTTGCCAGATGCTTTTGTTGTTTTATAGTTTTAAGTAGCACAGTAACTTAGGAGAAGATATAATAATAATAATCTTGCTTTGATTTCTGTGTTATTAATGTATAGATCATATAATGCTGCTCTGGTTTAAATGCAATTCTTTGTTGTGTTTTTTTTCTTTCTTCATTAGGTGGAGTCTTTGAATTTTTTAAAAGACGATGGTAATCAGATCTACTTGAAAAATTAAGTGAATTGATTTGCTTGGAACACTCTTTTACCAGTTCTTTAACATTTAACCACTGGGTAAGTTGAGTCAAGTACTTTCTATGTGGTTTGATTTCAAAATTATTGGAAAGATCTCTCAAGCAAAATATTAAGCTTTATGGGAAGTTTTTGACAGTAATAATTTGAGGACCTCAAAACCTGTGAAAGATGTCTGGGATGCTATCTGAATGAAAATGTTCATAAGTCTTTACCACATCGGTGGAACTATCCTGATTAGAAAAATGGGAAGATTAGAAAATGTTATCGTGTACAGTTTGAAACCAGATCCCTTCATTTACTGTTCTAATGATTATTTGCTTGTTGTAATCTTGAGGTAATGTGAGAATATCGAATTTTACTTTTAGTGAGATACGTGTAATTGTACTGTATAGTATCAGATTCAAATCTAAGGAATAAAGAATATATTGAGTAAATTAGTAACCCTCCTTATTTTATTTCTTTTTTTGGCTGCGTTGGGTCTTCATTGCTGTGTACGGGCTTTCTCTAGTTGTGCCGAGCGGGGGCTACTCTTCGTTGCGGTGCGTGGGCTTCTCATTGCAGTGGCTTCTCTTGTTGCGGAGCACGCGCTAGGCGCACGGGCTTCAGTAGTTGTGGCTCGCGGGCTCTAGAGCGCAGGCTCAGTAGTTGTGGCGCACGGGCTTAGCCGCTCCGCGGCATGTGGGATCTTCCCGGACCAGGGCTCGAACCTGTGTCCCCTGCGTTGGCAGGCAGACTCCTAACCACTGTGCCACCAGGGAAGTCCACCCTCCTTGTTTTAAACCATTCTCATTTTGCAGAAAGCTTAGTTTCTGTGATAAGAATAGAAATCTTAAGGACTTGCTTGATCCAGCTTCCTTGTTGCGCTGTGTTGCTTCGGAAGGTTCTTGAGGTAGAGAATTCTTAACCAGGAAGAGTTTAGGCTTTTAGCAAATTCTTGGCACTGCCAAGACAGAATTTAGTGAGAACAGGACTTTGGCTACTGTTAAAATGTCAGTGTAGTAAAGTCTGCTCTGTCAAACAGATTTTTGACATCAGAAGTCTAAATGATGCTGATTTTAGGGTTTGGTAATTTTTGTTTTAATCCAGGCAAACTCATGCTTTAATTAACTCTTTACACAGTCACAGAAAATGTGGAAAAAATTTTGTATTCCTAGTCTAGGTCACATGATTTTAGTTTCTGAAATTCTAAATTTTATTCATGATTCTAAATTGTGCATCTCATTACTTAATTTCTCTCTGGATAAACTAGAAGTATTTAAAAATATGATGAATGATGGTAAATAAGAGAGGAAAGTGTCTAATCATTCGGGGAGCAGACTTCCAAACCAAACTAGTAGTGTCTGCTTTACCTCTGGGCATCTTCAGACGTGGTGGGGTCAGGTGGTTTTTCAGGGATACTGTCGCATATGGTTTATACAACGCTGACAACTGCCTTTGCTTTGTCTAAAATAATCTTCCTTGAGGCTGCTTCCCTGGAACTTGATTTGTTAGTGTAGCTTTTGAGCATCCAGTGAGTGCAGAAATATCAAGTGTGGAAACCCAGGGAATCTTTTCATTTGGCCTGTGAGGTTCATGACCCAAGATTCATTTGTGACCAGTAATTTCCATCGTTATGGGCACACGGTGCCATTCGGAACATTTTTTTGATAATTAGAGGGATATAAGGCAGTTAGATTGAAAAACCCATCATGAAGAGAAATGATAAAGTTTCAAAAGCAAAGCCTTAATTTCGTCGGTAGTCGTAATAGATGTTAGAAGATGAAAATTGATACTCTGAACTACTCACTTAAATGTCTTTGTCTGCCACATTTAATTTTCCTTCTACTCACAAGGATTGGCTTTTACAGCTATTCCCAAGGGACCCCACAGTGTTACAGTTACATTTCGATTGGTGGGACCTAATTTAAATTATGTTTAGGAAACTGTTCTGTAAGTGCCTCCTGAGAATGGACATTGGCCTTCTTGCAAATGTCACTATGAATTCTGGGTGTCTTTGGTTAAGTCAGCTCTTTAAGGTCACTGTGTTTTAAAAATTTTTTTGTTAATTACATAAGGATGCTACTTAATTCATAAGGTTATGTGAGGATTAAACTCCTGGCAGGTGGTAGAGACTCAGTAGCTAGTAGTGATTATTGACAATAGTGATTCATGTTGGTAATAGTCACAATCATGGTTTAAATGTAACAATAATTGTATTTTATTAATCACATGACTGATTCTTTAGCCCATCATTGTGGACATAGTAGAAATGTACATAGAGATGAGTAACATTAAACCAAACACTTGGTAAGGAAACACTTCATATGAAATTGGTAAACTTTTTTCGTGCTGTATACAACATAATCAGCAACCTCTCAATCACTTTATCGCCTGAGCCTGGTCTTGTCCATTGACCCAAGCAAGGATTTTTCTTTCAAATAATAAATTTAAAAAATTTCTCCAATTTCCCCCACTCCAAATTGGTAGTAAGAGAAAACAGGGTAAAAAAGATAAAAAGGGGAAGTTTGCATGATAAAATTTTACACAATATAAAAGGAAAACCTGCATCATTAGAATGGTCTTTCTTTTATGGTACTTTTTGTAAAAGATAATAAATACAAATTACTTTATAATAATGTGACTTTTCATGTCCTGCCATTTTCCTTCAGATAGCCAGGGCTTTTGACTCGTCTTGACCTTATTCATTTTAAGGTGATAGTAGCTGGACTATAGGCCTTTAAACCAGGTGCACAGATTTATATGCTCTCATTGCATTGGATGTAATTATTTAAGAATTATGTAAGTGGTATGTCTTCTTTAAGCTGAGGAAAGATAAGAAGGAAGGTGAAAATTGTTAGCATTCACTGGATGTGTTCTGCAGAGTCAGGTTCTTTGCTATAGCTGCTTAATCTTTGAAAAGCAAGAATTAAGAATCCCATATTCATTTGAGAAAATCAGGTTTCAGAGCAGAAATCAATTTGCTGAGAATTACATAGTTATGATAGTAATTTTTGGAGTCAGAAGTTATTGAAATCTTACTTTAAATTAGAAAATCCAAACTATGTAACTCTATTTCCTGTACAAATTGCTGTATTTTGTGATTTCCCCAGACTCAGTGTTTATCCATCCATCTGTTCCTTTATGTTTTTACTTTTTTTGTCATTACTTACACCAGTATGGAAAATAAAATGGGAAACTTTTAATCTATTTAACTTGGGCACATTTTAGTAGGTCTTATAAAGATTTGATGAGGTTGCAAATAAGATTTGCTCTCTGTTCACTGTGGTTTGGTACAACTTTTCCTGCTATCACATATAATTCAGAGCAAACCTTATGAGCTTCAATGCGTTGTGGCCTTCAGTATGTTTCCTTTTATATTGGGCCATTTTTATAGGTTTTCAGATGCACACAATTCTTCTGTTGGGTCCTTTGTGTTTCAAGGTAACTGAAGAGGGTATCAGTATTTCTGACTGAATTTTACTAAACCGATGTGAAACCTATAGACTCGTAAGCTCTTACTATAAGGACTGCGGTTTGTTTTGCCATTACAGCCTTTGTGAGTGGAGCCCATTACTGTTAGCTTCTCAGGCTATATGGTTTCACTTTTCCAGAATTATTTTCTTAACCTCTTCTATAAAACTGGACTCCTCCTGCTTTGTTTTTCAAGCATCTCACTTGACTATACCTTGATTCATTCATACATTCAGTTCCTTACCCATTCATTTATTCATCAGCAGCAAGATTAATTAAACCAGTAGTATGAGCAAAGCACATTTTGTTCCTTGAGCATTCTGTAGCCATTTGAAAAACTGACTGAGGGTTACTTTTTTTTTTTTTTTTTTTTGTGGTTCGCGGGCCTCTCACTGTTGTGGCCTCTCCCGTTGCGGGGCACAGGCTCCGGACGCGCAGGCTCAGCAGCCATGGCTCACGGGCCCAGCCACTCCGTGGCATGTGGGATCTTCCCGGACCGGAGCACGAACCCGTGTCTCCGGCATCGGCAGGCGGACTCTCAACCACTGCGCCACCAGGGAAGCCCGAGGGTTACTTTTATGTCATTTCATAGTACTCTTCCTGCTTGTCGTTCTTCCTGTCTCCTTCCTTTAGCTTGCAGTGTAGGATGACTGTGTGTGGTGGGACCTCTCATCTTTTACTGGCTACACAGAATGCCCTGTTTCTAGGATGTCCTGAATTACCACTTGTGTAATGCTTTACAGTTTACCAGTGGCTTCCATGTTACATGATCTCACTTAAGGCAAGAACTATTCTGTAGATATTACTTACATTTTGTTTTGTATGTGAGCAAACAGAGGCTCTAAGGGTTACAGTTGAGTGATTTGCTCAAAGTCACAGCATTAGTGAGTCATGAAGGAGGATTCAACCCCGGTTCTCCCAACCACAGGCAATATGTCATTCGATGCCAGATCACTGGTCCGGTTGACTGGTAGTGTTCAAATATTGGAGCTTTGTTGATAAGATCTGTATATTCTGTTTAGTATGAAACATATAAGGAAGTAGAAGCCATATTGGAGTCTGGGAGAAGAATCAGATCTCAGAGTTTTAGGGAATCTTGGAGGCAGTGTACCTTCCCTTGATGATAACTGTGAAATTCACCCAGTCACTCCCCTGCTCTGAGAATCTCATAGACTCCAAGCAACATCCTTATAGATCAAGAATGGCTTTTGGAATTCTGATTCCCTTGGTGGTTATAGTTTCCCTGTGAATTCTAAATTAGATATTGAACAGCATCATCCACTTCAGAGATCTTCATGCTTTATCTCTTCTTCTCTCCGAATCCCCTTAATACTTTTTACTTCTCTCCTGCCTCTTTTTTGTATGTATTTTTGTGCTTATGCTTTTTAGTAAAGTGATTTATGTGGGGCTTTTATCTCACCTACCACACTGTAAGCTGCTTGAGGGCAAAGACTGCATCTTCATTTCATTGGTGTCCTCTTCAGCCTTGAAAATGGTGGTTGAAAAAAATAGTAGATATTCCATAAATATTTGTTGAATTTAATAAAAATATCTGATTGTGAGTTTTCATCTACAATGCATTTGGGGGACTGCAAATTGATACCTGGGCATAGATTTAATTTTAATCATGTTAGGGAGATGAATCAGCAAGTCTGATTCTAATTAAATATCCAGAGCAGAGCCATAAACAAATGTACGTGCTTTCTAGGTGATCTTTTTGAACGCAAAAAATTAGTCTTGAAGTAAAATAACAAACCCACCCCCCAAAACAAAACAAAACAAAACAAAACAAAACTCCCTCCATTCCCCTACATGTTTTATTGTCTTTGTCTTGGCCATGGGAACAAAAACGACTGACCTCTGAAAAGATTTAATGAGATAAAATAAAACATGGGCTCTGAATATAGAGGCTTCCTGGAAGATACAGGTCATGCGGATGTGAAGCACAGCTGTCTCTGGTTTCAGGACTAAGGATGTACATTTAATCTGCCCTGCGGTGCTGGGAAGCCCCTGAAAATTTTTGAGCAGGAGAGTGATGTCATCAGAGCTGCACTTTAGGAAGCTGAATCGGGCCAGGTTGTGTTGGATGGTGCGGGGGTAGAGGTGAGGGTGGGGTGAGTGGGTGCAAGAGTCCCTGAAAGCACAGAAGCCACTTAGGAGGCACTTAGCATTCATTCACACAAGAGCTGTCACCGCACCTTATGCCCTTTCCCTCTCCTCCCACACGTATAGCACAGATGAAAGCACGAAGAAAACTTTAGTGAACACTTGAATCCTAAGTTCAGGGAATTCTTTCTTTTTTTTTTACTGAAGTAGAGTTGATTTATAATAATGTGTTCGTTTCAGGTGTACAGCATAGTGATTCAGTATTTTTATAGATTACACTCCATCAATAATGGCTATACTACCCCGTGCTGGAATTCTGACTTCACTTCCTCCAATCTCTTCCTTATTTCCTCACTTCGCAAGTTTTGCATCCTGGTGCCTTTATGGCTACTTTCAGCTCAAAGTATTTTCCTTAGGACTCTCCTGATGCTTCCACAGGTGACTGCCTCTGAGAATTGTCCCTGGATTCCATATACCCAATACCCGAGGGCATAGTGCCTAGACCTGTCCTGTGGAAATTTGACAGTTGGACCCGAAGCACTTTCGGATCTGACTTCGTACACTGAGAGTTCAGGCAGGTGTTGAAGGTCTGAACTGCAGTGGCGGCAATAAGCGTTGACAGGACGCAGACAAGATGAGAGAATGTGCAGGAGGCCCACGGAGGGCCGCCTGATTGGGTGCAGGAGGGGTATGTGTGCGTGTGTGTGTGTGTGTGTACGGGCGCATGCTTATATCCGCACTTCTGGGGGGCAGGGAGCAGTAGGAAGCTGTCAGTGATGACACCAGGCTTTTGAGCCTGCGAGTTTGAATAGGACTTTTTTTTTTTTTGGCGGTACGCGGGCCTCTCACTGTTGTGGCCTCTCCCCCGTTGCGGAGCATAGGCTCTAGACGCGCAGGCTCAGTAGTTGTGGCTCATAGACCCAGCCGCTCCGCAGCATGTGGGATCCTCCCAGACCAGGGCTCGAACCCGTGTCCCCTGCATTAGCAGGCAGATTCTCAACCACTGCGCCACCAGGGAAGCCCTGAATAGGACTTTTAATAGATAAAAAAAGGAAGTAAAGAGAGAAGCTGGCTTGGGTCTCAGGATGATGAATTTGATTGTGTACCGAGTTTGATATAAAAGCAGATAAAAAGCTTATACTTTATACTACTCAACTTTTTTTTTCCCATGAGGGTTTATAGCTGGAAACAGGAATTCACTGGAAGGCATGAGTCTTCTTCCTCTTTTTCCTGTTCTTCCAGCTCCTTAAATGTTTCCCAAGAGCTTAAGATGTTTTGGGTTTTCTCAACCTTACCCCTGCCAGAATCCCCCATAAGTTCACCTCCTCAGGAACATGTGTGCTTGTCAGAGTACATGTTTAATCATATTAGGGAGATTAAGCAGCAGCCTTTCGGCCTGCCAAGATAAAACATACGGGAAAAATAGCTATCTTTTCCTTTTGATAAGCATGAGCATTGTCACCTCACAACTTGCTGAAATAGCACAACAAAGGAACACTTTGGGGCAGAGGCTGGGAGATCAAGGGAATGCGCGGACACAGATACTTCTTCTTTTCTTTACTATGAGGCCTTCGATTGAAACAGTCTAGTTCAGGGAAGCAGGGGCATTTTTACTTGAGCACTAAAATCGAAAAAGTGTATTAGCCATTCGAATTGCAAGTTGTCCTCTCAATTGGTGGTGTTTCTAACAAGATCCTTAGGCTCTTGAATTTGTTGGTAGCCGTGAGTCCGCCGGTCCCAATGTAATCCACTCCCATCCCCATCCACTGAGAAGTTTTTGAATTTCAGCAGAGACACTCTTGATTCAATCATTTTAAAAGCATGTAACGATCCTGTAATTATCATTTGTCATTACCTTGTGTACTAATGATTAAAGCAAACATTTAATAACCAAAGGGCAGTAAATATATTTTAGATCTTGAGCCATAAAAAGATTTCCATTAACAGAATATTTGGGCAGAAATAAATTATTCATTGACTGTAGCAGAGCTTGATTCTGTCATCAGCCTTAAGTGGAACTTTTGAGAACACCAGTCATCACGGACACCAACACTAAATTGGCTTGAGCCCCCATCCTTCTTACATGGAACCTGAGGTTTTTTTGGCTATTTGTAAAAGCTTTAATTCGGTTTAATTCAATGAATGTCCATGGTGTTTCTGCCATATGCAATTTAGTGTTCTGGTGGTTGGAGGACTACAGTGATAAGTCTGCATTTTAGTCTTTAAGTTGCTTGTAAACCCAAAAGAGAGACAAGATTAGTACATAACTAACTTGGATATAAGGAAGCTTAAGTAGCGCCATCAGAAATGTATAAATAAAATGTGTTGCACATTCAGAGGAGAAAGAAATCACATGAATTTTCTCATGGGAATGTGGAGGGAGGGATTTGGAGATCAGGAAGTGTTTCCTGAGGAAGGCTTTAAAGACAGGCAAGGTTTGGACAGATGGAGAGAATTACAACCACATAGGCAAAGAGTTGGGATGAGTAATGTAGGTGTCATAGGAACGAAAAGTAACATGATGTATTTGGAACACAGCATTGGTAAGTGAAGAGGAGACACCAAAGAGAGGAAAGAAAGATACCTAGAGACTTAGAGAGTGCATAGAGGACCTTGAAGGAGTAATTAGCACATCACTTTGGTAGACATTAAAGAACCAATTTTGAGCTAAGGAGTAATATGATTGGATTATATTTTTGAAATATACCTCACCTCACCTCACCTCACAAATAAGAGGTCGAAAACCTGAAGGTAGACAAGTTAAAAAGCCATTGGGATCATCTCCGTGAGAGGTAATACGTTTCTGAACTAAGTTGGTTGTAATAAGAATACGAAGGAGGGGACAGATGGGAGAAATAATGCAATCATTTGTCTATAGGTTTTGGCACATGATTGCCTACATGAGGGGTGGAAAAGAGGAAGGAGTTAAAAATTCCATGCAACGACTTTTAGTAAACTTTTGAATCCAGCCAACATTTATGGAAAACCAAGCCACGTGCAAGACGTTGTGCTCTGTGCTAGAGGTGTGTACTGAGAAAAATGAGAAGGGTCTTGTCTCCAAGTAGCTGAAAATTTGGGTGGGGATATAAGTGTACTCAATTAACTGAAATCCAAACCAGATCATGATTAGTGCGACAACAGGAGTAGCGCAAAGAGTTATGAGAACACAAAGGAGAGTGATGTTAATTTTGATGCTGCAAAAGTAGGGAAGCATCTAGGGGAGAAGACACTTGGGCCTGGAAGGTCAGATAGAGGAATCCAAAATATTGTAGCTGTCAGAAACATAGGAAGAAAACTAAGAGAGGCAAGTGTCAAAGAAGCTAAGGGGAGAGGGCCTTTACAGATAGAGGAGCTCTTACTTATTGCCCCTGGTATGTCAGACCCTGAGCTGGAAGCTCTGTATTTAAGGAAGGTGTGCCCCACACTGCGAAGTGCTGCAAAGTGGTAACAATGCCATCTAAGAAAGGGCCCCTGCATTCAACAATTTAAGGGTTAAGAGTGGTTTTCAAAGAGGTTTCAGTTGAGCAGGGAAACATTCTAAAGGTTATTCCTCGTCTTGAACATATAATTAAACTCCATCAGTGAAAGAAAGGCTGAGCTTTCCTCAGTGATTTATCCTTGACGGGTCAAGTTTATAGAAACCTCAGTAGATCTTAGCTCACCGGCTGGTCTTCGAGGTACCCCCTGAGAATGTGTTAGTCCTGAGAAGTCTTTGTAAATTTTACAATATTGCAAACATGTTGGATGCCTAGATGATTTTCTCACAGGTCCAAGATTTCAACTGGCTACAAGCCTCCCTCTTTCTCACTTCTTCCTTCCTCCTTCCCACCACTTCCTTTTTAAACACCCGGCTGGTTAGGGTGAGCACATTTGCCACACCCTTGGCTCAGGGTCAGGGAAGTCCTCGGGCTCTCCTTGGCACTTTTCCCACGTGGAAGGAAATTTCTAGAGAACAATCCAGGGAAGTGCACGCACACATAGACACACACACACACACACACACCCCCAGTTCTTTTCCTGTCCTTTAGGATATTCATGTGCCAATAAACAGACCAAACACACTGTCACATACAGGCATATTGTGTCACATTCACCCTTAGGAAACTGGGCAGAGAGGCAGTCATCTCGTAGGAGGTAATGGGGATACTATTAACATTTAGGAATAATAATAGAACTTAAAGAAAAATTTAAAAATTACTTTGTTAAGACGAATAGCATATTACTGTAGAGTGTGAAGGGATGACATTTGTATCAAGGTTATGTTTAGTGGATTTTTTTTAATCAATTAGTACAGCAAATTGGGCACAGTAAAAGAACTTTCACAGAGGCACTCACATTACCACAGAGGGGCATTTTAAATTGTATCAGGCCACCCCGTAATTTATTTATTTATATTTTTTTCCTGACATCATTGAATTTATTGGGGGAAAAAAACAATGAACAAATAACCATACAATCTTGGGCTTTGATAGGTGTTATAAAGAAAAATAAAGTAAGTTAAGGGAATTAAAAAGTAAGGAGGGTGTAGTGTTTTGGATAGAAAGTTAGGGAAGTCCTCTCTGAGGTGGTAATGTTTGACTAGAGAGCTGAATGAGGGGTTTCTTGTGTATGATGTATACTATGTCCATTGCCACCCCGTAATTTAAAAGGAATGAAAACAGAGAATTTAAAAGGAATAGTAGAGTGGAGGAAGAAGCAATTGCTTCTTTACCCCACAGATGCTTAATAGTACATGCACGTGGTAAGCGTGTGTTTATAATCATTCAGTCATTTATTCGTTTATCCATTCACACACTTGATCCCTCAATCCATAAACATTTACTGAGTTCCTGTTGTGTCCCAGACTGAGTGCTGGGAAATATAAATGAGTAGAGAAAAAAAAGTAACATTTAAAATAAAATACTTCCTTATTATGGGAAACTAGACAATATAAGTAGATTTCCCTGTTTTATAAGTATACAGCTTGATGGAAGTACATTTATGAGGTATTATGTACTCCTAATTTTACCCCTCAAAGTTCTTTCCTGCCATTGTAAACCCTAAAATGTGTTCAACCTGCTACAACATAGTAATTCAGTTATTAGATTAATGGTAATGGGACTTGTTAGAGCTTCTAAAGAAATTGTCATATGTTCTCATCAGACTTTGCCTACTACACCACTGGAATTCCTTTCCCTTAAGAATTGAATTGGCAGGATGATTTATCAGGCTGATTTTCCTCTGTCTTGTCAGACGCCTTGGGATAGATAGGGTCAGTATGCTTTTCTGTGTATCCATAGAAATAGCCTCAGGGAATTCTCCAAATGTAGGTCCATCTTCTACCTTTGAAAGCACTGTCAAGATCTTTTCAAACAGCAATCAAACTCAGAAGTGGGTAGGACCATTGAGTCTGACTTAGGCTGGTCTTCTAGGGCACAGTAAACCTGAGAGAGTTAGCGATATGTTCCTTGCCAGGTAATACTTTCTCTTTTTACTCTTTTTTATTTATTACCTCTCTTTGCCTCATTTTAATAATTTTATACTTTTTTCCCATACTTTAACAACTGTGGCTGGTAGGTTTATGTCTTGCAGGACTTGTTTTAATGTCACCTTGGTGATGTATAAGAAAACAAGACCTTCATTTTCTCCCCCGCATTTGGTTTTTCAGCATACATTCATGTTTTGGGGTCAGCTATAACATGCTACCATGTTTACCTCTATCTTAAAAGTCAAAAATTTAAGTTGAACTAAGAAACCTATGGGACTTTTGTCCCAGAACTCTTAATCTTGGGTTCTTTTGTTTCCAAATCAAATAAAAAATATATATGTGCATCATATTTGTGTAAATGGAAATAATTTTCATTATAAATGTCAATAATTTTTATTATGTCAAAATAAAATTTTGCGGTTTTGGAGTTGATGAATATATTAACATAGATTTTTGTAGAGACACTAAAATATTTTAATTCAACTCTGTTAATTTGAAAGTTTTATTATGCATACTTTAAGAATGCACTAACCCAAATTTGGAAATATTTATTGACAAAAATAAAATGTTTATGTGGATTTTTTTTAATTCTAGAGAGAGAAAAAAGTTAATTTCATTTCAGTATTATTTTCTAAATAGTATGCATTTGTGCCTGCCTATATCGTTTTCTAAGCATATATATACTCTTACACCTTTTATCTGGGGCCATGGAGGAGAGGACAGGAACTGGCCTGATGTGTGTACCGAGATCATTCATTCATTCACTCACTCATTCATTCATTCATCCAGGATAGGGATGGATGTTGACAAACGACTTGTATTTTCCATTTTGATAAATGCGAGTAAACTAAATGTTTTTACCTGGAAAAGATAGTATTAACAGGGAGGGATTTGACAACATATGTAAACTTAAAATTGTTGTAAGTGGATGGAAAAATGCCACCTGGTCAGGAAGTACATAATAGGATCATTTTAATAACTTATTGATTAATTAATTATAAAATTCCCTTTGATCATTTACAGGTAAAAGGGATATAGTCTTTTCAAAATGTCTAGAACTATATGTGTGCTTTTAAATGTATGTGCTATGAACCTTTACCAGTGGCAGGAACAAGACTTAAAATACTTTGATTAGTTATCAAGAAATTTTCTACTATATTAAAAAAAAATTAAAAGAATTAGGAAGATAAATATGTACCTAGAACAGAGTCAATACTCAATAAATATTTGTCATATGAAAAAAAAAGAAATTTTCTACTACTTTCAATAAAAATAGAGCTCTTCAGAGTCCTCATCTAAGCTTTTGTTCTTAAGCTATTTAAATATATACCTAATGGAAATTTATTCTTAAGAATTTTATGATGAGACATTTTATTTTAAAGAGCTAGCTACAGATATTGAAAAAAATTTTCTATATCAGATATTTTATATTTATTTATTTTATATTTATTATATTTATATATTTATATATTTATATTTTTATATTTTTATATTTTATATTTGTATTTTTTGACACAAATGCGGTTGGCCTGTACAACATATGGGATATCTGTTCACTTGGGATTTTACTTAGAATATAGAGGTGAGCCAGTGGACAAAGAAAACTTAATCATTTATTTGAAGATATTTATTACTTTATTTTAAACATTGCTAGGATTATAATCACTTATTTTTAATGTACCCCATTTTATATACATATATTTGATGTATTTTGGAAATCTGATAAAAATTTAAATTAAAATAATTCCGTTTTAAGGTTGGCACTGTGAATTATTCTTCAGAACAGATGCAATTAGTTAGCATTTTCTGAAGCACACATTTTAAAATCTTTTTACTCATGGTATCGTTATCATTTAAACCTCTTTTAGAAATCTTAGAGAATTACGTTTGGAAGTGTTCTGTATAAATTCTGCAACGTCCATTATAATTAAACATGCTTGAGTTTATACATTTAGTAATAAGATATATAACTTAGGAGAAGGATGACTCTTGGTAACTCAATGATGTCTAAGTCTTATTTTCTAACATTATCAAAACCTTAATGAGTGATTCCTGAATTGAATAATACCAGCATTACATGGCAACACATAAACATTATGTGGGTAGTTAACTGTGGTAGGTAGGGAGCAGTGATTCGTTAGAAAAGTCATTGGTTGAAATGTCAGGAAACCATCAAGGTTCTTGCCCTGGATCTCATAGACTAGTTTACGATCTTGGGCAAGTAACTCAACCTTCCCTTATTCTACTACCCGCCCTCTTAAGTTTTATATATATAATATAATTGCATTTCCATATATATCTGAAAAACCTCTAAAATTCTTCCTCTGTTTAAAATAATAATCTCTGAGATTCTGAAGAGGAGTAGAGACAAAAACCTGGTGGACTGCTTTCATGACAGTCTTGACGGCGAGTTGGTTAGAAGCCAAGCTTGGTTTGGACTTAAGAACACACAACTCGGGATTCGGCTGTTGCCACCAATATTTGTGGGGCCTCCAGGGTAAGAGTTCAAATGGAGGCCCACATGCCTTCTTCTTAACTGGATCAGTGACTAAATCTTTATTTATAAAGAATGTGAATTTGCAGGGATTTCATCTGACCTGTTTAAGTTGTGGATTTGGTGAGAATAAGTTTCTGGCTCCTTTTTGTTGTGAAGAGTAATTAAATCCTCATTAAAGAATTTGTAATGTCCTGTTAGTGAATTTTATACGGGTCATGCTTGATAAAAGTTTGCTTACTTTCATTGTTTTCAAGCTTCAAAAATTTAAGCTGATTGACTATTTTTAGATTTTTCTCTTCCTTTTTCCCCCCTTAGTTTATTGCTTCTGAACTCCAAAAAAGAAGCTACTTATACCAAGATCTTGACTTGCACTCATTCTCAATGAGCTAAGGGGTATAAAAATAGAATGTTACTTGTATTCAAAGTATACAGAATATCACTATGTTTTCATCAACAATGTAAATTAAAGTAAAAATTCAAAAACTATTTTAAAACACTGATTTTTCTTATTAAATATCCAAAATTACTTTAAAATGAAAAGGCAAATCCATACGATAATGAATGTATAAAACGTTTAAAATCTAAATTATTTAAACAAAGCTAAAGCTTGTAAATATATTTTCTAGAAATTTTATTGTCTTCTTAAATATTTTAATCAAAGTAAATCTACACACATGTTTAGGATTCAGTGTTCTTTTAGTTGCTAATGTAAAGAATTAGTGTCGTGTTTTATGCAGTTTACATCTATACAAATTTAAGAATAAGAATTGCTTACTTGTGAAATGTTCCTGAGGTAACATGTGTGATTCTTTTTCCAAATGCTGCATTAATCATTAATAATTCTAGAACCACTGATCAGATCACTAAGAGAAGCAAGAAAAAAGATGCTGCCATTACTGTACTTTGCTATAAAAGACTTTGTTGCGCCATTTGAGAGAAATGACTGACTAGATAATTCAAAAGGAGTCATGTACCACAATGTTCCTTGCAGCTCTGTTTACAATAGCCAGGACATGGAAGCAACCTTGATAGTCTTTTCTTAAGCATTAATGCTGCTTACATCTTCTCTGCTTTTGAAATGATGTCGAACTCCACACTTTGCAGTGTCACAGCCCACAAACCTTCAGGGCATTTGAACTCGTTCACTTTTTGACTGGAACAAAGACATTGGGCGCAAGATGAGGAAAAGCATTTCCTGGGGCCTAAACAGCTCTAGTCAAGAGCTGGGACGTTTAGTGCTACAGGACAACTGGATGCCAGTGACAGAGGTGCCCGTATATTTGTCCATACATTTCTTTTGTGTATTTGTGGTATGTGGCCTTTCTGAAGTATGGGACCCAAGGCAGGAACCCCTCCTGCTCGGCGGTGTGGGCTCTGCTGGCTGTATCTGGGCGTGAGCGTCCTCTTGAGGGGCACCATCTGCAGAGGCAGCAGAGTAGTTCCTTCCTGAGGACATTAGGGGGAGCTGTTGCAGGAAAGAAGAAGTGGCAGATGGTGTTGTGACTGGCTGTCAGACTCCCTTTGGGCTCTTATAAGTCCCCCTTGCTGGCATCCTAGAAATACTTGGTTGGGACTTTTCAAGGGGACTGGAGGTCCTGTATGAGCAGGTGGGGCTGGAAACAGGAGCTGTGGTTAATTGGCGTTGATGCCACTTCATCTGTATACACCTGTAGGCTGAGAGGGTCTGGGAGCATTTGGGTAGCTCATAGCTCAATAAGTGCTCCCTTCACTTCCGTAGGGATGGGTAAAGACACTTCTATCCCGGAAATCTGTTTTCTCCACACATTTGGAAAGGATAGGATAGTTCCAATTTCTTTTATGAATATTCTCTGTGAAGGGAGCTAGGGAAACAATTAAATCATTGATCCGAGATCAGTGAAATGATAAAGGGATTTATTATTTACATAGGTTGGGGGCCTTAACCACAAATGGATAGAATTCAGGGGGTCTGAGAACTTGGTTGAGAGAAAAATTAAAACTTTATTTTCACAAACATCTAACTGAGCTTCAGCACTCCCTCCATTATTAATGTAGGCAACAGATGATAGTAGTTTTAGCAGCATCTGTGACTTGGTCGCCAGTAGAAATCACAGATATTTTCATGTCCCACTACTACTGTGGATAATATCTCAGAGTATCTTTATAATTATAACTACTCAAAATGATGGTAGATATTATCCTGTACTATATCTTCTAAAAATTTTTTTATTTATTTATTTTTACATATACAAGTATCTGTTCTTTTTCAAATTCTTTTCCCATTTAGATTATAATGGAATATTGAGCAGAGTTCCCTGTGCTATACAGTAGGTCTTTATTGGTTATCCATTTTAAATATAGCAGTGTGTGCATGTCAGTCCCAAACTCCCAATCTGTCCCTCTCCCCACCCTTCCCCCCTGGTAACCATAAGTTCATTCTCTAAGTCTGTGAGTCTGTTTCTGTTTTGTAAATTCATTTGTATCATTTTTTTTAGATTCCACATATAAGCGATATCATATGATATTTGTCTTTCTCCGTCTGACTTAACTTCACTTAGTATCATAATCTCCAGGTCCATACATGTTGCTGCAAATGGCATTATTTCATTCTTTTTAATGGCTGAGTAATATTCCATTGTATATATTACCCTGCACTATATCTTGTTTCTAATTTTTAATAAAGAGTCACATATGTTCCTGTCAACAAATTTGTTTAAGTTTTTTAAGGTAACTGTATTTCATTATAATTGGTTTCCTTTATAATTCTATGTTTTTTTTATTTTATGTAGTTTAAAACATTGTGCTAAGAAGGGATCCCCAGGCTTCTTCAGACTGTCAGAGGGGTTCATGGTAACAAGAAGGTTGAGAAATTCTGATCTAGATAAAATCTCCTATTTTGCTGCAGAAGATCAAGGCCTTGGAAAGGCTAGTGAGTTACTTAAGGTCATCTAGTGGGGCAGGAGTTAAAAGTGGTGTCCTTCCTGTCCTGTGTGGCCTCCTTGCACCTTAATCCTGATCTCAGTGCCAGGGAAATGAGCTCCTTTGTCTTATTCAGCAGCCCTTTTATTATGACGAAGGCCAAGCCAACTTCCTTCTTTCTTTGTGTTTCCCTGGCCTGGAGTGGCCTTCCCACCTCTCACTTCCAGGCCTGCTGGTGGTGGAGAGGTAGGGTAATCTCCAGCAGTGCTTGCCCCTGGGTCCCACAGCATCACAAAGCATGTTGTTCTAAGACACCTGAGCGGGTCAACAGAAAGAGCAGAAAATTTAATCTTGATTGCTTGACACCGTTTTAGTGGTGGTATTTCAGGCAATATTGGTATCCCCACGTTAGCAGGGGAAATCTTTCATCCAACCCAGTGGGCTTTGTTAAATTCATTAAGGAGCTCTTGTCACATGGTTTCTTCCTCTTTTAGACTAACATAAGACTGAAATATCCGCAGAGAAATAGAGAATTAATTACTAATATTTATCTTTCACTTCCTAGTGCCATTTCTAAGCACTGTATAATTCTCTTACCAATTCTAACAACATTATCATTATCCCTATGTTACAGATGGGAAAACTAAGGCACAGAAAGGTTAGGTAACTTGCCAAAAGTTATTTATGTGTCTACTAAGTGTCAGATACGGGATTCAAAAGAGGTATTCTGGCTCCGGAGTCCCTGGTCTGGGTCACTATGCCACACGTCCAGTTACTATTTCAATGTCTCACATCACCATTGCCCAACCTCTATCTTCCTTTGGTTTGGGGTTGGACTAGGAACCTACATATCTGGGGTGAAGGGAGCCTTTGGATTATTTTGAGGCAATCCTAGGAGGAACTCTTTCCAGTCTCTCGGGGCTGTCTCTGAAAGGTACTGTGTCGTTTGGTTCCAAGTCTGTTCAGCTTTAATCCCTTGCTTCTATGTATTCAGGCAATATGGAGAAGGAAAAACACATTCATACCCAAAAGGTTTAGTAGTGCTGCAAAATGCTTGCTATGGATTGACTTTGTCTCCATTTCAAGGACTTGACAGTGCTTTCATCTTCTCCTTTGAAGCCTTCTCATCAGCAGTATTGGCAAATATACCTTTGAAAATTTGTACCTGAATTCTAGTGTTTTGAAAAAAAAAAAAAGTTTGTTAGTGTTTCTCTTCTTGAACACTAGTTGTTGTTTTGCCAACCAGTTAAATGTCTGAAAATCTGAGGGCTGGCTGAGAAGCTAAGCTTTCTGTAACCAGTTATCCCCAGATGGCCAGATTCCGTTGTGTACCACTTTTATAGATGTTTACTGGTTGCATACTTGGGGTTATGAGGTGTACTGTTCCACTTGTTTCTGCCAGCCATGCACAGCACATTATTTGATAGCATGAGACAGATGGTATAGCTCAAGCTAAAATGATGAGGGAGCGAAGAAAGTGAAACAACAGAAAAGGGGCACTGGATTTTCTAATTCACATTTCGGAAGTGAATTTAGCTTCTATCGTTAACTAATAAATGCAGTGTTGCTCTAAGACTTCAATTCATTAACGTCTGTTTAAACGGATATAACTGAGTAATCGGCAGGAAGCAATCTTTTCCTTCATGGAGGCTGTGCCAGCTTATGTGGGGTCTCCTCCAGATTTGAAAATGTTGAGCCATTGGAAGTGTCAGAAATAGATCTGGGTTTTTCAGACTAAGATGTACCACCATCAGTACCAATCAAAACAGAAAAATCCCAAATCTTATTTTTAAACTGGAAAAAAATATGTATATATAGCCTGGTGAAGTAGCGGTGATAAGGACAATTAATCAGTTTTCATGCAGCTGCTTCCTGACATTTCTGCAAATTGTTGTGGAAAAATTAATGAAGGTTAGATCAGTAATGGTTTCAAGCTTGGCCAGTGGAAAGTATGACAGTGTTTCCATCAGCAATTAAACTGGGCTGCTTTCTTTTTTCTATAGGGGAAGTGGTATGATGTGTGTTCTCCACAGGAAATGGAAAACGGCAGCTGAACCCTGTGAGCACAGGTATGGAGCATTCTGGCGCTGCTCCAGCAGACTCTCCATGATGGGCAGGACCCATTATTTTCTGCAGAAAGGCTTTTGCTCTACCACACTGAGACATCATTCCTGAAAAAGAGAATGAGGATTTAGGGATTTTCTTGAGCTGCCGTTTCAGAAACACAGATAGGCTCTGAATCTAAACTTTGGGAACCAGAAAGTGGAACTTATGACAAACAGAAAGTGAAACTCACCTATCTAATTTTATTTTTCAAGCCAAAGGTAGTTCAGTACAGGCCCAGTTCACATCCTGTGTAACCCTATGGGATTTTCCCCAGTATTAGTTAAAAATTTTCCCATAGGGTCACACAGGATGTGAATTAAAGTAAACACTTAACAAGCAAGATGAAAAGGAAATTAGCTTTCTAAATGATCCTTTCACTGTTAACATCCTGAGTAGCTATTAGAAACATGGGAAAGGATCACTTCAATGTCTCATTATCAAGTTGTTACATTATTAATAAACTATATTAATATTCTTTCCTACGACATATGAAATATATTGCTTTATATATGAAACTAGATTTTACCTATATATTTGCCTTTTTGGAAAACATTAAACAACCTAGCATAATGCTCTATAAATCAGTGGTTCTTAGCCTTTTGCAGGGAGGGATTCACAGACCTCTTCAGGACTCTGAAAAAAAGCTCCTGACCCTTTCTTCCAGAAAAATGCATATATAAACAACATTTTACATACAATTTTAAAAGTTTCACAGATCTCTTAAGTGACCTTGGACCTCAGGCATTGTTTCTAGGACTAGTTTTATAAAGCTTTTTATGGACAGATAAAAAATTATGATGAAAATGTTAATTCATTCCAAGTAAAGATTTTATAAGAGGCACTTTTTAAGAAACTTTAACTGTAGCAATAATAATTCATTCCGTTTTCCACCTGGAAAATGCTTCCTTGTCGTTGGAAGTGAGCTTGTACATTGGACAGAACATACAAAGCTGGCTTTGAAGCTGGCTGTGTGACATTTTAGCAAGTGAGTTTAGGTATCCTGCCTCAGTTCATGATCTGTAAAATGGTGGCAACAGAGGTAATATGTTATTCGTGTCTGGCGAATAGTCCATCCTCAAAATATATCCCTTCCCTTCTCTTCTTTCCTTCCTCCTTTGAGATGTAGCTTAAATGTCACTTTCTTACACATTTTTTTGCGATTTCTGAAGGCAGATTTTTTTTTTTCACTTTCCCCTCAGTGTTTCTCTAGTGCTCTGTAAATTTCTTTACTCTTTTTTTTTTTTTTTTTTGCTGTACGTGGGCCTCTCACTGTTGCGGCCTCTCCCGTTGCGGAGCACAGGCTCCGGACGCGCAGGCTCAGCGGCCATGGCTCACGGGCCCAGCCGCTCCGCAGCATGTGGGATCCTCCCGGACTGAGGCACGAACCCGTGTCCCCTGCATCGGCAGGCGGACTCCCAACCACTGCGCCACCAGGGAAGCCCTCTTTACTCTTAAAATTGTGTCATCATTCATTGGTCACAACTAAAGGTGTGAGTTTTGAGGCTCTTGTATTTTATTAGTGATGTTTTATTTATCTCTTTGCATGCTGTGTCCAGCATAGTGCTTAAGACACAGACATTTCCTATTTATTAAATTAGTAATAGTATAATGCTTATTAGAAATGAAATAATTTGGATTTGGGCTTATAATTGTGATTATATCATGTTTATGTGACAACTAGTCATCTCAGAAGGGAGGTCAAATGATCTGTGTACAGCCGAAGTGAAATTTAGTGAGAGAACAGAGCTTCGAACTGAAAGTATGTGTTTTCTAGTTTTGGCTACGTCCAGAGTGTATTCTAAACCAGAGCTATGGTATTTTGGCTAGAGTTTTTAGTCAGGTTAATCACCAGGTGATTGGGGGAAAGTGATGCTATGGCATTACTAAAATATATATATCTATACGTTATCTGACTCTCAGAAGAGAATGTGGGCTCCCAAAGCCTTAGTTTATATTTTATTATTTAGAATCTGGGGTTGAACGATAGCTGGAAGGACGTACTGATCTGCCTTTCTTTGGATTAAGTCCTCACATGCCCTTGCTAATGCTTTTCAATTCAAGTTGAACAAAAATGTGGCCTGTCTTTGAGGAGCTGTCATTCGTCAACTCCCATTTCTCAATCTCTCCCTCTCTTTCTCTCTATGTATACTCACACACACACACACACACACACACACACAGACCTGCAGCTATTACAAATATTTTTAAAGGCAACTTAAAAATTTATATCAAACCACATTGTCTTAATACTTGAATAACTCAATGGCAGTCAGCTCTGTTCTTTCTATATGTGTTGAATGGTTTCCAAGCAGTAAGTCATGATTTGGAGACTTGAGCATAAAGAATGACTTTAGGAGCCCTGGGAGGCTGGGAAGAGAGAAACGTCTAGTTGGCTGCTGGGGGTCTTGGAGCAAATTAGTGCGGGGAAACGGCAGTGAGATAGAGTGGAGAAAGTGAAGAGAGTGGAGAGAGCGGAAAGGGAAATATGGGAAGTATGGGATGATATCTGGTGGTCTGGGGAAGGTTTTTGACACACAGAAAGAAACTAGGAGTCCTAATCTTTAGCGTACTAGAAAACCGTGGGTTGAACACGGGCTGGGGTGATAGGCGAATCAGACCGATGGAAGGAACTTCAGAAATAGAACTGAGAATTTGTAGAGGTGCCAGTGGTGTTGAGCTGAGTGATGAAGAGGTTGTCATAGTTGAAACAGAATATGAACAGAGGCTTGTGCGTGGGAGATATAGGTAAAGAGATGAATTTAAGCTATAGGGAAGGAAAAAATAACGTGTCGGAAATGGGCTGACTTGGGGACAAAGAACAGTTGAAGATTTTGCTCAATACATCATTGGCCATGAATTCTTGGCACTTGTGAGATGCACACCATTCCTTTACTCAAGCATTTCCACCTCCTGGAAAGCCTCGTCTCTGCCTGTCAGAATTTTCAAGCCCTTATTTAACTTCTACCAGCTGCATAAATATTTCTTTCACAACACTAGCTCATAGCAGTTGCTCCTCTGCTGAGCTTACATAGTACGATTGTAAATGCAGTGGCACTTAATTGATGTTTAAAGCTTTAATTTAAATTTTCACCTGCATGTCTTGTCTCTTCAATGAGCTTCTAAACTTGTGTAGAATTTGATAGTGTAAAACAAAAATGTCTTTTCTGTGGTCTAATATGAAGTGGTGCCTATAGCAAGAAGTCTCTCTCTCTCTCTCTCTCTCTCTCTCTCTATATATATATATATATATATTTTTTTTTTTTTTTGCGGTACGCGGGCCTCTCACTGTTGTGGCCTCTCCCGTTGCGGAGCACAGGCTCCGGACGCGCGGGCTCAGCGGCCATGGCTCACGGGCCCAGCCGCTCCGCGGCATGTGGGATCTTCCCGGACCGGGGCACGCACCCGTGTCCCCTGCATCGGCAGGCGGACCGTCAACCACTGCGCCACCAGGGAAGCCTCCATTAATCTTTTAAGTGAAATAAACTCTCCTAACAATTTTGATTGCATTAATATAAGATGATTGTCTACAATCATAAAAAAATAATAGCCTGCCTATGGGTTTTTATTATTGCCAAATATACTAATATATATGTACTTGGTAAAGTCAAACTAGTTATTTAAAACTGTAAAATTATTTATAAGTTTTGTTAGTCCTTATTTAAGGTTCTATAGCAGTGACAGGTCTTATAAACAGTGTGTATAACCATCAATAGAAAGATTGTAAGGTGAGACAAGTCCATAATGTCATATACTTTTATTAATAGAAAATATGAGTACTTTCTTTTCACAGTGTTAAATGGATCTTCAACTATACCGCGAATTCTGTCTCAGCCTCAGGACAACTGCCCTCATTTAACTTTCAGGCACACTTTTGGAATTGTGGACTTTGAGTAGGGCCAAGTACTTTGTCTCTCTGTTTCATTTTGGATGGTCTCTATTACTATGTCTTCAAGTTCACTGTCCTTTTCTCCTGCAATGTCTAATCTGCCATCCAGTGTATTTTTTCTCTCAGATTTTGAGATTGTCCTCTCTAGAAGTTCAGTTGGGGCCTTTTTAAAAAATATCTTCCGTATTGCTTCCACTTACATATTCATTCTTTACTCTAGTTTCTTGCACATAGGGAATACAGTTAAAATAACTTCTAAGGGCCTTTTCTACTAATTCGTCATCTGTGTCATTTGCTCCATTCATTTTCTCCTACTTATGGGTCAGATTTTTCTGCTTCTTTGCAGACTTGGTCATTTTTGATTGAATGCTAGAATTTTACTTTGTTGGGTACCAAAGACTTTTGTATTCCTCAACTATCTTTAAGTTTTGTTATTGGACATAGTTAAGATACTCGAAAATAGTTTGATTTTTTTCAGATCTTGCTTTTAAGCTTTGTTAGGTAGAACCAGGGCAGCATTTAGCCTGGGTTTAATTTTTTCCTCCTACTAAAGCAAGACCCTTCTTAGTACTCTGACAACTTGTAAATTATGAGGCTATCCACTCAGGATGTTGGAAACAGGCACTCTTCTTGGCCCCTTTGAGTACTGGGCACTGTTCCCTCTAATAGTTTCAGTGTTTTTTCTCCTGACTGGGGGTAGTTTCCTCATATGCATATGCTGGTCGATATTCACCTGATATGGACACCAAGGGGGGAAAGTGGGGGGTGGGGGGTGGGGGGATGAGTTGGAAGATTGGGATTGACATGTATACACTACTATGTATAAAATAGATAACTAAGGGCTTCCCTGGTGGCGCAGTGGCTGAGAGTCCGCCTGCCGATGCAGAGGACACGGGTTCGTGCCCCGGTCTGGGAAGATCCCACATGCCGCGGAGCGGCTGGGCCCGTGAGCCATGGCCGCTGAGCCCGTGCGTCCAGAGCCTGTGCTCCGCAACGAGAGAGGCCACAGCAGTGAGAGGCCCGCGTACCGCAAAAAAAAAAAAAAAAAAAAATAGATAACTAATAAGAACCTGCTGTATAAAAAATAAATAAATAAAATTTTAAAAAAATATTCACCTGAGTACTTTATCTACAGGTCTTCCACGTTCTCTCAGTCCAGTGCTGTCCTTATCATGCCCTGTGACCCCTAAACACCATAGGTTCCCTGCACTTCAACCTAGGGAGACCACTGGCCTCTTCCTGAGTTTCCCTTCCTGACCATGGTGAAAACCTTCTCCAGGTAGTAACCTGGGGCAATTTTAGGGCTCACTTCACTTGTTTGTTTTCTCTCAAGGACCTCTGTCCTTTGTTGCCAGTTGTCCAGTATCTTAAAAGTCATTGTCATATATTTATTGTCTGTCTTTATAGTGCTTTACAAGCGGGAGAATAAATCTGGTTCCTGCTACTCCATGTCGATCTGAGGCAGAGTCAAGGCCTATTTTAGTATTTATTTACTCACTTATGTAATATTCATTAACCTGAAGAATTCAAGGTGCTGTTAGATAATGGCTAAATAAAGGATTTAACTTAATGTGCACACCTAACATAGGGAGTTAGGTGTGTGAAGTCTGTGTTGAGAGAATGTGTTAGGAGGTGTTTTCATAACATGATGCCAAAGTATTGTTGGCTGTTCCTTTCGAAACGTTTTATCCATTTTAAAATAAACTAAAAAGTTATGTGATTTAAATCCAGTTGTGAATTTGTGAGATTTCAAAATAATGGCTCTTTCTTCTCCTTATTCCCGATCTGATATTCTTAAAAGCAGCCACATTGTGTGGCGGGGGAGGAAGGGAAAGAGACTTGTGACAGGCATGAAATTTTAGCCATTGCACAAAATGATAGGGTTTAGAAGATGTAAATAGCGTGGTTTGGACAAATCCACCTACTTACTCCTATTTGTAAGAAGCCAGGTTTTTAAAATTGATCTTAAGTGATCATTTTGCTTTCACTAACCTCTCTGCATCTACAATGGAAGAAGAGTTTAGATGTGCTGCATTTTACTCATGATTTGTCTTATAATTCTTCTGAGGTCACTGTGGTGGAATACTGTCAGATCCCGCCCCCCCCCCGACACACACACACGAAAATAGAGACATCTTCCAGAGAATTTCCTGATGTACTGTTCTTTGAATGTGATGACATTTGTTTACACTGGAAGCTAGACACTGGATTCTTTTCTTTGGAGACTGTTTCAGAAACACATTTTCCACATTGGTTTTGCTCAATATGGCATGCATATGAACAACTTTAACATATTTAATGTTTGGGAGACTGATGAAGAATTCCTGATATGAAGTGCCCTTATCAATCCACTTTAAATATTTAATGTTGGGAAAACATCCTCTTTCCTCTCCACTGATTTTTGTTTTAATTCTTCTTGGCAAGCCATAACATAGAAATCAGATTAAAGACAGACTTTATAACCTTACCTCTCGTGCCATGTTTTGCATGTTTTTCTGTCAACTCAATACAGCCCCTATAGATTCTATTATATTTTCTTTGCCAGTTGAATCAAGATTCTTACTGGAAACATGGCAAATGGTTTGAGCCCCAGAGATATGGACTATGTCTGTGTGGGGTTTCTAGAAAGCGATTTTTATATATTCATTGAAAAAAATATATATCAACATTTACTTTTACCTGTCCTTTTAATGTAGTACTTATAACTGCTGTCATCCTTGAGTACATCCAATTGCCAGGAACTCTGTTAGGTGCATTATTTACATGAACTCTAGTCCTCACGACAGCCTGCAAGGTAGGTACTATTATCCCCTTGGGAGACATGAAGAAATTGGCTCAGAAATGTAAGTGAGTTGTGCAAGATCGCATCCCTAGTAAGAAGCAGAACTGGTGTCAGACTAAAGCTCTACTACCCTAAGAGATTAAGCAACATATCCCAGGCTTGTTAACAGTGATGAGTATACTTAGTAGATAAAATGTTAACTAAATACGTCTAAAATAAAATATTACTAAGAAACTTTTATTGAGTGCCAAGTGTGAGCCAGATCCTGCTCTGGGGATGATGGATTATAGAAATGAACAAAGCCTGCTCTTCTGCCCCGAGGAGAGACACAGGGATTGTCAAATACGTCTTAAATTTAAGATAATTATAGCTGTCCAGAAGAAAAAATTAACAATATAATAAGTAAAACCATATTAATATTGATTTTTAATTAATTAATAATTTCTGAAACTTTAAATTGTTGCTAGGGAAACAATTTGTGAGGGGAGCATGTATTAGAATTGGGATGCTTTTTATTAGACCGTGGATATGAAATGTTACTCTCGTTATAACATTGTTCTTATGGGAAAATAAGATTTGATTTACATCATTTCAACTTACAGGGACTTCCCAGGACTGCATCCAACCCCAACTTGTCACCCTACCTGTCTTTGGATGAAATACATGTCCGCTTGTCTTCCTTTTAGCTGGCCCCTCAGCCCAGCCTCATGAGAACTCTGCCTACAAGATACCTTGATCTGGATACAATGTTGACCTCAATGCAAACGAAATATGGAGTGGACTCAGGGCATGCAAACCGAGTTTCATATTTGCTTAAATCAAACATGAAAGCAACATTGGCCTCAGCTGACCTTTCTGGCCTTCCCATTCTCAATCCTTTATACCAAACTACAAAGTACTATAGCCAAGTTGACTCCACTTTGCCCACCTACTGTTTCCCATCCCTAGGCTATTTGTTCATTGTCCCACCTCCCTGGGTTGCCTTCCCCTGTAATCTCTGCCTTTAAAATCCTTCAAACTCTTCAAGGTCCATGTCCAATGTCACTGTTCTTCATTTAGCCATTCATGATTATTCCAGCCATAAATACATTTTTACCTCCCATGGATTATTCTTGTGCTACTTGTCACAGACTAAGAGCTGGGGCATTGCATTGGGATGCACCTAGTTCCAAGGCCAGCTCTGTATGTACAACCTGTGTGACCCTGGACAAATTACTTAACCACTATAGCCCTCATCTATAAAATGGGAGTCACGCCACCTACCTCTGAGAACTGTTTTGTGATTAAATGTGATAATGTATGCAAAAAGCTTAGCATAGGGTTATCTGTCACGTGGTATGTCTTCAGAACATGTTAGCAATTTTTGCGTCTCTCCTCTCAGAATAAGTTCTGAGGTCAAGTGTTTTGTCTTATTTTTCTTCGTGAATTCCTCTCCAAAGCCTGCCTTTAAAATGGCCTGTCATAGTGCTTGAATACAGCAAATATTCCATAAATATTTCTTTGGAAGGAACTCAATGTGATTTTTAAATTGCAGAATCCACACCCCAAGGAGGGCTTTATGAAAAAAGTGACCTTAGGTTCTGGTTTGCCAAGGAAAGTCCCGGTATTAAGTATTAATAATGCTCCCTTTTGCTCTGATGTTTTGGATAGTAAATCTTATGGGCACCCTATTTATGGAATATTTGCAGTTTTGAAATGTCCATGGTACTTTTCCGACTATATCGTTATTTATTTTTCATGTAGACATTTTGTCTCTTAAAGGAGATTGTAGGCTACTTGAGGACACAAACCATTTCATATCTCACTTCTCCAAAACGTACTGAGTGCATTGGGAGTTCTGACAGTGCAGTGGAACCAGGGCAAATCTACAAGCAGTGACCCGGTTCATGCTTCGGTTGTATTGGTATTGACCATGATCTAAATGCTGCTTTTTAAATGAACGCGTAAGTAATGTGTAGATGTGTTAGGCTAAATGTCAGTGGAGAATGGTCATTCTCACCCATGATAGGAGGACTGTCTACAAGACAGAATTTCTCGAGGGCAGGGATCATATCCATTTGTTTCCCCACTACAGACCTAGAAGCAAGCACAGCACCTAAAGCATGATTATGTGCTCAATAAATATTTGTTGAATGAGCGAATGATGAGGATCCTGGTGCCCCACATATTGGTGTTTCATGAGTCTCTCCCAGATTCCTTTTGGGTCCTTTGCATATGGCAGAATATAATATATGTCGTAGAGTCTGAAGAGCTCTGGTATGCCTAAACATGAGCTCAGAAAGCTTATGAGAGGATAAAGCTAGGTCAGGAGACACCTAGCCTTCTCAGACCTTCTCTGGAAACTGTTTCCATGTAGAGTTTTTTTGTTTTGTTTTGTTTTTTCTGAATAAGCCCCCTTTCTAGAAGAAAAGTGGAAGATTTATTTTTGAAAAACTCTGCCTACTTGATAAGAGAGCAAATGAAGATCAAATGAAGGCAGCGCCCCTCTGCCTCTCTGCTCCTCTCTTCCAACAAAAGAAAGAGCAAGTTCCATGGTGTACAAGGTTCCTGTATTAGGTGGAGGGGGATCTGGCTTCTTCCCATTGTATTCTCTGAAGCTTGTTGGAATCTGAGAGAATGTGGAGGAGTTGGAGGGCTCCTTGGAAAGGAATGTTGGCATTAGTTGCTTCCCTTTCCCTCCTGGGGAGCACAGGCTGTGCCTTCTACGTGAGGGCAGCCAGGAGAAGTGGCCCAGGGTCACGGGCCACGTTTACCTTGCTCCCCTGGTTCTTTGTTTCCCTGAAGATGCCTGTTTGCCCATGGCAACCCATGTAATTACCCTTCTGCTTACAGTTACTTCGTCTACATTTTGCGTATAGTTCATCTTGCAGGGTAGAAACCTCACAATCTAGCATTACACAAAGTGACATTCTATTAGTGCAATGTTGAAGGATTCTGTTGAGTCTGTGTTTCTCGTTTTTGTAGTTTGTTTATCTTCGGGGCATGGGCTGAAACTTTGGTGTTCATACCCTATGGAGTCAAACGTAAAGGACTGATATTTCGCCATTCATCTTTTTCAAGTCTATTCAAAATAATAATCTAGCACTTTTCCTGTGGTGACTCATTCAGCCTTTCTCCAAGCTGAGGTGAAATGGCCTTCTATACAGGCACATGTCCTTATTAGGGTGCCCTATTTTCTTAAAAGAATGTCAGCTTTGCCCTTCTCCCATTGGCCATCTGTCTTAATTATCTTGGGCTGCTACAACAGAAATACCATAGGCTGGTGTAAACAACACACATTTATTTCTCATAGTTCTGGAGGCTGGAAGTCCAAGATCAGGGTGCCAGTGTAGTCAAGTTCTTGGTGAAGGCCATCTTCCTGGCTTACAGATGGCCATCTTCTCATTGTATCCTCACATGATGGGGAGAGAGGGGATGCAGACGCCCTTGTATCTCTCCTTCTAAGGGCATTAATCTCAGCATGAGAGCTACACCCCCATGACCCAGTTAGCTTCCAAAGACTCCACTTCCTAACGCCATCCCATTGGGGGTTAGGATTTCAACGTATGGATTCTGGGGGGACACGCACAGTCCATGCAAGTGAAATTCACCTGAAATTCACGTTCATTCTTCAGCTGGCTCTTGGACACTACACTCCCTCCTATCTTCACCATGACACTCCATTCATTTTCATTACCTGCCTGGCCCCAAAGTGACTAGAATTGTGAACCCTGATATTCTAAAATTTATCCTGGTGTCAGGCTAGAACAGGAGAGAGTGAACCTATTGTACATACCTTCACAACAAAACTCCAACCTTTGTGAGACAGTCGATCTGGTTCAATACTAATGCAATTTTTTCTAATAGTGAATGAGGCTGGCCAAGTATAGTATTTATTTGTAATTATTCCCAATTCCTTTGAGCTCCTTCCCACGAAGGTGTGGTTGTTGAAGCTGTGAGCAAATTCTTCCAATTATAATTTATACATTTGGGTAAAAGTAAACTGGTATTGTGCTTCCATGAGCAGTTAATGTTTGAACCGGAGCCGCTGTACTGTATCATTGTCAACTTGCTTGCAAGCTTCATAAAATAATTAAAGGAGATTATGAAAACAGGCGAAAATAGCTTTTGATATTCATGCTTAAGAGCTCCTTCGGCTTAGAAGTTGAAACGTTTGCCAGTTCAACAAAGGTTTATATGGAAATGAGAGAATTTGGTTCCTTTCCCAGTACTTCTAGCCTCCCTTGCCTGAGGACTCAGGTGCATGAAGGGGCAACATTCCCACACACAGGGCACGCAGAAGAGAGGTTTCTACTCTATGACTTGGGCACGTGTACTTGGCCTTGACTGTAGAAAAAGAAGAAGCACTTCATTGTTTTCCCTCCTCCTTTTGCTCCACTTCCTGATATTTGCTGCACACGTGTGAGGTGGAAATAACTACTGAATCTACTTTCAGTGCAGAAGGCTATCTTCTCTCTGTGTTCTGAGTCAGTTTTACTTGTGTGTGTGTGTATGTGTAGTTGTTTTTGCCTCAGGGCTGGTTACAGCTGTGCAAGATACAGACAGCAGTTGTTTCCTAGTTAATCCTAACTCTTTGTGCCCACGTAGTGTAGGTGAAGTCTTTTTTTACCCTCTTCTTCAACTAATTATATGCCTTGCCTATGCAACTGTAATTATTTCACCAGCATCAGTGAAACCTATGTCATTCCTCTTTTAAAATATAGTCAGAAAAATAGCAGAAATAAACCTATTTTGAGAGCCTGTGTGGTGAAGCAAATTCCACTAACGTAAAGAGATCCTCTGGATTGGCATTACCCACACAGCCTGTCATCACCTGAAACTTCCCAGGGGTGATGAAATACTGGCATATACAGCTAGTTTCCTATTGGAGCTTAAACTTATACCTGATAGATTTCTTTTAGCAAAAATTAAATGCACTAGCAATTTTGACTTGGTCAAATGTAGACTTAAAAAGTACTTTACATTCTACAAAGTTTTCTATGATGCCTTTAAAAGACCATGCATTCATCCTTGCTGTTTTTAGTGACTTTACTTAAAGCAAAATATTTTAAATGTCTTTTTCATCTGTGCGTTTGGTCAACTTTTAAACTCAATTGATTTTAAAACCAATTAGATATTAAAACATCAACATCTGAATTTTATGATGTGAAGTCTAGCTTAGCTATGGAAACATGACAGGACTTTTCCTCTCAGTCATAAAAATGTAAAATTCTGAAGTAAATTGCACAGCGAGTAGATTCTGTCATGTTCCATCTTTTCTTAATGTATCACTAGCAGTACATTTTCTCTGTTTATGATTCTCCCTCTCTGTAATATTCCCTTATTATGCGGTGATTCTTTTTAGGAACTTTGAGCTTTGCTTATCATGCTTTTCTTCTTTCTCTATGTAATATAGTTTTTTATCCTTAATAGTGGGTTTGGGTAGCAAGCCACTAGCATTAGGAAAAGAAAGGCAAGCAGTGAATTACATCTAAATACTATATTTTAGATACAGTAGATTTTTCTCCTTCATTACTACATGGCCAAGACTTGGGTGTACCATTCTTACATGAGGAAGCATCCCTGAAGTTTCTAGTATGAGCATGGCAGAGAGAGGCTGGCTCTTCACCAAGCCTCTGTCCTGTTCTTCCGGGGCTCACAGTTAGACTGCATTTCCCAGCCCCTCCTGCAGTTAGAGGAGCCATGTGGCTGAGTTCTGGTGAATGGAATGAAGTAGGAAGTGCTGGGCGCCACATCCATGCCTGACTCATAAACGCTCCCATGGGTGACCCTCCATGTTTTCCCTCCTTTGCCAGCTTGAGGCAGATAATCATGGTGGCCTTGCAATCCTCGTTTCAGATGATGAGCTGTAAGATTGAAGGAGCTTAGGTTCTTGAATTGAGGGGAACCACCCATCTGTCAGGACACTCGTTTTAGACGGCTACTGTGAACGAGTCGTTATGTGTTTTGGATGCTGTTTGGTACAGCACCCTGGAGTACATTAACAGATACAGATAGAATTCCTGCCTCCAAGGACCTCCCCACTCTAGTCTGAGACATACATACTTCAAAACTGTGGCACAGGGTGATGAACCGTTAGTAGATGTCTATCCTGTGGGGTCACAGAAGAGGATCTGGGGTACCTTCAGGGAGGCAGGAGATATTCAGACTTAAAGATGAATGGGGATAAACCAGACATGTCCCTAAATCCATGAAAGATCAAAATCCTGTTAGAAATTGAGTCATGACACAAAAGGCCTGGGATGGGGACATCTATAAAACTGTGACTGAAAAGGGCCATGGAGTTAATATTCATATCTTCCAATGATTTTCATTTTATTATTATTTTCAAATGTATAGATTCATTTAGTTCTTAAAATAACTAAGGCAAGTAGCAGGGCAGGAATTACGGTGTCCATTTTATAGGTGGGAAAACAAAGGCCCACTGATTTGAAGTGATTTATCCGAGGATACATAAACAGGAGAGCTGAATTCATGTGCTGAGAGGCACCGTGGCTGAGTGGAAATATTTGGGGTACTGGAGTAAAAGAGAATTAGCTTAAAATTCTGTGCCTGGTCTGTACTATCAGTGTGATCTTTGGCTTTAACATTCTCAGCTGTAAAAGTGTTAAGTTTCAGTATTATCATGAAAATGCAATGAATTTGAACACTATTGTAAAGTGTCCTGGTACTTGCTTTAACGTAGCATTCTTTTCCTGTTGTTATAAGACCTGTTACCTACAGCTGTGCCTCTTGTTCCTGCTTTTTTGATACTGGCCACTGCTTAACCTCATTCATACTCGGTAAGGCCCGGGGAAGACCCTCTCTTTTCAGATCTGTGGAGCATCAGAACAGGGTGGCAGGACAGGCTGGGCCGCTGGATAAGCCGTCCAGCCCCTCTTCCCCGAGCAGACTCTAAGTGCGCAGTGTTCTCCATGCCATGCCCTGAGGGGGTTCCTGCCTTCCTCGGTCTGTTCAACATGTAGGGGTTTCTACACAATGATCATTATGTAACCGGTCTTTGTCAAGCAAAGCCAGCATTTACCCATTTACACCAAGAAGCAGCAAAGGATAAAATGGTGATGCCTCCAAAGCTATTGTCTGGTACCATTTGGATTGCCTGTCGTTAGCAGGGAGAAACACTCCATATTAAACAAGGATATTTCCAGTTTCAGCAAAGAGGACCAGTTCTTTTAATTATTTCCATGGATGTTAATACCTTCTATGCATTTTCAGGGATTCCTCCTCCTAAATCTTCCCAATTCTCCCTTTTTCTTCTGCTCATCATCTCTCAAGACAGTAAAAGGAAGCCATTTCTAAAATTTTATCTTCTGGTTTTACATTTTAATCTCTTTCAACAACTTGAAATCTTTCTCATCCACTAGATATTCTAAGTAGAAAATGTGTTGTTTTATAAATTTTCATACATAAATTTACTCTTGATGATCGCCACGCATTTCTTGTTCCTAAGCATGTTGGGCGTATATAAAAATGAAGGCCGGATACTTTGAGACTTGAGGCGATTCACTTGGAATGGAAGCAAATTCTCATAAAGAAGCATAAATCAAATGAAGATGCCATCTGGCAGTTCGAGCCCTACCTTATGAAACTTGAATTCTGCACTTTGCACAGAGGTGCTTAATAAGTGTTAACAGTGACTCATATCATATCATGGATGTTAATTGAATGTTGATAAGTATCTAAAAATTGCAGTGATAGAGCCACACTGCAGTAGCTGAGTGCAGTGATGCTCTCTCCCTCGGCTTCATGCCTCAGTGATTTGCGAGCTTTGAGACGGTTTTTTCACACCAGTCAAATGCAGACATTTTCAGAGTTTTTTGCTGCCACCCAGCTGTACTGCAACCCAGGCACTAAGTCTGAAGTCAAGGGAAAATACATGCTGCTTAATCTAATTTCTGGGGGAGTTCTTGGGCAGCAATAAGGTTTTAAACATACAGGGGAGGGGGTGGGGTGTGGAATAGACTAGCAGTTTGACCTGCATTTGAAGAGAATCCGTTGTTCATCGGTGTTAAGTGATCTGTGGATTTTCAAGTACAAGGTGAGTCAGGTGAATTCCAAGCTAATCAGTGGTGCTGGGTCACTGTCAGGGGTGTTCCACCTCTTGCCAGCCTGCACAGGTGCTGTTTGCTCCCACTAACTGGATCTTAGCCCAGAGATTTCTCTGCTTTCTGATGTGACTAGTTTGTTCCTCCACCACCTAGAACTTTCATTACAGTTTCAGGTTGCATGATAGAAGTTAGCTGACAAAACTGATGTTGGGAACTTTAATAATTTGGGGGGGGGAATCGCTTTTAGCATGTGCTAATTTTCCAAATAACTTGTCGACTTTGAAGCCAACTATTAATGACCAGAAATTCACTAATTTTTAGTCACTATTCTGTAGGAGCAGAGGAAACAATAAATAGCAATATGGACATCCAGTTTTTCCAAGAAAAGATGATCCCTGATTCTCTCTCCCTCCCCCTTTTCTTAGCATTTTGACCTCTCGAGAGAGATGGCGATGGCGCTCCTGAAATTGACAAGATACATATTCACATTTGCTTTTCAGGGATACTTAGATGTCCCTCGTGGGCTGCACTGGGGGGCCTGAATGGCTTTCCTGCTGACAAGCAAAGAAACGAGCTACCTGTGATGGCTAGCCATTCTGCCATATGTATATATATATAAAAAACAGAAATGCTTACAACATTGATATTCTACTTAACAAGCTTTACTTTACAAAATACAGTTTTTTAAAGTTTGCCTTTTGAATATTTTCACGCTTTAAGTTATACCTGCACTGAGACAATATATTCACACGTGGTTGGACACAGGCAAAATTAAATAACCATTTTCAACGAATTTGATACATTTGTTATTCATATAGCTCAAATAGTAAAAGTCAAGTACCTACTTTTGTAAATATAATGCTTGCCTATATTTACAGCTGCTGGAAATTTAACTCTGATAGTATATCAATAAGAATGCCAGTACTTTATGGGTATTTTTAAGTGCTGGGTATTGTTCTGAGTGATTTACATGTGGTATCTCATCTAACACTCAACAACCTTCTCACATAAGAACTATCGTTAACCCCATTTTATAATGAAGAAGCAAATGTTAGTAGCATTAGTAATTTAACTAAGGTCTCACAGCTGGTGGGTATGTTAGACTTGAGACCCAGTTCTCTTCCAGAGTCCATGGACTTCATCATCCTGACACAATCTTCGTGGGGTCATCTGTGACCCTGAGCAGTCAGGAGCAGAATACTTTTTATTTTGAGAGAGTGAGACAGAAAATTGCAACCCAGGTGAAAGACTGTACACCTTTCCTTGGTGTCAGGCCTTCTTCAAGTTCATGGAGGTAGATCTAGGAAGTGGGAAACACCAGCCCAGGTGTTTTAATCATAGTATTTGTATAATGCCTTTGATAGCAAAGAACAGAGAACCTGACCCAACTCTCTACAACAAAAATGGAAACGTTATTGGCTCATGAACCTCAACGGTCCAGGGGTCGTGTGCTTTCAGGCTAGGCTTGATCCAGAGACTTGTGAAGCCTTCAGGATCTGGTTTCTTCTGTTGGGATTTTTTGACTGTGTCTCCTCTGTGTATCAGATTTGTCATTAGGCTCGCTCCCCTCATGGTAGCAGCAATGACAGACGAGATCCCTGACTTCCTCTCCTCACCACACAAATCGAAGGAAGAGACAATTTCTTGTGGCTTTTCAGGATGAAAATCTTTTGACAGGCACTACCTGCTATTACCTAGAAGCTCAATTCATAATTACTTATAACACTCTTCTTAACATAATATCACCACATTAGAAACAAAGGGAAGGATTTAGTTAGTTAGTTAGTTAGTTTTTGGCCGTGTTGGGTCTACGTTGCTGTGCGCGGGCTTTCTTTAGTTGCCGTGAGCAGGGGCTACTCTTCGATGCGGTGCATGGGCTTCTCATTGTGGTGGCTTCTCTTGTTGCGGAGCACGGGCTCTAGGCATGCGGGCTTCAGTAGTTGCAGCACGCGGGCTCAGTAGTTGTGGCGCACGGGCCTAGTTGCTCCGTGGCATGTGGGATCTTCCTGGACCAGGGATCAAACCCATGTCCCCTGCATTGGCAGGCAGATTCTTAACCACCGTGCCACCAGGGAAGTCCAGGGAAGGATTTTTGAGGCACATATATGGTATTTGGTATTTGGGCGTACCAAACACATATGTACACAACGGGAAAACTGCTATTCCAGAAAAATAGCCCTTTGTTTACAATTTCGGATGACATTGTCTCCATTCCCTGTCTAGATGATTTGTGCCAATTTTCGCTTAAAGTCCTAATTGCTGTCTCCTTGAAGAAAGTATTTCAAATGTATTGCTTTTTGATGAGTTACAAGTATTTTCTTTGTTCCATGCAGGAAAGGGCTGTGAAACAATTTATAACTAAATATTTCAGTTCGATGTTTGGATTCACTTGTGTAGGTCAAGTTTAATTAATGCCTAATGAAAATAAAAATACCAATTTCCCATCCAGAACTTCGAAGTATAACTATTTTACACTCTACCCTTATTTTGTATCTCATGGAAATTAAATCACATAGCAATATAGTCACTTGAAAATTTCTCTGAGATGTTTTTGTCAGAGAAAATAAGCTAACAAGAATATGGAAACCCTCCATTTATAGTAAACCCTTGGTGAGGAGGTACTATTTATAAATATTTTCCATATGATGTGCTTGTATTTTTTGGTTCTGAGTACTATGTCCGTATTATTTCTTTTCTCTTGCTTTTTTTCTTATGAGTAAGGAGTTCCACTCTCTGTGCCCCTTTCTCCATGAGGAGAAAAGAAAGGAAGATCTATTTTATGAAACAAGTCATGGTAGCAGGGAATAAAAGAAGGTTTTCCACAGGCTTATTTATTGCACTGTTTCTGCCCTCTTGTTCACACATCTTCAGGTTCTGAAAAATGGATTTTATTGTTAACAGATCTGAAGAGAAGGGACCGTGATAGTCAAAAGGGCCATGGTCCAAATATAGAAAAACATTAAGGGTGAATATGCCATGTGTCTGCAAACGCAGAGCCCTGTCCTTTTTATGGACTACATATCACTAAGCAGATGTGAATATTTCAGGGTTTTCAAGGGTATCAGTGACTCCCTACAATTAAAAACACTAGTGATCCTAGTGTTTTTTTCATGTGTCCCCTCCCATTTACTAAACTAAAGGTTGATGCTTACTGTAGACTGTGCCTGTAGGCAGGCACAGCTGAAATAATGCCGTTTTTAGCTTCTGGGGTGAAGATGTCACAGGGCCTGCACTAAGACGAGCCGTAAACCTCCTTTCACTGACGCATCTTCCCACCACAGCCCAGCAGGGCTCACGTGTCTACAGCCTTTCCAGCCTTTGCAGGTCCTTGTCAATGGAATCTCACTGTTGGGTGTATGCTGAAGTCATTTCTCATTAATGCATAAAATGAATATAAGTTTATTGTTGGTAGATGCGTACAGAAGGTTTTGGCTGACCTTGCTTAACCATCGAGTAGTCACATTATTATGTAGAAAGCTTTCTGACGGGTTACTGTGTGTTGATAGAACTTGGTCAGGGCCATCAGGGAAGTAGGAAGTATTAGTTAAGTCTCAGGCCTTTTAATTTCTTCTGTTTTTGTTTCTTTACCAACAAAACTGATTTGCCCATGAGTATCAACAACATTAATATCTACTATTCGGTGACTTAAAATTTTCATGTCACCGACTTTCACGTCCTCTCAATTTTTGACTCACCAACTGAGCGGTAGAAAAATGGGGCCGGCACCTTTATTATTGCCATTTTGTATATGAGGAAATTTAAGCTCAGAGAAGGTAAGGGAACCACACCCAAGGTCAGTCCATGGCGGAGGGGATCTTAAACCTATGTCTCCTGCCCACGAATCCCATACATGCTCTCTTAAAACTGGTTTATAGGATCTTCTGTGGTCCACGGAAGTAGCCTTGGGCTAGGAGACAGGAGGCCAGGTTTCTGCTCACTGATTTGAGAGATTGCTTTGAGAATTGCTTAACCTTTCTAAACCTCAATTTCTGCATGCTCTTCTCACCGTATAAGGAAATTATGAAGATGAAATGATAAGCTGTGAAAAATAAAATAATGTACATACTCAAGACATTATTAA
Source organism: Globicephala melas (assembly GCF_963455315.2). Taxonomy (NCBI): domain Eukaryota; kingdom Metazoa; phylum Chordata; class Mammalia; order Artiodactyla; family Delphinidae; genus Globicephala; species Globicephala melas. Next base: position 67,053,882 of record NC_083327.1, on the reverse strand, counting down.
AACATTTTCTTCCCTATATTGCTAGTTATCAATTAAAAGAAATATTATAATCTACTTGTACACCCATGTTAAAACCAGAGAGCAGATGCTGCAGTAAAATTAGTTCTGGCACCTAGTCCAAGGCCTTTAATGAAATCAGAGCAAGCCTGATAAATTAGACAATACGATAAAATAGTTAATTTTGTAATCTTCTTTGTGTTTTTATTTGCTTAATTGTTTTTGCTTATTTTTCTCTACTTTTGTTTGTTTTGATGAGAATCTGTGCTAATGAAGAATTCTTAATAAAATTTCTAAACAAGTTATTTTCCCTTCAGTGATATATCAGGGAGAATGAAAGTGAGATTCCAAATAACATCACTATACGTGGAGTCAATGAATAATGTGTGAATTAAGACCATTTGTAGCCCTGCAGGTTTTGGCAAACGGCTTTAAAGCTGAAACCAAAGCATATTTTTCAAATTTATTATAATTTTTTTCAGGGTGAAGTATTGCTGGTTGCATTATTTAAATTGTGTTCCTCAATCGTTTATATAAATGTGAAGAATAGAGAAATCAAGCTAATATGCCCATATTGGATACTGGTCAATGTTGACTGAAACCCAAAATTATGAATCCAAACACACATTCTCCAGCATTTAGATTTATTTGAAAACAAAGAGCAAATTAAATCACATATGATGGGCTAATCAAATCCTCACTGAAAATGGCTTTTATATTCTAACTTATTGTTTAAAATTTTAGTAACATTTATGATAGACGATGCTTTTACCTTTAAAGTAGAGGTTGATTTGAGACTTGAAATGCTTTCTGATCAAATGGATTCTAAACTTGTTAAAGTACATGTGTCCAAATCTGATTTTATACCCTATGGATGTTCAACAAATAAAAAACATTCATCCAACCCTTTCAATACTCTGCACAGGATCTGCGTGTAGAATCTGCCAGTGTAAGTTATCTGTGTCCAAGAATATGTCAGATGCATTTACCACGTCTGCTGCTGAGCCTTGACAGTAGCTGGAAATTTGACCATGTCTCAAAGATAATATAATTTGACCATATTATTTCCATATTATTCATATGCAATTCCTTAGAGAAGGAAAAGTAATTAATGTTTTTCTTGAGTTGTGTTATATGTACCTTTTCTGTTGTATTTATGAAATCCTTTCTCTTCTTGGACTCAATACAGTGGAAGGCTGAAGGAAAGAAAAATACTTGGGGAGTTTCCACATTACTTTTTATATACCTGGAACCAATTAATTTTCACAGTTGTGCTGCCCAAACACTCTTGAAATATACAAATAGATTCAATTTTGGAAACAGTTCCCAGCTACATTTATTATGTCTTTGTAATATTCCTCATTATTGAGGTGTGTATGTGTATAAATTAGTAAGTGTGAGCATGAGACAGTAGAAAAGAAAGGTATGACTAGTATTTGAAGCTAGAAATGATGTTAATGATCAGAATACGTGCCAACAAGGCCTAGATACTTCCTAGAGAAAGGCCCCAGATTTAGATGTTTGCTCTCTAGCAGCCAACTTAAAAAGTGACACTACATAGGCTTAAAATGTAGTGTCTATAAAGTCAGTTTTCAGCAAAAATAAAATTCTTCTTAATACTGATACCAGATACATTTCTCTCATCTGTCTTCACTTTAAATAGGCAATTAAAACTTGTAAATTGCACAGCTCCTTTTTAATTGCTAAATAAACTGGAATAGACACCTTGCCTTGTCCACAGTAGCAAGCAATGCATATTTTCATTACCATTGAATTTGGAAACCAAAACGTGGCATAGAACCATCATCAATTTTCTTTGATGAATTATTGATTAAAACACTGAAACAAATCATCGCAATCACTAACAATACCATAAAAGTGAATATTCAGGCCATCAATAAATATTTCCTTAATGTTAATAGAATAAAGCACAGCATGACTATTGCAATGTTCTGCTTTAGGTAGTAATATAGAATTATGAGATACGATATCTGTAATTATTGTATTCTCTTCCTCGCAGGATTCCCCCTTAATCTTACTATCTTTTAAAAATTAATTTATTGAGTACCTACTGTGACAGACATCCAGTTACAACAACCCTGATTGGGAGGAATTATTGTTTTCATTTTCTGAGAGAAGAAAGAAGGATCAAAAAGGTTAAATAAATTGTCCAAGATTACACAGCTACAAGATATTAGAACTAGCACAGGGGTAGGAATTTCCTGAATCAAAATGCAGTATTCTTTTCATTGCACATTTTCTTCCTCATCACAGCAACTTTATGTACTTTTGTAAAACTGTGTTAAATTATTGTATTAGTCTGCTCAATTTGCCATGACAAAATACGACCGACTGGATGGCTTAAACAGCAAATTAATTTCTCACATTTTGTAGGCTTGAAGTCCAAGATCAAGGTGTCGGCAAGGTAGGTTTCATTCTGAGATCTTTTCTTGGCTTGTAGACGGCCACCATCTCACTGAGCATTCACACATGACCTCTTCCTTGTGTGTATGCAGAGAGAAAAACTGAGAGAGAACTTTCTGATGTCTCTTCTTATAAAGACACTTCAGTGTGGGAGGATATAAGCCCACTCTTATAAGCCCACTCTTTTTTTTTTTTTTTTTTTTGCAGTACGCGGGCCTCCCACTGTTGTGGCCTCTCCCGTTGCGGAGCACAGGCTCCAGACGCGCAGGCTCAGCGGCCATGACTCACGGGGCCCAGCCGCTCCGCGGCATGTGGGATCCTCCCGGACCTGGGCACGAACCCATATCCCCTGCATCGGCAGGCGGACTCTCAACCACTGCGCCACCAGGGAAGCCCTATAAGCCCACTCTTATATGACCTCATTTAATCTTAACTACTTCCTTAAAAGCCCCATCTTCAACTGTAGCCACACTGGGGACTAGGGCACCAGCACGTGAATTTGGGGGAGACGTGAACATTCAGTCTCTAACAGTTATCAATTAATGAGAAAATTTCATTAAGGAAGTGCGACCAGGCATCCCTTCCTCCTTCCTGTGCCCCTTGTGCATGATGATCTCAACCTAGACTCAGGGTCTTAACTTAGTACCAAGGCAGCTTGACTGAGTCATGGTCATCCAGTGCAGTTGCTTCACATTCTAGGTTGGCTCTACACCCTGGTACCATTTGGAATTGGAGTGACCAAGGGCCCGGCAAAGTCTCTGAGAGCAGTTATAACCCATAATAATAACAACGATAATATTTGCACAATTGCCACGTGCCAGACACTCTACTAATTGCTTTGGGTTCATTGAATTCAGTGGGTCTCATTGAATTCTCGCAATTAAATGAGGTTGATAGGTGATATTTGATATTATTACTTCCCTTTGTGCTAAGATTTTCATGGTCACATATCTAGTAGATGCTTCATTCATGATTTATTTGAACCTAGACAGTCTGATTGCAGTGCCTTAAATACTACCCCATTCTGCCCTTCTAGTTAGCGAGTAGACCAGCATCTTGATAGTCAGTGAGGTAAATGTACGCTAAGACTGCAAAAGTAAAAATATTCATGATCAATGCCAAGTGATGACTTTTTATATCACGAGGGTCATTGATGTCAGCATTGCCTTACTCGTCTTGACCACCATTCAGGGCAGAGACAAAAGTTTGTTGCTATGTTGCCTCCATGCTTCAAGCTCTAATCCAGGAACAATCTTTTCCCCTGGTTTTCAGTGACCTTCACATTTACATATTTGACATAAGTATACATAGAATCAGCTCAGACCTCACAGGTATTTAGCAGTTAAAATGACCACTTCAGTCAGTAAGGAGACAGGAAAGAAAGAGTGAGAAATTGGAGAGAACAAGTTAAATTAATATTTTATTGTTTACATCTTGGGTAAAGAGATTTAAGCCTAACTTTTAATTACTTACTTTAGTTACTGTGTTGAGATGAGATTCTTAACAAAAGGTAGAGTGATTGGATGTTTAAACTTATTATTTGGTAAAAAAAAAAATATATATATATATATATTTTTTTTTTCCTACCTAAACTTCTAAATAACAAATAACCTCTCTGCACCTTTCAACATTTGCAAAAAATTTCTCTTTGTGTTTGGTAGCTGAAAAAGTGCCAGAAATTCTAAAACTAACCCTTTTTGAGGTTTTGGGATGCCCAACTTTCATGAAGTCCACTTAGGTCAGTCACTTAGGTCAGTCACTTAGTCCTGAGGGGTTTCCATGTCCTCAATTGTTGCACATCGTGGTGGACTTACCAAGATCCCATCTGTGTTCGATGTCTGAGGGTTTATGAAGCTCTTTTTCAGTCGTTAATCAAGAAGAGTGTTTTCTCAGGTGCTGGGCACACACACGTGGCATATTCACACTCATTCATTATTTCATTCATTTATTCATATTTATTTATTCATCCATTCACTCAACTGACAAATATCTATTGACTTCCTACTCTGCCAGCCAGTGTCCTATATCCTGTGGGACATTCAAATGACTTGTTTAACCTTCAGTATATTTCATATGTGGTTGAATATATGTAGTTAATTCAATAAGGTAAGGAATCTGTATCCAGATATTAACTAACAGTTTGATCTTTTAAACTCTACAACATTTCTACGATCAGTATAGATAAGTTTTCATGTTTATAGTAGAAGATCGCCACAGCTGTTCTTTTAAAGAAACAGTAAAAAAAAAAAAAAGAGTATATAAAGTTTTTTTAAATTGTTTTAAATCTACTATTCATAGATAGTGGCTTATATAGTTCATCATCTTCAGAGTTTTACTGAAAAATAAAAGATAAATTTATATATTTTATTGTATTATTAGATATAATTATGTTATTTAGATATATTTATCAACTTAGATAAGTTTTACATATATTCTGGTGCAAAATATTCTTTTAAATAGCCTAATAAGAAATAGTATTCTTCCTAAGCCTGTTAAATGCATTAAGTACTCGGGGAAAATAGCTGTTTAGACTCAGCAAGCCCCTCAGCGACTCTAGCTCCCTCACACCCATCAAATGACCAGCCTTCTACTTTTCTGAGCAGATTAAGAACATCTTAAGGGGAATTCTCAGTTTCTTTTCTATCTAAAAGGTCATCTGGCTTCATTATTCCTTCCTCTCCTCCAGTCTAAAACAGAAGTTTTCATTCTTTCTTCTGAAACCGATCCTTTAATTTATGCCTTTGAGTTCCCTTTTCTTTCCTACTTTTCCAAGAGTTTATTCCCTAATGATCTTATCACTTGTATCTTTTCCCCTTTAGCTTCAAGCCTTCTTTATCTTTTTTTTAAATAAATTTATTTATTTTTATTTTTGGCTGCGTTGGGTCTTTGTTGCTGTGCGTGGGCTTTCTCTAGTTGCGGCGAGCAGGGGCTACTGTTCGCTGTGGTGCACAGGCTGCTCACTGCGGTGGCTTCTCTTGTTGCAGAGCACGGGCTCTAGAGCGCAGGCTCAGTAGTTGTGGTGCACGGGCTTAGTTGCTCCGTGGCATGTGGGATCTTCCCAGACCAGGGCTTGAACCCGTGTGCCCCGCATTGGCAGGTGGATTCTTAACAACTGCGCCACCAGGGAAATCCCAAGCCTTCTTTATCTTAAAGCAAATTTCGTCTCAATCATGTTTCTTTTTCAGGTAACACATTTGTAGTTTGCCCAAGAAGGGATGGAAAGAGATGAGATATGTGTGAACTTTCTAAAATGTCTGATCATGGCAGTCTCTGATGGCAATCACTGTCTACCAAATGAAGTTCCCTTACCATCTGTCACCACCTTTCCTTCTCAGCCCTCACTCCCATTACCTCAATATGCCAAATGTTCTAGTCACACCGGCTATTTCTTCAGCATCCCCTGCTCTTCTCTGTTGCACAGTGATATGTTCATATTAAATGCCTTTCCTCTGCATCTCTACTTACCAAATCCTAGCATTCTTTTAAGACCTAAGAGAGTGTAGCATGCCCAGTCTCTTGTTTCTGTACTCCCATAATATCATTTTATGCCTCTGTAGCTTTTACAACTTGTTGTTTATATGGTTTTCTCACACACTGGACAGCAAGCTCTTTGAAAAAAGGATTCTTGTCTTATTTATCTTTGAATTCCACACGTGTACATTATTTTGAATTCATACTTGGTGTCATTGAAATGGATATAAATTATTAGATGGATAACTGAGACAATAATATCTAGATTCAAACTCAAAGTAATATGAAATTTGATTTCCAATAATATTTTATTTCATTACATTAGTATATATAAGCTTTGGAAAAAATATCATTTGACTGAGTGAATGAGCCAGTAGATGAAATTCTGGAACTGTCTGACAGAGTTTGCCTATTAGGATATTATAAACACCTGCTTGAAACTTGAGCATTTTTCTAGCCTTAAACTTTGTAGGTGATGACATACTCCAAGATGAGGCTGAAAATATAAATGCCATCCAGAGTTTATCAAAGTGCCAGGGGAGTACCTGAATAACCACATAGCAGAGGTGATTATAAAACTTTTCTGGTTACGTCATTTGGATGAAGCATGGCTTCCATTTGAACCACTTACCTCTGTTGAGTCCTACCTGGTTGTTCAAACCCTTCTTGAGCATATGCTTTCTTAAACTCTGTTAATAACTGATATTCAGATTATTTGTTGTTTTCTAACTTTATGTCCATTTCTAAACTCTTGAGGTTTGGTACCCTGTCGTTTATTTAGCCTGTTGCCTCACCAATCCTTGGACAGCGTGTAATCAAGATTTGAGGCTGGGGCTTCCCTGGTGGCGCAGTGGTTGAGAGTCCACCTGCCAATGCAGGGGACACGGGTTTGTGCCCCGGTCCAGGAAGATCCCACATGCCACGGAGCGGCTGGGCCCGTGAGCCATGGCCGCTGAGCCTGCGCGTCCAGAGCCTGTGCTCCGCAACGGGAGAGGCCAGAACAGTGACAGGCCCGCATACCGCAAAAAAAAAAAAAAAAAAAAATTTGAGGTTGTATACCTCTACACTGGCCCATGAGTCAATTTCCCCATTCCCTGTAAAGCTTTTCAAGAGAAGAGACAGAATTGATTATTTCAGCAGCTCCGTTCCTAACAGTGGATGGGGCCCATCTGATTAGGTTACACGAAATGCCATAGGCCTTGCCGTGATTTCTTTTTGAAGGATCTTTATTGTATCGTGGACCTAGGGGAGGGAGACTGAAAGCACTTTTTTTCATTACATCTGAGAATCAGTTGTAGCATGAAATATTGGAATGGAATTCAAGTTTTCAGCTGTGCTTTCATTACTTTTGGTATTATTTCCATTGATGTGGGAGGCTCTCCCCTAAGAGATGGATTTTCCTTCAGGCAAGGTCAGCCTGTTTTATGCATACTCAAGAATATAATGCATATTTTATCATTTGATTTCTTCATTCTCTTTGTTTACATACTCCAGAGTTAACATTGGCTTTTCTGTATGCTAATGTTGGCACGTCCAGGAGTAAAAGGAGAATTGGAGAAAGAGTTATGACCTTATTTAAGTATTCTGAAATAGTAACCAACTAGTAGCCATAAGTGCCATAAAAGATAAAACTGGAGAAAACAATACCTTGGAGTTATGACTTTGTTATGTCATATTTCTCATTAGAGTATAGTAGTCAAATAGTCCTCCTTTGGTTTTATCTTCCAAATATCAAGTTAAAGAATAAATATTTAAGATAGCTTGGCAAGAAGGAGTTATTTACCTGCCATAATGTTATTAAGAGATAGAATAGAGGGAATTGAAAGGAAGGGAAAGAAAAATGAAAGTGAGAATATAAAAATAAAATGTATCACACATGAGAAAACAAAAAATTTTTTTTTTAATTATACAAAACGTCTAATTGGCCCTGTTCTTTTGCAAAAGCAAGTCAGCAAACACCATTCTGCAAGAGAAGTAGTACCTGTGGAGATGGGGTACCATATGTCTATAGGCCTTGTTGGTGAAATTTTGATTTTATGAACCGAAGGGCTTACCTCCATTGACTGTCGATGAAAGAGCTGTCCTTGCTTTGGGAATAAAAATTGATAAACAGTTTAATGGAACATTGGTTTTTAACTACTGTTATTTTCTGTTCATTTGACTGATTACCTTTAAGGTATGGATGATAAACGTCTTTGCTCATTCTAAGTTCAATTTTATTTATTCTTCATTTTTTTATTCCTTTATTCATTCAGTCAGTTTCTGCAATGGGGCCAGATTAATAAACTTTAAATAAGATAGTAATATGGATAATGGAAAATAGTTGACTTGAAAGGTTGAAGACCTAAGCTATAGCCCAGACTCATCTATAACCACCTATGAGTGCTTAAGCAAGTATTTTAACTTATCTGGTTCTCAGCTTTTTTTCCTCTATTATTTGGCTGATGGATTCAATGATTTCTAAAATCTTTCACAATACTAAATACTCCCTATATGATTTAGAATAAGCTCAACAAGTAATTGTGATAGAAGTGGATGGTTATATATTTGCTCCTAAAATAAGTTAGTCTGATGTCAAATATGTGGTCAGGAAAAAAAAAAAATCTCAGTTACAACCCTGATCTTAGAAAACTTGACATGTGTTTAAGAATACACGTGGGGGAGAAGTTCGCATTGCCAGTACCAGACAATCACAGTCCAGATGCAGAGTACGGAGCAGAGAGCACTATACGATCCTGAATCATCAAAGAAAGATTAAATTATGTTCAGGAAACTATAATTAACTCAAGGAGAAGGCTAATGTACTTTGGAAAATAATCACTAGCAGATGTTAAAACAAAAATTATTTCTCTGTCGTCTTTACCTAACAACAAGGTTGTATTAACTAGAACATTCACCTTATTCCTAAGCTTCCCCATGAACCAACCTTTCACCACACTAAAATAAAGTGTATGCAACTCAGGAATGATAGTCTTATGTTTTTATTTCATCTGATAAATGTATTTATCTCTAAATCTAACACTGAGAACTGTGGACTTTAGTATATTAGCACACATAGTTTTCTTTAAAGACTTACTCAGTATCACTGCCTCTCTAAAGCCTTTTCTACTTCTTTTGGTAGGGTTGGCCACTTCCTTGTTTGTGCTCCCCCTGTACTGCGTTTATATTTTTCTCAAAGTGCCTAAAACACTTTGTTGCACTTATTTGTTCACAAATGTTTCCCTTCTAGGCTCTGAGCTCTTAACTATAGAGCTTGCCTTTTCCATTTTTGTATTTTGTAAACTTAGCTCATTTTCTGACAAATATGGACATTCTATAAGTTTCTAAAAGTATCATAAAATAGTCAGAAACCCTAGTTAAGGAGGCTTAAGTTACAATCACTAATTCACATGTACCTACTTTTTTGTGCTTTTAGTAGTTCTAATTTACTCAGTGCTTTTATTTTGTATCTTTTCTGTGCTCCAGCACTGAGGACCTGCTGAGAAGTGGCAATAGACCAAAGGTAGCTCTAAGATCATTTTTACGGCAGTTTCCAGAACCGGAACCCTAAACAAAATGGCAGAGTAGGCGAATTTTGACTCAGTTTGCCCCATCCTCCTCTTGTGAAAACTCCTTTTTCCCAGACACACTTTTGACTTTTCAAAGCCTTCTACTTAGTTGTCCCAGCAATGAATTGCCCCATGCTCCCAGATTAACACTCTTTCCCATTCCTACTTGTATCTCTTTAACCCTTTTTCATCTTCTTTACATTCCGAACTCAATCCCAACATTTACCTTCATATCATAAATGTTTCTAAAGCTCTGAGCTTATAATCAAATCATCATACTGATCAGGGTTTGTGTGCGTGTGTTGTATGTGTGTGTGTGTATGTGTTTGTGTGTATCTTCCCAGCCTATAACTGCCTTCTCTACCACCTCCTAAGTGCCTCTTACCTTGCCCCTCCAGGTACTCCAGGTGGAACAGTGACCCCATTTAGAGTCTTTTTTTGTAGCAGGGAAAAGTTGCCTCTTTTGGTACACTTTGATAAAGTGTATCTTTTTTTCTTTTTTTTAAAATTTTTATTTATTTTTATTTTTGGCTGTGTTGGGTCTTCATTGCTGCGTGTGGGCTTTCTCTATTTGCAGAGATCTTCGTTGCGGTGCATGGGCTTCTCATTGCGGTGGCTTCTCTTGTTGTGGAGCACGGGCTCTAGGTGCCCAGGCTTCAGTAGTTGTGGCTCGTTGGCTCTAGAGCGCAGGCTCAGTAGTTGTGGCACACGGGCTAAGTTGCTCCGTGGCATGTGGGATCTTCCCGGACCAGGGTTCGAACCCGTGTCCCCTGCATTGGAAGGCAGATTCTTAACCACTGCGCCACCAGGGAAGCCCTGATAAAATGTGTCTTGAGCGTGCATTTATCTTTCAGTACTCTCCTCCCATCTTTACCTAGTGCTTTTGAATCCCTTCTACTCCCTTCTATAAAAGAAGTATCTCTTCTCTAGTATATGTAGAGTGGTGTTCATTCTTTTAAATGTTCCTTTTAACTAAGAACTATAAAGATCATATCTTGTTTCCAGGTCCTATTTGCCACTTTTCCCATAGAGTTGATGCACATAATTATTACTTTTAATTGTGACAACTCTCATCCAAAGTGTAACTGGAATATCTTATTGGCTTTTCTACTGAAATTATGATCTAGTTTGTATGTGTTTAACCTCAGTAAAAGGAGTGATGAGAGGCACTTATATTTGCATGAGAAGTTTGCCAATAAAGCCTTAACCGTAGTAAACCATTAAACCATAACTTGTCTTAAAATAATTTGGAAGAATAGAGAAATGAAATAATAAAGAATCTTACCAACAATGGATATTTTTTAAAAAATCTGTCTCTGCCTATCTATCTTCTAGCTACCTACCTACTTATCTAATCGTAGCTCAACGTGACCTTTGCTTAGCTTAGTAATAATAACCTGTAAGCATCCAAGAATAAATATCTAATGCCAAGGATTATTTTTCTAAAAATGGAAAGACTGAGAAACAATAATGCTTAAACTTTCCAAGTGTTTGTTACAAATAGTAGATGGAGTATTGGAAAATATTTTAAAGGCACTCTCCTATAAACCTGCAGACAACAGAAAAATCAGTCTTTACTTTGTTAGTAAAGTGAAGGATAATTTTCACCTCATATTTAGGAATGAATTTTAAATGACTTGGGGATATTTAACAAGATCTGTTAACACAATTTTCTGAAAACTTGTTAATTTTATTGAATATTAAGTTTTCATTGCATAGTGATTTCTTATGAATCTAAAAACCTAAAAGTAAAGTTTAAAAAAATGAAAAGTCTCTCCTTTATTCCATTGTTTAAAAAGTATGCTATATGAACTGCTGATTTCTAGGAAACATAAGCATGAGTTATAATACCAAATTCTCAAGAACTGTTTGAGGAAATATTTTTCTTTTATTTTGATGAAGAAACTGAGGCACAAAAACTCAATTAAAATTAATGCAAAAACAAATTTCTGAGATGGTTATCTCTATGTCTTTATTTTAATAGTAACAAGAATTACCTCCCTTGTAGAGGCCACTACTAATTCAACTGCAACAAAATGATTTGTGCAAAATCCCCAAACTTGGTGTCACATCTTTCATGTTAATATCATTTAGATCTTTGCTTTAAAATCACACTAATTACCTGGAAGTTTCTGTGAGGTAAAATATAAGTACAACATTACGACCACCGCTTTTTTGTTCTTCAAGGGAAAACCAATCATTGAAGAGGTCATGCATAGCAATCCAGACAACAGAAACAATTTTCAAATCCTCTGAGTGAGTGAAAAGAGGGATCTTCTAAATCTAAAATTCCAGATATATGTGCATATCATGAGACAACTATTTTCTATTTCCAGGAGCCATAGTCCTGGAGATTAAGACTGGAAAAGTAGAGTCGGAACTGGGAACACTGCCCCTGACACAGCTTGTCTGGAGGACTTACGTGCTCTCTTTTGCCTGTGGAAGCTGTTGGTAGAAATGATGGTTTCTGGGTTAGGGAATGGTTGGGTGCTTGTCTATATTTGCAGCACAGCTGGAAGGAGTGGGTGTCAGTGCTAGCCTTCTGAGGATTAAGTTCTCCTTTTCTCTTTTAAGGCTTAGTTCAATGACTGTGGGACTGCCAATCATAGGTAGTCACTGAATACTGCAAGTTGTTGTTCCCTATAAATAGCTGTATCTATAGAATCTTGGCCCATTTATGTCTTGGGTGAATTCTGTTCAGAGTGCAAAATAGCTCAGTGATTTATTCTTTTTTTTTTTTTTTTTTTTTTTTGTGGTATGCGGGCCTCTCACTGCTGTGGCCTCTCCCGTTGCGGAGCACAGGCTCCGGACGCGCAGGCTTAGCAGCCATGGCTCACAGGCCAGCCGCTCCGCTGCATGTGGGATCTTCCCAGACCGGGGCACGAACCCGTGTCCCCTGCATCGGCAGGCGGACTCTCAACCACAGTGCCACCAGGGAAGCCCTGATTTATTCTTTTTTATCTGCGAGATGCCATGCTTTACTTTAGCTTAGGTCGTGTTGCTAACGTACAGTTTTGTTTTGGTTCTTTAGTATTTTGACTTGATTTTTTTTTCCAAAAGAGGTGCTCTTTTGTTTGTTAATATGGATGTGGTTAATTATCATATATATATATATGAAGGACCCCACCACTATTCTCTCAGTGTTTAATCAATCATGTTCTTTGTCTTTGATGAAGCTTTCAATTTTGAGAATGGTAGAGCTTGTCAAGAGTCATTTAAGTGCCAGCAAATGGTTGATTTGAGGCAAGAAGAACAAAGTTAAAAAAGAAAATAAATCTAGCTTTCACTTAATAATTTGCCCTTTGCAGCAACAGAATCTTATCTGACCACCCACATTCATCTGGCTGCTGACGTGGTTCTTGCTTCAATTGCAGAAGCTATTTTTGCACCTTTTGTGTCTTTTGAGGAACCGAGTGGGCCTACTTGCTTATAATGATTCATGTTGCAAAGTGCACAGGGTGTCCTGAAGTGCTACTGCAGTGATGTGCAGAAAGGAGGAGAAAATGAAAGCTAACTGCTTCCTTTAAGCATTTTGAACATTCACATGACGTGGTAGTAGATTAAGGCACATTTTAACTGTCCTGTCTTGATGCTTTAGTCCTTCCTATGAAACACAACTTGTCTGAAAGAAAGAGCAATGTTTTTAAAAATGGACAAATATACAATAGATATCTATGGATATGTAGTAATATTTTTATATGGGCCTTTTTTACCAGGAGATAAACCATCTTAAGATAGTTGACTGATTAATCTATTTGGATTAAGTAGTTTGACTGACCTTCTATGCTTTTTTTTTTTTTGGATCAGACTTGAATAAATTAATTCTAAGTATGAGAAAGTTCCTTTCTTTGTTACTTTCCAGAGTTTGTTATGTCTCAGGATTTTACTTTGGTTGGTTTTGGCTTCCTATTTTAGAAATTAATTTTAGCACAGAACATAACATTACTGAAATAAACTATAGAAAAGAATTTTCTATGAGGTTCTTCATCCTGTGGAGTTTAGTTGCTGATGCACCAAAAGAAGTTTTGTGGGAATCTCAGCTTTAAGACAGAATTGTATCGTGGATTGCAGTGGCATAATTTCTAGTTCCAATACATCGTTTTAACTCTAGCATTATTTTCCAAATTGCTTCCACGTTTGCTGTTACAGACAATTCTTTTATAATGCAAGTACTTATTCAAAAGATTTAAACTATGTGAAAAGAAAGGAAATTTTTTCTTGAAAGAAAAAGTCTTCTCGAGAGATCCAGTTCCAGATTTTCTTTTCTCATGGAAGGCATTTCTATGAGTGAAGAAGAAGCATGTCTGTTAAATTCACTACAAGTGTCATCATTTAAAAAATCTTCTTGTTCATCTTTTAGATTCCCAGAAGTTGTGCATGAGTTCCTGTGGAGAGAGTTGGCATCGTGGATAGCAAAGACGGTTATGATGCAGTTTTTTGATACGAGGATAACAGGTTAATAACTAAAATTTATTGTTTTATTCTATTGTTTTTACATTGAACTTGAAAAGCAGTTTTAACTTACTGCACACCAGTATGTGAATTTACTTTGTCTTCCAGTCTGGGAAGAAACAAGGTATATGCTATTTGGAGAGAAATATAGTGAAGGTTTTGTTTTGTTTTTCATAATAGTCCGGTTTTAATTATAATTTGCTTAATTGAGATAGCCTCATTTAAGAGAATTTCTTTCTGGCACAGTTTACTTTCATGCAAAATTCTATGTAGTAAATCCTAATAACGTTTGTTATAGAATGGGGACACGTTGCACCAGAAGAGCAAAATCACAATTGTAAAAAAATTGCCAAGAAAAATTTATGACAAAATATTAAAATTAGCATGCTAGAGTCAAAATAAGTCACAAATACTCTGAACAGATATGCAAACTATACAACTATCTGCACTCATTGTAGCCAACATGGAAAAAATATAGTTCAGTTTTCCATTAGGCTTTAGATGTCAAATTAGATTTTAATGTATGTCCAATTAGAGGGTGATCATCACAATCTCTTTACTTTTCTCCAGAAGTTCTCTGAATTGTTTGGCAGGGTTTTGTATCATATACAGTATCCTCCTCATACTGGCGACTTGCTCCGTTTAGGGAGAACTAAGGTTGTTATGGGAGTTTTTACTAATAAAAGAAGCATTTATAATGAATTTGGCTCTCAGGAAGGTGCCTTTTTTTAATCATCCTGTGTAAATAAGTCAGTATTCAGCTGGGCTCTGGCACTGGTCATGGTTTTTCGGTAGACCCTTGTTTCCTTCATCCGGTACTCATATGTGGTAGTGACTTGTGGGTCCGTCAGCATTAAAGCAACGGTGCTCCGAGATGCTCATGTATTTCCTAAAATATTTTGTAGTTGATCTATGGCATTTTGAAAGCAAATATATGGAAATGGCCTCTAGCTTTTTGTCTAGTAATTGCTATCAGAAGACATATATTTTTTTACACGTGTAATACCACCTAATTCTCAACAACAAAAACCCAAATAACCATTTTAATTTGTTTGAAATGTTTTATTATTAAAACATTGGAAGCAGAGAAGTAGTGTTTGTTGCCCATCATTTTATACCATTATTATCTAGGATGTTATGATTTAATGCTCACTTGACTTTTGCCACCACTCAAGTAATGATTAATTTCCTGAGGTAAAGTTTTTTTCTGAGATAGTGTTTTTCTAAGCAAAAGGTCCCAGATTGACAGCCCTGGATACTGTAGGCCTTTATTCATCTGCAGAGCTAGGCTGCCCTTCTGCCAATCCCACCCAGCTGTTATCCTGAAGAGACCTCTGTGGAGGTCTATAAGGGAGGCTGTTTCTGTGCCTTTCCTTTCAGGGCCTGTCTGAGGAAATTACTTAACTGGGTGCCAGATTTATTTGAGTGGGACTGAAGCGTGGCCAAGGGAGTGGGCACACTTTTAGAAAAATGGCAACTCTTCCAAGTAATATCATTTTCTTTTCTTCTGCTCAATTCCCTTATTTCCATTACCACTGAAATAGCCACGCAGAGGGTAGTGTCTTTTTCAATATTACCCCCCTCTGAAAAATGCACTGAGCCTGCTAGACAATGCCTGCCTTTCTTTACCAACCGAAGGACTCCTATGGGCTGGAGCGTCATCCACAGGAAAGCCAAAAGTCATATCCTCTTGCAAAATATCCTACTCCTTTCAGAGCACTCAAAGGCATTAGGGAAAATCTTAAATGTCAATGTGAAGCTGTGTTTGGAATACCGTTCCTTGGTTGGCAATGGATGCCAACAATGAATTTGCGCGGGTTTGGTTACCATATAAAGAAATCTCAGAGAAGGAAATGATAACTGGCTGTTTTCTTTTCATGTGAGGATTGCTCGAATATTGCATTTTTAGACATATCAATCAATTGGGAAAACCAGAGATTTACTTTTAACACACAGTTAGAGTATGAAAAATGAAATGAATCTACACAATCATAGAGAAGTAATGTAGCTGTAATGAACCACATTACTATGGCTCTTTATAGCTCCAAGTAGATCTTTATTGAGAAAATTTTGGTAAAATTGCAGGTATATACAATAATACATTTGATGGTTTATAATAATATTCTGAGATCCAAGGAAAATATTTCCCTATCTTATAAGCATTTTCATACATTTAAGTAATACAGCACAAGCCCAGGAATTTACGCCATTGTTGGTAGAGTAAGATGGCTAAGTAAAAGTATCACCTAGCAAAAAAAGACAAATGTCATTATCAAACTTTGGCTTAAACTTTGAAAGCCTTGTGGATTTTCAAGTGAATTTTTTTCCCTAAGTGTAAGTTGAGGAGAGCAGCAAAGAGACTTTGAATACTAGACAGACATGCCATGCCCAGGAATAGATCTATGGTGCCAACAGTCTGCACTGCAGAATTTTTTTCAGTTTCCAAGATAAAGCAACTGAAGACAAGAGATTAATGAAAAGAGTCCATGTTCTTATTGGTTCATGAATATGAACCAGTATCCCAAAGGACCCATTACTCCTGTTTTCTCCAATCTGCCTTTCTATACGCCTCAGAAACTCCAAGAAGGAGAGTGATTTTATGGATAGAAGTTAGTTGAAGGCTGTCCAAGGATGGTGTTGGAGAGAATAGTATATGCTCAGATATGTTTAAAATCTCATGTAAAGGGTTCATGTGAAATAGGAGTGATTTCCAATTCCCTAGTAATATTCTTAATTAAGCCTTTCACTGAAGTGAAAAGTTAGACACTGTAGTTCAGAGGAATGTAGACCAGAGGTGTCCCTGATACTTCTGGGATCTCCAGCTCAGACAGAAGGACAGAAGCTCTTCTCTGAACAGCAGTAGGGAGCATGGCACTGGGTTTATCTAATTTCATGATGAAATGGTAGGACATCTTAGGCAGGTTTGTCATAGAAATTTAGAAGGAGGAGGTTTTCCTGACCAAAGCTATTTGCATAATTGTCATTTTCTACTGGGATCAAAGCTGTGAATTTTAAAACATTTTCTGGATAATAAATGCTATTGGAGTACAGGACGGTCTTCTGTTAAGATCAGCAAAATTGATTTTTTTAAATAAAATTGTAGGCGTGACTTTTTTGACGAGCCCTTTTCTAAAATTTAAACCCATCAAAAATTAAATAACTATTGTAGATAATTTTTGTTCTGACCATTAATTGTCTACTTTTGAATTTTATGTAAATCGCTTTTCTTCGTCTCTGATCTGTTCTTTAATAGCAAAATATTATTGCTTTTCCTTGAAGTTTATTTGGTGATTCTCTTTTTATGATATGTCCTTAGTGAATAAGAATTGTATATGTCTGGTTTAGGGTGTAATAGTTTTAATTTTTTACTATAAACCATAAAAATTAAATCTGATTTAAAAAGTTATTGCTTTGTTGCTAAATGAAAACACTACATTCTATTTAATTATTAAATATAGTATCCCAGTCCTGTTTTTTATAAAATTTTATGTACATGTTTAACTTGAAGTCCGTGTTTTAAGCAAAATTATATATTTTATGTAAACCAAGGAATGGGAAGTGACCATATGCTTAATTTTCACTTGTGAGGTTCTTACTTTCCTTAAAAGTAATGCGTCTCAAAGAACAAAGTAAAACAGTTGTATGTCATGAGAATTAATCATGTTCTCACGAGGAGCTGTCTTCATTAATACTTTAATATAAAGATTTTGAACATCATTTACACTATGGGTTTGTTTGAAATCCATACAAAACTCAAATGTTCTCCCAGGACCATGAAATATTCAAGCATTGGAAGTATTGGAGTCAAGTGAAAATATTTAGGAGAAAATGTTCTTGAAGATGTATTATTTTACATTGTGATAAAACTTAGCAGTGGAGCTGGGGGTGGCAGGTGCTAGTTGGGGAGGTGAGACCCCTTAGCCTTGGCGGTCTGCCAAACCTGGATTTGATTCTGGTTCTGACCCTAAGTATCATCCTCAACTGTATGTATGGGTAATAACACCTGTGGCGTAGGACCGTCATGAAGCTCTATACCAGTATAACTCTACCAGTGCATGTAATAAGCACACAGTAAATAGCAGTCATCATCCTTGTTATCACCATCAACAGAACTGCATACATAGATCAATACCATGATAAGATAATAAATATGAAAAGCAACCTAGAAGTTATTCAGTTCAAGCTCTGACTCTGAATTAAGGAAAGATGTGCAAAAGTTTCTGACTTGAATTGGAAATACACTGTACTTCCATTTTGGAGGGTGTTACCTCTAAAGGTCTGGCAGAGGTTGTGTCTACATGAACCTCAAGTATGTAGTTCATTAAACAAAAATTCAGCCAATTTGGGCTTAACGATGCTTATTCTTCTTATTTGCATTGAAGTCTAACAAAGCCATCACTTCTCCTTCAGTGTTTGCCTCTTTACCCATAGAGGGATTCATAGGAAAATCACTGTATGGGGAAAAATGTAATTCAATAATAAAACTTTTTAGCAAACCAAAGTTAATATGCTTGTTGTTTAGTTTTCTGACAACTGCTTTACAAACCTACTGTGCTTCATGGCTATTAGCAGAAAGACTTTTTGATTATAGATACCTTGCTACAAATACGCGGGGGCTTCTGATTTCTCATCCAAAAGATTTATTGTTCCTGTGGGAATTTCCATGTTTTCCACCCTTTCTAAGTGCAACTACTATCATCATCAAAGTAGCATTCTATATTAGGGACCAAATTGGTCATGGAAATAAAATCAGTATTTGAGTTTTAGTTTGGAAAAATACAGTACGTTTACATGGTGGCATCCTTTTTCTTAACCAGTATTTTATTTAAAATGTGAACATGCCCGGGTTAAAAAAATAAGCAAAAATAAAGATTACCAAAAATCATAAGGTTAAAAGTAGAAATCCCTTCCTGTGTCCGTTCTTCTGACTCCCTGGCTCCATTTATGTGATTTAACCAATGTAAAAGCTGGTTGGCATTCTTGCAGAAATTTTCTGTTTATTGCTTGTTTTTCTTTTACACAAATGGGATTATAAAATACATTCTAGGGTGCAATAAACTTTTTTTTTCACATCTAATGTTACTATCTCCTGAATGAGCTTTTATATTAGTACTTATAGCTATACTTACTTTTTTTTTAATGGCTGAGTTTATGACTGACTTAATCCTTGTACATATAACTTTGTGCATTTGTGTACATCCATGAGGATACATTTCCAGCAATGGAATTTCTGATCCAAAGGGTATGAGCGTTCTTACTTTGATAAGCACTGCTACACTGCCTATCAAGGAAGTACCTCAGCTATCGTCATAATTGATAGAGTTGAGCATTGAAGTTCTCAGAATCCTCTGGGTACGACATTGGCCATTCCCTTATGGAAATTGAGTATTCACTTAAAATCTGATAGTTTCTAAGTTGTCAAGTTTTCCTGAGCCATTCACAGTCATCTGGAGGACTCCTTCACTTTGCTGTCATGCAAATTTCCTGAAAAGGATATTTATACATTTAAATGTTTAAACCTATAGGTTGAATTTTTTAAAAACCCACTATTCTCAACTTTTTAATATCTAAAGAACTAGAACCAGGCTTATTGTGTCAAAAGTCTAAGATGTTTTAATATATTAATCTTATATCTTAGAAAATATGAATCTGAAGTTTAAAAAATTTTTTTCTCCTTGAGTTGTTTTTGGACACAGTGACAATCAGTATTAGGTTTACTGCTTTAGTTCAGTGTTTTCTAAAGCAGTTACCTGCTGATTTTTTAGAGCACATAACATTGTGAGCCCTACATATAATGAACGTTAAATTGACATTTGCATACAACAATGTTGTAGTTTAATGGAACAATCTTTCCTAACTGCATTTATTTTCTACCCAGGAAGCGTCAAGACAATCATGCCCATGAGAACTCTAAACCATTCAGGTAATCATTATATTTTCTAATTGTCCCCAAAATATGTTTTGTTGTCCACATTATGAAGGTTTTATAACTATTTTATTTAGATGCACTTTTCTGCCTTTTCCAAAGTTCTGTGACAATCTTTGATTCTTATAGGTTTAGTCTAGCTCTAATCACTCCTAATCACCAATTTTAAACTGTAAAATATATCTATATTTTTATTAACATTACATAGAATACATATGACATTTTATATTAACTGTTGTATTATATACTTATAAATTATATTATATATTTAACATATATTTTATATTAACCTATGAAATATATCTATATAGAGAAATATGTAGTACACTTAGCATGTAAGTCATAAAACTTGGTTAGAAATAGCTCTAAATTTATTTTAATGAAGCCTTTTAAAAATCTTATGATTTTATAAATAATATGTATCAAAAGTTTTCCTTTAAATGCTTTTCTGACCAAAATTAAGGGGTATTTAAAAGGATGACCAAAAGTTAAGCATTGAGGAGATTTATGCTTATGACTTAATGCTGTTTGCAATGAATACCCTTTCATTGTGGGATTAATGTAACAACCATAAAAAGGATTTCTTGGAGTAAAAAACATTTCAATTTATCCAATTTCAGGCTGTTTATTTAGGAACGGTTTTGGTTTCTTGCTTGATAACTACTATGACAATCTCTTTGTGTTTCGTTCTCTTTCAGACCATTTTATCTTAGTGAAACTGGCAACTGAACTTGGCTCTAGTTGATGGGCAAAATTTCTCCTAGAATATTCATCACCCCAAGTTCACCCTAGTTGAAAATATTCAAATGCCATAAGAGATCTTTATAGATTTGCACTTATCTTTTGGATGGACATTTCTACAATGGAGAGAACTGTGTTATAGCCCTGGTCCAAGGACATTACCATCTAATGCCCATAGACTACGGTGTGGGTGTGGAAGGTTCCAAAGAGAAGGAACACTCAGCAAGTTTGCAGACACCCTGGAACATGGAAGCAAGCAAGCTTTGAAAGGCGCAGCTTTGAAGACACTCCATGAGTCTGCACGGCTTTCAAGCGAACTAGCACTTGAGACCTTGTGTAACAAAATGGACACTGGGGACACAGCTCTAGGACAAAAAGCTACCTCAAGGTCTGGAGAAACTGATAAAGCATCAGGTAGATGGAGACAGGAACAATCAGCTGTTATTAAGATGAGCACTTTTGGCAGTCAAGAAGGACAGCAACAACCACAAATAGATCCTGAGCATATCGGAAACACAGCATCAGCACAACTCTTTGGTTCTGGGAAACTGGCCTCACCTAGCGAAGTGGCACAGCAAGTCACAGAGAAGCAATACCCACCGCACCGTCTGAGTCCTTATTCATGCCAACATTCCCTCTCTTTCCCTCAGCACTCATTGCCACAGGGGGTCATGCACAGCAACAAGCCACATCAGAGCCTTGAAGGCCCTCCATGGCTTTTCCCTGGCCCTTTGCCATCTGTTGCCTCCGAGGACTTATTTTCCTTTCCTATACACGGCCACAGTGGTGGTTATCCTAGAAAAAAGATTTCAAGTCTGAACCCTGCTTATAGCCAATACTCCCAGAAAAGTATCGAACAGTCGGAAGATGCTCACAAAAAAGAGCACAAACCCAAAAAGCCCGGCAAGTACATTTGCCCTTACTGCAGCAGGGCATGTGCCAAACCCAGCGTATTGAAAAAACACATCAGGTCCCATACTGGTGAGCGGCCATATCCATGTATACCTTGTGGTTTCTCTTTCAAGACAAAGAGCAATTTGTACAAGCACAGGAAGTCACATGCCCATGCAATTAAGGCAGGATTAGTCCCTTTCACAGAGTCAGCTGTATCTAAATTGGACCTAGAGGCCGGTTTTATTGACGTAGAAGCAGAAATACATTCAGACGGTGAACAGAGTACAGACACAGATGAGGAGAGTTCTTTGTTTGTGGAGGCTTCTGACAAAATGAGTCCCGGCCCACCCATGCCGCTGGATATCGCCAGCAGAGGTGTCTATCATGGGTCACTGGAAGAATCACTGGGAGGTCCGATGAAGGTGCCGATTTTGATTATCCCCAAAAGCGGGATTCCTTTACCTAATGAAAGCTCTCAGTATATTGGCACTGATATGCTACCAAACCCGTCTTTAAATACTAAGGCTGATGACTCTCACACAGTTAAACAGAAACTTGCACTAAGACTGTCAGAGAAAAAAGGACAAGATTCTGAGCCATCTCTAAACCTTCTGAGCCCGCACAGTAAAGGAAGCACTGACTCTGGTTACTTTTCCCGCTCAGAAAGTGCAGAGCAGCAGATAAGCCCTCCAAACACAAATGCGAAGTCTTATGAAGAAATCATCTTTGGAAAATACTGTCGGCTTAGTCCGAGAAATACACTCAGTGTTACAACCACAAGTCAGGAGCGCGCCACGATGGGTAGGAAGGGCACCATGGACTCATTACCTCACGTTAACACCAGGTTAGATGTCAAGATGTTTGAAGATCCTGTTTCACAGCTGATCCCAAGCAAGGGAGAGATCGACCCCAGTCAGACAAGCATGCTGAAATCCACTAAATTCAACAGCGAGTCAAGACCGTCCCAGACTATTCCATCATCTATCAGGAATGAAGGAAAACTTTATCCAGCCAGTTTCCAAGGCAGCAGCCCAGTTCTCCTAGAAGCTCCTGTTGACTCTTCACCCCTTATTAGAAGCAACTCAATGCCAACTTCTTCAGCAACGAATTTAAGTCTTCCTCCTTCTTTGAGAGGAAGTCACTCATTTGATGAACGGATGACTGGTTCTGATGATGTGTTCTATCCAGGGACTGTAGGAATACCCCCTCAGCGCATGTTAAGAAGACAAGCGGCTTTTGAGCTGCCTTCGGTACAGGAGGGGCACGTGGAAGCAGAACACCATGGCAGGATGTCAAAGAGCATCACGGGTCCATCCTTGAAGGAAAAGAAATTGATTCCTGGGGACAGGGTTGGGTATGACTATGATGTCTGTCGGAAACCCTATAAGAAGTGGGAGGATTCTGAGACACCGAAGCAGAGCTACAGGGATGTTTCCTGCATCAGCCCCTTGAAACACGGCGGAGAGTATTTCATGGATCCCTCGGTGCCATTGCAGGGAGTGCCAACCATGTTTGGAACTACTTGTGAAAATCGAAAACGCCGGAAAGAGAAGAGTGTAGGGGACGAGGAGGACACCCCGATGATCTGCAGTAGCGTCGTCAGCACGCCCCTGGGCATCGCGACTTCAGATTTCGAGCCCAAATTGCAGATGCAGGAAGGAGCCAGGAGTGGATTCGGCCTGACGGGACAGGAAAACCCTTCTCATGGTCACTCGGAGCGCTTTGACCCGTGTCGACCCCCGCTGCAATCTGGAAGTCCATCGCTTGGGTCAGAGGAGTCACCCGCAGCTGCTGATTCAGACAAGCCGTCAGACGGAGGGGGCAGGAAGCCTCCCGGCAATGTGATCTCTGTGATTCAGCACACGAACTCGCTGAGCCGCCCCAATTCATTTGAGAGGTCCGAGTCCGCTGAACTCGCCGCTAGCGCCCAGGAGAAAGCCTCGTCACCTTCCGAGACCTGTGACAGTGAGATCTCAGAAGCCCCGGTGAGCCCAGAGTGGGCTCCGCCCGGGGAGACCACGGAAGGCGGGGGGAAGCCATCCCCTTCGCAGCAGGTCGCGCAGCCGCCCTACCACGCGCAGCCCCGCCTCGTGCGTCAGCACAACATCCAGGTCCCCGAGATCCGCGTGACCGAGGAGCCTGACAAGCCAGAGAAGGAGAAGGAGGCCCAGAGTAAAGAGGCAGAAAAGCCGGTGGAGGAATTTCAGTGGCCCCAGAGAAGTGAGACCCTCTCCCAGCTCCCGGCCGAGAAGCTGCCGCCCAAAAAGAAGCGTTTGCGGCTCGCGGATATGGAGCACTCCTCCGGGGAATCCAGCTTTGAATCCACAGGCACCGGCCTCTCCCGCAGCCCCAGTCAGGAAAGTAACTTGTCGCACAGCTCCAGTTTCTCCATGTCTTTCGAAAGAGAAGAAACCATGAAGCTTGCGGCACCTCCCAAGCCGGATGAGTTTGGGAAGCACTCAGAGTTTTTGACGGTCCCTGCTGGTTCGTACTCGTTGTCCGTCCCAGGCCACCACCACCAAAAGGAGATGCGACGCTGCTCGTCCGAGCAGATGCCTTGTCCCCACCCAACGGAAGTCCCAGAAATTCGGAGCAAATCATTCGATTATGGGAATCTGTCCCATGCTCCGGTGGCAGGGGCGTCGGCATCCGCATTGTCCCCATCCCGGGAGAGGAAGAAATGCTTTCTGGTGCGGCAGGCTTCCTTCAGTGGCTCTCCCGAGATCGCCCAGGGGGAGGCCGCCGCGGATCTGAGCGTAAAGCAGGAACAGCTAGAACATCTGCACGGCAGCCTCAGGGCCACGTGGCACCACGCCCCATGCTCTGTGCTTCCTGCCCTTCAGGCAGAGGACCCAGGGAAGCAGGTGGTGGGTCCTTGTGCCCAGCTGAGCTCAGGACCACTCCACCTGGCCCAGCAACAGATTATGCACCTGGATAGTCAGGAGTCTCTGAGAAATCCCTTCATACAGCCGACATCCTATATTCCAAGCAAGCACTTGACTGAACAGCC
The DNA here is from genome assembly GCF_963455315.2 of Globicephala melas. Classification (NCBI taxonomy): domain Eukaryota; kingdom Metazoa; phylum Chordata; class Mammalia; order Artiodactyla; family Delphinidae; genus Globicephala; species Globicephala melas. The sequence goes on along the minus strand of NC_083327.1, from coordinate 67,029,419 downwards.
ACATTTATTTCCACATCAAGAGACTCTTCCGTTCTCTCCAATCCAGAACACCTTGTTTCAGTTCCAATATCCTACCGTCTGTATGGTTCATTTCCCAGCTCAGCAGCCCCCCTGGTGGCAGGCACACTTCCCCCATCCCCTGGCTCCGCACGCTCCAAAGAGCTATGGAAAGCCTTCTTTCCAGGCAGAAGTTCACCCCAGCTACCCCTTGGAGCCTGTGGCGGAGCACACTGGAAAGAAATCCGCTGATTATGCGCACACGAAAGAGCAAACCTACCCGGGTTATTCAGGAACATCAGGGCTACACTCCAAGAACCTTCTTCCAAAGTTTCCGTCAGGGGAGAGCACCAAGTCAACAGATACTCCCTCCGAGCAGGTTCTTCAAGAAGAGTTCACCTCAGCAAACGCTGGGCCTTTACAGTCCTTACCAGGAACAGTGGTTCCTGTTAGGATCCAGACCCACGTACCGTCCTATGGGAGTGTCATGTACACAAGCATTTCTCAGATGCTTGGGCAGAACAGCCCTGCCATTGTCATATGCAAAGTCGACGAGAATGTGACCCAAAGAACACTGGTAACCAACCCGGCCATGCAAGGGATAGGATTTAACATTGCCCAGGTGTTGGGGCAGCACGCAGGCTTGGAAAAGTGCCCCATCTGGAAAGTACCTCAGACCATACCCCTTGGCTTGGAATCCTCTATCCCCTTATGTTTACCTTCCACCTCTGACAGCGTCGCCACCCTGGGAGGCAGCAAGCGGATGCTTTCTCCAGCCAGCAGCTTGGAACTCTTCATGGAAACAAAGCAGCAGAAAAGGGTCAAGGAAGAAAAGATGTATGGACAGATCGTGGAGGAGCTTAGCGCCGTGGAGCTGACCAACTCAGACATCAAAAAGGATCTCTCCCGCCCACAGAAGCCCCAGCTGGTTCGACAGGGCTGTGCTTCTGAGCCAAAGGATGGCTTGCCGTCAGCGTCATCGTCCTTCTCCTCGCTGTCCCCCTCCTCATCTCAAGACCACCCGTCTGCCAGCGTGCCCTTGAGGGAGCCCTTCCCTCCAAGCTCCAGGGCACCCGCTCTGGGGCAGAAGTCCAGTGGGCCTTCTGAAAGCAAAGAGTCCTCAGATGAGTTAGACATTGACGAGACGGCGTCTGATATGAGCATGAGCCCGCAGACTTCCTCATTGCCACCCGGGGACAGTCAGCTGGAAGAGCAAGGGAAGGGCCAGAAGCTGCCTGCTGGCGTGCTGGTCCCCAGAGCGTCCGACCCAAGCGGGAAAGTGGCAAATTCGACTCTTCTTTTCACGGACGTGGTAGATTTCCAGCAGATTCTGCAGTTCCCCAGTCTGCGGACAACAACGACTGTGAGTTGGTGCTTCTTGAATTATACAAAACCCAATTATGTGCAACAGGCCACCTTCAAATCCTCGGTATATGCTTCATGGTGCATTAGTTCCTGTAACCCAAACCCATCAGGATTGAACACCAAGACCACGCTGGCTCTTCTGAGGTCCAAGCAAAAAATCACCGCAGAAATTTATACCCTGGCCGCTATGCACAGGCCTGGAGCCGGCAAGCTTACATCATCAAGTGCTTGGAAGCAGTTTGCTCAGGTAACAAATATTGTTTCTGAAAGCACTCTGTGTTGTGGATTTGATTGCTGAGCAGAATACGTAGTGAAGGACGTACGGAAAAAAACATACAAGTAAAATGAAGACCAGAGCTGGGGAGGGGGTCCTCTGCAAACGGGCCTTACCCATTGACCCTGAACTTAGTTATGAGGGGTCAGTACCAGTCAGTACTTAGGAAAGTACCAAGCACAAAGTATCTCCTCAGCCGGGTGCAGTGAAATTCCACCGCAGGGGCTAATTCCTTGGAGTTCCTCTCCGTTCCAACCTGTGTTAGTGACCTAGCAGACCAACTTTCCTTTGATGTGAGGACTTCAGGAAATTGTGAAATGAGGACATAGAACAGGGAGGGGACACAGGAGAGGAAAGATCAGGAAGGAGGCTGCCGGGTGTTAGAACTGAACTTTGTGAACTTCTGAGGGAGGGGTTGTTCCCATTGGCTATTGTTTTATTAAAATTTATTTTTAATATATTTCTCTCAAAACTCATTTTTCCAAGGGATTAGCAGGTTCGTTCCTACATGAGCAATTATTGCCTTACATGTAGGATTATAAAAATATTAATAAGGGCCACTTTGGAATTTATGCTAAATTAATAAAGAAGTACATGGAGGTCTTAAACAAAAATATATAATAAATAAAATATAAAATATATTTACTCACTTCAGTTACCATTTCTCCTTAATAATTTTTGAGAATATTTTCTACACGCATAGAGATTGCTTGAATTGCTACTTCCAAAAACAGAACATGTTTTTAACATTGTTATTAGTGTTGTACAGTGTACGTGCTAGTGGGGTCTTGTTGGGTTTTTTTTTAACAGAATGTTGAATTTATTCTGTAGAAACTGTCATCTTTTCTGATTTTATCCCTGTTGTCCCTTATTTTATGTAGCCAGCCTATGGCCTTTTAGCATGGAGTTTAGGCTGATTTTCAGAGATCATGGAAGAGTGGGATGTGTGCGCTTCCTCTGTGTCTTAGGGAATGCATACGAAATGATTCTCTCTTTTTGGCCTACAGATGAAACCTGATGCGACCTTTTTATTTGGCAGCAAGCTAGAAAGGAAACTAATGGGAAATATCTTAAAGGAAAGAGGGAAAGGAGATATTCATGGAGATAAGGATATTGGATCCAAACAAGCTGAGCCCATTCGAATTAAAATCTTTGAAGGAGGGTAAGGAAACACATGTGCAAATGTAAAGTATTCCATTAAATTCAGCATAAATGTTCCTGAGTGTCTGCATGGAAAAGTCGTATCTCCTCTGGTCTGAAGCATAAAGCAAATTCCTTTTTCTATACACATTTCTGAAGTCTGTCTGGTAATAGATAATGAGCTCGTGCCCTTGCTTTCATGACTTGCTTTTAATGAAAATGTCCCTATTGTATATGGTTCGAACTTCTGCCTTAAATTTTCATACCTCTAATTCCATATGAAATCGACTAAATTGCTGGACTCTTGATATTGTCTAAGTTTGTTCATTCTTTGGTATTACTTTGATAGGCATTTGTTGTGTTAGTAATGGACATATTTTTATTCTGTGCTTACAAAAATGCAGTCATGCACACTCATGTATAAACCTAGAAACTAGTTTTATTTTATTGTTTTTATTATTACGTAAAGTCCAGACCTTATTGGGATTTCACGAGTTCCTTCAAAACCCTCTTTCTGTTCTAGTATCCAAGCCAGGGCACCACTTCGCATTTAGTTGTCATGTTTCCCCAAACTTCTCTGGTGTGTGACAGTTTCTCTGTCTTTAGGAATTTCTTTTTAAGTGTTGCATTCTGAGTTGCAGAAACTCAAGTAATAAGGTTCAATGATTTTGTTGTCTATCTAGTTAAGAAACACTGCATGTATGTGTAATGTCCAGTTTTAGATTTTGATAGAAAGGTGTCTTAAATCTAGTCACAGGGGAGAAAAAGCCCAGACTTCTGCTTTAAAATTTAAAAATTTTAAAGGATGTTAACCACATTTGGGGATGGTGATGTGTCTACCTTATCTTTGCAACAGATCTATAATCTACATATTTCCATGAGCATGATTTTATTCTAATTATATTTGGAGAACAAAATAATGTTATCTGTTTGACTCTGAAATGTTGAGTGGTTGGTGATATGAAGTATCAGTTTCTCACATAGATTTACCAGTTTGGAGATGGTTTATCAAAGTTGGTTCCCTGGTAAGGTTGACCCCCTTGGATGAATGCCTAGTACTGTCACCACTAAAGCCACAGCTGTTTGTAGCCATGAAGCTTGTCTCAGTATTTTTTCACATTCCTCATCTTTTAACACAAACAAGAGAAATAGAGATTTTATCTTTATAGAGACTGAGTGATCTCTGTGACTGAATCAACGCTTACATTCATCAGTCTTCTTCATAACAGCGCACTTGTACTAGATTAGCGAGACTTTCACAGTGACTGTATGATTTGGGGAGCCCATCTCCACTAACGAAGGACACAAATGAAAAAGCATATGTGAACATTTTATTGCTGTGTTTTGATGATCCAAAAGGATGGGGCCATATTTAATTTTCTCCTCATTTCACTGTCCAACGTTATGGGCTATGTCCCACTCATTCTTTTTTTTTTTTAAACATCTTTATTGCAGTATAATTGCTTTACAATGCTGTGTTAGTTTCTGCTTTATAACAAAGTGAATCAGTTATACATATACATATATACCCATATCCCCTCCCTCTTGCGTCTCCCTCCCACCCTCCCTATCCCACCCCTCTAGGTGGTCACAAAGCACCCAAGCTGATCTCCCTGTGCTATGTGGCTGCTCCCCACAAGCTATCTATTTTACATTTGGTAGTATATATAAGTCCTCAAGTCCATTCTCTACGTCTGCATCTTTATTCCTGCCCTGCCCCTAGGTTCTTCAGAACTATATACATACATATATATATATATATATATTTTTTTTTTAGATTCCATATATATGTGTTAGCTTACGGTATTTGTTTTTCTGTTTCTGACTTACTTCACTCTGTATGACAGACTCTACATCCATTCACCTCACTACAAATAACTCAATTTCGTTTCGTTTTAGGGCTGAGTAATATTCCATTGTATATATGTGACACATCTTCTTTATTCATTAATCTGTCGATGGACACTTAGGTTGCTTCCATGTCCTGGCTATTGTAAATAGAGCTACAGTGAACATCGTGCTACATGACTGTTTTTGAATTGTGGTTTTCTCAGGGTATATGCCCAGTAGTGGAATTGCTGGGTCGTGTGGTAGTTCTATTTTTAGTTTTTAAAGGAACGTCCATACTGTTCTCCATAGTGGCTGTATCAGTTTACATTCTCACCAACATTGCAAGAGGGTTCCCTTTTCTCCACACCCTCTCCAGCATTTATTGTTTGTAGATTTCTTGATGATGGCCATTCTGACTGGTGTGAGGTGATACCTCATGGTAGTTTTGATTTGCCTTTCTCTGATAATTAGTGATGTTGAGCATCCTTTCATGTGTTTGTTGGCAATCTGTATATCTTCTTTGGAGAAATGTCTATTTAGGTCTTCTGCCCATTTTTGGATTAGGTTGTTTGGTTTTTTGTTATTGAGCTGCATGAGCTGCTTGTAAATTTTGGAGATTAATCCTTTGTCAGCTGCTTCATTTGCAAATATCTTCTCCCATTCTGAGGGTTGTCTTTTGGTCTTGTTTATGGTTTCCTTTGCTGTGCAAAAGCTTTGAAGTTTCATTAGGTCCCATTTGTTTATTTTTGTTTTTATTTCCATTTATCTAGGAGGTGGGTCAAAAAGGATCTTACTGTGATTTATGTCATAGAGTGTTCTGCCTATGTTTTCCTCTAAGAGTTTTATAGTGTCTGGCCTTACATTTAGGTCTTTAATCCATTTTGAGTTTATTTTTGTGTATGGTGTTAGGGAGTGTTCTAATTTCACTCTTTTCCATGTAGCTGTCCAGTTTTCCCCGCACCACTTATGGAAGAGGCTGTCTTTTCTCCATTGTATATTCTTCCCTCCTTTATCAAAAATAAAGTGACCATATGTGTGTGGGTTTATCTCTGGGCTTTCTATCCTGTTCCATTGATCTATATTTCTGTTTTTGTGCCAGTACCATGCTGTCTTGATTACTGTAGCTTTGTAGAATAGTCTGAAGTCTGGGAGCCTGATTCCTCCAGCTCCGTTTTTCTTCCTCAAGATTGGTTTGGCTATTCGGAGTCTTTTGTGTTTCCATAGAAATTGTGAAATATTTTGTTCTACTTCTGTGAAAAATGCCATTGGTAGTTTGATAGGGATTGCATTGAATCTGTAGATTGCTTTGGGTAGTATAGTCATTTTCACAATGTTGATTCTTCCAGTCCAAGAACATGGTATATCTCTCCATCCGTTTGTATTATCTTTAATTTCTTTCATCAGTGTCATATAGTTTTCTGCATACAGGTCTTTTGTCTCCTTAGTCAGGTTTATTCCTAGGTATTTTATTCTTTTTGTTGCAATGGTAAATGGGGTGTTTCCTTAATTTCTCTTTCAGATTTTTCATCATTAGTGTGTAGGAATTCAAGAGATTTCTGTGCATTAATTTTGTATCCTGCTACTTTACCAAATTCATTGATTAGCTCTAGTAGTTTTCTGGTAGCATCTTTAGGATTCTCTATGTATAGGATCATGTCATCTGCAAACAGTGGCACCTTTACTTCTTCTTTTCTGATTTGGATTCCTTTTATTTCTTTTTCTTCTCTGATTGCTGTAGCTAAAACTTCCAAAACTATGTTGAATAATAGTGGTGAGAGTGGGCAGCCTTGTCTTGTTCCTGATCTTAGTGGAAATGGTTTCCGTTTTTCACCATTGAGAATGATGTTGGCTGTGGGTTTGTCAGGTATGGCCTTTATTTTGTTGAGGTAAGTTCCCTCTATGCCTATTTTCTAGAGGGTTTTTATCATAAATGGGTGTTGAATTTATCAAAAGCTTTTTCTGCATCTATTGAGATGATCATATGGTTTTTATCCTTCAATTTGTTAATATGGTGTATCACATTGATTGATTTGCATATATTGAAGAATCCTTGCATTCCTGGAATAAACCCCACTTGATCATGGTGGATGATCCCTTTAATGTGCTGTTGGATTCTGTTTGCTAGTATTTGGTTGAGGATATTTGCATGTATGTTCATCAGTGATATTGGCCTGTAGTTTTCTTTCTTTGTGACATCTTTGTCTGGTTTTGGTATCAGGGTGATGGTGGCCTCATAGAATGAGTTTGGGGGTGTTCCTCCCTCTGCTATATTTTGGAACAGTTTGAGAAGGATAGGTGTTAGCTCTTCTCTAAATGTTTGATAGAATTCACCTGTGAAGCCTTCTGGTCCTGGGCTTTTGTTTGTTGGAGGATTTTTAATCACAGTCTCAGTTTCAGTGCTTGTGATTGGTCTGTTTATATTTTCTATTTCTTCCTGGTTCAGTTTCAGGAGGTTGTGTTTTTCTAAGAATTTGTCCTTTTCTTCCAGGTTGTCCATTTTATTGGCATATAGTTGCTTGTAGTAATCTCTCATGATCCTTTGTATTTCTGCAGTGTCAGTTATTACTTCTCCTTTTTCATTTCTAATTCTATTAATTTGAGTCTTCTCCCTTTTTTTCTGCCTAATGGTTTGTCAATATTATCTTCTCAAAGAAGCAGCTTTTAGTTTTATTGATCTTTGCTATTGTTTCCTTCATTTCTTTTTCATTTATTTCTGATCTGATCTTTATGATTTCTTTCCTTCTGCTAACTTTGGGGTTTTTTTTTTGTTCTTCTTTCTCTAATTGCTTTAGGTGTAAGGTTAGGTTGTTTATTTGAGATCTTTCTTGTTTCTTGAGGTAAGATTGTATTGCTATAAACTTCCCTCTTAGAACTGCTTTTGCTGCCTCCCATAGGTTTTGGGTCATCATGTTTTCATTGTCATTTGTTTCTAGGTATTTTTTCATTTCCTCTTTGATTTCTTCAGTGATCTCTTGGTTATTAAGCAGTGTATTGTTTAGCCTCCATGTGTTTGTATATTTTACAGATTTTTTCCTGTAATTGATATCATTCCTTAATCTGTGATCCATCTTCTGCCTGGTGGTAATCAGCTGTTTATTCCAAGAAGTGTGTTACCATCTCTTATTTTGCCGATTGCAAAGTGATAAGTTCAAAAAAAAAGTATTACTGACCAAATTTTTAAGTGTGTATGTTTCTTATTACTATTTAATTCATAGACTTAGTAATTTAATTAAACATACCTTTTAATTATTTTTTAAATCCATTAATTCTTTTTCCTTTTAATTTTTAAATTTTATTTTATTTATTTTTTTATACAGCAGGTTCTTATTAGTCATCAATTTTATACACATCAGTATATACATGTCAATTCCAATCGCCCAATTCATCATATCTTTCAATTATTTTTTCAAAATCCATTAATTCTTGTATCAAGTAAATTCATGGGTCTGCAGAACTGTTGAAGGGTAAATATTTTATTTGTGCAGACTTTTCTAATATGGTTATATTTTATACAAAATTTACTCTATTTTCATTCTGGAAGCAAGTTAATCAGCTGAGACATTAAAATAGTGTTATTTGAAGATAATACATTGTACATTAAGTACAATGATGGGCCTGGGCCACAGTAAGCTTAAAGTACCCTTCCCTGAAGAAAAGTTGCTTTCTATAAAATTATTTGTTTTATTCTATATTCCTTAGGTAATTTCATCTTAAGGTAATTTCATCCTTAGGTAATTTCATGCCCTAAGTTTGGGGCAGAGAATAGTGATATTAAAAGATGAAAGATATTTTGCATCTTTAAGTTCTTTTCTTCTTTATTACAAAAAATGTGAGATGAAAGATAAAGTTCAAAATAGTTTTGAAGAAAAAGTTGACTTTGGAAATTCCTTGTCCCTAAGTGGGAAAGATTTAAAGGAGCAGAAAGCATGCAAAACTGACTATTCATATTTCTGATACTAGTCAATTCTCACCTGGATTGGTACTGAACAAAAGATAATTTTAAGATTAAATAGTATCCATAGCAGAGTGGATATTTAAATATGTTGGATGGATTTTCTCTCTTAAATATTCTTCAGTGGATTTGACAAATGAATTTGAACTTGCTTTTATTTCTGATGATAGATTAGCTAGAACAAAATAGAGAAGTTTGCAACGCTCTTAGAATGTAAGACAAAACAAAACAAAACTGTAAATCTAGTGCCTTTAAGTCAGTCCACACTGAGTTAAGGCATTTTGTAGGTCACTTTACCGTTTGAAGTTATAAAAAGAGCCCTTCGAAAGGAATATCTTCCCAAGAATGACATTAGACCCATAATTCTAGCCTGAGATTTAAGAGATAATGGTATTCATTGAGTTATTCAGTAGAATGCTGCTATACTGTATGAGAGGTCACGTTTCCCTGTATTCTAAACAAAATGTGATGGATGGTGAGCACTAGATAGGTTTCTTCCATTGATAATTACAGTGAATACCTAAGACTTTGCCCATCTAACTGATTTAATTAAACTAGAGGACCTCATTTATCCTTTCAAACTTCTCTATTAAATCCTTCCAGAAACGAATGCAAATTTGATTGAAAAATAGAATGTCTAGTTTTCATTATGTAACAGTACCTTCCAGAAGCCACTTGAAATTGAGACTTCACTTTAGTACAGATTCATGGTCCTTGGGAAGAGCAGATCAAATCTGTAGGCAACAGTTGGTGAGCTCAGCTCAGCCTGTGTAAGCTAGAAATTTCTGACTCTCGTGCCAGGATTGTAAAAATAGAGTAGAAACTTGCAATGAAGAATTCTATAATCAGTCATATTTATTCTAGCAAATTCAGAGGGGTATGCACATCTTAGATGATGGAATATTAGCAAATGATATGTGATGATTTAAATATGCTAGTATAACTTTTTGGATGTTTCTTGGCCAGAGGCAGTGAGGTGCACAGCTCTGCAACTCTTTGAGGCTTATATAAGCCCATTGGACATCTGTACGGAGTCCATATATTTACACTTCATAGAAGAGCCAATTCCGTTTTGAACTCCATGTAGAAAAAAATTCCCTTTTATTTACAATGCCAAATCTGTTCTTTCAGGACTTTACTGCATAGATTTCACAGGCTTTGTAGAAATAAAGTTGAATAATTGTAAAAGTCCCTCCTAAAAATTTGTCTTGCAAATGATTAGCTTTTGGTTTGATGTATAACGTGCAGAAGTATTTGGAAACACACTGTATTTTCCCTTTTTTAACAGGTATAAGTCAAATGAAGATTATGTATATGTCAGAGGACGTGGACGTGGAAAGTACATTTGTGAAGAATGTGGAATTCGCTGTAAGAAACCGAGCATGCTCAAAAAGCATATCCGCACTCATACTGATGTCCGGCCTTATGTATGCAAGTTGTGTAATTTTGCCTTCAAAACAAAAGGTATGGGTCTGATTTTTCTTTCTTTTTTTTTTTTTAGAGGAAAAACACTTTTTTTAATGGCTGCTCCAGATTCTGAATACTATTTTATAACCGTCATCGACAATTAGTTGGTTTTCTTTGTGAAAATGTGACCCCACAAAATGTATTTTCCTCTTCCTGTTAAGTGGTCTGAGGATGTACATGAGACAGTGAGGCTCCTTTTATGACCTAAGTAAGAGCTACAGACTTAGGTCCAGGCTAGTTGTCTCGAAGGAAGTGGCTAAGAATTGCCTGGATAGCTATTACCTCATGTTGGAAATGTTATGTGGTCTAGAGAATCTTTGCACCGGTATTGAAATACTGCAGGGAGATAATCCGTGCCATGGCATTAGAAAAGCAAGGCAGCAGCCGGAAAGAAAACATGTGCCCATGGTTAGTCTCAAGATTATAAATGATGTAGAGACCCGCGGACTCCCCGGTGGGCCCCTCCATCCACACCTGCATTAATTATGCATAGAAATTTGATAGCTTGTATTCTGTGTATTTATCAGCACGGAGACAATTTCTTACTCTCAGGCCATGGCTATTAATCTCATAAAACTAAGACTTGCCTTGAAATGATATTCTCTTTTTTTAAAAAATATCTGTTTTTAGAAGGTAGATTTATATGAAAATATTTTATACTAAAAGGTTGCTTCCATTATATTTCTATCATTTTATAAAATTATGAAAATGCTTATAAACCCAGTGTTCTCAGAAGACAAACAGTAGTGAATTAGAGGTGGATGACTTCTGTAGAAGTATGTTTTACTACTTACTGTAAAGTACTAATGAATCCTCTAGACACACCCTCACTAACCTCACACTAACATTTTCCAATGTTTTAACTTTAGATTTGCATGCCAATTAATCTGCTCCACTACTCATCAAGAAAAATAAATATCAAATAAAATAATCTTTGGTAGAGAAATGTGTACCTATTTTCTCTTATACACAAAATCCTAAATTGTCTTTATTCGTTTGTCAGAAGTAAAAATGTGTAGCCTCTCAACGTATCTGTTTCTTCTTTATTAAAAAGATATTTACATTATAAGTATGCCTCTTTGTAAGCCAGAAAGTGGGGGGGGAGTGTTCAGCTGCATTTCAAAGGAGATAACCACAATGTCCTTTAAATACCATCCACTTTTGCACAATCAAGACCTTTTATGTAGAACTTCACTGAGAGACTCCCTAGGACATAAGAAAATATAAACTTTGGTTTTAGGAAATAATGCAAATCCGCCAGTCATTACAACTGGTATTCCCTGGGCATATGAGTTAACTGTAGGTATAGCTGCATGAAACACTGCGTGAAGGAACGTCACATAGCTATTTCTTTTGACCCAAATTAAATTTGGCTTTGAACCATTGTCTTGGAGTTTTAGCAGGAAATAATTTATTCTTGGTCATTACTGGAGTTTCCTTGTCACCCTTCGGGAATGTACAAATGTCTTGGAATCTTAAAAAGAGCAGATCATCCTGGGAAACCCCTCGCCAGCCAGTTTTCACTTCCGGCTGAAGTGCTTGTTGTCATGTCATCTGAGCACAGAATCAGAGCACACTTGTAGGACCGGTACCTCCTCTGTGCCTGTGTCACTTCTCCAGGTGCCCTTTCCTGCCATCCTGCTCCCCTCTCTTTGCTATAATCCTTCATATGTTCAAGACTTTAATAAGCCAAAGTCAGGGTGGGGTTGTTTCTGAGCCCTATTTCTAACTACAAAACTACCCTGAGGATGAGAGCGCAAAGCCTCACTGCCTACTTGAAACGAGTGGAAAGAAAAATATAGAAGAAGAAACACATACTAAGCTCTAAATAAACTATCTTGACATACCTAACATCTACATATGTCCACATACTCAGATCACTTGCACCCTTATAGAAGCAGGTGATTTCCATTAATTTATAGATATATTTAATTAATTTACAGATTTTAGAATTCTTGATGATGTATCTATAAAAATTGTTTAGATCTTTAGAAAAATTGTAGATATAGTTTTTTTGATAAAAAAGAGCAGTAAGGGCCAGGACATATTTCTATGTTTGGAGTTATCAAAATACCACATAAAATTTGTAGGTATATAAGCAATAAGCCAAATGTTAAGTAAAAAATAAAATAATATAAATAAAATAATAAACAACAGTGCCCCAGTTTAGATTTGTGGCTCATATATTACATTAATAGTAAGCTAGACACTCTTACAAGGGGAATAAACTATTTCAGCAGGCTGGGTTTCCATCTAGATTCAATGAGCCTACTCTTAAAAATAAAGCATTTGCTGCTATGTTACTAAAGCAGCGTCAGAGTGCAAAGATAATAATATGGCCCTTACAGCTGAATTACTTCCTGGATCTCTTTCGATAAGTTATATATATGACATGGAATAATATATATATAATTTCATAGATCCTAAATCAGAGGTGATTGGATCAGTGTTTTCATAATTTCTCACATTCCATATAGCAATTATATAAATCTATAGAAACACACATATGTACTTAGGTACACGTATAACTGTATAGCCAGCTCTTCATATCTGTGAATGCTGAACCTGTGGATATGGAGGGCCAATTGTACTACACCATTTTACATAAGGGACAATTGTGTATGTCTTATCATCATCATAATACATATTTGACATAAAATTCTTTCTTTTTTCGTAGAACAGTGGGAGTTTCAAGATAAATAAGAAAGGAATTTTGCTGCTCCAGAACTTTAGAAGCTGCTGTCATAAACTTTGCTGATATATGCCAGATGGATAGATGCTAAATACTGAGACTAATGCTTCCTATAAGTAGTTAGCTAAGTATTTGTATGGATCTTTGCATTCATTTACAAGATTGGCCCCAACATTAGTTTGCATATATTTTTTCTTCTGACAAGTGAGGATCCTGTGAGTTTAATCTATATCTGATCAATGCCAGAAGGTCTGGGGTCTGGTGGATATGTTGATGACAATATTTCATTGTGAAGTTGCTCAGAGAGGTGTGACCCAGCTTGTACCATCCTGGTTATATGGAGTCCAAGGAGGTGGGCCCAACTGGGCCAAAGATATTAGATCCCTTCTCAGCCAGGAAAGCCTGGGATTCCCAGTTGTACTTGAGCCTACTCTTGAAAAGCTGTGACCCTAGACTTCGACAAGTCTTCTAGAATGCAGAAAACCTGAGATTGGGCTGAAGCTGTCTGGGGTTAATATCTTCAGAAGCCAAATTGTTCCTCTTAAGTTTGAGACAAGGGGTAGGGGCGAGAAACAGACCTTTATTATCTCAAGTCAGTTCATTTCACACTGAATTTTGCAGCAATCATCACATTTTGGTAACCAATTCATTGCTCTTGTTTTGGCTGTATTTTCCAGGAAACCTAACGAAGCATATGAAATCTAAAGCACACATGAAGAAGTGCCTGGAGTTGGGGGTCTCAATGACATCAGTGGATGATACCGAAACCGAGGAAGCAGGTATTTCATACTTTAGTTGACTGAACTCTTTACCGTGCGTGCTGGAGCTTTGTGGCCAAGGTGGTAAAATAAATTTAGGTATTTAAAAAAGATACTGATCACATTTCATTTTACTAAATACTAAATATAGAAAAGAAGTCTGACACATTGAATTGCTTGAAACTTACTGAGAAGAAATGCATTTCAGTTCTGGCTGAGGAGGTTGAAAGGCCTTACTATGGAAATACTTCTATCTGGAACCATAAAGGAGATCTAATTGCACCTAAGTTGTGACGGTGATTTAAAGTTTATGAAACTTTTTGGGAAACTTGAAAAGCATTGTGTCTTATTTTTCCTATTAAGAGGAAATCTAGTAGTAAAAATAATCCATCACTAACCTCAGTAGAAAACCTGAGGGTCAGCTGGGCCTCGTGAGGTCTTATACCTGTAGAGACAAGTCTTGCTTCTCTTTTTCCTCTAATACCATCATTAACAACATTGCATACCCATTTATTGAGGGTTTTCTATGAGTGGTATGATGCCTGAGTTATAAGGTCCTACTATGGAGTCCGTATTACAGGGTGGAGATGAAACCAGATAGGTACATAAAAAAAAAAAAAAAGAACCAATCTAGAGTCACAGAGGTATGTGCCCATGTGTGTTATAGGAATTCAGAGATAAGACTGTCTCTAAGGGCTGGAGGGTTGCGGAAAGCTTTTGGAAAGAGATGGGGCCTAAATTAGCTCCTAACCTTCGTATTTGGATCTTGATCTTCATTCTCTTTGTTCAATTGCTTCAGAAACGATGGAAGATTTGCACAAAGCGGCTGAGAAGCATAGCATGTCCAGCATTTCAACTGATCATCAGTTCTCAGATGCTGAAGAATCGGATGGTGAGGATGGAGATGATAATGATGATGATGATGAAGATGATGATGACTTTGATGACCAAGGAGATTTGACACCAAAAACAAGATCAAGAAGCACCAGTCCCCAGCCTCCTAGATTCTCCTCCTTACCTGTGAATGTTGGCGCTGTGCCCCATGGGGTTCCTTCTGATAGCTCCCTGGGGCATTCTTCATTGATCAGTTATTTGGTTACTTTGCCAAGTATTCAGGTTACTCAGCTTATGACACCAAGTGACTCATGTGAAGATACTCCAATGACAGAATACCAGAGATTATTCCAGAGCAAAAGTACAGACTCGGAACCAGACAAAGACAGGTTAGACATCCCTAGTTGTATGGATGAAGAATGCATGCTGTCTTCAGAGCCGAGTTCCTCCCCAAGGGACTTCTCACCCTCCAGCCACCATTCCTCACCAGGATATGATTCTTCACCCTGTCGAGATAATTCACCAAAGAGGTATCTGATACCCAAAGGAGATTTGTCGCCCAGAAGACATTTATCACCTAGGAGAGATGTATCGCCCATGAGACATCTTTCACCAAGAAAGGAAGCTGCCTTGAGAAGAGAGATATCACAAGGAGATGTTTCACCAAGAAGGCATCTGTCCCCAAGGAGGCCAGTGTCACCTGGGAAAGAGATCACGGCCAGAAGAGACCTCTCTCCCAGAAGAGAGAGAAGATACATGACCACCATAAGAGCACCATCTCCCAGAAGGGCTTTATACCACAACCCACCGTTGTCCATGGGACAGTATTTGCAAGCAGAGCCAATTGTATTGGGGCCTCCTGTAAGTATAATTAGCTTTCTCTTTCTAATATATAAGTCCAAGCACATTGGAGTCTCTTGATGACACACTAGTGTGAAATGTATTATGACATGGGTCTCTCTCATGGGGAGGAGTAAATTTGGTTACTGAAAATAGAAGGAAGACATTTTTATTGCATGCTATTGTCAGTAACATGTCTGTGGTATTATCCCAAGTGTAGTATTACATCAGAGAAGAGCATTTCCAGCTGGTCACAGGGGCGATCTTTCTAAATGCTTTCTAAACCTAACTCATTATTGACAGGAGTTGAAACCTTTGCATGAGTAGAAAAGGTGAAGTCTTTGGAATAGCATGGCTGCCTAGACAGACATTCTCAGGGACATTTAGGTGTCATTTATGTAACTCTTTGCCAGGTAAGGATTCTGATTCAGGCATTAGCATTGACTTTCAAGCAAAAAAATATTTTAAAATAAACATTACTTTGCCCACAGTGAGTGGACATGTGAAACCAGTGAGGGATCGGAAGAGGGGAGAATGAACCCCTTGGTATGTTTATAAATGAAAGGCATGAACATGTATGCTTTTCTTCCTGGTACCACCACTTCCTGCTACTGAGTGCCCTTGTAAAGTGAGATCTTGAGCCCACAGAGAATGGGGAGCTGGGAAAGCTAAGGGAGAAAGCACCAGAGGCGATTTCTTTGGTATGCCCTCATTATGGATTAAGATAACAACAGCAGCAATCATGGATGAAGTTTAGGCAGTGGGCTTATGCAGATCCACAGAAAAGCACCTGCCCTGCCTCATTCCACCAGCGTGGTAGACCTCGATGTCTCTTTCAGCTTGTGTAGGGTTTTAAAAAATGAATGAAGCAGGCACCTAGTGTAGACAGAGGAATGATACCTTTGGAGTTTGGTCGCTTTAAGTGTGCTTTTTGTTTCCTGGGCTCTATTCTTTGCCATTCTCCTTTTGCTCTGGATTTCCATCATGTGGGTCGGCACTGTCCTTCACAGCCAAAGGAAGCACTACCAGCTCCCAGCTCTACCGTCTTATCGTTGCCCTAGTGGTCACCTTCCTCCCTCTCATCACCTTTTCACCACCCTGAATTATATGCTTAGGTTGTCATTTTTGAACTTTAGGAAAACTCCCTGCTGCATTCCACTCCCCTGCCCCCAGCGCCCTCTGTTTACAAGCCCGCCACCAGCTTAGTCTTCATGGTTCAACTACTGCGGAAACATGTGTAGCTATCAGGACTACTTGTAACTATTTGTCAAACAAATAAATTAACAAGCTAAGAAAAAGAGGGACATTTCCACAGGTTTTTTGTGTCTTGGTGGTGCTAAGTAGAAAGCAGGGCTCTTCTGAAGTTCATGCTATTGCAGCATGAATAGAGTGAGAAATCCCTCCGATACCAGGATACCACATCCAGGGTGTAAAATGCTTTTTCTGGTATAGACCCAATGATGCTGATGAAGTGTGTGAGATGAGACTCTCCTGTTCCTGATCAGCTACAGCCACAAAAAATAACTCTTTGGTGCCAACACACTATTGTTATTAAAAAATAATAGCAACTTGCAGCCAACTTGGGCAAAGGAAGTGAAGGAGTAGACTGAAGGACTTCATCTAATTTTTAGATCTATGGCCAGAAGGTTGTTGTTGGAAGGAGATTGGTTTTTATTAGTCATTGACTTTGCACCAGTTTTTTTTTTTAATACCAGTTCACCTGGATACTTAATATTATTGTTGAACTTTACCATTTATGAAGCCCAACTGTTGAGCCTTTGGTCTATTACCCAGTTTAATTCTCTGTAGAGAATTCTTAGCAGGCTGCTTTGTTCATGCGATAGAAAGGAATAGACCTTGGAATCCTCCCTGAGGATCCTCCCCAAGCAGAGACCCTTGGTCTCGAACGCTTCCCGTTTGATGCTTTACCACACCTTTTTGGAGGGGCTGCAGAGGGTTTTCATCTTTCTATGATGTATGGACAAGATTTTCATTGCCAGAGCAAAGAAGAATCAATGATCCTATGAGAAGTACGTCTCCCGATTGCTGTAGTAGATGAGTGCTTCCCCCTATTATTTTGGAATAACCCTAAAAATAATTCTTTTTGATGGAAATTCTATTAGCAATACCTTGTTGTTTAACATTGACCAAGGGCTCACAGGGCAGTGACCGTGGCATGAAAGGACCCTGTAGTCCAGTGTGGCATGCTCATTACCTGGTTCAGTCTGGAGTGGTAGGTCCCAGGGAGCAGGTTTGGAGGAGGTGATATGCAGTCACTGAGATTCTAGTATCCTGCTGTTTCCTCCCTAATGCCCTCCGGTTAGTGTTAATTTTAAGACAGATGATAGATAGGTAGATATATGATAGATAGAAAGGTAGATAGATAAACAATAGAATGGGAAAGAGAGAGAGGGAGGAAGGAAGAGAGGAAGAGAGAAAAGAGTTTTTTATTCATTCAGTAAATATTTTTTGAGGGTTTATCATATGTGGCTCAAGGATGATGATGAAAAAATTGTACAGTTTCTGGCCTCATCTTTTTTAAACAAAAAGTTTTCCTTTTCCATTTTTAAAGTTTTGGTAGATAGATAGCAAGGAGACAAAGAAAGTGTGTCCTGGTCCTCGGTACAGTGTCCGTGAACATTGTCTAGTAAAAGTGTCGTCCTACGGTTCCATCCCTTTTGCTCTCTGTGTGATCTTGAACAAGTCAATTAACCTCTTGGCCACAGTTTCTTAATCTGTTTGTGGCAGTCAGGGGGCTGGGCCAAGCAGATTTCTGTCCTTGAAAGAACTTGCCATTCAGCTCTAAGGAATGCAGTGAGCTGACAGCCTCCAGCTGTTCATACCTTCAGGCTAGGCCTCCATTTTCAAGCCAAGGTCACATTCTCCCCTGCAGCCCCCAGTCAATGGCTGAGCCTGGATCAGCCCCAGCTGACCACCTGCTTCCTCTTCCCATTACCTTCCCATACATGAACTCCCCGCTCCCCCATCACCACCCCCAGCTGAACCTCTTGCACCCCTACCTCCTTCTGAGCCTTTGCTTCCAGAGGACCTAGTGACACTGTTGAAAAGATGAGTGGGGTAAGTATCTGGTACATGGGGTATATGTATAGATATACACACACATGTGCATGCACTTAACACCACCCACACATGCATTCATTATTCATCTTTCCGTATCGAGATTTTTAAGTAAGATGGCAGTGTGTTCACGATATTACAATGATAAGGTCCAAGTTATGAGAATAGTGTTGCAAATGGAGTAAAAATTAGAGTAGAAAAATCTTCTTGAGAGTTTATTTGGAGGGTGAAGAAAGGGTCAATTCAAGGACAGAGGATATGTGGAAAAGGCTGGCAGTATTTGGAGCCATGGAAGTGGTTACATGATAGGAATTGTACTTGTGCACTTGCTTCTGTGACTATAGTCATTTAATTTCTGGTCGGTAAAGGTCTGACTATTAACACTTTTACTCTTAACACAAAATTCTGTTGGCTATTGAACATATTGAATACCTCCTATTTTTAGAGGACAGTTCACCACTCCCTTTGTTAGACTTGACTCAGAGATCTCATGAAATGGGACAGCTGTGTCTCTGGCTGCCTCACAGACCCCCATTCTGATTAGGTGTATGCAGTGGACATCACAGAATAGCAATCAAAAGCAAAATGGAAAAATAGCCAAGCTACATTTTGTTTTAAACTTTGCATCTGTGATAATCGTGATTAAAAGAAGATTCATTTGGTTAGCTTCAAAGGTCATTATTGTAGGCATTATGTTCTTCCACCTTACATGGTGATGGATGAAGGAAACATGCCTTTTTTCTAAACCAGAGCAAGTACAAGAGGCATTTTTTTTTTTTGGTAGCATTTAAATGATTCTTTCTCATACCATAAAATTCTCCCCTTACCTAGCTTATGAGATGCTTGTGGTTATAGGGTTGATGATTACATGATCTCTCCTGCACTTTCAGCACAGGTCATTTGTTTTTGGCTTGAATAAGGTGAAGCCCAGAACAGGGTAAGGGCCAAGCCTGGTACAGAGTAGCAGAGACGATGCATAACTTATCGTTCTTGAGCTGGTCTCACGATCCAAATAGAACTGGATGAATCATTAATGGTATAGAGCATATCTTGAATTTTAGAACTGAAACATCCTTGAAATGAGTTAGAACATTTTTTGGTCTCTCCTGATTACTACCGTATTTGCCACATTTGTATCTCTCTGATTTTAAGTTCTCAAAAAACATAAAAATAAAAATACAGTGAGTCTCTTTTAGGTGACGATTCATTAAAAGAATGAATCTCAGTAACTGAAACCTCATCATCTCGTCAAAACCTGATAATCTCACGGTATAAATTGGGTTTTGCTACAGAAACAATTATACAAAATAAGTTCTCCATTTTCAGGACTGGGACCATAACATCTGGAATACTGGCCCCCAATTTTAAGTATCTTAATCCATTAATTGCCAAGAAGATATTTAAGTGAAAATAGTAGTATAAACAGAAGAATTAAAACACAGTCATCTTTGGTTCCCAGCTGTGTAGTTGAATGCAAGTTGTAACGATTTGAAATATTTAATATTAACTACTTTGATGCATAGTTTCCATACTAAATCTGGCCTTGAATTAAGATTTGATGGAGAAGCTGTGATCTTCTGCCTCGATGTCTCCTGAGCAGGCATTTATTCCTTTAGACCAATGTCTTGCACATTGGAGTAACCAGTTTGTGTTATCACCACCATTTTGTCATCTGTTCTGTAGAAAACTAAAAAAAAAAAAAAAAAGCAGGCTAATTTTCAGGCTTGTCACTCCATTTCTATTCATCAACACTTAAGAAAAATATTAAAAATCTGCCCAGTATGTAAACAGATGGTAATCTTTTAACTTCCTTTTGAATTAAAAAATCTATTATTAGTGGTTTTTGGCTCAGTAAAGTGTTTTTGGTAATTATCCATTATTTTCTTTTCATTCCATCTTATGAACAAAACAGAGCTGGAACATGTCTCTGTACCTAGTGGAAAACACATTGCATGATTTATTACATGGCTGTTTAACAGCAAAGGCAACTTTTCACAGACCCACCGCCTCACTCAAGAATCCTAAAAGACCGCTGAGAAATTCTCTTTTGTCTTGAGAAATAAAGAATGGATAAAAAGATTAGGGAGTCTCCACGTGTCTTGAAAGAATGAGTGAGTGAGTGAATGAATGAAACAGCTTGACCTAAGCGTGAAGGGTGATGGGTCCTAAGCGTTGTGCTCTGTTTCCCGATGCAGAATTTAAGAAGAGGATTACCTCAGGTTCCTTACTTCAGTCTCTATGGAGACCAAGAAGGTGCTTATGAACATCCAGGCTCCAGCCTTTTCCCTGAGGGTCCTAATGACTATGTCTTCAGTCACCTTCCACTCCACTCTCAGCAGCAAGTGCGAGCTCCTATCCCCATGGTGCCAGTTGGTGGGATCCAAATGGTTCACTCCATGCCGCCGGCCCTTTCCGGTTTACACCCTCCACCCACATTGCCTCTGCCAATGGAGGGCTCTGAGGAGAAGAGAGGAGCTTCAGGGGACTCCTTCGCCAAGGATCCCTATGTGGTTCCTAAGCAGCACGAGAAGCGATCTCCTCACGCTCTGCAGTCATCTGGTCCACCTAGCACACCCTCCTCTCCTCGGCTACTGATGAAACAGAGCACTTCAGAAGACAGCCTGAATGCAACAGAGCGGGAACAGGAGGAAAACATACAGACTTGCACAAAAGCCATCGCCTCCCTCCGGATTGCCACAGAAGAGGCCGCTCTGCTGGGGGCAGACCAGCCAGCTCGGGGGCAGGCGCCCCATCAGAAACCCTTGGAAAGTGCACATGTTAGCATTAGACACTTTAGTGGACCTGAGCCAGGTCAGCCCTGTACCTCAGCTACCCACCCTGACTTGCATGATGGTGAAAAGGACAATTTTGGTACATCACAGACTGCATTCGCTCACTCCACGTTTTACAGCAAGAGTTGTCTGGATGACAAACAGTCGGGCTTTCAAGGCAGCAAAGAATTACCCTCAAGCACAGAGGAAGGCAAGGAACCTTTGTCGGAAAAGAGTCAACTACATTGATCTAAGATGCATGGAGACTTTCATTTCCACATTTTCCCCTTTGTTTTTGTTTTTCTAGAAATAGAGGTAATCAAGTTTATAGCATGCCTGTCCTAAGTTACAGTAGTTTGCTATTATATATACTTTTGTTATATCAGAAGAATTAGGTAAATTAACAAGTCATCATGAGCCTGACCAAAACAAAATTTGAAATTAACCTATTGGGTCTGGTACTTTTAAAATTGTACAGATGTTTGTGCCTTTTCTTTACTTTGCTTATATTCTTATAAGCATTTTTTAGCAGTAATTTGTACATATTTTAGAATTTGTGTATCTGCTTTGTAATAAATGTAATTTCTTTCCTTTTTTGGACACTTGGATCTAAATGATGTAAAGCAAAACAGCATCAATATATATGTGAGGTTGCACTAAAACATATTTTTATATGATTAAAACTGAACAGCTTTTATGTACAGCTCTGATTCTGTAATACTAATATTTATTTACTTTGTTTCATAAATTGTACATTTTTTCTTAATGTTGTGGATTGCTTTTCTATGTGAAGCATGGGATTTACTGTTGCGTAACTAGAACAAAAATGTATATTGTAAACAAGATATTTAAACTAGAGTATCTTATTCTGCACTTATGCATTAGTTTAAAAAAAAGATAAAGGATGTATCAGTCAGTTCTTAACTCTTGTAAATTTTTTTGTCTCTTGTTTGCTGGATTGACTATAACTTAAGTGCTGATTGTGATTTTAAACTGATAGTACCGTAAAGCATTAAAGTAAACAATGTGCTATTGTGAGTTTTTTCAAAGCTTTATAAATCAGTTATAAATAATATTAAAAGTATTTGGTCTTATGTGAACATGTTGATCTATATACTCATCTAAATATATGGGAAAACATTCCACCCCATGTAAATATGTACAAGTGCATCACTGGTACAATTTTATGTAACTCAGTTGGACACTAGGTTGCCACAGACCTATGCTAGGGTGTCTTTAAAAATTAAAGTGACAAAGCACATGGGACTGTGTTGAGCTTGGTTATCGGCCGGCCCGGTGGCTTGGCAGGCAGTGCTGTGCGCTGCCCATGGAGAAGACCTGGGCTTAGCAATCTCCTTGGTTCTTGCTGCACGAGATGGTGACTGGAACTAAGGCTACTACAGAGGGGTCGCGCTTGGACTGAGGGGTGGGTGTGGAAGTGGGGAAGGGCACGGAGACCTGGTCCCCAGCCCTTCCTGTCAGCCAGTCTGCACGGTAACAGGGTTGGCATCAGCTCTAGGGGAAGCCACTTGACCCTACTGCAGAGGGGAAGAGTGTCACACTCCTGGCTATCTCAGGGGGAACGGGAAAGGAGCTTTCCAGGGAAAAGAACTTGTGGGAGGATAATGTCTTTTGCAGATAACATTTAGAATGGGTTTTTGTTAGCGTGGACAGTGGGCAGAGCCTTTGTAGGTTCAGAAGAATGGAAGGAAGGGAAGGGGTACAACACATGCACACACACACACACACACACACACACACACACACAATCTGGGTTATCTTTGTGCTATATAGTGGATTATAATTCTGTGAAACCAAGTTTGTATATTGAATTACATTAAGGAGTGTTCTTTAAAAAGAGAAATAAATATACGATTACATGCTTGAGGTGTCTAGTTTTTATGTGTTGTTTTACATTTTAATCTCCCAATTTTGTTGCTGCAGAAATTTTGAGGCTACCAACATACCATCTGTGCTTTTAATTGCTAGGCTCTGCCTATCCCGAGGTGTGCAGAGTATGAACGCTTTTAGCATGTGAGAAGGCAGTCATTGGCTTCCATATGTCATCCGATTAGAACAGAGAGTGGTCAATACAGTGCGAGCTCTAGAAATGGGGTCCTCAGAACCTGGGCATGGGAATGGGTATCTGAGAAGAGTCATGAATAAATCAAATGATCATTTCCCCTTCCGCTTCCCTCTCAGTATGCATACATGTCTGACATTCCCCCAGTGGGGAAACCTCTTTATTTTTGCTGAGGTGACTGAAGGTAAAAACCAACTGAAACAAATACACCATAAAATCATAGAAATCATAGTTCCAGAAATCATAGTTCTTTCATTACAAAAAAGTAGAACCTTTTAATAATGGAAATAGCTCATTAAAGGTCAAACTCTATCAGTATTTTCATTCCAAAAATCTCAAATTGGTGGATTTACAACTTACCTATTATGTTTTATGAGCAAGACTGTCTTTTTAAAAGTGTGTTTTACAAAGGTGAATTAAAGGCCACCACAGCTAGCCTAATATCTGTCTCTCACAGAGAATAATCCTTGCAACATTTAGTTGCATAGGGTGATTTGTGTGTCTTACTCCTCACTGGGGGGGGGGGGGGTGTGCATGTGTGTGTGTGATTCCCTGGCCAAATCAAATACTCTTCTTCCTCTGTCTAACTCATTTCATGTATTCCCTTGTTCATAAAACAGTTTTTGAATGCCTACTATGAACTGGGTACTATAATTGACAATTAGGATGAAAAAGAGAGTATTCCTGCCATCAAGGAGCTCAAATAAAGAGGAGAGATGTATATGTAAGTAAATATATACAGTATGCTGTTAGTGCTAAAATAATGGCGCATTTGGTGTGTTTTGCAATCACAAAGGAGAGAGCAATCACCCTGCTGAGAATGAAAGGAAGCATGGAGCAGGCTTCGCTGCAGAGGTGGCCCTGGAACTGTTACAGATCAGGGTTCTTGGCCTTCTTCATCAATGGAAATTGATCAGAGGCCAGACAAGAAATTCAGGTAAGGCTTTTTGGGGCCCCTGCTGCAGCAGGGGGGAGCGAGAACAAGCAACAGGTTCCCTCCCTTGCTTGCTCACTGAGGGGAAGTGAGCTGGTTCCTTATATGGGGTGAGTATGTGCAGGTCCAGCGGTCGGGCTGGAGTGATGGCTCAGGTTGTTTGCTCCCACCTTTGGTGGTGTTGTGTGCAGGGGGCATGCACAGTACCCTCCTTTTGCTCCCGGCTCTTCAGAAGTGGCCGTTGGTCCTTTTGGTCTTTTTTTTTTTTTTTTAATTTTATTTATTTTTTAATACAGCAGATTCTTATTAGTCATCCACTTTATACACATCAGTGTATACATGTCAATCCCAATCTCCCAATTCATCACACCACCATCCCACCCCGCCGCCACATTCCCCCCTTGGGGTCCATACGGTGGTTCTCTACATCTGTGTCTATTTCCACCTTGCAAACCAGTTCATCTGTACCATTTTTCTAGGTTCCACATATATGCATTAATATACGATATTTGTTTTTCTCTTTCTGACTTACTTCACTCTGTATGACAGCCTCTAGATCCACCCACATCTCTACAAATAACCCAATTTCATTCCTTTTTATAGCTGAATAATATTCCACTGTATATATGTACCACATCTTCTCTATCCATTTGTCTGTCAATGGGCATTTTGGTTGCTTCCATGACCTGGCTATTGTAAATAGTGTTGAAATGAACATTGGGGTGCATGTGTCTTTTTGAATTATGGTTTTCTCTGGGTATATGTCCAGTAGTGGGATTGCTGGGTCATATGGTAATTCTATTTTTAGTTTTTTAAGGAACCTCCATTCTGTTCTCCATAGTGGCTGTATCAATTTACATTCCCACCAACAGTGCAGGAGGGTTCCCTTTTCTCCACATCCTCTCCAGCATTTGTTGTTTGTAGATTTTCTGATGATGCCCATTCTAACTGGTGTGAGGTGATACCTCATTGTGGTTTAGATTTGCATTTCTCTAATAATTAGTGATGTTGAGCAGCTTTTCATGTGCTTCTTGTCCATCTGTATGTCTTCTTTGGAGAAATGTCTTGTTTAGGTCTTCTGCCCAGTTTTTGATTGGGTTGTTGGTTTTTTTAATATTGAGCTGCATGAGCTGTTTATATATTTTGGAGATTAACCCTTTGTCTGTTGATTCATCTGCAAATATTTTCTCCCATTCTGAGGGTTGTCTTTTCATCTTGTTTGTAGTTTCCTTTGCTTTGAAAAAGCTTTTAAGTTTCATTAGGTCCCATTTGTTTATTTTTGTTTTTATTTCCATTACTCTAGGAGGTGGGTCAAAAAGGATCTCGCTGGGATTTATGTCAAAGAGTTTTTTTCCTATGTTTTCCTCTAAGAGTTTTATAGTGTCCAGTCTTGCAATTAGGTCTCTAATCCATTTTGAGTTTATTTTTGTGTATGGTGTTAGGGAGTGTTCTAATTTCATTTTTTACATGTAGCTGTCCAGTTTTCCCAGCACCACTTAATGAAGAGACTGTCTTTTCTCCATTGTATATCCTTGCCTCCTTTGTCATGGATTAGTTGCCCATAGGTGTGTGGGTTTATCTCTGGGCTTTCTGTCCTGATCCATTGATCTGTATTTCTGTTTTTGCGCCAGTACCATACTGTCTTGATTACTGTAGCTTTGTAGGATAGTCTGAAGTCAGGGAGTCTGATTCCTCCAGCTCCGGTTTTTTCCCTCAAGAATGATTTGGCTCTTCGGGGTCTTTTGTGTCTCCATACAAATTTTAAGATTTTTTGTCCTAGTTCTGTACAAAATGCCGCTGGTAATTTGATAGGGATTGCACTGAATCTGTAGATTGCTTTGGGTAGTATAGCCATTTTCACAATATTGATTCCTCCAATCCAAGAACATGGTATATTTCTCCATCTGTTTGTGTCATCTTTGATTTCTTTCATCAGTGTCTTATAGTTTTCTGAGTACAGGTCTTTTACCTCCTTAGGCAGGTTTATTCCTAGGTATTTTATTCTTTTTGTTGCAGTGGTGAATGGGATTGTTCCCTTAATTTCTCTTTCTGATCTTTTGTTGTTAGTGTATAGGAATACAAGAGAATTTTGTACATTAATTTTGTAGCCTGCAACTTTACCAAATTCATTGATTAGCTCTAGTAGTTTTTGGTGGCATCTTTTTGGTTTTTTTGTATCTTCTTGTCCATAATTTACCTCAACTGTGCATGCACAGTTATTTTTAGTCCCTTATAGTTTCTTTGTATTTTGTTGCTCAAGGAGAATTTGTCCAAGTGTAAGCACTGCAGCAAAGGGTCCCAGGTCTCAGCCTGTCTCAGAACAATTTATTGACTTACTCATTCAATAGATAAATTTCATCATGTACTCTGGGACACTGTTCTGTGTGCTGGGTGCATGGTACTGCACAAAACACAGTAAGTCTTTGCCTCCATTTTATATTCTGGTAGAGGTGAGGCATAAAAGTAAAGTGGAAAATGGCATGTTAGATGATCCAGGTTGTAAAGCTGTGAATGGGGAAAAAGCCAGATGTATTATAGCTAGCTCCCTGAGTCTGGGACAGGGTGGACGTGGTAAAGCTAGAAAGGTACTTCAAAGCCCAATTTCCTAAGTCAATCCAAGGAGCGTGGATCTGGCCCTGTAAGCAATGAGGAGCTGAGGTAAGCAAAGATTGAAGCAAGAAAGTACATGGCCATTGTTAGTGTTGCTGTTATTATTCAGGAAAAAATCAATGTGACAGCAAGGAAGACAATGGATTTGAGAAAGAGTGGAGGCAGGGAGACCAACTGGGAGAATTATGAAGCTATGTCGTTTCCCTGGAAATAAGAGCAGCAACAATCCAAACAGACAATGGGGTCATGGAGATAGAAGGGACAGTTTTACTTAATGAAGAGGAACTGATCATAAGTAGTGACTGATTTGGTGTCAGGGAGAGAGAGATAGAGGGGGTAAAGATGACTGGAGTTTTAACCTGGGCAGTGGAATGAGGTGGTCTTGTTAACTAAGAAAAAAGATAGGTTTATATTGCATTTGGAGATGCAGATAAGAAAATGAGTTCCCTACAGTAGTTCTCAAGAAAGGCCCAAGCTGGAGACTGGTTTGTCTATTCTTGTCACTTACTGGTAGCTGAGAGCACTGAATTGGATGTGTACAGAGGGGTAGAAGAGGAAGTTAGAGGACTCTCACAGGAGAGAAGTTAATTCATGACACACAATGGATGTCTTAGGGCATCAGGGCTTACCCTTCTTGTGGAACCCTATTTGTAAAGGGATGGACTGTGGTATATTTTCCAATTCAACTCAAGGCCAGTCATGGAGTCAAACCTGTCTTTCCAGAAATTATATATTGAGTATCACAGCATAGCATAAAATTCGCTCAAATTGTACTTGAGGTGTGGGGGGTCCAAACTGATAGGTGCTGTAAATGTAAAATATATGCCAGATTTTGAAGACATAGCAGAAGGAGGAGGCCAAATATCTTTTATAGTTGTTCATATGAATAACATGTTGAAATGATTAAAATTTGGATACAGTAAGTTAAATAAGTTGTTATTAAAATCGCCCACGTTTCCTTTTCTAAATGATGGTCCAGAAAATTGAAAATTGCATATGTGCTCATTGTATTTCTATTGGTTGATGCTAAAGAGAAGATAGATCTGAGGGGATAAGAAGGGAGACTGAGCTTAGCTCGGAGGCTATTTCCATAATTGAGGTAGGAGATGATGGTAGCTTGAAATAATGTGGTAGTAGTTAGGTTAGAGAAAAGCAGATAGCTTTGAAACACATGGTGGGAGAGAGGGGGATATCTGGAATTTATGGGAATGGGGGTTTATTGGATATAGGCCTCTCAAAAAAGAGAAGAGTCACAGATAATGCTCCTTTGCTAGCTGGTCACTACTGGGTTAAACATGAAGCCTTTTCACTATTGATTAAACCCGGGTAGGGGACTTCCCTGGTGTCACAGTGGTTAAGAATCCGCCTGCCAATGCAGGGGATACAGGTTCGAGCCCTGGTCCGGGAGGATCCCACATGCCGCGGAGCAACTAAGCCCGTGCACCACAACTACTGAGCCTGTGCTCTAGAGCCCGTGAGCTGCAACTACTGAGCCTGCGTGCCACAACTACTGAAGCCCGCTTGCCTAGAGCCCATGCTCCACAAGAGAAGCCACCACAGTAAGAAGCCCATGCACCGCAAAGAAGAATAGCCCCTGCTCACCGCAACTAGAGAAAGCCCGCGTGCAGCAACAAAGACCCAATGCAGCCATAAATAAATAAATAAATAAATAAATAAATAAATAAATAACCCAGGTAGGGGGCATGTTTGGGAGAGTAATGGGCAGTTTGTTGACCCTGATCTCCTAAGTTTGAGGGCCCTGTGGGACATCCAAAAGAAAAGATGCAGGAAGCAACTGGATATGTGTGTCTTCTAATACTGTATCAAAAAATAATAATACCATTATCATTTATTTAAAGCCTATCATATGCCAGGCATATCTCATTTAACCCTCACATGTATTCATGGATAAAAAAATATGCCAACATTTCCTTTATTTTTAAAAAAAAAAACATACTCTATACCCGTGGTTCACAGCCACCCTCTTTTCCTAATACATATTTTATTGTGCCCATTTTATATAATATAATTGGCCTTTACATATCATTTCAAAAATTTCAATATAATATCCTAACTGTATATAAGGGAGAAATGGCAGGAATGTAATCTCTAATACAACTTTATTTCTTTATTCTTAGATAAATGCTCTTTAACTATTACAGTTAAAGGTCAGAGTAGAAGATCTAATGAATATTTTGATACTTGCACCTCTATATAGATCACCAGGAATACGACAGCTACCAATGCAGGCTCATACCAGTGTGTCGTGTTGGGAACTCATGAACCACAAGTGGCATTGCCTCAAGGACATGATTTTCTGGAAAGGTGAACAAATCTTGGCAAGTTCCAAACAAAAGAAAACATTTTTCTTGATTTACATAGCAGTTGCCTTCCTAGAACAATTCAGTCTACAGTTAGTTCTGCTGTAACACTTGCTTTAAAATTTGTTCGAAAGCAATTGATAGGAACAATCTGAACATAATACATTTGCTTATGAGGACTTTTTCAGCGAGAAACACCAGGCAAATCCAGAGAAGTGCACTTCGCTGAATGAGCCATGTAGGAATACACACACGTACATGCTAACACACTAAACACCTACCAGCTACCTCGTTTCACCACACCTGCACACGTAGTGAATGGGGCTGTAATTTTCCGTCCAGTTTCACATAACCCTCCCTCCAAGACTTCACAATAACTCACAGATGGCGGCTCTTCTGTTGCCCACTTCTACTAGCGAACTTTAGGTATTTTTCCAGTAAAATATTTATTGTAGTTCTTGTGTATTTCTTATCCATTTACCATGTATAAAACTGTGCTACTATTTTTACTGGGATCCCACCTTTTTATTTATGTCACTCATGAAGTTTTTGAGTATCATGTCCCTAAACCCATTTTTCTCATAAGCCCTGTTGTTTTTATTGCATGATTTTGCATAGCACAGTGATTTTTAGAAACACACATCTTACTATAGCAGAAATGACTTATTAAAGATCTACCCCCCAATTTGTCTTTATAATAAAACAGGTTCTAGATTCATATAGATCTAAATAGATTTTTCATTTTCATGAGTGTCTCCTCTGGAGGGACATCAGAAAGTTGTACAAAACTGTCCTACACGTTGCTGGGACCCCAGTATCCCAGAACCCAGTCTACTAAGTGCCGGTAGCTCCCTGCAGTAATGACACCCTGCAACCATTGAAGTAATTGATAAGCCTTCATACAGTTTCCAAAATACCCTAGGTGTTTATGCGTGTGATACTGCCCCAATTGAGAACCACTGGTCTGTTTCACGCTGGGGGAAATAAAGATGAATAGAAATTCATCAGACAGAAATGTATTTATTTATTCTAAAAAGCTCATCCTCAATATCATGGAATCAAACATTTTGAGTTTTACGTGTGAAACAATTTTTCAAAGCAGTTGACAATTTCTGTAAGTCTATTCTGATTATAGTTGCTAACACACAAATTCACCCATAGTGTGTTAAGAAGACTACTACTATTTGAGTCAATTTAAAAATAACGATGCCAATAACTGCTTTTTTACAACTTTGTGGCTGCTATTACTAAGATGATGAAGTTCAAATCCAAGTAATTTAGACACTAAGATCACTTCTATATCTATTACATTAGTGTAGTCCATGCAGTCTCCCTATTACTATGTTTATTCAGTGTGATAACATAGATTTGTAAAATCTACAAGCAGGCAAACACCACTTTACATACACATTCAAAGATCTTCAAACTGACCTGTACCTAATAGATTCGTAAGAGTACTGCATTTCTTCATTGTTTTCACAAACCAAGCTGAATGCTCAAAGCTGCTCCCTATACATCTGTGCATTTTTGGTGTCACCAGTTGAGTTATCTGCGGTCGAATTTAATCCCAAACCAGTTTATTCAAGTTCTGTGGATTACTGAAGTTACATAATTTAAATGTCCCATAAAACTATGTCGTACGAATGCGACAAGCATAGAGTACTTATATCTATGATGACTAAGTTATATGCTTTAGAAAGACTTAATAAAGATGAGTCGCTAAAAATTTCCATTGAATTATGTGTGGTTGATACAACTGTAAAAGATTCAAAAAATAAAATAAAAAATGATTCTTCCCTCCAACTGATTCTTGAATGTCTTTGAATTCTCATTCCTCTTTAAATAAATTAAAATTCGGATTTTAATTTATTGCGATTGGGTTTTATTTAAGCTACCTGGTTAGATTTCCAACAACAGACTCATACTCAAAAGAAAGACGGCACGCTATAGTATTGCTAAAAGATGGTAAGTGTATGAGCATTTTTAACTTTTAAGTTAAAAGGAAATATTTAAAGATGCAATTATGAAGTTTTTATGATTCTTTGACTTTTTAAAATTAATCAGTCAACTACTAGTTCTGGTTCCGTTGTATAAGACAACTTACTGTGCATGGCATTTGTAGAATCTGGCATGTGAGAACCAAACCACAACAACCAATAATGGAGTATTCACAAATAGGGCAAATTATATAGATATAGATCATCACTTGTTTGTCTTTAAAACACTGAGAGTCCAGGATAAGTAAAAATAATATCTTTCATCTACCTTCCTGAACCAAAACCAAAAAAGCAAAGTCTAAGGAAAATTCCAAAATGAATCATTTTTAATTGCTTTCTCTTCTAACAACCTCTGTTTTCATATTAATCATCTTCTTTTTCCTGAGATGGACAGGAGAGATTAATTACCCTTAATTTAAAAATGCAAACATCACCACAGAAAACTTCTCTTCACATTCTTTATCCATGAGTGAGATCTCAGAATTAAAATATCTATTTTGAGGCCAACCGGTAACTATAAACACCGAAGTAAACAAAACCTGCCTGGTGGGGAAAAATGGCAAGAATGAGCAGGAACGGTATTTTAGAGTGCCAATTGCTTTCTTTCCAAACTTACACCAGGAAGACTTGCCGATTTTTTAGGTACATTATACACCATCCAATATTTTGGACATGCACGTGTTTAGGATAATCTATATCAGACCACGTTCATTTCATTTTCATTTTCTGTAAAGTTCCAGGAAAAAAATTCTTTGTTTTCTTAGTCATTTTAAATAAGGTGTCAAAAATCTCTAAGGAATGTAGACTTTGGAAAGCACGGGATGTCCCAGAGCCAGCCCTTATACATCTCTCCATCCCACCTTTTTCCAGCAGAAGGGCAGTACTGCTTCCAGATTTGGGTGGACTCTGCACTGAGGGACACTCCTGAGAAGGTGGCTGGTAGAGCTGGAGTTGGAAGAAATGGTAATTAGGGGGTATTTATAAGATGCGAAACATTAGTCCTACTCCTTGAAGGAACAGTAACAAGCCATTATCCTTGACACTATCAAACAAGATCTCTTTATTAAATTGGGAACATGTGGGTTTTCAAGGCACAATTGTGCAACGTAGAACTCTTACTATGTCTCTGTGCATTTCTTTCTGACTCAAGGTTTAGAATTGGGGTGGCAATATGAAGCAGCCCTTGGAGGATGTCAACAGTCAAACTTGTCCTGTTTCTCAGCAGGCAGCACTGTGCAATATCAGCAGGTTCAAATGTGTGCTTTGCTACTTCCCAGCTATGTGGCCTCGGATAAGTTATGGGAGGCTAACTGCTGGAAAAAACAGCCCCCAAATTTCAGGGGCTGGACACACAGGCTGCCTGTTATAAACTCATGGAAAGTTTCCTAGATCAGCAGGTAGCTTTCCTTTAAGCAATGATTTAGGGCAGGCTTGGTAAACTAAGGCCTGTGACTGAATTTGGCCTGCTGCACTTTCTTTGTACAACCAATGAGCTAAGAATAGTTCTTACATTTTTTAATTACCATATTTTAAATGGTTATAGTCGTATCTACATAATACCTTCAATTCTGCTTCTTGGTCCTCAAAGGTATTTACTCTTTGGTATTTTACAGAAAAATTCTGCTTGATCTCTCCTTGATTTACAGACCTAAGCTCCATCTACCTATGGCTCCACCATATGTAACAGGAGGCTTCCCGAGTCCGTTCATTAATCAAGAAGGATGGTTGGTACATGGGAGGATTTAATGATCCAGGCCCAGAAGTGCTACACTCCATCCCCCAACCATGTTCTCACAGCCAGGACTCAGTCACTTGGTCACACCTAGCCTCAAAAAAGGCTGAAAAACTGTAGCCCAGCTGCCTTCTCAGGAAGCAAGAGAGAGGAGATGGATAATAGTTCACTAGTCTCTGCCACAGCAGATTACTTAACTTCTCTGTGTCTCTGTTTCAACTTGTGTGAAATGGGAATAAAATTTTAAAGAGAATTGAATGAACAGGGCCTGGAACAACACAAATGCTGTCTAAGTGTTTACTGTTATTTCTCTCAGCCTACAGGACAGAAATCTCGATTTCCTTCTTGACATCTACTTTGCCCCATATGCAATCAATCACCATGTCCTATTGATTTCTAATATCTCTCAGATGTACCCTCTCTTCTCCACTATGCCACTATTGTAAAATATAGTTTTACTGTTATTGAGGTACAGCAAGGCCAAAGAATCAGGAGACAGTTGCCATTGAAAAGACAGTTTGTTATACTCACAGATCCGAAGAGGAAGGGTCATACCGCTCCATGGGGGGTCACGCGGGGAAGCACCAGGGTTTGTCAGGAAGCAGAGGGAGAGAGAATGTAACACGGCAGAAACCTTTACTGTGGTTTCCAATGGAAGGGATGGGCAAGGCAGGGTAAACAGGTTTAGGTTTAGCTGGTTGAATCATTTCTGTGGGCTCTAGGGCTGTCTGGTTGTCTGGTACCTGGTCTTGGGGTGACTAGGGTAGGTGGATAGTGGCCCAGATTGTAAGAGCTTGATAAAAAAAAAAAAGACAGTTGGGGGTATGGGCTCTGAATTGTTTGGTTTGCATATAAAGATATGCTTGATGGCCAGTGGTTTACAATCTCTAGGAATTAGCTAATCCTGTGGAGGGCAGTCCCTCCAGGGTCAGCCAGGCCCCAGATGTCCAAGCATCAGAATATAGAAAGTGAGAAGACACAGCTACTGTCCTCAACTGGATGACTTGCAATATTCTTCCATCTCTCTTACCCTTGTGAATAAGACTCCCTCCCTGCAGGCACAGTGACCTTTTGAAAGCCTACATTTGATTGTATCACTGGCCAGCTTAAAATGATGCAGGGTTTCCCAGTGCCCTTGGGAGGAAGATCAAAGTCATTCACATCGCTATAGTGCCCTAGCGTGCAGGCTTCTCTTCTGGTCGCTTCCCACACTTCTCTTTCCCTGGGCTCTGTGCTTCAGGCACACGGGCACATCAGTTCCCCCAAAGCGCCCTGTTCCTCCACCTACTGGGCCTTTGTACTTGCTCTACTTTCTGCCCGAAAAGCTCTTCCTTGCTCTGTGCTTTTGCCTCCTTCTCTGTTCAATACATGTTTCAAATTTCACCCCACATTCACTTCCTCAGAAAAATTTGCATGACCCCCCTGACACACTCATGCATTGTGTGATTAATTTCCTGGGTGCAAAGTGGCAAAGTTGATAAATACTAACCTTTGGAGTCTGACTAAATGGATTCAAATCCCACCTTCATCACTTCTCCCCGTTGGACCTTAAATAAGTTATTTAATCACTCTAAATAAAACTCAGTTTCCCCTCTCATGGCATAAGGATAGCAACAGGAACATTCTCTTGGGCTTCTTGTTAGGATTAAATAAGATAATACACATATAATGTTTAATAATTTCTAAGACTTAAATGTTTCATATTAAAATTTCCTATTAAGCCTCAGAATTTTTTGTAACCTAGAATTCTTGCCAGCTACTAGCAATTAGTCAGGATTCAAATTGAGACCATCTTCATATCCCTGATTAAGAGAATGGTTTGTTAAGTAGTATCAATCACTTCAGAAGGTTAATATAAGCTAATTAATAATTTAAATACTGTTATGGAAATGACATTTGCTCACCACGGGCACCAAAATGATTTTTTTGCTTATCTACCATGATATATAACAACATTCTTTTTATTAACCAAGAGTTCTACATACTGAGAATACAGAGAAAATAATTAAACATAACATATGATGGAAACAAATATAAGGGTATCGTTATTAACTTGCCTTTTCTCACTTTCTGCAGACGAAATTTCATTTTTATCCCTGAATTCCTTCTAATAAAGTCTTACTTTTATTATGGTGAAAGAGTGAGGTATGATGAATGTGTTCATATACTGGATTTGATCGATGGTTGCCCAGGGCTGGGAGTGGAGGGAAGGCTTAACTACAAAGGGTCAGGAAGGAATTTTTGGAGGTGATGGAATTGTTCTATACCTTGATTGCGGTAGTGGTTATACAACTACATACATTTGTCAAAATTCATGGTGTTATACATTAAAAAGGTAAATTTTACTCCATACAAATTATATCTCATTTTTTTTTAAAAAGAAAGATTGGATTGACAATTTGGTGTTTTCTTAAGCTTAGGAAATGCTTGTGGCGAAACTGGTCTTCCATTATTGAAGAGGTCAAGAGTAGTACATTTGTATATTCACAGAGTCATGATCCACTGATAATTTCAAGTTTTAAAACTAATTACAAAATAGCTCAGTTATATGTAAGTGAACATTGTCCTTGCCACGGAGACAGAGTCTGGCATGCTGCAAAGTGAGAAACAGGGGAGGCAAATACTCAGGACATAGCAACCAAAGGGGACCTCCCAGAGGCTACACTTTCTCCTAAATGCATGGAACTTGGAAGTCTAGATTTTTTGTAAAAATGATGAGAGCCCCCTTTACATTGGTGCAGCTACTGTGATGTTAAGGCAGAGTGTGAAGGTGCAAATAGGGCAATCACTACACAGTGGAGTGTATGCTTTCAATACCAAAATGATTTACAGCCTGCTAATTAAATCATGCTGAAATTGGAATTTCATTCTTGTTTTTGATGGGTAAAAGGGGTTTTATTATATTTGCTTGGCTCTCATCCCTAGGGAATCCATAGAGCGAATGCCTTCTACAGAAACATACGGCTTCTTGGGAAGTATGAGTCATCAATTGAACCAGAGGTGTGGAAAAAAAAACCTTCTGAAACCAAACAAAACAAAAATGTTAAGAAGGTGGTTCCTATCCTGAGGCAGATGCTGTCATTGTTATTTGTAATGTTGTTCTTACTCCATGGAGGAGAACTTACCTCTGACAATCATGAGCTCTTTTTCTAGTTAAAAAAAAAAAAAGAATCTGTTTTAATGTTTGAAGGTGCAAAATCAGCCCTCTCTCTTCACTTTCCCTGGAGTGATCCTCTTATGAACAATTGATAGGTTATTTCTTGCATTTGTTAAACATTTATGAGCACTTTACTAGTTTCCGGGTATTGTACTAGATATTTGGAATTCAAGGACCTGTTTGCCCAGAGATTTTCTTACTACTATGCCTATGGATTTTTTACATTTAACTAGGTCAGCCTAATTTAATTTTTGGATTGAAAGAATTACTTTTAAAATGTTTCTCTTTATTCACTAGTACTTCTCTTAACTTCTCTATTATAACAATCTATATTTGATACTCACCGGCAACATTATAATATGTATCATTAAAATTCTTGTCACAAACTAGAAGAGCCTATATAATATGAATGAAAAACAAATAATAAGAATTTTAATTTCTAAGGTTTGGGTTCTCGGGCTTCCCTGGTGGCGCAGTGGTTGAGTCCATCTGCCAATGCAGGGGACACAGGTTTGCGCCCTGGTCCGGAAAGATCCCACATGCCGCGGAGCAACTAAGCCCGTGTGCCACAACTACTGAGCCTGCACTCTAGAACCCTCGAGCCACAACTACTGAAGCCCGCGCGCCTAGAACCCGTGCTCTGCAACAAGAGAAGCCACCACAATGAGAAGCCCACGCACTGCAACGAAGAGTGGCCCCCACTCGCTGCAACTAGAGAAAGCCCGCGCGCAGCAACGAAGACCCAACACAGCCAAATAAATAAAGAAAATAAAGAAATAGAAAAAAAATTAAAAAAAAGAAAGGTTTGGGTGCTATAGGCACTTAAACATGTATCCATTTATTCAAAATTACTTCTTTAGGACTTACCATATGCCAAGCCATGTATTAGATATCAGAGATATAGGAGTAAACATGGCGGATGAGGCAACTGCCCTTCTGAAATGTATGTCCCAGTGAGGTGTAATAAGTTAGTAAAGGAGTGAGTAACCATGGTTCAGTTCAGAGAGTAAAGTGAAATAGAGCAGCGTGACTGAGTATGGGCTCCTTCAGGAAGATGTTCTCCGAGGATGTGACATCTGATAAAACACCTGAGTAATGAGACGGAGTGGCCGCGTGAAGAGCGAGGAAGAGCTTTCAGGTGGAGAGCGTGCAAGTGTGAAGTTCTGTGGAGAGAATGCCCTTGGACTCTTCTAGCAGCTGTGCGAGTGCTGGGTGGTGCTGGGCAACTGGGGGTTTCTGTGGCGGGTGAGCGGGACCAGCTGAGGCTGGACTGCTTCTCCTGCTGCAGGTCAAGTGAGGAAAGCTAGATTCACCCTGAATGCATGGGAAACAGCTGAAGTACTTTTAGCAGGACATTGAAAGACTTTTAAGACGAGGGGAAGATGGTGGAAGAGTAAGACGCGGAGATTACCTTCCTCCCCACAGACACACCAGAAATACATCTACACGTGGAACAACTCCTACAGAACACCTACTGAACGCTGGCAGAAGACCTCAGACCTCCCAAAAGGCAAGAAACTCCCCACGTACCTGGGTAGGGCAAAAGAAAAAAGAATAAACAGAGACAAAAGGATAGGGATGGGACCTGCACAGTGGGAAGGAGCTGTGAGGGAGGAAAGGTGTCCACACACTAGGAAGCCCCTTCGCGGGCGGAGACTGCAGGTGGTGCAGGGGAAGCTTCGGAGCCGCGGAGGAGAGCGCAGCAACAGGGGTGCGGAGGGCAAAGCGGAGAGATTCCCGCACAGAGGATCGGTGCCGACCGGCACTCACCAGCCCGAGAGGCTTGTCTGCTCACCCGCGGGGGCGGGCGGGACTGGGAGCTGAGGCTCGAGCTTGGGTCGGGTCGCAGGGAGAGGCCTGGCAGCGTGAACACAGCTTGAAGGGGTTAGTGCGCCACGCCCAGCCGGGAGGGAGTCCGGGGGAAAGTCTGGACCTGCTGAAGAGGCAAGAGACTTTTTCTTCCCTCTTTGTTTCCTGGTCCGCGAGGAGAGGGGATTAAGAGCGCTGCTTAAAGGAGCTCCAGAGACGGGCGCGAGCCGTGGCTAAAAGCGCGGACCCCAGAGACGGGCATGAGACGCTAAGGCCGCTGCTGCCGCCACAAAGAAGCCTGTGTGCGAGCACAGGTCACTGTCCACACCCCCCTTCCGGGGAGCCTGTGCAGCCCGCCACTGCCAGGGTCCCGGGATCCAGGGACAACTTCCCCGGGAGAACGCGGCGCGCCTCAGGCTGGTGCAACGTCATGCAGGCCTCTGCCGACGCAGGCCCGCCCCGCACTCCGCGCCCTTCCCGCCCCCCGGCCTGAGTGAGCCAGAGCCCCCGAATCAGCGGCTCTTTTAACCCCGTCCTGTCTGAGGGAAGAACAGGCGACCTACACGCAGAGGCGGGACTAAATCCGAAGCTGAGCCCCGGGAGCTGTACGAACACAGAAGAGGAAGGGAAATCCCTCCCAGGAGCCTCAGAAGCAGCAGATTAAAGCGCCACAGTCAACTTGATGTACCGGCATCTGTGGAATACCTGAACAGACAACGAATC
Organism: Globicephala melas; assembly: GCF_963455315.2. Taxonomy (NCBI): domain Eukaryota; kingdom Metazoa; phylum Chordata; class Mammalia; order Artiodactyla; family Delphinidae; genus Globicephala; species Globicephala melas. The sequence goes on along the minus strand of NC_083327.1, from coordinate 66,991,055 downwards.
ATCCCAAATTGAGGAGGTGGGCTTCGACAGCAAGATTTATGATTTTATCCCCTTTTCCTCTTTTTGTGAGTGTGTATGTGTATGCTTCTGTGTGAGATTTTGTCCGTATAGCTTTGCTTCCACCATTTGTCCTAGGGTTCTATCCGTCCGTTTTTTGTTGTTTTATTTCTTAAAAAATTTTTTTTCTCAATAATTATTTTTCATTTTAATAACTTTATTTTACTTTATCTTACTTTATTTTATTTTATCTTCTTTCTTTCTTTCCTTCCTTCCCTCCTTCCTTCCTTACTCCCTCCCTCCCTTCTTTCTTTTTCTTTCTTTTCTTCCTTCCTTCCTTCCTTCCTTTCTTTCTTCCTTCCTTTCTTTCTTTCTTTCTTTCTTTCTTTCTTTCTTTCTTTCTTTCTTTCTTTTCTTTCTTTCTTTCTTTCTTTCTTCCTTCCTTTCTTTCTTTCTTTCTTTCTTTCTTTCTTTCTTTCTTTCTTTCTTTCTTTCTTTCTTTCTTTCTTTCTTTCTTTCTTCTCTTTTTCTCCCTTTTATTCTGAGCCATGTGGATGAAAGGCTCTTGGTGCTGCAGCCAGGAGTCAGTGCTGTGCCTCTGAGGTGGGAGAGCCAACTTCAGGACACTGGTCCACAAGAGACCTCCCAGCTCCACGTAATATCAAACAGCGAAAATCTCCCAGAGATCTCCATCTCAACACCAGCACCCATCTTCACTCAACGACCAGCAAGCTACAGTACTGGACACCCTATGCCAAACAACTAGCAAGACAGGAACACAACCCCACCCATTAGCAGAGAGGCTGCCTAAAATCATAATAAGGTCACAGACACCCCAAAACACACCACCAGACGTGGACCAGCCCACCAGAAAGACAAGATCCAGCCTCATCCACCAGAACACAGGCACTAGTCCCCTCCACCAGGAAGCCTACACAACCCACTGAACCAACCTTAGCCCCTGGGGACAGACACCAAAAACAATGGGAACTACGAACCTGCAGCCTGCAAAAAGGAGACCCCAAACACAGTAAGATAAGCAAAATGAGAAGACAGAAAAACACACAGCAGATGAAGGAGCAAGATAAAAACCCACCAGACCTAACAAATGAAGAAGAAATAGGCAGTCTACCTGAAAAATAATTCAGACTAATGATAGTAAAGATGATCCAAAATCTCGGAAATAGAATAGAAAAAGTGCAAGAAACATTTAACAAGGACCTGGAAGAACTAAAGATGAAACAAGCAATGATGAACAACACAATAAATGAAATTAAAAATACTCTAGATGGGATCAATAGCAGAATAACTGAGGCAGAAGAACAGATAAGTGACCTGGAAGATAAAATAGTGGAAATAACTACTGCAGAGCAGAATAAAGAAAAACGAATGAAAAGAACTGAGGACAGTCTCAGAGACCTCTGGGACAATATTACACGCACCAACATTCGAATTATAGTTATTATTTTCTCCTTGCTACTAACAAACAACCATGCAGATATACTGATTCTTACCAAAATTTACTCCCTAGACTTAGCATTTCTTGATGATTCTTGCCTGCATTTCTCTTTACTGTGATGCTTGCAAATGATGATTTTCCATATCCAGTACTCACCCCACATTTACAATATTCTCCTGTTAGCAAGAGCCTCTCCTTCCCCTTCATTCTTTGATTCATTATTTATCATCAGTGTGGACTTGCAGATTCCTATTTTTTAAAGGTTTATGGTTAATTACTGCCCTGAATTTTTTTTTTTTTTCGGTACGTGGGCCTCTCACTGTTGTGGCCTCTCCCGTTGGGGAGCACAGGCTCCGGATGCACAGGCTCAGTGGCCATGGCACACGGGCCCAGCCGCTCCACGGCATGTGGGATCTTCCCGGACCGGGGCACGAACCCGTGTCCCCCTGCATCGGCAGGCGGACTCTCAACCACTGCGCCACCAGGGAAGCCCTGCCCTGAATTGTTTTATTTCTCAAATTGTCCCAGTGGGAGCTACTTCAAATTTTTCACTTTGTCCTTGTGACAAGTCCTTATCAATTTGAGGCAACATTTCCTTAATTTTTCACATCAAGGGAAAAATTGTATCTTACTGTGTTTCCCTTACCTCAGCCCAGGAAACAATCATTTCTCTGAGATCCGTGATTCCTTTGAGTGGAGGTGGTGTCAGAAGTCAAGTTCTGGTTGCTAAATGTGCTCATTTTTTTTACTGGGAGTGTCATCGCTCCAGGGTTCTTTCAGCAGATAGAACCAGGAACTGTGTGTGTGTGTGTGTGTGTGTGTGTGTGTGTCTGTCTGTCTGTCTGTCTGTCTCCATATCCACACATGTGTATCAATACATACATATATTCAAACACATACACATTTTAGAAATCATGAGTCCATGTCAATGCCTCCAAATCTCATCCATTCTCTCAAGGTCTCTCCTGCCTTCAACAGAGTAAGAAGACGATGTCAAAAGCTCTTTCTGTGGGCAACTCCATAGACAATGTCCTCAAGCGTGGGCAACATGGAAGCAGGGAGACCAATTAGGAGCCATTGCAGCAGTTCAGGGGAGAAATGATGGTGACTTAGACCAGGGTAAGGGAGGGATGGTCAGACTTATATTCTTAAGGTATAGACTGTACTGTAAGGACATGCTATGCTATGAGAGAAAAGGAGAGAAATAATGTATTACTCTGAGAGATTTAATCTGAGCTGTGGACATGACTCAATAGGCAGAATTTTCAGTGGCATTGATTTGACACTTAAAATGCAGAAAAATGGCCTTTGTTAGTAGATCCCTAGAGGATCTGGAAGTGAGAACATGATCACTGTGACCAAAGAAGTCCCCACAAACTTGGAGTCTATCAGTGGGAAAATATTTTAAAAGACTTAACATTTAAATACTTCCTTTACCCACTTCAGGGAAGTGTTTGAGATACACAAATCCTCGAGAGGAGGCTGTTGGCTGAGGGGAATATGCTGAAGTTCCCAATATGAACAAGTTCTGGAAGCAAAGCAAGAAAACCAGCCTGCTTTCCAGGTATTCCTTCAATTTATTTTTTTAAATTTATTTTATTGTGGTAAGAACACAACATGAGATCTACCCTCTTCACAAATTTAAATGTATAGCACAGCATTGTTGCTTCTAGGAACAATGTTGTACAACAGATTGCTAAATAATTCCCTAACCTCAGGATACATTCAAAGTACATTCCAAAGAGATTCCAAAGAAAGCAGAAATTGCATTGTCCACTGTTCTAAGAGTTGTATCTCCTAACTATGACAGTCCTGGGGGAACAAGAAGATCCACTATCCTCCAAGAATATAACTACTCTCATTTCTTGTGTTTCCTTCAAGCAACGTTAATAGACATACAATTTCTACAATGAAGTCATCTTTGCATGCTTTATGATGTGTTTAACCCTCGTTTTCTGCTTTTATATCTATTGAAAATTATTATAGAGGCATTTTAATGTTTCTGACTATCCCGTTTGGGACTTTTCATGTCATCTTTTTATAATGTAGATATTCACTCTTGTACGCATCCTATCTCACTTCAGGGTGAGAATGCGTTTCAAGTCACAGAAAGAAAAATGATTAATAATTTATCTACTGATTCTTTGATCCTCTAACCAGAGGCTGAGCTGTCAAATCTAAGCCTGCTTTCTTAACTGCAGAAGAAACCAAACACAGTTTTATCTGCTTCATTTACTATGGACATTGCTCCCATGAAAGAAATTCCACAGCAATGGCCAGATAGGAACTTAGATGTAAGTTTATACATACACACAACAAGCCCAGGGAGGAAACCCAGCTATCCATGTTTCCCAGGTCCTGATAGGGATTTCCAGTGGGTGATGACACCTGAAGAATGGCTTCTTGTCTGGTCGGTTTAGGACTGCCTACTCTACGTCTGGTGCAAAATTCCAATGGTCTTTCTAAAACCCGGAACAGTGCAGAATCTTCCTTATCTCTGAGTGCACAGGGGCCTGTGGAACCAGCACTTCCTGCACTACAGGAATAGGAAACACAGTGAAGATGATTTATTAAAGATGTTTCATGCTATAGTTTGTGCATCACTAAACCCCGCGGCTGTCTGTGTGGCCGTTGGTCTCCTCTGCTTCCGGAAACATTAAGGTCTAGGATGTACTCACCAAGAAAACATCAAGAGAGATTCCTTGGGTGTGGAGTAGATGTTGACATGTTGACCTTCAATTACTTGAGAAACACGATTGGGGTTTACTGATATGAGGAGGAAGTTGAGGCAAAGGAAACAACACAAAACTTAAAGCTAATTGTTTTCAAACTGCAAAGTCTGTGGGAATGTGAGTTCATTCTTGTTTTCCCATTACAGCATTTTCCCCTGCATACTCCCCTCACTGCCCTTCCCCAGGAGATGATGTTTTATGAGGCAAGGGATTTTAACATTTATTCTAAGAGAATTCTATTAAACAGATCAAAATTTGAACCTCTAAATCCAAATTATCACACACATATGGGAATAAAAAATAAAATTCTTACACTGGAGAAAAAGGACAGCAACTTGCAACTCACAGCCACTTTTTCTTGGCATTTCATTAGTAATTTCCTGGTAGCAGTTCTCAGTGAGGTGTTACCTGGAATTCTGCCAGATCAGTCTTACTGCAATTTGTTACAATGACTGTAGGTCACAATCTTTAACTGTTGGCAGGTGTTCTGGGCTTGCCCTCACTCGAGGAGCCCCAGTTAATTCAGTTTGGTACAATTCTTGTCTGCTTAGTTCTCGAAGATCCTTTTATATACTCTCTGAACCAGAAAAATTAGTTAGCATGATCTCACACACCACTCAAATCCTCTCAGTGCCTAGAGCGTTGATTTCCAAGAGCTGTGGGAATCTTTCGAGAGCGCTTCACATATCTCTATCTATTCTCAAAAGAATTTTCAATGGATCTGTGAAAATAAAAGGAATGTAATAGATACCAACATATTGTCAAGAGTTACCTGACCTGCTCCTGTAACTGTATGCATTAGTCCGCTTCGTTGCTATAACAAAATATCATAGACTGGGTGGTTCAAACAACAGATACTTATTTCTCTCACTTCTGGAGGCTAGGAAGTCCAAGATCAAGGTTCTGGCTAATTCTGCTCCTGGTGAGAGCCCTCTTCCTGGCTTGCAGAAGGCTGCCTTCTCACTGTATATTTACATGGTAGACAAAGAGCTCTGGTGTCTCTTCCTCTTCTTACAAAGTCACTAATCCCATCATGACAGCCTTACCCTAATGATCTCATCTAAACCTAATTACCTCCTAAAGGATCCACCTGCAAATACCATCACATTGGGATTAGTGCTTTGACACATGAATTTTGAGGAAACACAAACATTCAGTCCATAACACTGTGTGATTAGAGAATATAAATCCTGGAAGGAGCCTCGTTGAGTGTTGGATAAAATAACTTGACAAAAGTATCTGTCATCTGGGAAGGTAACCACCCTAAGCACTTATGGTTTCAGGAAGCTCAAGAGCAGTAGAACATTTTATTGCTCTTGGGTGAGAAGGTGTTGGGAGTTTCCCTGGCATCCAGGGTATTCATTCAAAGCACAGTGACAAAATACAGCTTTTACTGCAGAAGCTGTGCTTGTGACCCAACCGAGGAAGCTCAGCCCATGAGGCACCTTTTAGAGTTGTGTCTGCCAGAGTTTCAGGAGTGGAGGACCAAGAGAAGAGGATCCTCGGGGGGCTTCTGGCTCTCTCTTCTGTTTAACCGACCAGCCCACTGATATCACTGTGAATTCTTGTAGTCTCCAATTGCCTCACACTTTGGTGATGAGCTCTGTCTTCTGGCTGTAACGTTGCCTCTCCCTCCAGGACTGCCTTCTTGCTCCTGAGAGGATGCCCCTTTAAGCTCTGACTAGCCTCATGGTCATCATCCAGACTGTGACTGGAGATTAAGAACAACAAAACCACCACAAAAAGATGTTGCTCATCCAGTGTTCCCAATATTCCCAAGGTGGTGGTATTGTGATATCTTGGTTACTTTAGGTTTTCATTACAACTAAGTCCAGCTATGATTTTCCATCGGTTATCAGATATGCACTGAGTGGGCAACCTCACTTTCATTTCATCCTATCAGATATCACATATCATATTCATATCATCATATCAGACTGCCTACACCACTCTCCCATGCTCATACTAACTATGGCAAGTGGCTATGTTATCTATTCTGATGTGCTTGTTCATCTTTTCTTTTTTTTTTCTATTCTATTCCTTTAATCTTTTAAAATTTTATTTATTTAGGTTTTATACAGGAGGTTCTTATTAGTTATCTATTTTATACATATTAGTGTATATATGTCAATCCCAATCTCCAGTTCAACCTACCACTCCCCATCTCCGCTTTCCCCCTTGGTGTCCATATGTTTGTTCTCTACATCTGAGTCTCTATTTCTCCCTTGCAAACTGGTTCATCTGTACCATTTTTCTAGATTCCACATATATGCGTTAATATACGATATTTGTTGTTCTCTTTCTGACTTACTTCACTCTGTATGACAGTCTCTAGGTCCATCCACGTCTCTACAAATGATCCAGTTTCATTCCTTTTTATGGATGAGTAATATTACATTGTATATATGTATCACATCTTCTTTATCCATTTGTCTGTCGATGGGCATTTTGGTTGCTTCCATAACCTGGCTATTGTAAATAGTGCTGTATTGAATATTGGGGTGCATGTGTCGTTTTCAATTATGGTTTCTCTGGATATATGCTAGTGGGATTGCTGGGTCATATGGTAATTCTGTTTTTAGTTTTTTAAAGAACCTCCATACTGTTCTCCATAGTGGCTGTAGCAATTTACATTCCCACCAACAGTGCAAAAAGCTTCCCTTTTCTCCACACCCTCTCCAGCATTAGTTGTTTGTAGATTTTCTGATGATGCCCATTCTAACTGGTGTGAGGTGATACCTTATTGTAGTTTTGATTTGCATTTCTCTAATAATTAGCGATGTCAAGCAGCTTTTCATGTGCTTCTTGTCCATCTGTATGTCTTCTTTGGAGAAATGTCTGTTTAGGTCTTCTGCCTATTTTTGGATTGGGTTGTTGGTTTTTTTAATATTGAGCTGCATGAGCTGTTTATGTATGTTGGAGATTAATCCTTTGTCCATTGATTCGTTTGCAAATATTTTCTCCATTCTGAGAGTTGTGTTTCGTCTTGTTTATAGTTTCCTTTGCTGTGCAAAAGCTTTTAAGTTTCATTAGGTCCCATTTTTTTATTTTTGTTTTTATTTCCATTACTCTAGGAGGTGGGTCAAAAAAGATCTTGCTGTGAATTATGTCAAAGGGTATTCTTCCTGTTTTCCTCTAAGAGTTTTATAGTGTCCGGTCTTACATTTAGGTCTCTAATCCATTTTGAGTTTATTTTTGTGTATGGTGTTAGGGAGTGTTCTAATTTCATTCTTTTATATGTAGCTGTCCAGTTTTCCCAGCACCACTTAATGAAGAGACTGTCTTTTCTCCATTGTATATCCTTGCCTCCTTTGTCATGGATTAGTTGACCATAGGTGTGTGGGTTTATCTCTGGGCTTTCTATCCTGATCCATTGATCTGTATTTCTGTTTTTGCGCCAGTACCATACTGTCTTGATTACTGTAGCTTTGTAGGATAGTCTGAAGTCAGGGAGTCTGATTCCTCCAGCTCCGGTTTTTTCCCTCAAGAATGATTTGGCTCTTCGGGGTCTTTTGTGTCTCCATACAAATTTTAAGATTTTTTTTGTTCTAGTTCTGTAAAAAATGCCATTGGTAATTTGACAGGAATTGCACTGAATCTGTAGATTGCTTTGGGTAGTATAGCCATTTTCACAATATTGATTCCTCCAATCCAAGAACATGGTATATTTCTCCATCTGTTTGTGTCATCTTTGATTTCTTTCATCAGTGTCTTATAGTTTTCTGAGTACAGGTCTTTTACCTCCTTAGGTAGGTTTATTCCTAGGTATTTTATTCTTTTTGTTGCAATGGTGAATGAGATTGTTTCCTTAATTTCTCTTTCTGATCTTTCATTGTTAGTGTATAGGAATGCAAGAGATTTCTGTGCATTAATTTTGTATCCTGCAACTTTACCAAATTCATTGATTAGCTCTAGTAGTTTTCTGGTGGCATTTTTAGGATTTTCTATGTAGAGTATCCAGTCATCTGCAAACAGTGGCAGTTTTACTTCATCTTTTCTGATTTGTATTCCTTTTATTTCTTTTTCTTCTCTGATTGCCATGGCTAGTACTTCCAAAACTATGTTGAATAACAGTGGCAAGAGTGGACATCCTTATCTTGTTCCTGATCTTAGAGGAAATGCTTTCAGTTTTTCACCATTGAGAATGATGCTGACTGTGGGTTTGTCATATACGGCCTTTCTTATGTTGAGGTAGGTTCCTTCTATGCCCACTTTCTGGAGAGTTTTTATCATAAATGGGTGTTGAATTTTGTCAAACGCTTTTTCTGAATCTATTGAGATGATCATATGGTTTTTATTCTTCAATTTGTTAATATGATGTATCACATTGATTGATTAGCATGTATTGAAGAATCCTTGTATCCCTGGTATAAATCCCACTTGATCATGGTGTATGATCCTTTTAATGTATTGTTGGATTCTGTTTGCTAGTATCTTGTTGAGGATATTTGCATCTATATTCATCAGTGATATTGGTCTGTAATTTACTTTTTTTGTAGTATCTTTGTCTTGTTTTGGTATCAGGGTGAGAGTGACCTCGTAGAATGAGTTTGGGAGTATTCCTTCCTCTGCAATTTTTTGGGAGAGTTTGAGAAGGAAGGGTGTTAGCTGTTGTCTAAATGTTTGATTGAATTCACCTGTGAAGCCATCTGGTTCTGGACTTTTGTTTGTTGGAAGATTTTTGATCACAGTTTCGATTTCATTACTTGTGATTGGTCTGTTCATATTTGCTGTTTTTTCCTTGTTCAGTCTTGGAAGTTTATACCTTTCTAAGAATGTGTCCATTTCTTCCAGGTTGTCCATTTTATTGGCATAGGGTTGCTTGTAGTAGTCTCTTACGATGCTTGTATTTCTGTGGTGCCTGTTGTAACTTCTCCTTTTTCATTTCTAATTTTATTGATTTGAGTCTCTTCCTCTTTTTCTTGATGAGTCTGGCTAAAGGTTTATCAATTTTGTTTATCTTCTCAAAGAACCAGCTTTTAGTTTTATTGATCTCTGCTATTGTTTTCTTTGTTTCTATTTCATTTATTTCTGCTCTGATTTTTATGATTTCTTTCCTCTACTAACTTTGGGTTTTGTTTGTTCTTCTTTGTCTAGTTCCTTTAGGTGTAAGATTAGGTTGTTTATTTGAGATGTTTCTTTTTTCTTGAGGTAGGATTGTATTGCTATAAACTTCTGTGTTAGAACTGTTTTTGCTGCATCCCACAGATTTTGGATCATTGTGTTTTCATTGTCATTTGTCTCTAGCAATGTTTTGATTTCCTCTTTGATTTCTTCAGTGATCTCTTGGTTATTTAGTAACGTATTGTTTGGCCTCCATATGCTTGTGTTTTTTATGTTTTTTTCCCTCTAATTGATTTCTAATCTCATAGCGTTGTGGTTGGAAAAGATGCTTGATATGATTTCAGTTTTTTAAAATTTACTGAGGCTTGGTTTGTGACCCAAGATGTGATCTATCCTGGAGAATGTTCCATGTGCACTTGAGAAGAAAGTGTAATCTGCTGTTTTCAGATAGAATGAACTGTAAATATCGATTAAATCTACCTGGTCTATTGTGTCATTTAAAGCTTGTGTTTCCTTATTAATTTTCTGTCTGGATGGTCTGTCCATTAGTGTAAATGAGGTGTTGAAGTCCTCCACTATTTTTGTGTTACTGTCCATTTCCTCTTTTATAGCTGTTAGCATTTGCCTTATGTATTGGGGTGCTCCTATATTGGGTGCATAAATATTTATAATTGTTATATCTTCTTCTTGGATTGATGCTTTGATCATTATGTAGTGTCTTTCCTTGTCTCCTGTAACATTCTTTATATTAAAGTCTATTTTATCTGATAGGAGTATTGCTACTCCAGCTTTCTTTGGAGATCCATTTGCATGGAATATCTTTTTCCATCCCCTCACTTTCAGTCTATATGTGTCCCTAGGTCTGAAGTGAGTCTCTTGTAGACAGCATATGTACAGGTCTTGTTTTTGTATACATTCAGTGAACCTGTGTCTTTTGGTTGGAATCTTTAATCCATTCACATTTAAGGTAATTATTGACATGTATGTTTCTATTACCATTTTCTTAATTGTTTTGTGTTTGTTTTTGTAGGTCCTTTTTTGCTCTTGTGTTTCCCACTTAAAGAAATTCCTTTAGCATTTGTTGTAGAGCTGGTTTGGTGGTGCTGAATTCTCTTAGCTTTTGCTTGTCTGTAAAGCTTTTGATTTCTCTGTCAAATCTGAATGAAATCCTTTCTGGGTAGAGTAATCTTGGTTGTATGTTCTTCCTTTTCATCACTTTAAATTTATCATGCCACTCCCTTCTGGCTTGTAGAGTTTCTGCTGAGAAATCAGCTATTAACCTTATGGGAGTTCCCTTGTATGTTATTTGTCATTTTTCCCTTGTTGCTTTTAATAATTTTTCTTTGTCTTTTATTTTTGCCAATTTGATTGCTGTTTCTCGGTGTGTTTCTCCTTGGGTTTATCCTTCCTGGGACTTTCTGCACTTCCTGGACTTGCGTGGCTATTTCCTTTCCCATGTTGAGGAAGTTTTCAACTATAATCTCTTCAAATATTTTCTCGGGTCCTTTCTCTCTCTCTTCACCTTCTGGGGCCCCTGTAATGCGAATGTTGGTGCATTTAATGTTGTCCCAGAGGTCTCTTAGGCTGTCTTCATTGCTCTTCATTCTTTTTTCTTTATTTTGTTCTGAGGCATTGAATTCCACCATTCTGTCTTCTGGGTCACTTATCCGTTCTGCCTCAGTTATTCTGCTATTGATTCCTTCTAGTGTATTTTTCATTTCAGTTATTGTATTGTTCATCTCTGTTTGTTTGTTCTTTAATTCTTCTAGGTCTTTGTTAAACATTTCTTGCGTCTTCTCGATCTTTGCCTCCATTCATTTTCTGAGGTCCTGGATCATCCTGACTATCATTATTCTGAATTCTTTTTCTGGAAGTTTGCCTATCTTCACTTCACTTAGTTGTTTTCATGGGTTTTATCTTGTTCCTTCATCTGATACATTGTCCTTTGCCTTTTCATTTTGCCTGTCTTTCTGTGAACGTGGTTTTTGTTCTACAAGCTGAAGAATCATAGTTCTTCTTGCTTCTGCTGTCTACCCTCTTGTTCATCTTTTCTGATCAACTTTTAGCTTAAGGAAATGTTAACTTTTCTATATAAGACTCCATCCCTTATACAGTTACAGTGTTGACATGTGTTGGAGAGAAATAAAGAAGTTATATTACATCTCTTTTCAAAAGATTTTTATTTTTATTAATATCCAGATAATGTAACCAGCTCACTTCTCCAAGTTCTCATCCCTCTGTTCAGAAGACTTTGTTTAATTCAAGTGGTAAATAAAATCACAGTTATGGCCAGTCTCACGAAAAGAAGGCAGAACCTGAATTAACCTAGAAATGCTCAGAAATCTCTCCCTTGTCTTATGTTAATGGCATAGCAGAATTTATTACTCAAGTTTCACTCTTGTCTTGCAGTCTAACCAGAGTTCCATAAATTTTCACACCTGGGAATGTCTTTTTCATGTTAAAAAAATTTTATAGACCTAAAATGAGGAAAATGTTAACTTAGAAAATATCTGAAAATATCATAACTGAAAGTTATGCTAAATTCAATAACATTTTAAGATGCATTTTAATTTGATCAGTGCTGAAATCATCTGGATACATTTGAAAAATGATAGCACATATGTGTGAGAAATTTAATTAGGCTATAAGCAAGGCTTGAGACACACATGGTAGGCACTTGATAAATATTGAAGATCGTCTGTATTACTCTTTCAATATCTATCCTAGTCAGACAAATTATTTACCATTAATTTGAAAAATAATACAATTCATAAACGTGTAAGTCACACAGAAACATACTGAAGTTTATGTCTCCTTTTATTATCAGGTTTATTTGAACATTTTATCTGTTGGCCGGTATTATAATTATATGGCCTCCATGACCCCTGGTATATTTAATGAAAGGCTCCATGATTAGGGAAACTTTCAAGATTGCTTTCTTGAAACTGTTCAATCAATGGTGAGTGAGAGGCAAAAAGTTCTAAGATAGTGGTTCTCAAACCCTCTTTTAGTCTTAGAGCCCTTCCTTCAAAACCAGTCTTGGTCAGAAGTGCCACATGTAAACCACATTGTCATGGAGGTACCCTCATTGAGGAAATGTCTAGCAGTCTCCCTGCTCTCTTCCCTACTGGAGGTTTTGAAGAACATCAGAGACGCACTGGTGCTCTGAGGAGCATAGTTTGAAAACATCAACATTTTCACCAGGAATCTGGCCATTTCAATTCTGCTAACCTTGGCTAAGGGATCTTTGGAAAATCACTTCTGCAGTTTTTAATGTCTTCATCTGTTAAGTGGACATATCTGTTAAGACCTTTTCTGTTCTAAATTATAAACTCCTTCACTTATGCCTTAACACTCTTACTTTGTTTTGGCTTTCTTTCCAACTTCTAAGAGGCTGAGCTTCTCTGAAAGACAGGGCCCATCCCCAGTGAGACAAATCTCCATGTGTTCCTGTGAGAGGGGGGCACCCAGGAGACTGTGAACATCAGTGCTGCTCTGTGACTGTTGCAGGGGAAAGTCACTGAGGATGAGCCTATGTCCTGGAGAGTCTACTCCACAAAAGCCAGAATCCAGGCTGGAGCCCCAGGAAGGAAGGAAGCCACTTCAGAGGTGTACTTCAAGATCATGACTCGGCAGCCATTGGTAGAGAGCTTGGGTCTCAGCAGGGGTGAGCCTTCAATTCGTCAAACACCTTCCCACTCAATTCCTCCTAGATTCAAATCTGTCCATATCCAAAGAGAAAACTTTCTGGCAACTGTTAACAAGCAATCTAGTACAAGAGTATAAAGCTCTATCCTTGGAGGAGCTGTCTGGTACTCAATTTTTACTTTTAATGATAATGATGATGATAATAATAATATAATTTTAATATGTTCTATGTGTCTGCTACTACCTTCACATGCATTAGCTCTTTAAACCTCACTGCAAGCCTTGTTGTATGAGGACTTTCATCCTCATTTTACAGTTGAAGAAATAGACATGCAGAGGCTAAGTATCCCCCTAAAATCCCAATGCTAGTAAGTGGTAGAGCTCTAATTCAAACCCAGGCCTGACTGATTTGCTCTCTTTTCTTTCTTCTGACCCAGGAAGCTGCCATTATCTCTTGACCCCATATCTACACATGGTGTTCTCTGTTTCTTTTCTTAGACTCCAATCAGTTATAAATCCTTCCTGTTCTTAACTCTTAAACTGTACAGTTGGATATAGGTACCACATCTTCTTAATCAGGCTATAAGCAACCTAAATGTCCATGGACATTCTATGTCCTGGCTATTGTAAATAGTGCTGCAATGAACACTGGGGTGCATATGTCTTTTTGAATTATGGTTTTCTCAGGGTATATGCCCAGTAGTGGGATTGCTGGGTCATATGGTAGTTCTATTTTTAGTTTCTTAAGGAACCTCCATACTGTTCTCCATAGTGGCTGTATCAATTTACATTCCCACCTACAGTGCAAGAGGGTTCCCTTTTCTCCACACCCTCTCCAGCATTTGTTGTTTGTAGATTGTTTTTGATGATGGCCATTCTGACTGGTGTGAGGTGATACCTCATTGTAGTTTTGATCTGCATTTCTCTAATGTGGTACATATATACAATAGAACACTACTTTGCCATAAAAAGGAATGAAATTGGGTCATTTGTAGAGATGTGGATGGACCTAGAGTCTGTCATACAGTAAATCAGAAAGAGAAAAACAAATATTGTATATTAATGTGTATATGTGGAATCTAGAAAAATGGTACAGATGAACCTATTTGCAAGGCAGGAATAGAGACACAGATGTAGAGGATGGATGTGTGAACAGGAGGGAAGCAGGGGTGGGATGAACTTGGAGATTGGGATTGACATATATACACTACCATCTGTAAAACAGATAGCTAGTGGGAACCTGCTGTGTAGTGCAGGGATCTCAGCTTGGTTCTCTGTGGTGACCTAGATGGGTGGGATGGGGGCTGGGGGTGGGAGGGAGGTCCAAGAGAGAGGGGATATATGTATACTTAGAGCTGATTCACTTCGCTGTACAGCAGAAACTAACACAACATTGTAAAGCAACTATACTCCCCCCCCGCAAAAAAATGTACCATTGGAGAAAATAAACTATGGTTACATGGGGAACTCTGAAGCCATACTGCCTGGGTTAAAATTCTGGACCCACCACTTATTAGTTGTGCAATTTTGGATGAGCCAATTAATCACTCTCTGCCTCAGTTTTCTCATCAGTAAAATGAGGTTAAAAATTATACTTACCTCAAATGGTGATTTGATGCTGAAATTAAATAAGACAAAACATGAGAATCTGTTATAATAGTGTCTGAGTGTGTAGCATGCACTCTGTAACTGTTAAGTAGTATTACTTTCTCTGTTTATAAGAAACATATGCTGCACTATAGTTGTTGAGCTATGTCTGTAAGGTCTATGCTTATGGTTTTCTGTACCACCAGGGATGGGCAAGGCCAAGGTCATTCTATCAGCACCACTCATCACACTGCCATGTGAAACAAGATACTTATCAAAATGCTCTGTGGTTGATTGTCTTAGCCTGTTCCAGCTGCTATAACAAATACACTATAGACAGGACAGCTTAAACAACAAACATTTATTTCTCACAGTTCTGGAGACTGAGCAGTTCAAGATCAGGGCTCTGGCAGATTACTGTCTAGTGAGAGCCTGCTTCCTGGCTCATAGACAGCTGTCTTCACACTGTGTCCTCACATGGCAGAAGGGACAAGGGAGCTCTTTCTGGTCTCTTTTGTAATGGCACTAATCCCATTCATGAGGGCTCTGCCTTCCTGACTGAATTACCTCCCAAAGACCCCTCCTCCAAATACCAACACATTGAGAGCTGGTTTCAGTATATGAATTTGGGAGGGGTGGGGGACACAAACATTCAGTCTATAGCAATGATGATGGTGATGAAAATACTTATTTTGGAAACTTATGGCCTGAATTTGTCCCTTTGAGGCCATGTACCTGTACAGTACAGAAAAGGTCAGAGGTGGTCATAGAATTGGATTCTTCCTGCCTCGAGTAAGTGTTCATTTGTCTCGCTATGCAAGAGCCAAATACAAATTCCTGAGAGCTTCGGATTACCACAGCTCAGCCTGCACTCCTGGGAAACTGAGCTGTTCATATTTCCAACAGATTCCTTCTCATCAGGGAAAAAAAACTAGTTTTCCTGCTAAAAATGAGTTCGGAGGCTCTTTTTCTACCATTGTAGAACCCAATATGTTCAATACCAGTGGCTACAGACAGTTTATTTTGAAATCTGTTGTAGGATTATTTTCTGCAGAAAAACTCATTTCAGCCTTTGGTTTCTCTTCACTTCCAAGCTTTCACAAAGGAAAAAGAAAACCTTTAAATAGCAATATTATTATTGCTCTTTTTGTTAATAGAAATAGCAAGAACATCATGCAACAAGCAAAATATTTTTCACATTCACTTTCATTGATATTCATGACAACCCTGTGAAGAAAGTAAAACAAATCCATCAGAAAACTCACTTTGTTTTCTCAGCATCTTTAAGTATTAAATCTTCATTTTAGGTTCTTTTCAATAACGTGCCATGTTGGACCAACAATGACATTTCGTTAAATCTTCCTGCTTTAGGACATTTGACCTTTGAATCTGTCTTCCCCATTCCCACTGAAATTGCCTTAATTAAAGCTGTCTTGTGTCTTAAAACAGCCTGGTCTTTTTAGCTCAAATCAAAACCAATTGTCACTCATTGCTGTCAAAATCTTGCTCAGCCTTCAAAGATTGAGATTGAATCTTATCTCCTCCTAGAGGTCTATCGAATTCCACCAGAATTAATGTCTGTTACTGAACTCTCATTGCCTTTTACTTAAGGCTCTTCTCATAATAATATGCAGTATAATTTAGTTGTCTCCTTAACAGTCAGCAAGCTCTTTCAGGGCAAAGTTCTGATTTATTCAGGTGTACAATTGCTCAGCCCCTAAACTAGACCTTCCACTTGGTAGTATTACACTGTTGAAAGAACAAAAAATCATGATACTAAAGTGCTCTAAGACAGTCTATTAAATTTATTAACATCAGCTACTCTTCTTGTGTAATGCTAACAACATTTTTTCAATGTTATCTTCAGCAAGGAGCAGTTTTTGTTTGTTTTGCACTAAGATGACTTTAATTGATCGGGTGACAGAAATTCTTTCTTGCCCCCAATTTCATGTTGGCTCCTATGGAAATCTGCTTGTAGAGTAAATATAGAATTCAAGATGTCCCTGAACTTTAAAGAGGTGTTCAGAAAGAAACAGGAAGTTGAATCTGAATTGAGGACAATTTCATTCACGGACCTCCTCAAATTAAGCAAGCTGTGGTTAACTTGGAAAGTTCTCAAAGGTCATACTTAGATAAAATTGAGTTTTGAAAAATGGGGTCAATGATAAGAGGATAATGTAACTCCAGTTTGTCAGGATAAAGAGAAATATGTATTTAAAACTGTGCTTTAGAGAACATAGGTTATTGTTTTAAAGTTGTGTACAGGAAATTTCAAGAGATGTTGACTTTAACAAAATCCAAATGAAGTATTTCTTGATAATTGGCAGGATATTACTTTATACTTGGTAGAGAAACTTATCAGGAAGAAATCTTTGGGCTCTAATCTCTCCTCTGAAATCCATAATTATATGTCCAATTTACCTATTTGATATCTACAGTCGAATGCCTAAGAGACATCTTATATGTAGCATGCTTATTGTTAAATGCAAAAAAAGGAGTGTACACAGTGGTTTTTCTTTTGTATATGAAAAAAGAGGAAAGAGTAAATGAAATAATAGCAAAGAGTAAGTGAAGTAAGAATAGATATGTTCTCTCATATATGCATATTTTCTCATATTTTCAAAAAGAAACAAAGGAAAAATAAACCAGTAATTTAAATGGTTAACTCTAGAAGCTCATGAGAATGAAGTAGAGGTGACTGGGATAGGAGTGAGATTTCTCTGCTAGTTTTGATTTTTGTACCATATAAATATTATACATTATCAAAAAATAAAATTGAATTAAGAATGGTGAAATAAGAGCAAACCCTAATATTAGATTTTAAAAACTTACCTATATATCAACTTTGTAATGAAATCACATAGAAAAAAATTAATCCAAATAATTTTGAACACAATGCTCTGGCTGTACTTCTTATGTGAGAAATATTTTAAAGAAAAGAATAATTGCCAAAGCATCCCAAACTTTATTAGTTTTGTCATGGAAATGGTGTTGATGGAATAATTATAAAGTTATCTTTGTGTGTGCTAAGCTAAAGAGTAAATATATTGATGTTTTATGAACTGGGGTTTGCACTGTGGTAAAAGAGAGACAGATATATGACATGAGGGAAGGTGAAGAGAATGCTGGCAGATTTGAATTCAAGGTATCAGTATGAAGTAATGATATTAAAAGTAACAGATCCATGCAAATGACAACACAGTTTAAATGAGCAAATCTAGCTCCACAGTACTACCTACTAAAGGAACCAGAGCTCCTTGCAGAAATGGCTGACTCTGAGCATAGGACTGGAAAAGCACAGGATGAGCCTAGAATAACTAGTTGTGTTTGAGAGCAAAAAGATAATCAAATACTGATGGGGACTGGACAAAGAGACAAAGAGGACTTTTCCTTTCACCAGTGATAGAGTAACAGGCATCTAACTTACCTTCCTGTCCTAAATAACTAGAAAACTGGGGGAAAAAAGATACAATAGTGTTTAGACATTGAACAACAGATATCACAGGATTATAACCCCTGAGAAAAGGAAATAAATAAAATTAACCTTTCAATTGACCTAGTTTATTGCTTGAAGGTAATTTCTAGGCTACAGCAGGGAGGGGAAACCTAACAGAACTTGGAATTCTGATCAACTGGAGGAGAAAAAGATTAAAATTCAGGCCAAGGCAGCCAGAATTTTCATGGCGGAATACTGAAGATGAGGGAGCTGCATAGAGAGAGCTCCAGAGATTTGCAGAGGGTCACCTCAAGGCTTTAGCAGAGTACTGTTTTGTGCATGCTTGAGAAGAAAATACTCAAGGACAAAGAAAGACCTATTGGAATGCAGTAAGCTGCAGAATTTCTAGAGCTCACACACGGCTGAGAATGGTTTATGTTTCCACCAGCCAGGAGGGAAAGACTCATAGCACATGGAACATTGGATAGGATTCTCAGGAGGATATCACCTTTGTAGTGGGGATAAATTTGCCCTAAACTAAAGGCTGCTCTTGACCCACTTCAACAAAACTTATTCCAAATTACATAACAAATAAAACTTATTCCAACTAACTACATGCCAGAACAAGTTCCAATAATAATTGAAGGAATATGACAAAATACAGAACTGACAACCTAAAAATCACAATATCCAGCATCCATTCAAAAATGAATAGCCATGCAATGAAGTAGTATAATATAACCCATGTCTATGAAAAAAGTCAATCAATACAAATTTGCCCCTAAATAACTGAGGTGTTGGAACTGGCAGACAAAAACATTAACATTTCTATTATAAATATGCTTGGTATGAGCAAGAAGGTAAAGGAGAAATGACCATAATGAAGACAGAAAAGACAGACACAAAAAAACCCAAACAGAAATTCTAGTGACGCAAAAAATGTTAGAAATGAAAAATGTACTAAATGGTATTAATAGATTAACTGAAAAAGAAAAGGTCAATAAACTTGAAGATATAGAAACTGACACATGAATCACAGAGAAAAAGCACTAAAGAAGAAGGAGAAGGTAGAGAAGAAAGTGATCAGGGGGAGGAGGAGGAGAGAAGGAGGAGAAAGAGGAAGAAGAAGAAGAAGAACAGCAACAACAAAACAAACACAACAAGTACAACAAACTTCGGGAGCTATATGACAATAGCAAGCAATATAGTATACATGTAATTGAACTCTGAGGAGGAAGTATTTAACAAAATATTTGAGAAAAAATAGCCAAAGTGTCCCCAATTTGATTTGACTATATATATATATATATATATATATACACACACACATATTTCCCCACAGATGCAAGCAGCTCAATGAACCCCAAATATAATAAACCTAAAATAAAACCACACTGAAGTACATCATAATCCCAGTGTTGAGACCAGTGCTAAAGAAAGAGAATATTTAAAGCAACTAAAAAGAAAAAGACACGTTAACAGAGAAACAAATATATGAATTACTGCAGGCTTCTTGTCAGAAGTTATGCAAGTTAAAAAACAATGGAATAGTATCTTTAAAGTTCAAAAAGATAAAAATAAATCTAAAATTCTATACCCAGCAAAAAATAAATGAAACAAAATAAAGATGTTTTTGTCAACAAAAATCTGGTAGAATTTACCACGAGCAGACCTGCAGTAGAAAAATGTTAAAGAAAATTCTTCAATAAGATGAGGTAGATATACCAGGTAGATGTTTGGATCTACACAAAGGAATAAAAAGTACTAGAAAATTACATATATATATATATATATATATATATATATAACATTTCTTATTTTTAATTGCTTGAAACATAATTGACTATTTAAAACAAAAATAACAATTATTATTGTGTTTACAATACATACTGAAGTAAATTGTATGACAACAACAGCACAAAGGACTGGAGGAGAGATATGGAACCATATCATAAAGTTTTCAAATTATTTGTAAGACAGTATAATACTTTAAAGTAGACTGTGATTAGTTAGATATGCATATTGTAAACTCTTAAGCAACCAGTAAAAGCAAAACAAAATAAAGAGAAATACCTAAAATTTCATAGGAGCCCCTTTGAAAGGGCTTTCATTGATCACACCTGCAGCAATGTGAACATTAATGAGAATAATGAGCGTAATGGCGCATTGATTAAAAACAATCCATCAGTTCATAATGATGTTCAGACAGAAAGAGAGTGATAGAGGGAGCGAGAGAAAAAAGAAGAGAAAAAAAAATTTAAAAAAATCCAAAGGAATTCCAATTAGTACATGCAAAAGGAATGATAGACTTTTTTAAAAATTGCTGTTTTGCAAAGCTAAATGAATAAACGTTTCATGCAAGAATAATTAATGGATGCTAAAGCCACTGGGTAAAAGAATTATTCAAGAATAATGAATGGATACTAAAGCCACTGGGTAAAAGAATAAGCTTGCAAATTTTTACCCCACCAAATATTATTATTTATTAATTACAAAGAGAAGAAGTTTCTTTTGAGCAGGGTGTTCTGGCAGAAACTACCTGAAAAGAGTTATCAAACTTGGTGTCAAATCTGAAACTATTATGTGCCACTTGTTGAGAGGCAATGAGAAGTATGCGCCAACTTTGTAGTATTCTTGCCAAACATTTCTAATATGAACCTAATCATGAGGAAATCATAGGACAAATTCAGAATGTGGGACATTCTCCAAAACAATTGTCTTGAATTACCAAAAAATGTCAACATCAAGAAGGACAAGAATAAACAACATTTTAAAAAATAAAGGGGAGTTGTTCTATATTAACAGAGACTAAAGAAATATGACCATCAAATGCAATGTGGGAACCTTGAGTGGGAAACCGAGGCTGTCCGAGCATAAAAAATCTTGCCCCAGGTCACAAGGTAGTAAGAGGCAAGAAGAGGAGACTAAACTGGTTGTGTTCATCTCCAAAGTCTGGCACTCAACTTTTTGTCAGTATTCATGGGTTTTCACAAGACCCCATATTTAGCTTGTTAAAAGTTAGAGGAAAGGGCTTCCCTGGTGGTGCAGTGGTTGAGAATCTGCCTGCTAATGCAGGGGACATGGGTTCGAGCTCGGGTCTGGGAAGATCCCACATGCCGCGGAGCAACTAGGCCTGTGAGCCACGACTACTGAGCCTGCGCGTCTGGAGCCTGTGCTCCGCAAAAAGAGAGGCCACGACAGTGAGAGGCCCGCGCACCACGATGAAGAGTGGCCCCCGCTTGCCACCACTAGAGAAAGCCCTCGCACAGAAACGAAGACCCAACACAGCCAAAAATAAAAACATTAAAAGAAGGCTCAACATTAAAAAAAAAAAAAAGAGGAAAATCTTAAACATCAGTTTTCCAGAAATGCCATTTTCACAATTCATCCTTCAGTCTCATCAACTGATCAGAAAACAACAGGCATCCCAAATTTTGAAAAGCATATTGATCGTAGACCACAAAAGTGACAGGTGATTTACTCCATCCTAATGGGAAATTGCAGGTCCGTAGAGACACTCTTTAGACCAAATGATAGATCTGGAAGATGGAGTCTAGCTCTTGACCTCCAGGGCTCCAATCATAGGCACCTACTTTTTAGAAGCTAGGAGGGAAGTGAGCTAATGTGAAGCAGAGGAGGCAACAGCATAAGAGGTATAATATTTAACGGGAAAAAATGTGTCTGTAACCCCTGTCTCCACATTTAGCTCAGCTACCATCCATCATTTGCCAAGGAAAGCATGAAAAGCATCATGTTTGTGTTGAAAGGAGGAAAACGTGAGTGGCATACTTGGTAGCGAGGCTTGGAAGTAGGAGTCAGTGAGGAGCTATATATTATACCTGGAACTCAGGCATACTGGTGCCAGCTTCAAAAATGGATTTGAAAATAAGAAAGAGCTAAAATTTTAACAGAATCTGGAGCCTTTTGAAGTGTGAATGAATGAAATGAGATGTGTGAACATGTACAGACCCGTCCTTCTGTTCATCCTAGGAAGCTCCCAGCCTGCAGATCCCCAGATACCCACAGAGGAAAAGACCTTCTGGATGAGGACACACTGTGGGTTTCCCTGTCAGAACAGTGTGGGGCACTTAGGGATGTGTGTCAGCCTACTCTCTGGCCAGTTTTAGATCTCTCAAGTGATGGGGCTTCCTTGAGTCCATAATGGAGCAGCTTGTGCTGTCAGGGGCATCTTCAGACCCTCACTGGCACGTTCACAGTGTGGATGTATCTGTGAAACACATTTGGCTCCTTGTCTCCTCTTGACGGTTGCCTGCCGTTCTCAGCATTACTGAGGGAGCTGGCATCCTGTAAGCTTTTCTTGTGAGGGCTTCATTTGGACTAAATTTCCCTTTAGAATTTCATTTCCCAGGGGCTGCAAATTGGAAGCCAAGTTATTAGATGCAAAATCATCCGAGTTCTCCAAGATCTGGGCATTCTGAACACTTCTGATGGGAAGTGAGGGCATGGAATGTACATACAGCCTGTGGAGAACAAAGGCTCTGCGTGTTCAGGAAATGGGAACATTCAATTCTTATATGTGCAACTAGTGATCCAGATATTAATAATTGTGTTTCTTCATGAAATTCAGCACCCTCAATTCTTGTTTCATACACCTCTCCTTTAATACAATATTCCTTTCTTAAGGCATTGAAGACAGTACTTTAAAATTTTGTATGTGTGGCCCTGGAATTCTTCTCAAATAATTTCCTTTGTGCTCCAATTGTTTTCCTATTCAGGTTTCTAACTATAGAAACACCAAGTCCTCCATTCCCACTGTGCTTTCCTTAGAGATCATTTTGCTTTAGGCATGTGGAAATGGACCTTTGCCCTTAGTCCCAGGCATTTTAGTGATGAAGCTGGAACCAGGCTTCCTAATTCCTGACCCCTGGAATTATTATCCCACTGCCCCTCCTGCCTCAGAACAGCTCTCATTCCCCCACCTCTCACATACACAGTACAGAGTAGGCTTTCAGGAGGCTCCTGCTAACTAAATGAAAACTTAAGTATCAAGGATGGTGGATACATTTCCAGTTCTCTTCCCACAGAACTCCAGTCTCCCTCCCTGGGGCAGAACTTCAGGCTGTCAGGGCACCTCCTGGGGGAGCAGGGCATGAGAGGTTTGCCAGAAGGCTGAGCAGCCCCAGCTTGAACTGAGCCAGGCAGCCAGGACACATTATGGAATGGGACATTCCACTCCCACATTCTTGCTTGCTCTTTAAACCCTAGATTATCATCAAGACATATCCTAACCATTAACACATGCAACAAGCACACAAGTATCATTTCTTCTCCTTTGCTCCTTGCTGTGTGATGTCTGGAAAATGCACACTTGGAGAATCAAGCAACCTCAGTTCTAGTTCCAACTCCAGCTAAATAGCTATGTGACTGTGGGAGAATCTTCCTTTTTTCTTGATTTACTCATTTGTAAAACAAAGGGCGTTGAACTAGACATCTGGTTTTCAAACCAGATATTTTTTTAATGCGAGAGCACCTTTTCTTCAAAAGCATGCTTACTACAAAAGTCCATGTATAAATCTGATGCTGAGGAAGCTGCACTGATCGTGGGGCTTTGGGGGACCCTGAGCCCTTTGGGTTTCCTCAACTCCTCCCCTAACCTTGAAGGGATTTTACAGACTCCCTGGGACATAAAAAGAAAGTCTAAAATATATGTGCTAATTAGTTAAAGTGCTTTTCACTGTAGTATTC
The DNA here is from genome assembly GCF_963455315.2 of Globicephala melas. Taxonomy (NCBI): domain Eukaryota; kingdom Metazoa; phylum Chordata; class Mammalia; order Artiodactyla; family Delphinidae; genus Globicephala; species Globicephala melas. The sequence continues at coordinate 66,967,426 of NC_083327.1, read as the reverse complement.
TCTGAGTAAACATGCATGCACACATGAACATATATGCACACATGAACGTATATACACATGCAAACAGTTTGATTGGTCACACTTAAGAGGCAGTAGTTAGAGGAATACAGTCAGACTAGGAGTGATCAGGTCTTGGAAGTGAGACACATTCATGGGGGCGTGTCAGAGGGGGAACCAGGTCTTGGGAGTGCACGGCGCCTGCTTCTAGGGACAGCCAGCCAGTGAACTGTCCATATAATTTGGTGACTGTGAGGTGCTCAGGGGTCTGGAGGCTCAACAGGTTGTAGCAGATGACATCCCAGTGGTGGAGACTTCATGACTGGGAGTCTGGGAACAGTGTCTTGGAGAAATTGATGAGGAAGCAGGCTGGACACAGCTGGGGTTACTTAGGAGGCCCACGCTCATTAGATGTAGTCACTGTCCATTGAAAGTACTATCCCCTAGGTCTCCTATATCCCAGATACACTGGCAATTTCCAAACAAGTTACACATTTGTTTATAATTAGAAATGGAAAGTAGCCCGTCTCTTCATTTCCCTTGGTTCTCCTGGATATCTCCATAACTAAATGCATACCTGAGGGACAGCCGCTTAGCTATCAACTGATATATTTGTCTCAAGAAAGATTTCTTTCTTTGCCCTGAAAGAATGCCTAGTCCCAATTCAGAGGGGGTTCTTAAAAGTAAAAGACATTATCTGGAGTTAGACGTCCATTTTCTTAAAGCAAACATACTTAACTGTGAGGAGAAAAGCTTGCTGAATCTTAGACATTAGTCTAGTATTTCCAGGGACCTCCTAAGTCTACATGGAGAGGTCCATAATCTCCCTTCTCTTGACAAGAAAAGGAGAGGGTTGGACTTTCATGCTGTCTCTCAAATAAAATCAAAAGTCACCTCAGGACTTTCCTTCAGAACTCTGATATTAATCATGCTTTATAGTCTGCAGACGAACTGTGGCATTCCCCTAATGAAACTATTGATCATTGGTGTCACTCAGATAAGGGAGATATTAGTCATTAGTGTCTAACACAGTGCCTGTTACCCATAAAAACAACAATTACACAAACCAACTGGCTTCAAGCCAACAACAGTCTTGGAAGCTTATTTCAGTTAAGGCCCGAGTGAACTGAGTCAAAGTCGGTTGCCTGCCAGGGCTCAACTAGTTGGTGACTTACAAATGTAATTTGAACAGCTCTGACCTTTCAACAGCAATTGATTTTTCTGCTGTACCCAAGGGTCAGAGCGTCTGCACTAGCATGGGGGTGACAGGGAGTGTACCATTATTTTGGTAGGTTCTCTTTGAATACTTGTGGAGGTAGGAGGTTAATTAATGACTTCCTACTGGGATATCGGTAGCGCTAGGCTTCCATCAGCCACTGCAGAAGGACTGAGTGGGTTGGTGTGAGTCAGGTGGGTGGAGTTGATAAGGGGTGATGAATAAGATCCACAGGAGTGCTGGATAGGGTAGAAGACAAACTTGGATCATCTCCTAATTCCTAACAATTGCCTTGACTCTTAGTCTTCATAATACACTGAAGGAGATGGCTGTGCCTGAAGTTTGGGAAGATACAGAAGAAATGGCAGAGGTGACGCATAGCCTCATATGGGGTGTAATTTAGGTGAAGAGACAGAACACACAGGAAATGATAGGTGATGCATTTCTAAGCTTGCATCCTACTGTGGTGCATCTCTTGCCAGGTGTCCATTTTGTTTTGACAGTGGTACCAGCAGAATTTTTTTTTTTTTTTTTTTGCGGTGTGCGGGCCTCTCACCGCTGTGGCCTCTTTTGCAAATTGCAATTGCAAAACATGGGCCAATCTGCTCCCTCTATCCCATGTTTCATATAAACTCCTAAAAAAGAGAACGGTCAAGTCTCTGTCACAGCCTCTGGGAATCTACAGATATCATTGAGCAGATAATTGCTGCCCAAAATGCAGTTTTAAAGTCCAGCAGCAGTAGAATGACCTTAGAGCTGGGAGCTCATGGAAATGCAAATCATCTTCCCAACCCTCAAGTATCTGAAGGGTGTTGCCCTTCTGTGTTTTAAGAAGATCTTCAAAAGATTATTATACAAGCTGAAGGCTGAGGAAACACTGTTATAAAAACAGAGAGAGTTGGCCAACAACAGAGCTGGCTCTTTTTGTTGATGAGTCCCTGGTACATGAATTTTTAAAAATTAATTGGACAATATTTACCTCTTAATGGGAATATTTAATCCTATTGCATTTAATGTAATAACTGATATATTTGTGTTTATATCAACCACCTTACTATTACTTATTTTCTGTTTTATCTACCTGCTCTTCATTCCTTTTTTATCCCTCCTCGTTCTTGTTTTTTTTTGGATGAATCAACTATTGCTAGTAGTCCATTTTTCCTCTTCAGAACCTTTTTAGTTATACCTTCTTTGACTTTTCATTTAGTCATTACCCTAGAGATTACAACTTGTATCCTTGACATATCAGTATCTAACAAAAATTAATATATTTATCACTTCTCCTATAATACAAAGATTTTATAACATTTTAACTCCACTTACTTCCTCCTACCTTTTGGTTATTGTCTTCATGCATTTTAATTTTATGCATATTTAAACTTTATAAGACATACTATTATTGCTTGTACAGCTAACATTTATTTATATTTGGCCAAATATTTGTCCTTTCCTTTGCTCATTATCCTTTTTGCATTTCCTTATATCAAAATTGCACTGTTTCCCTTCTGTATGAGCAATCCTTTAACATTTCTGTTATGCAGATCTACTGTGACAAACTTTCTTTTTTTTTTTTCTAGAAGCTTACTTTTATTTATTTTGCATTTAGTTTTGAAGTATATCTCCACTGGTTATAGAATTTAAGGTAAATCACTATTTTATTCTAGCACTTTGAAGTTATCAGTATATTATATTCTGATTTCACATCTGTTGAGAAGTCAGCTGTCAGTCTCATGGTTAATCCTTTAAAAATAATATTTTTTATCTAGCTACTTTTAAGATATGCTATTTTTTCTTTTTCTTTTGTTATGGTGATATATATATGGATATATATAAATCCTAAAATTTTCCATTTTAACCATTTTTAAGTGCACAATTTATACAATTCAGTGACACTAATTACATTCACAATGTTGTATGACCATCACCACTATCTATTTTCAAAGCTTCTCCATGACGATTATTGAACATTTGTTGAAAATTCATAAGTTGAAACCCTACTACACAATACGGTGGTATTAGGAGGTGAGGTCTTTGGAAGGTAATTTTAATCAGATGAAGTTATAAGGGTAGAATTCTCATGGGGGGCTTAGTGCCTGTATGAGTCATGAGAGCTTGTTTCCTCTCTCTGCTCTTGATCACCTGAGGATATGATGAGAAGCTGGCAAGATGCAACCTGGAAGAGGGCTCTCACCAGAACCTGAACATGCTGACACCTTGTTCCTAAACATCTCGCCTCCAGAACTGTGAGAAATAAATTTCTGGGTTTTTAAAATTTTTTAAATTTTATATTGGAGTATAGTTGATTTACAATGTTACGTTGAAAATTCTGGTTTTTTTTTTTTTTTTTGTGGTATGCGGGCCTCTCACTGTTGTGGCCTCTCCCATTGCGGAGCACAGGCTCCGGACGCGCAGGCTCAGCGGCCATGGCTCACGGGCCCAGCCGCTCCGTGGCATGTGGGATCTTCCCGGACGGGGCACGAACCTGTGTCCCCTGCATCGGCAGGCGGACTCTCAACCACTGCGCCACCAGGGAAGCCCGAAAATTCCGTTTTTTATAAGCCACCCAGTCTATGATATTTTTGTTATAACAGCCTAAGCTGACCAAGATAAGCACAAACAAAACTCTGTCCCCATTAAGCAATAACTTTCTATTATACCCTCCCCACCCCAGCCTCTGCTAACCTCTTTGCTCTGTTCTGTCTCTGTGATTTTACCCATTCTAGATAATTCATATAAATGGAGCCAGTCACACAATATTTATCTTTGTGTGACTGGCTTCTTCCACATAGCATAATGTTTTCAAGGTTTATACATGTTGTAGCATGTGTTAGAAATGGATTCCTTTTTATGACTGAATAATATTCCATTTTATGGGTAGACCACATTTTGTTTGTCCAGTTGTCTGTTGATGGACACTTGGGTTGTTTTCATCTTTTAGCTATTGTGAATAACACCACAATGAACATTGGCATACATGTTTGAGTCCCTGTTTTCAATTATTCTGTGTACATACCTAACAGTGGAATTGCTAGGTCATACGGTATTCTATGTTTAACTTCTTGAGAAACTACCCAACTATTTTCCACAATGGGTGCACCATTTTATATTCTCACTAGCAATATACAAGGGTTCCTGAAGTCTGAATTATGAGGTCATTGGAATTTCTATTCCTTAGCTTGTGTTCAGAATGTGTTTTGACAGGGACTTCCTTGTTTGCCTTTTTCTTCATTAAGCATTTGTTTGGTTGCTGTAAAACTTTAAGTATTTTTCAGAGTTTTGAAAAAATTGGTTCTAAGAGTTTCTGCTTGTTTTTGATTTTTGGGGGGAATATGTTTTTTGGGAGCTTGGAGGCTGCTTACTCCGCCATTCTGCTGCTATCACTCCCAAGTGATATTTCTGTTTTTAGCAATGTTACTATTATCTTGGAATGCTTTTCTTTGTATTTATTCTCTTTGGTACTTATAATACTTCTTGAATCTGTGCTCAATTCTTTTCATCAAGTTTGGAAAATACTAAGCCATTATACCTTCAAATATTGTTTCTTCCTCATTATCACTCTCCTCTTCTGCATTTCAATTAAGCCATATATTACGCCTTTTTCCTGTGCCCACATGTCTCTCATGTTCTGTATTAGTCCAGATTTTACAGAGACACAGAACCAATAAGATACATATATATGCAGAGAGAGACAGAAAATAAGCTCATGTGATTATGGAACCTGGCAAATCCAAAATCTGCAGGGTAGGCCTGCAGGCTCAAGACCCAAAAAAAGAGCACTGATGTTACAGTTCAAGTCCAAAGGCCATCCACTTGCAGAATTCATTCTTGCTTCGGGGGAGGTCAGTCTTTGTTCTATTGAGGCCTTCAACTGATTGGATGAGGCCCACCCACATCATGGAGGGCAAACTGCTTTACTCAAAGGCCTCTGACTTAAATATTAATCAGACACACACACACACACACACACACACACACACACACACCCTCACAAAAGCATCCAGAATAATGCTTAACTAAATATCCTGGCCTAGCTAAATTGACCCATAAAATTAACCATCACATTTTCCTTTCTGTATTTTCCATCTTATATGCTCTCTATACTTCAAGGTGGACTTCCTCCTGGCCTATTTTCCACCACTAATCCACATAGCTGCTGAGTCCCAACTGCTATTAAATCCAGCAGTTTATCTATTGGGTATTTAATTTCAAATATTATATTTTTTCTGCTCTATAATTTTCATTTGATTCTAAAATGCCAATAGAGAGCCAGAAAAGTAAAAAATTTTCCATCTTTGACCTGTTTTATTGGTAATATATTTACATTTGACTTTTTCTTTCTTAATTTTGTCACATTAATTATATCTTTCAAAATCCAAGTGTAATACGTTTGATAATTAAAATACTTGTGGGTCTGCTTATATTACCTATTTTTTTCTCTTGGTTCTTTCCCTTAATATGACCATAATTTTTTATTGAGTAATGGATACTGTATATGGAGAACAGTCGAGGCACCCTCTTCCTCTGAGAGGGTTACCCTATCCTTTGGTATGTAATCAGAGAAGGGGCAGATCACTTTGATTCAATTAGTAACTAAACTGACTGGAGGCTGGATTGAAGTTTTAAAAGCCACATCTACTTCTGATTTGCTCCTCATCAGTGGTGAGGTTCTCAGGAATTCCTACTGAGAGCCTGAGTGTTGACTGGGCCTTCTCTTCCAAGTCAGGTTCTGAACTCCAATTTTTGTGTCTTCAACTGTGTGAGGCTCAAAACTCTGCTCCGATTTTCTGTGACTTTCTGCTTAGCTTCTTGTCCTAGGCAGCTTAAGAATTTGGCATATGCTTCTAGGAGAAAACGAGGTATCTAATTTATTTCTCTTTGCTTCTCTTTTCTCCAGCGTTCTGCTTCCTCAAGTCTCGGATGCTTTGGCAAACCAACCTCCCCTTCTCTCCCAGTCTTTTTTTTTCCCTTCCCAGTCTGCAGCCTTTCGATATTTTCATAACCTTTGTTTCTCTGCTTATTAGCCAAAGCTCTCTAGGTGGATTCTTAGCCCCTGATTCCAAGCCCCAAACTAGCTACTACCCTGAGGGGAAATTTTGCTTGCAGAGTATCATCTAAGAGGTCTGTGGTTGCCTTTTCTCTTCTTTCCTGCATCTTGGCCCCTCAAATCCTGGTTGCCTCAGTCACTTCCCATGCTCCCAATCAGAAGGCTGTTATTTGTTATTTTTCTTTGCATTTCAACTGACTTTTCCATTTGTTCTTACCAGAATAATTGGTCTGGTGCAAGCTACTTCATCTTAGCCAGAAGTAAAGGTCTAACGTACGATTCTGAAAATATCACTCAACGTGTCTTTGCCTGTCTTTTGGTCACTTACCTGAAAAAATACTAGCATCTTGCCTTTCTATTCCCATGCTATAGTTCATTCAAGTAAATTTGTAATGTGCTTGATAAACTCTAGAATTGAGAGAGAAATCATTACCTTGAGATGTGCAGTAGAAACACTGAGTTTTGGGGAAAACAATATCACAAATAAGATTATATATGTGATTAGTGCAGATATCAGTTATCCTTGCAATAAAGACAATGTCTGTTCTACTCTTATTTTAATATACTAAGCTTTCCTCAACTTCCTCTGGGGAAATATTTTGCATCAAGACACTTGATATTGAATCTGGATGTGTTTCAGGTCTGATTGCACCTAGACCAGCACCTGCAAATTCTGCAATTTAGTTGTCATCACTCTTGTTTATAATTCCTACATTTCACTTCAGTAATTATTAAGGCAAATTACAGGTAGCTAGATTTGCTGAGGTTGAGCTGTCATTAAGCTTTTTCATTAAGCTTTTTCATCTTTGTTTGCATTTCACTCTGTGTTAGTCAGTACATTGTCCCTGCCTTGTCCAGTATTTTAGAAGGAAGTTTGTTTCTTCTTGCTTACTATTCTCTGCCTGTTTCATTACTTTTGTCCCTGAGGAACCCTGGGAGAGTGAATACCAAATACAGAAACAGAACCCAGGTTTTCTTACTTTTAGATCTGAACTGGAAATCAGAAAACCAAAAGGCCAGATCCCAGATAGCTTGCTTTCTCTTTTATTCCTGGCATTAGGACAACCTCCACAAGAAGTGACCTACTTTTTCATAAGCCATTACTCATATCTTAACCTGTCTATGGGTATATTGCCCTCAGTCTCTGTGATTATTCTAAGCCTAAAAATATGATCCTCCTAAAATTACCTCTCCTTTTTCTTCTACCTACTGCCACAGCATGTGAAGAACAGTTGTATTATATTGATTATATACCTGTATAAGCGGTAAAATGTTATAGATATTTATAATCATACAAATTATCTAAAGCTGGCTCCCTGGTGAATGGAAACTGAAAGCAACTAATTCACTTTGTTTTATGCCTGGTCATTTCTATAGCAGCCAATGAAATCATACCGTTATTGCTAATTGTTTACGTAATGTACTCCACCCACCTGAAAGGGGCTCCAGGCATTGTAATGTGATTTACAAGGATATTGTAACATCATGGCAACTACACAGCTAATTGGGAAAATTAAGTCTGGCCTCTTAACTGGCAAAAAGGAGCAGAAATAAGACAGCTAAAGGAAACAAAGAAAGGAGAAAGGATTTAGGAATTATTCTCCAGCAGTCATTGCTGTAGAAAGCATCCACAGAAATGACAGTTTTGATGTAGAGAGTGGAGGGTGAGCTGTGAGCTACAGATAAAGGAATATTTGAGGGTGTATTACCTTGACAGAGCAAGTAGATTTTGCATGGCACCGGGACACTAAATATTGCTTTGAAGGAAAGATTTGGGGGGAACAGCAATAAAATTAAAGCAACTGAGTAAAGAATGGGGGTTGCTGACTTAGTGATCAAACAACATTGTTTTCCTACCTGATAAAGATGGTGCATTAACTCTGTAACTCTCAATTGTGATATGTACTTTCAGGCCATGTATTCCTACTCTTTCAAGGTTCTCAGGAGGCCCCATTACAAATGAAATTTAATTACTGACTGATGGAAGCCACACTAATAAACGAGGAAGAGGTTTATTAGGTTCTCTCTTTGTTTATCCCAGAGAGGGAAGCCAGTGGTCCTCTCTGTGTGTGTGCTATGGGGAACCCCAAACTTGGGATGGGGAAATAGACTGATGATCTAACACTGGACCCACCGGTTACTGATCCATTTTATTTGACTCTTACTGTTGTCTTTGAACATATTTCACACTCAAGAAACATGGGAAGTTATTAATGAAACCAAGAAGTCCCTGATTAAGGTGCAGGGAAGGTGCTCTGGCTTTTGCCGTCTCTCACCTCTGTATACTTAAGCAAGCTATTTGAACTTTCTGAGCCTTGGTTTTATCATCCAATGAACAGGAATAATAATCCTTAATTAAGGGATTAAACGGGATAGTGAATGTCAGATGCCTGGCACATAGTAGTTAGTCAGTGAATGGTAGGAATTTTTATGAATGTAATTTTTTACAATTTCATAAATAAAAGTAAGTAGTAAGAGGAAACATGAAACTGTTTTTCAAGACTATATTCAAGGGTAGGGGGGAGAGAAAAATTCACTTTGTTAGTATTTGAGAGGGGATATGAAATGAAACACTGATGGAAGAAAGCCTCAAATACCTTGACCCTTGCTTAAATGCTCTGGATCAAATTTGGCGAAGCTTTGTTTCGTAGTGGAAGGGCACTGAGTCAAGTTTTCTCTACTCGAAGGGTTTGGTGATTAGACTTTGCACAGTTGCCAAACACCATGATATGGAATGCTCAGGGATCTACAGGCAAGTTCTTCAGGCTCAATGGTGAGTTGAGATAATTCAAGATGCCCTGATTCCAGGCGATCTCACAGATTCTCAGTACCCCTTGATGTCTTTCAGACTCTAGAAAGCAAAATGTGTAACAAAATGTATAACTCAAATATATAATGCAATGTATTCTTTTTTCTAATAGATTTTTATTGGAGTATAATTGCTTCACAATACTGTGTTAGTTTCTGCTGTACACCAAAGTGAATCAGCCATATGCATACACATGTCCCCGTATCCCCTCCCTCTTGAGCCTCCCTCCCACCCTCCCTATCCCACCCCTCTAGGTCATTGCAAAGCGCCGAGCTGATCTCCCTGTGCTGTATTATTTACTTTGTAATCAAAGAATACATTTACGTTAAAGGCTAGCAGTTTGCATTGAAAATGATCTCAGGAGTTAATGTATACCAGTCCATGCCTTCCCCCCATTGGCAGCAATATATATTCCTACATAGCCTAGTTAATGTTGCCCCTTTACTTTTTTTCTTTCTTTCTCAAAATTTCTTTTGTCCAGTTTGGAGACACAATGACCTTGACTTTTCCATAGTTGTAATCATAGGTGCTTATTGAGAGGTAACTGCCGTCTGAGAGCCATTTGATAACATTTAGTCTAACAGAACTCTAAGACAAGGACTTTGAATCACCTGCTTCTTTTTTTCAGCCCATGTTTATTTTCTGTGACTGCCATAACAAATCACCACAAACTCTGTGGTTTAAAACAACAAAAATTAATTTCCTTACCATTCTGGAGGTCAAAAGTCCAATACATGTCTCACTGGGGTAAAGCCAATGTGTCTGCAGGGCTGTGTTCCTTCTGGCAGCTCTAGGGGAGGAGTTGTCTTGCCTTTTCCAGCTTGTGGAGACTGTCTGCATTCCTTGGCTTGTGGCCCCTTTCTCCATCTTCAAAGCCAGCAATGTCTCATCTTTCTTACCCTGTTTCTCTCTCTGATCGTAACTGGGGAAGGTTCTCCGCTTTTAAGACCGATGTGACTAGGTTGAACCCACCTGTGTAATTCAGGATCCTCTCTCCACCTCAAGATCCATTCCATAATCGAAAGTCCTCTGTGCCAGGTAAGGTAACATATTCACAGGTTTCAGGGATGAGAATGTGAACGTCTTTGGGGGTGGGGGGCGATTATTATTCTGCCTACCTTGAACAAAAAAGAGAATTATCATTTATTTTGGCAGAAATTATACACGGAACTTCTAAATGCTGTCTGCAGCTAGCTCTCAGGTAGATCAGTCTTCCGCTACAGGAGAGTCTGGAGGCGGCTTGTTAGACTCCTACAGTAAGTAGGTCCTTGATTGAATACTGTGGACAGAGAGAGTGTGGCCTTCGTGTGTCACGCCCTTTCATTACCCGGCAGGAAACGGGGCTCCCCTTCATACTCAGGACGTTATCAAGCACACGAAATCGCTCCTAAGGATCCTGGAGAGAGTGAGAGAGTGTGAATGATTTGGGAAAGGTCTGGAGAGTGGGGTTTTACCTTGGGAGTCCCTGGACAGTCTGGGCAGGGAAGGAAGTTCAAGCTGCCTCAGAGATGGCCTCTCCTGAGAGCCATGAGTGTGCCAGAATGGATGAATACCTCGTGTCTGGCAATCTGAGAGTGATGATACCAGAAACAGGACACTGTAGCTCTGATTGGATTAAAGAACTTGTAGGCAGCTACAGAAGCTCCAGAGAGGGTTAGAGAGGGTGAAAAACACCCCCCACCGGGGAGGGTGGCCATGTGTGATGGTGCCAGGGTGGCTGCGTCGGTCTCGGGGAGGCTGGTGTAATAGACCCTTCTCCTCTGAGCTGGAGGGGCCGAGAGTGAGCTTCCGGGCCCAGAGGTGAATATTCTCTTTGTGAAAAGTAAACTGAGTGTGTTTCAAGATTCGTCCTGTGCTCGTTTCACCTGCACACCTTCTCGTGCTGCAGATGAGGGAGCTGAAGAGCAGAGACAGAGCTAGGGGTGAGGAAAGGAGAAGTCGAAGGGTGATGGGCTTTCTGCAGTAGTTCGGGTGAGTTCAGGGCCATTCTCTCTCCAATCACTTACTGGAACAGAGAACATTTCCAGGAGCTGGTAGAGTTTGGACTGAGTCTGGAGGGAGGGAGGAGAACAGTAATGACAATGATGAAGATGCTATGATTGAAAACAGAGTACAGAGAAGTGAAGCAGAAATTGCAACCTCTCATCTTGGAAAAGTAGAGGCAGCTTCACTGTCAGAGAGGGTCTTTACTGGCCGTGGCTTTTTATGTCTACTGAAATTATTAGAGCTAAACTGATGAACGGAGATATGAAGCAGCTGCTGATAGGCTGTGATATGAAGTGCTGTGACCGTTTAATGCACATTTGTTAAGAAGTACCCTAGGGTGTCGGATGGTGTCTGAGCCACGGGGTCACAAAAGACCATAAGGGAATTGGAATAGAGAAGTTCATTACTCACAGGCCTTGGAGGAGTACATGACGTGCCTCCAGGGGCCACAGGGGGAGGTCAAGGCCAGGCGTGGGTAGACAGCCGCCAGGACCTGGGGCACATGCCTTTATCAGGGTCCAAGGGTGGAATGCTTTGAGGTTCCCAGGCTAAGCCTGGATTGGTCAATTCAATCTAAAAAGATCAGGGTTTTTGTAAGCTTTTCGGGGCTCTTACCTAAGGGTCACGCAAGAAGAAGGCCCTGGGAGATGGGGGAGATTGTTTATCACAAGGGTGACTGGGGGAGTCATGTCAGGGACTTTCATTTACTTGTGACTCTGAGGGCTATTGTCTAGGGTGTGCCGGGGGAGGGGCTAGTGTCAGTTGAAGGTCCCTGCAGGCCACTTGTCCATACAAAAGGATGCCAAGGCAGCAATATTATGAAGTAGTTTAGTTAAACTCTCAACATGAAGGCTATTGAAAGAGGATTGGATCAGGAAGACCACACTTTGTGCCTTTGGGGAGATGCATTATAACAGACATGCAATTATCATTATTTTTGTTGTTGTTGTCTTTACAGCAGTCACAATTCATGGGGTACCTGCATCATTCCAGGCACTGTGGTGAAGTCCATAGGCTTTGAATGCAAACAGCCTGGACTCAAATCTCAGTACTGCCACTTTTTAATAGTATGATATTGAGCAACCTCTCCAAACCTCACCTTCCTCAACTGAAAAATGGGAATAATATGAGGTCGATCTTGTAGAGTCATTGTCATGATTAAATGAGCTGATGTATTTAAAATGGTCGGTACAATGCCTGACTCTTCGCATTCAATAACTTTCGCGCCTTTTTTTTGTGTGTTATTTAGTATGTAAATATTTTACAGATGTACCTTCATTAGAATGTTATCATATATGAACATCTTAGGGTGAATGGGTTTTTCAGACCAGTTCTCACCTGCCAGGGCTCTGATAAAAAGGAATGTAATAGGAAAATTTGATGATGGGTAAGGACATGGAGAGACAGATCCCAAGTAGGTGACTCTAATTAGGAGTGCCCCATGATGGGCCCTGGGGATCCTGGGGGCTGTACTATGAGACACTGAATACTTTGGGGTGCAGAACAGAGTCCATTGTGCTCTTGTGCCTAGTCTAGGTGTTAAGTGTACTAAGCGTATAACAGAGATTGATGTCTATAACTTAGCAATATAACGAAGTTCTGGTTTCCAAGGTGTTGAATCTAATTGTGTTTGCTTCTGAAATTAAAAAAAAAATCCCAGTTGAGGACTTCCATTAAATAACTCTACAACTTCTGGCACTCCTCATCTCTAAGATGAAAGCATAGGGGAAAAAGATTTCTAATGTCCCTTTTGTGTCTAACATTCCACGACTCTCAAAGTGAGGGCCAATAGGGCTTCCCTGGTGGCGCAGTGGTTGAGAGTCTGCCTGCCGATGTAGGGGACACGGGTTCGTGCCCCGGTCTGGGAGGTGCTGCGGAGTGGCTGGGCCCGTGAGCCATGGCTGCTGAGCCTGTGAGTGCGGAGCCTGTGCTCCGCAATGGGAGAGGCCACAACAGTGAGAGGCCCGTGTATCGCAAAAAAAAAAAAAAAAAAAAAAAGTGAGGGCCAGTATTAGGTATTTCCTTTTACAGGAATTTGCTTTGCCTGGGGAGAGCAAAACCATAGGCCCCAAACATTGTGTAAGTCAGGTCAATTAAGAAGGATTGCTCCTTCAGCTCCGGGTTTGCTTTAGCAAATCTTTAGAGCGGGCTCTTTATTTATAACTATGTAGAGGACCAAAACAAGCTTACATCTGACTAGGGCATGGAGAAGCAAAACACAATTCAGATGCATTCCTAAATCATGTATTTTTCTCATTGACGTACATGACATCACAGAGAGTGCAGCTGCATGGCATAAATTTTTAGGGCTTGATTACAAACAACCTCCGACAGACATCCCTGGGAGAATGATGAGGAAGTTGTCCCTGTGACATAGCTGATCCTTCTCCTCTACAGAACAGGCTAGTGGTTTTAAGGGCAACTATCGGCACCAGTCTTGGCACCTAAGGAATAATATAGGTTGTTTAGGGATGGGTTGAAAATCATTCACCATCAATTCTTTCATATTTTGAGTTTAGTAATTTTTCTAAAAGGCTATCCTGAGCATTTCTCACTTCGACATGTCAAGAGATGCTAAGACTTGGGTCCAGATCTTCAGTAGCATTCTAAGCATCATTACATCCTGTTTATTTGAATGCTTGATGTCAGACTGTCCCCCAACCTGATGCTCCAATACCTTCAGACTCTGTCCTTTCACTTCTGGAACCTTAAACAATGGGCTGTACTATCATTGGGTCATCTACTAGAGGGTCTTAAAATTCACTCTCCCATCTCCCCACAACCCACTCCAAATTTCAGTTGTAAATTTCTTTATACCCCCAGGATGAGGATACATGTTTCTCTTAGACAGGCCTATAGTAACCTGTACTTAACGCCTTTGGAAATACTTCTTCTGTGTGTTAATTTCTTCCTTTTTAGAATAAGCTCCTGGAGGAAAGGAATAGAAGCTGATTCTAATTGTAGAGAAACAAAATATGTTTGTGGAATGATTGAGTGACTGTATCTCATCTCCAATATCAAACACTGAAACACATGGAGATGTTTAAGCAATGGCTTGGCCCATAGTGACTCCTACCCTTATCCTTATTCAGCTTCTCAGTCATGGTGGACAATACTACCGTCTCCCTCAATCCTCACAAGAAAACCTCGGAGTAATCATGATTCATTGCTCTGCTTTGTACACATACTTCATGCAGCTGGTTTTTCTTTTTTAACTTCTTGCATATTATGTGAAGACTAACATTTATATATTTAGAAAGTCCGTAACATTCATTTAGACCCTCTCCTCAAGTGGAAATGTGAAACTAAATGATTAAGTTGTAATTAGTCCTCTATAACAAAGACATTTACCTACTTAATGAGTGGTTAATTGTTGGTCCTTTATATTAGGGTAGCCACATGATTTATATTCCAAACCAGGACTGCATTGAGAGTGAAAGAGGGCACTATTAATAACTGCACAGGTCGACAGGGGTAAGCTTGGACTCTACAGGTCACAGTGGGACATATGGTCACCCTATTTATAGATGAAGATGCTGCTGAACTAGCACCAGCAAAGCATGCCCGTGGGACCGTCCTTCCCTAATTGTGATGTGTACATGATGAGCCAGTTATATCTGCTTATCAGGATATCCTTATAGCTGTTAGGACAGTTATGGACAAGGTTGGTTTGTGCCTGGATTTTAATTTATAAATGTGACAGAGAGGCTAACCCTATTGAAAGAAGATTTTTATTACTTATAGTTACAAGGAGAGGCTTACATTTTCCCAGAGGGGGCATGCTATGTCATGCAGGGCCACGTGGGGAAGCACGAGGTTTGCCCCAGGGGCAGATGCAGGATCCAGGGGAAAGCGTGGTCCAGAGCTTTTATTGTGTTTTCCATGGGAAAGGAAAGGCGGGCAGGGGAAACGGCTTAGGACTGGCTAGTTTGAATGATGTTGGTAGGCTCTGGGCTATGTGGGTGGGCTCTGTAGTTGTCTGGGTGATTCAGGGCAGGAGAAATATTGGCTTGGTGTGTCAGTTGAAAGAGGTGGTTGGGGGTTTGGACCCAGAATTGATTGGAGGGTCTGTGTTAGGATTTTTGTGCCCTTTGCAAAATCTGTATCCCAAGGGAGATGTAAACAACTTTGGCAATTCGTTCGACCCTAGGATGAATGAATGCCAATTTATTAATGAATGCCTCTGAGAAACTCAGGGTCTCAGTAGAGACTGAAACCTCAAACTTCACATCAGTAGCTTGAAGCTCTAATCCACACAATGAGCTGGCCCATTCTCAGCTTAGTAATAATGGCCCCCTCAGGTGCCTGGGGACACAAACAAAAAGGACAGCATTGAGGGTAGGCTGAAGGTACATCTTTGAAATCAGTGGTTTGAAGTAGACTCCTCTCCAGGTTTTGCAAGAAGATGTAAAAATTTAAACATATTTTACTGCATTTCAAGGAGAATGGTAGCAGATTGGCTTGATTTTAGGTATGATGTGAACGTGAAGTTCTCTTTTTTGGTATCAGGGAGGGATTTACAGTTGAGAACAGGTGGCCCAAACTCAGTGCTGTCCAATGGTGTGGTGAGGAAATGGGGAGTCCATTCAGGGAGGCCATGAAGCTGTCACTCCACAGGCTCTCTTGTGACCCCAACCAAAAGGCCACGGGGATGTTCCCATGTTTATTTTATAGCTGAGGACACTGAGAGGGGTTGAGGAAGTGTCCTAAGTACTTCAGCTTTTAAGATGCAGAACTGATAATAGAATGTAAGTTTGTCCAACTTCCCCAGATTCAACTGGGAGCTCCCTTATGAGGGAAAAACAGAGATCCTTTCTGCACAAGCCTGCTCTCTCCTGGTTTAAACCAGGGTTTAAAACCTGTGCCTTTGGAACGGGCAGCCCTTGCTCCTCGGGTTCCAGCCTGGAGCAGGCTTCTGCATATCTCCCAGCGTGTTGCCATTTATGGATTTGGGCAAAATAACAGAACTGCAAAGCTTCAGACTCCCAGACTTCTTTTTTTTTTTTTTTTTTCCCTTTTCTTCCACACCGAGCTTCCTGTTTCTATGGCAATGAATAGGATGTTTTGTACCAAGAAACACTTTAAATGCCACTGGGGGAAGGTAAGAACCCCACATAGCTCTCTACAGAGCAGAAAGGTGAAATGAGATGCTAAGAAGAGCTGAGAAGCGGAAAAGCTGGAATAGAGGAGGGAGGAGGGAGGGAAAGAAGCATCTGCTGAGAAAGAAAACTAAAACCTAGGCAGCAACATGGCAGGCAAGAGCCAGGCCCCTCAGAGCGGCAGCTGTCAGTACAGGAGCATCAATGAGCACTTGGAAATCCATGCGGACATCATGAGAACCCCAGGGGTCGGGGTGTCAGGCAGTCTTCACCTAGCAGCGGGGGGCAGAGATCAGGGAGGCATCTCTAGATACGCTCACTACACAGGACCCACTGCCAGGTGGCTTCCTGTGTAACCTGTAAGGTAAAGAGGCTCAAATGTTCTACCTTGCAAATGCTCACTCGACACACACAGGCTGGTACAAGGCCACTGAAATCAAGCTCTTCCACCTACGAGGTGAGAACCAGGATTTCTGGTTCTAACCAGATGCCCCGGGATGGACTCTGGAAGGCTCTGCCATCTTTCTTTCTTTTCCTGCCTTCTCTGGTTGTTTGGTTGTTTGGGTGGGATTGCTTACAATCCGTGTACCACACATGCTTACAAGAAGGCAGGTGTTTAAAGTAACATAAAATACAAGGGATACAAAAGAGAACCTGGAAAATTAAAGTGGTAATGGGGAAAATTTCTTTCCCTCTTTCCCCTGTCCGACTTTCCCCAACTGATATGCAAAAATATATGACCAAATCCACATCCAGAAGGGAAACACCGTAGAACAATGTAAATTTTCACCTGGTAGAGCTGTAAGTGGCATATCAAGTAGTTCTCACTTTGGGTTTTACTAATTCCTCCACTAGAGCCAATCCAAACATAATCAAACTTCATCTAGCTTGAAGTTTCTGTTAGACAAGTTTTTAAGAGCTATAAGCTGGAATTAAAGGCACAGTAACAGCAAGACCCAATCAGAGGGCAGCCTCAAAATAGCCCTGGTCCCCATGGAAGGCCAAGGCAGATGTATTTGTCCAGCTGCTGGATGCAGAAGGCCTCTCACTCACCAGAGGTCCGTAAAAGGCTCACCTACAGCTGCTTGTGAAATTGGTTCCTTGTAAATGAAAGTTGACCGGGAGTCACATGAGCCAATGGCAGCTGGACAGGGAGGGCCAGGGTGCCAAACGGAGCAGGAAGTGGCCAGGGGCCAGGGTAAACAGCGAAGGGCAGGAGCTGAGGTGAGTATCTGTCCCAGGATAGTTCAGCGAGGTCCTGCTTTCCAAGGGTTTGGCCAGGGCCACCTGGTTTATTTTCAGTTCATCTGGGTATGCCCTCATTGACTATGGGAGCCTCACATTTGCATGTCTGCTTTAGGAGACCCTAACAAGTACACATAATAAAATGTTAATTTATGCCTTCTGCTAGGGTTGGAATTGAGTGTGGCTCAATGCAAACTGCAAAACAGAACAAATCTAGAAATTCTGGCAGGCAGAAGAGTAGGGCGGAGGGAGGACGTGCTCCTCTGAGCTGTGGAAAGGAGGCTAAGAGGAAACTTCCGGCGTCAAGCTCCCTTCAGACCCCAGACAGGGGCTTTCTCCAGCAGCTGGGCTCAGTTTCCCCAGCACAGCTGAGCGATGGCCTTTCTGTCTTGAGAGCCCCGAGCCACACACTGTAATAGTGACCAGTACTGGGCACAGGGTAGGGCCTTCGTAAATATTGGGGGAATCGATTAATAATACTGGGAATGTTCTGAAGATGAGCTCTTCCTCCCACGTTTGCAAATTATCAGGTCTTGTTTACCTCTTTAAGAACTCCACACCCATCTCCACCTTAAAGGAGAAAGCCAGCACACGTGATGTTCTGAGTTATTCTCAAAAGCAATCCGCTGTGGGTCTCTGAATTCTACTAACCCTAGACCAGTGCACACTGCCTCAGGCAGTCTTGTGTAAACAACTCTTTCTATTCAGCTGTGCCCAGACCACCCTATCCTGGTGCTACCCCCATGGCCGACACTCCTGTGTATCCTAAATTTGTCCCGTTAGCAGGAGTAAGACAGAAATCCCTTATAGCTATCCCCCTTTCCCCCATTCGTAGGAACATAAAGCTGATATCGTTCCAGGATTAAAATACGCCAGCAGAATTCTGGTTGGTCTCTGTAAACACCTTTTGGGGTTCCTGCCCAGCCCGTGACTCTGCATTTCCCTGAAGCTCAAGTAACCGTTTATTCACCAGGAACCCTCGACCTCCATCAGAGATTGCATCAGAGTTCCAAGCTGGACAATCATAGTCTTTCTCTTAGGAATTTGGAATTAAAGAGAGCTCGTTAGCATCTAGGTTTGGCTCAGACGCACATTTTGGAGCAATGGTGGTCATCTGCGGGGAGAATTGGAACAAGTCAGTCTTGGGAGGCGGGGGAGGAAATGCAAATATGCAGAGTAAAGCAGAGTCAAAAGAAGCCTGCTTACACTGCCTTCCACTGGGTTCTGAAGGTGACTTTGGGTCTTTAAATTCCTATTGATCGATCAGCCTACCACCACTGCTTTCTGATACATGTATACAAAAAGACTTTAAAAAGACGGTAACAAGTTGCACCATAGACATCTGTGGCTCTAATCTACGCTGCAATTCCTAACCCTAACCTTACCCTTTTTCATCATATCTTGACTCTAAGACTCGACTCAAAGTCAGGGCGAAGTTCCCAATTGCCTATGTTACCATGACAACGACCCTTTATCTAGCTCTCGGTGAACCCCCTGCCTGCCCATCCCAAATGATTTCCCCCTGCCACTGCAACGTGCAGCTTTGCTTGAGTCTCGGCATTTTTTCACACTTCTCTGAACACACTCCTTCCTCTGTTTCCACTGGGATTGCTCGCTAGGCTTAGAATGGGTTTCCCTCTCTCTGTGGCCATACAGATACATCTAGATCGGATACTGGACGCTTTTGTTTTTTTTTGTTTTTGTTCTTGGCAAATGTAATGGTTTCTACTTGCTGACTTATGGAAACAAATTTTGGTGATGAAAAAATTGACAATAGCTGGGGCGCAGCACCTATAGGCACTTGGCTTTCACGTGCCTGGCACGGTATCTGGTCCCTGCTAATATCTGTATGGTAATAAAAGAATTACCCAATTAAAAAAATAGAGGAAATGAATGAGCTAAAAGGAGTGGTTGCTTGTGTCCTTGGCTTATCCAGGGATCCCGATTCTCCTCCAGCACGGGAAGACGTGACGGGTCTCCAGCCCCTGGGAAGTTAACTGGGCAGTGCCATTGTCCTCCTAGGGGTAAAGGGGTGAAGAGGTTTGAGGAGGAACACACAGTATATAACACTTCATCTAACTTCTTTTTCTGTTTGATGTCAATAAACTACATCATGAAATGAAAGCCCGTGTGATGGGGGGAAAGACCCATGAATGGTTGCTTAACCATCTGATGAAAATATAACCAAGGAACTTATAGAGATGCCCTGTTCTCTTGCTCAGAGACCCAACAGGTGAACATAAATGCTTCTTTCACACAGAGCACAGTTGAGGACTGAGCATTTCAGGACACATGGGGCTCTGCCATGAGTGTGGGTCACACAATATTTCATAATATTCATGATGATATTTATGATGAGAAGCCTGAGGAAGCTAGTTCTGAGTTTCTAACTGTATGCGAAAGAAGCCTGCTCTGTGTCACAGGTATGCCTAAGTCTACCATTGTGATCCACCTGCGTTCACTGAGTGTAACCTGGGTGTACCGTTTAGCCCTGGGTCTTATTTTATTTTTTTATGTTTCTTTCTTCATCATATTCTTTTTCTTCTATGAGAAACACTCTTTGGTAATATCTGCAGGAATGGCAAAAAAGACTTTTTATTGTGAGATAGAGTTGTCTCCTGCATATGCAACATAAGGGATGGTAATAATTTTTTTTAATGGCCACACATATGGAAAAGGTCCCTCATTGCTTTACACTCTCCACTGGATTTCTCCTCTACTCCTTCTGGCTTCCTGTTGTTCCCTGCCAAAAAGATGTTTTTCTGTCATTCTTTGAAGCCATTTAAATTTTACTTTGGAGTGGACTCCAATTTGTTGAAGTGTGGCACACTGATCCAAATCATCATAATTTTTAAGGTTTGAAATAGAGCCGATTAGGAAAAAACACAGTTAAATAATTGTTTAAAGGATCCCACCAGGAGGAAAACTTTTAGGAGGTGGAAAACCCATATAACACTGAAAATTTACAATCATTTCCAAAATGCATTTGTGAGTCGCTGGCTGCCAAAATGCTGAGGGCACTGTGTATAAGCGATAAACATCGTGGACTCAGTAAATGATCTCTACTAGAGACTTTCTAAAAGAAAACCCCAGAGAAGAATGGGTTCCACTGGAGAAAAGGGAAGTCCTTTTAAAAGAATGAAGCATTACATTTTCTAATTAGGTTTCAGGCCAAAGGTTGAGTAACTTAGTGGGGAATCCAGAGTCATCCCTGGATTTCTCATCCTCACACCACTTAGCTACTTTCTCTCTGGAAGTCTCTAACATTGTTAAATGAAAGAACAAAGTAGAGCAGGAGTTTTGAAAAATTGGATTATAAAAGACTGTGGCCTTCTGAACTATTTGAAACCTGGGACTCTGAAGAGAGGAGGGTGTGTGTCCAAAAGTCTCAAGACTGTACACACGAGAAAACAAGAAACTCATTAGAAAAGAAAGTGGCAGTATGCCCTGTAGTCCTCTGACCTGTCCTTGTGTTTAAACCTTTTCTTCTCTGGGTCCCCTATTCCAGGCAGGATGCCCCAGAGGCGCTCCTCCAGGTGGGGAGGTCACCGTGTGCCTATCCTGTGGTAAAGAGGACAGAGCAGCCCCGGTGGAGGACAGGCCTGGTTTGTGGGTGTAGGGGAGGTTTCTAGTAGCTCTTTTCATTCTTCCAAGTCATGACATTGGAAAACCAATTCTGAAGAAAGGGGACAGTAGCTGATTCAAATCACTGTGGAGAAGATGGCCAAGAAAATTCGGAATCTTCGTCCTCATGCACCCCCTAGTGTAGGATGAAAGGTAGTTCATTGGTTACTGGGCTGCAGCTGAAAATCCTTCAAGCCATTCTCAATCACCCCCTTTGATAAATAGGACGTATTAAGGGGAAATAAATGAGAAATAGAGTCCAGTAATGAGTTAAATTTGCAACTGCAACAATTGCAGACTGCAAATTAATAAACATTTAAAGGAAGCAAGCAGCTTTGATATACTCAGGACTCAAATGTGAAGAAAGTGGGCAGACTCTCCATTGTTTAGACCAGCTTCTCAAATGTTAATGTGCATGTGGGTCACCCAAGGATCTAGCTAAAATTTTTGATTTGGTAGTTCTGGGTGGAGCCCTCAATTCTGCATCTTTAACAAGCTCCAAGTGGTATAGAGGATGCTGGTCCACAGACTACACTTTGCTAGCACTTCAAATAGCATGCAGGGCTGGTTTGTCCCCTCTGATTGGCCTGTGTGTTTTATAGTATTCTGAAGTTCTGCTAGAGCTGCCGTCTCCACCAACACTCCAACCAGCCCTGCTAGCACACTGCAATGATTCCCTCATTCATTCGGTGGCACTGTAAATTTGTCAGCTCAGAGATAATTCTTTTTTATTTTCTGAACTTAAATAATATTTACCAATTTGCATTTAACTGTTTGTAACGCTGGATTGTTAATGACTACATGTTACCGTGTGATCTCATGATTTATGAGTTGGTTTTGTTTTCCCAGCTAAGTTGTCTGCTCATAAGAATAGGGGCTGTCATACCACTTTGTTTCTTCCATGGGGACATGCACAGTGCAGGACATATAAGAGACAATGATAAAATTTGTTGATTCCTACTGTCAGCTTAGTGTGTGTGTATGTGTGTGTGTGTGTGTGTGTGTGTGTGTGTGTGTTTTGCGGTACACGGGCCTCTCACTGTTGTGGCCTCTTCCGCTGTGGAGCACAGGCTCCGGCCGCGCAGGCTCAGCGGCCATGGCTCACGGGCCCAGCCGCTCTGCGGCATGTGGGATCCTCCCTGACCGGGGCACGAACTCGCGGCCCCTGCATTGGCAGGTGGACTCTCAACCACGGCGCCACCAGGGAAGCCCCCTACTGTCAGCTTTGATACGAAAAAAATTCAGATCTCTTTCCTAAGACTGAATTTTGATTCTTAGGTGGCAGAGAGAGGAAGAGTTGGGAAGGCACCAGGTTACTGTAAGAAGTGAACAGAGGATGCTGGGGAAATTTTGGACCTCTTCTAGCAATCAAGATAAATATATCCTGGACCTCAACACTTCTCCTAAGGCTTTCCTTAGAGTTAGGTGGCTTGTTTTGAATTCTGTTTAGGTTTGTACTTAAGATGACATATGTAAAAATGTTCAGACATCCTGAGCAGAGGAAACAACAAAAAATAGATTTGAAAACAGTACACATGACATGACTGAGGAAAAAGTTAAGTGCTTTGAAGAAATATAAGATGAGATTTTCAAGTCAGGAGAAAGATATTGTATAAATAGGATAAATAACTCTTCTCTATTTTCATTGTGAAAGATGAGAGAAGGGCTACAATGCCACAGGCTTGAGTACAAGCTATACTCTCATGCTTGAGAAATGAACAGATTAGGTGGCTTCACATACCATAGGGCTGGGTGTTTTTAAGACAGAAATGTCTCACACTTTCCAGAGCAGACCATGCTGAAATGGGCAACAAGATAAGATGTGAGTTCCTGGCCATCGGCAATCACTGAGCTGTCCTTGTTGCCTAAAGACTTTTTAATTCTGCCTGTCTGGGCTAGGAAAGATGACTTCTGAGTTCCCTGACAAATCTGAGAGTCAGAGAGTTTTAAAAATAATTAACACCTATTATTAATGACTATGTATTATACTGATTGATAATTATAATAGTTATTCATAATTATTTTGTGCAATAGACTTTCAGAATCTAAAGGCTCCCTAGAGGCCAATAGAAGCAATAGACATCTTTTTTCTATAGCAGCGTCTCTCCTTACGTACCCCTGAGAGCTACAACATCTATAGGTTCTGCTCAAACACCTCCAGCTAAAAGGAACTCCCTGTGTGCCAAGACAATCATTTCTGTGGGACAGTATTTTTCTGTCATTAGAAAAATAACTCATCTTCGCTGTAATAATTTTATAAAACAAAAGAGAAAAGCACAACATGTAATTTAAAAATATCTATAATACTATCACCCAGAGAAAACCACTATTAACCTTTTGATGTATATGCCCAGGTGTGTGTGTGTGTGTGCGCACGTGTGTGTGCACATGTGTATACTTTCATTTTGAAAAAATCATACTATCCATATTTTAGAACCAGCTTTTATCATCCTTTGTCATTAGTATTTTTCCATAACGTCAGTTTCAGAGGCTGAATAAGCATATGTATATATATTTTTAATAGCTATAATTACTAAAATTTTTTTTCTTTCTATCAAGTTGAAACTTACCTCTTTATAATTTATATACATTTGTCCTTTCTCTGCCCTCCAGAGCTACATGCAATAAAAAGTGTCATCCTTCTTTTCCACACAGCTCTTCAAATATGTGGAGACTGCTTTCAGATCTCCCTGAGTCTTATTTTTGGGTTTCAATCAGCCTCAGGTTTTCAGGCCTCTTTATGGTTCTCAAGCTCCACTATCATGAAAGCTCTCCTCTGGATTAATTTCAGTATGTCGTTTTGCCCAAAATTGGATACAGTATTTCAGGGAAGATTAAAAGATGACTATCACCTCCTTTTTTTGGTGGAATTTGGAATATTTGTATGTAGCCAGTGTCCTGTTCACTTTTTGAAGTCTCGACTCGTTGTTGACCTACTGTCTTCCATGTCTTACTCTCATACCTGCTGCTCTTGAGTTATCACAATCTCCACCACCACCCTGCTACATCTTCTAATCATGCACTCAGGTTGCTCTTAGCCTGAATGCATAACTTTTTGTATATTCTTTCATTAATCCAACACATACTCATTGAACACTTGTTATGTGCCAGGAACTGCTGGGGTACTAGGGATACAATGGCGTTCTCTGCCCGTCAACAGACTTAGCAATCTGTAATAAAGAAAGGGACAGAGCAAGATGCTACAGAAGCACACAGGAGTCCTTACATGGTCCAAGCCTTGGGTAAGACATTGCTGAAGAAATATGATTTAGGTGAAGACCTGAAGGAAGATTGAGATTCATTCTTGTGAGATTCAGCCCATTTTCCCAGCCCACAGAGATAATTCTGGATCTCAATTTAATTATATTTTTCTTTTTTTTTTTTTGGTGAAGGATAAAAATGGCACCTACATCATCGTATGAATTGTCAAGAAATGGTAAACGTAAGAGAGCCCAGGACAGGTTTTTGTGACACCATAGACCTTTCCCCAGACTTTTCCAGATCTATCTAATTGTGTTTTGCATTAAGAAACTTTTCTCAATGAATCTATTTGCAGTGGGTAAAGAATATGGTTAATATGAATTTACTTAATTTTTCACTTTAGGATTCCTTGCTTAAATCGCTAATGTGTTTAGCCTCCAAAGGCTTGTTTTGGATGGAGTGTGGACATGACATTTCACACAAGCTCCTGATGCTCTGGAAGTGAGCTGTTGATCGCGAGCTCTGGCTTATGAAGCAAATGTCTGCCATTAAAGCTTCTTGGCTCCTTGCGTGGCGTTCCTAGAAGTTGCTCTCAGCTGGATGATGAGCATATGTTAAACTGTGTTTTCCTTCACATACCGCAGGCTTCCTCCATTATTCTTGTCCATGTTTCCATGCTCCTTTTTGCTCTTTTAAATAATCGTGGCTCATCATTCCTCCAAGTCCCACTCTGGCTCTGAAATATCCAAAGGGACCAATTCAGTTCCCAAAGAGTCAAGCATTTGTTTACACCCCAAATACAAACAACTGAGAGACTATATGAATCTTTCATTTTCCAACCTATTTTGACATTGTGGAGACACACATTCATCTTTTCTTGTTCTCACTCACCTTGAGCAACTACCTGGATGGAAAAAATGTAAAGCAATATTTTCTAACAGCAACATTGATTTCTTTTCCTGAATTGTTGCTTCATTTTATCATGTAGATGTGCTTTTGATGCATTGATTGTAAACTCCCAGAAAGACTGGGTGGCTTGCTGTAAAATGTAGTGAGTGCGACCCAGGGCCTGTGGTTACTATCAGTGACCATCTCAATCTCAGGCATGGGCTGGGGACGCAAGAAGGAATCTCTGTCCTTGCAAAGTAAATTGCTGTTGAACATTATATGGCTGATATACTTCTTTGTGTGGAATGGTAATTCTTTTTGAAATTACTTCCAAACTTGGTTTAAATACAGTCTTGCCAAAAAAGCCAGACTGTCCTTCCCCTGTCGGAACTCTGTGCCTTCATTCAGTTAAAGAAGCATTTTTCAGGGACTATCTCTTCTGTTTTGCTGCTGCCATTTGATATTATCTAATGTTTTTCCATGAACTTACTGGAAGATTAGGCTGTTTTCTTTTCGGATTTATGTTGTAATGCCATCATTTATACAAATTCATCGCAGGCCTGTTTTGGGAGTTTTTTAATTTTAGCCATAATGTTACTGAGTTTCTGGGCAGAGAACACCTTTTTTTCTGTCTGGCAGTGAGTCACGGTTTTAACACCTTGAAAGACTTACCAGAGGCTCCTTTCATACACGTGGGTGCACTTTGAAAAAGCATTGGGTTGAACTGGCTGATGCGATATTTAGGGTAGCTCATTGGCAGAGAGCTTAGAGAGCAGAGGTAGAGGGGTATTTTATTGGACATCTCAGGTGAGGTGAAAGTTCGCCTCGATCTCCACTGCCGACTTTGATGACACAAAGAAAGTGTTTCTCCCAGATACCAGGCATGAGGCAGACCCTCAGCAGGAGACAGGAAGACTGTCAGGTTTTCACATTTAGCAAGACATTTTTTTTAATGATACTTTGATGTCATTCTTGGAGCTATCAGACACGTAGGATCACTGAACATTTCTGTGCTCTTCTAAACCTGTGATGTACAAACTAGCAACTATTTTCAGGTCACATTTTTTTAGCACAGGGTGCTACATTTTATTTTCATCTTAGCAATGACTGAGTCCTCTTGCACATTACTGAATGTTTTACTCATTTAGGAAAATAACTCTGGCTGGTCAAAAATACTCATTGAAGTGTTCAAGTGTGATATTTATTGATTCTCTAATATTTCACAAGTGCTCTGTTGAAACATTAGATTAAAGTGCTACGAGCAATTAATAAATTCTTTGCAAAATTTATTTATTCACCCATTTATCTATTCATTATAGAACAAATACTTATTGAAAAGTTGTTCTGTACCTGACATTGACGATATAAAGATGAACAAGACACTGGTTTGCCTTCAGTGAGTTCACAATCTACTGGTACATGCAGGAATGTCAGAAGAAAATTACATTCAGTGTGAAGACTATCACTCTAGAGGGGAAAAGAAGGTGATTGGGGAATCACAGAAAGGGTTCATTTTATTGTTTATAGGGGAGGAGGCAGAGGACCAGGGAGGACTCCGAGAACTAGCTACATGCACACAGCCTTCTGGGAAATGCTAATGTAACTGGTGAGACCACAGTACCCCACCCAGAACAGCAGGCATCAGTTTGACACAGGATCTGATTACGCGCTAACTGTGGGACACAGGGCATTGGTGCTGTGGGACTGCAGGGGAGATGGTGGTCCATGAAGGTGGGAGTCATCATGAAAGCCTCCACGCTGGAGCTTATGTTGAGCATTAAAGACGGTTAGCATTTTGATAGGCTTTTCACTTGTATATCTCATATAGGACAATCCAAAACAAGAACACTACCTATTGTAGGGGATGGAGGTACCATATATGTTTCCTGGAGATTATAGAGTATATGATACAAAGCCGATTTCTTCTTAAGTGATAAACCCTCAGGTAGGGTTGGGGGAGTCTACATGCACCACAAACAGATGCCTCCTAAGGTTGAAACTGAACAAATATTTATAGTGAAAGTAACAGAACTGTCACAGTTCTGTTTTGAAGGGAACAAACGTGGGGATGCATTGTAAGGAAATGCTGAGAACGGGTCCGTTTCTCAGCAGAAACAAGAAGTAGCCTTTCACAGTTTTACAATTATTTATATGTTTTTGTTGATCACATGAAAAGCACAAGATGGAAATTCAGGAATGTTGAGATGATATATAACTTTCTGGGAAGGGAATTTAAGGATCTCTAGTTCACTGAAGGGGGCAAGGGATGTGATGATAGAGAAATGGAACACGGGCTGCAGTACTCACGGACCATACATCTGCGCCGCAGGTAGTGAACAGATGAAACGAATTAAAATCATGTTTCTACTACTCATTTCAACCCACTTGCATAATTCTGAGCCAACTTCTGAAAGGAGGCTTAGCTGAGCTTCCTCTTCTGTAATTCCTGATAAACGGCGATATGCTGGTTGCATACAGATAACTGAGTTCTGAAGACATGAACTAAAGAAGACAAGAACTAAAGAAGACAAATCCCTGACAGCCAAGAGAGTATAATGGGGACTAAGCTGGGTTAAAGCAATTAAACCAGAAAATCCTTGTGACCAGAAAGTTCATGGTTTTACTCACAGCTGCTATCTTTCTGGGGCCATTGGCTGGTGAGATTCAGGAAGTACCTTGGAGTAATGGCTTCCGCTTAGTGGGGAAGAATTCTTTAGGCAGAGCTCGTTCAGATGTTCTTTTCTCTCCAAAAGTCAGGGTGATCTGTCAAAGCCCTTCTATGGCTTGGGACAAAGAAGAGAAGGTATTCTGTAGCAGGCAAGTGGCAGCAATCCCTCCCAAGCTGTAGAGTGGGCCCTGGAGACGAGCCATGCTTTCCACAGTTCTTGAATTTGCATGAGTCTATGCATTCACAAGTAGGAATCGAAATAGCTAGAGTTATATAAAGACAACTGATGCAGACTCTGAACTTTAATGTGTGAATATCGTGAAATCAGAGAAGACACTAAGAATTCTCCAAATCAGTCTATAAAGAAGGTCACATACAGACTGGTACAGAATATTAGGAGGATTTTTGCCCTGTTCTGAACAAGGCTTACAAAAGGAAGACAAGGACAGGGCAATGATAGAAATACTTGCCTTCCAGGTATCCGGCTAAGTGTTTTATCAATACTTTAGTGAGGAAATTTTGGAGGTAATACAACAAACCACCCTATATCAGTATGTTAGTTGTTGTAACTCAGAATTTTTCAGCATAATATTAATAAATTATATATTTTATGTTTATAACATCAGTTCACGATCTATCTATCTGTCTATCTATCTAATTTAAATAAAAGTAATCCTATCTGAACCAGCTACAGAAAGATATTCTAACTAGGTGGGTCCACCTGATATTGGCAAAGACAATAAACAGCAGACTTCACTAAATGGTTCCCGAACAAGGCAAGTTCCTCACTGGGTGTGCCAGATGGACGGCTACAGGTTTATGCTTGTTACATAGATCCATGGAATGTTTGAGAGCTGGAACAGACCCCAAGTCCAATGCCCTTCTTTGTATAGGCAAAGATGCTGCAGGCCAAGGGGACTTCCTGAGGAACGGAATTTCACCCCCAGGACTCGAACCCTGGGCCTCAGCTCCCAGTTGGGAGTACACCAAACAGTCTTGAAACAAAGAAAGGGGAATCAATGTTGATGTCCAGTAGGAAGATACTGTGAAATATAAGCATTTTGATCCGCTCTCCAAGGAATGACATTTCCCAACTTGATAAACATATCCTGGATATTAAACAACCATGACAAAGAAGCCAGCAGAGAACTTATTTAGAAGTTCTCTTGCTCTTTTCGTTTACTCTGACTACCAGAAAGAGTGTATATCTCTTCAGTTACTCCTCTTTTCTTTCCTCAGCATGGCTGGGAAACAACGAATTTGAGAAGGCTGATGGTGAGAGCGCTGAGGGAATGGGGCGGTGCAGGGAACTGGGTGGTGGCGGCTGACGTGTCCCATTGTCTAGGTGGGCACAGCCGTGGCCTGACCAATCAATCAGCACTCAGGAGGAGCTGGAGGAGCTGGAGTTCCTCCTGCCTGTCTTTCTAATCAGAAGTAAATCCTACTAGACTGTACGAGTTCTCATCATAAAACATGGGGAAGTCCACTTTTATTTATTATGAGAAAATAAATACCACTTTCTCTTTTGAGCAAATATGAGTATTTCTAAAAACACATCAGCAACACCTTTTAGAAGAGTTTTGAGCTTATAGGGATGGAAACACCTAGGGTGGAAATCCCTTACTGGGAGCGAGTTTATGAGATGCAACCTCGTTGCTTAAGAGCTTAAGGAAAAGTCTTGGGAATTCCAAGCTGTCAAACATCTCAGGACGAGGAGTGAAACACAGAGGGAAACATAAGGAGAGATGTCTGGGAACTCGTGGATGGTCACACTGCAACTAACCAGGTTCCCCCGAGTCTGCAGAGACTTCCTGCTCCCTCTACAATCCAACACTGTTCCTTAAAGGAAATATTCAAGTTGAGAGATATTCAGATTTAAAGAAGTTGTGTAGTGTTGTGTGGGGAAGATAGACCAAGGGCAGGAGATGGACCTGAGAGGCGCAACAGGATTCAGGTTGGAGAACCAGCATCCAAGCAGATGTCTGTGCTCACCTACTGTGTTTGAAGATTCTGGAGCACAGCAAGCATTTCCTGCCTTAGTGCATTTGCATCTGTTCCCTCTTACTGGAAGACTCTTCCCCTAGCTCTTTACAGAGAGACTCTTCTGGCTGTATCATCCTTGTTCCCTGAAGTCCTACTCTTCTTTTAGAGGATGCCATTCACATCTTTAATAACATGAATCACAGTCTACGCTTTGATTTTATTGCAGTCATTCCACAAGTACTCGTGAGCACCTATTCTATCTCAGGCACGTTCTATGCATGGGGAATAAGGCAGAAAGGAAAGTGGCAAAAGACCCCTGATCCCTGGGCTCACCTTCCGGGGTGGGGCGCTACCAAGAGCCCACACTTAGGTAAGGCTTTCCCTGTGCCAGGCCCTGCCCTTGGTCCTGGCACAGCAATTCATTTACCCTGCACCGAATCTCAGAGGTGGGCACTTTTAATACCTTCCTTAAGCAGACGAGGAAATGGTGGCATAAGAAGGTTAAGACAGTTTGCCTTGGGTCACACAGTTTGTTCATCATTCCTTGGTTTAAGGACAGATCTTTGCTTATGATCTGTCTTTCCCAGTGAAATATAAGCTCCATGAAGTTAGGGACCATCAGTGTCTTGTTCCCTGGTGTATCCTCAGCATCTGGTACATAGGAGGTGTTTATAAATACTTACAGAACGAACGAAAGAAAAAGAAGTGTCCTTACAAATACCCATTAGGACCGTCTGGGCTATTTTGGTAAAAAGGCTGCACATTTAAGAAAATGCTATTTCCATCCCTGTTGGCTGTATGATGGCAAAATCGGGCCATCTTCATCCTTGCCTTCTACCACATAGAAATGCATTTATTGTACAGCCATGTTAGACTACTGTATGCTTGTCGGTTAATACTGAAACTGAAGTTTAAATTTTTCCTTTATTACTGCCTCTTTTCTCCCCTATTTATTGGTGCTGCTGGGTTTAGTCTTCAGGAAGCCAAGCTGAGTTCCTGAAATGAAAACCACCTTCCCTCAGCTTGGATTTGGGCTGCATGACTCAGGGGCTGGCTCCGACACCCTGCCATCAGAACTCAAAAACCAGAAGTTTGGAAGAGGCTTTATTCTGGTATCTAAGTAAGAAGGAAATACCTGGTGCATCTTGTCAGCCTTGAAGAGGAAAAAGAGAGTAATCAGCATAATAAAAGGGTGGCATCCTGGGTGAAGCCGAGGCTGTTTACAAGCATGTGTCTTGTGCACACTTGGCTTTGCACCGTGGGGCAGGATGTTCATGGTAGCTCCATGGAAGCTGCTCTCTGTTGTTTGTGAACTTTGATACCTTCGAGCTGCTTTGGAGTTGCTGATAATTATTAGGATTCCAAATCAGTGAATTAATGGAATTCACGCATGATGGAACATAATCAAGAAGAGGCTAAAAATTGTTTGAGAATAACACCAACTAAACCAAAAGGAAAAGTCTCCATAACTGGTGTATTTATGGAAAGGTTTCTCAGCAAGTGGACAGAAGATGTTAATGACCACGATAATAGGCGTGCTGCTATGATTGTCCGACACTGGGCTAAACCTTTAGAGACATCTCTTTTTTTTTTTTTACAGTATTTCTTGTTGTAAAGAGGATGATCCTTGTTTCACACTTCAGTAGGCTCACTCAGCCTGTCGAGATGAAGTTGGGATCCAAACCTGGTTCTGATTGACTCCAGGGCTTACTTAGGGCTTAAACCACCATGTCGTGTATTTTTGAGGATGCTCTTCAGGGCCTCAGGGAAAGGAGAGGGGGTGGGAATGGTGACCTCTTATTCCAGGTACCTTCCTTTTCACCTGCTTGGTCTGGCATGTGGACCTTACTAAGACATTGGGCTGGAGAGGAAGATCTTCTGGGATTTTTAAGATGTTCTCCCTGGCCTGCCCTGCCACCCTGCATCCTAGAGAGTCATTTGGTACATTTGGGAGAGGAGTCAAGAGAGAGGGGGGACCCATTTACTCCTCACGAGTATTTTGCAAGAAGGTGTTAACTACCCATTTTACGGAGAGAACACTAAGATGCAAGGCAGAGATTAATTTGCACAGTGTCACATAGCTTCTCAATGGTAGAATTCCTATTTGAGCCCCAGTTTTTCTCAGTCAAAAGCTTTGTTCCTTCCAAGACTAAATCGAGTCCCTTTCCCATGGAGGTTTCTCTTCTCGTGTCTGGGTGACTGGCGTGGGTGCTTCTTCCTCAGGGGAGGGACACAGGGTGAAGCCAGAGACCCCACTGCCCTGCAGTTTCTTCCACGTCATCCCCTCAGTGAGGCCTCTCATTCCATGTCTGGTTATTTGTGGAGGGATTGTTTATTGAGTTGTTGACTCTTATTTTGTTCTTGGGGCCAGGTCTCTGTGTTCCCTCATCTTGGAAAGGTGTGTGATACAGGGAGGAAAGCAGGAGTTACGAGGCAAAGAAGGCAATTCTTCTTCTTCGATGCTTAGTGTTCATTGGTGAAGACTCGGGCTTGTCACACTGGATGCTCCTGGAAGAGGAGTGGGCAGATGAATTATACTGCTCGGGGTTCAAAAGAAAGAATTGACTGGGCTGGAAAGGAGGAAAGGAAACTGGGGGCCCAAGAAAGTGTCAGATACTTCTCTCCATCACACACTTAGACACAGAGCCCGAGAAGGGGGGGATTTCTCCGGGGTATGGGGGTGAGGTGGGTGGACATATGACCTGAGCCCCTGGGAGTGTAGGCTTGGCTTGCACCTGAGGGATTCCTTGCCTCTGGGGGACGTCTCGGGGCTGGGAAGCAAGCATCTCAGTGATGACCACATATGGACAGAAGACCAGGGCTTTCTAGCATTGTCTAATCCATAAGATTACAGGGAACTTTGCGTGACTGGGGAGGTGGAACTAAAGCCCCAGTAATGACAGTGATTGAATTTCTCACAGCCTCAGAGAAAAGTGAACTTGGAGCAGATTAAGACAAGAAATAAATGTGATATTTCTTGCACTCTAATTTTGTGGACCAAATTTTTTATCCACTACAGATCCATTTCTTTGCCTGAAGAAAAATTTTTCTTGTAGTTAAACGGACAAATATTCCTGGAAGAAGTTGTATTTATAATCTAGTGTTCCCACCTTGCTAAGGATAAAAATCTCATCCTCAATTGTCACAACAGTGTCTCTTCCCAAACCTTGGCTTTGAGGAAGGCATGATGAGTTGACAAAATTCCATATGGCGGAAGGGATTCTTCAGTGCGATCTCTTCACTGTATAGGGAATTTGAAAGCAGAAAGGAGCAATAGCAAGAGCCTTTAAAGAAAAAAGGTAAATAAAAGTTTTCCTTAAAGGTAAATACTCCTGTTTAGTGATCCTTTGATACGGCACTCAACCTTCTCACCTGCTGACCACTGATGGAAATATGGACTGTGTCCCTTCCTCTTTTCCTCTATCTATCCTGTTGTTCTTTCCCTATCCTCTTTCCTCTTCCTTTCTTATTTCATCATTCTTCTCTCTACTACCATTTTTTTTTCCGTGCTCCCCGTGAATGCTCCAGCCTCATTTGGAATTTCAGCCAGTTAATATGATAGATGTATTGCTTGATCAACTAATGTATGGATGAGAAATGGGAGAAATGCAGGGAGGGGTTAGAATAAGGTTAGCACATCACGATCCTCTCTCTAGAGGGGATTGCACAACGTTGCTGAGATTTCTCACAGACCAGGTAAAGCAGGAAGCAAGAAGTAGAAATCTGTGACTTGCCTCAGTGTTCCCAAGACGAGAAGAAATTGGTGCCTTGGGAGAAGAACATCTAGTGCAGGCGCTGAGACCAGGGAGAAATTGCATTTTGGTGTTTACAGCATTGAGTGCACTCCAGGAAAATTTTGTGGAGTTTTGAAAAGGAAACAATTATGACATTGACTTCTTAATAGAGGGGACAGAATTCTTACTATCAAGTCCCAGCATTTTCCGAGTTCTCCTGGCATGGAGATGAATGCGAAGTCACCTGTGGGCTTCCAAGCAGAGGCACAATAGACCATAGCGGTGTGCTAAATTCTACAAGAGCTGTTTGCTTTTTCATGGCAGTCAAAAGGTCATTTAATGCCAGGACTTATTTGGATATGAAATAGTCATTTTGAAAATGTTCAGGTGAAGAAATAATGCCCTAACTCTCAACATGTGACTAATCCTTTGAGAAAGGTAATATTAACTTGCAGCATGTGATTCCAAGCAGAGCCAAGCCGTGGAGTGTCTGCTGGTTTCCTAACCATTCTTAAATTAAGGCGCTGCAATCTGTTACATAAATCTCTATTTTCTTATTTTAGGTTCAGCCAGCATTTTGCTAGTGAATAAATCAGACAGCCCAGATGTCATTTCTCCCTGACTAGATATAAATCACAACCAAAAGGCTCGCTAGGTTTGCCAAAAGTGCTTCATATGTCAACGAAATCTATCGTTACTGCCCCAGGATTCTCGCCTCCCCCCCAAAGGAATAAAGAGATCATTTGCCATCAGTACAGCATCAAAGAATATTAAATTCCCCTGTTGAGTAATGAAATTCTCTCCCTGATGTTTTACGGTATATAAATGGACAAGATACATCCCTTTCCCAGTTGACGTGGAGAGGCTTCTAGAGTTGCTTGTTTTCTCCTTAGAGATGACCTAACGGAGCCTTGTTGATGAGGATCCACCACTTCACAGGACCAGAAGAAGATATGGAGTTCCTTACCAATTCATTTCTTTAGGTGCTGTATTGGTCAGCGTGCTGTATTACTGTAAGAGACACCTTAAAATCTCAGTGTGTTACCCCAGAGAAGATGTCTTTCTTATTCACAACACACATCCAATACGGATACTCTGTTGCCCTCACTCCCACCAGTGGTTCTGTCATCACCTGGAGCCTCCTGAGATAGCTTCCCTAATCCTCTGCAGCTGGCTGGCCTGGAAGAAAAGGGAAGGAGAATGTGCAGTTTTATTGGAGAAGTTTCATGGGTCAAGACTGAAGGTGGTGAACACCACTGCCCCATTCCATCCCCTAGAACGTAGTCTAATGGTCACTTTCAAATGCAAGGGAGATGGTGAATGTAGGGTATTTCTGAGCACAGCAGGAGAAATGAGATTGTGAATATGTGGTCATCTCCACCACTGATGCCAGACTCCTTCCCTGTCCTTCCCTTCCTTCCTTCCTTCCTTCCTTCCTTCCTTTGCAGAATCTATGGTGTTCTAGTTGCTTTGGTGACAGGTTTCCATGTTCTACCCCTCCTTGATGGTACCTTAAGTGGTCTGGGTACCACTTCTGTACTGGGAAACCTAACTCAGTGTTGGATGGATGGTCTGGAAGGAGATTCAGAAACAAGTGCTTTAAAAAAATTATTTTTAATCATTAAGAACTAAAAGGGTAAAAATGAATAAAATATGGCTGACACATATATATCTTCAGTATATTATTTTCCACAGAAAAGCTGCAAAACTCCTGACATGGCCTGACATCATAGAAGTGAAATATTTCCAAAATGAATTGAGCCCAAATATTTTATATATGGTGGAAGCTCTATCTAGTCTAATTCAATATTTAGCAGTATTTATAATGAATAACAAGCAGTAACATTTTAAGTTCAAATTTCCTACTTTAAAAATAATTTTTCAAGTTAGTGAAGGACGGATTTCTACTCTCCATCTTTACCTACCACTGGTGATAAAGGGTACCTTCCTGATAGTGATTCAATTATAGCAACTTAGAAATTTAAATTTTAGAAAGAAAGAAACATTCATTTCATTGATAGCTAATCTCTGGCTCACTACACAGGGGGGAAGGGAGGGGGCTGAATGGTCATGGGGAGGAAGCTAAGAACAGTTAAACTTCTTTTAATTAACAGTATTTTATTCAGTAGATTACATAAGTACTTTTTAAAAATTGGGCAACTTATCAGTGTTTTTCTCATAAGAATTTTAGTGAAGAAATTAATGCATTGGTAAAGACTGCTAAAAGAGACAGAAGGAATTAAGAAAGGATAGCACATAAATTGAAGAAACGTTGGCTTAAGGCACAGAATAAAATTTTATTCAAAGCACAGTTCAGCTATTTCTTTCTGAAAATTAAAAATTTTTATTTTAGTTTATTTAAAAAATGTCTCCCTTATGGGTGAACCAATAAGGTAAAAGAGAATTGTAATAACTTTTCATTTCTGCTTTTCAAGGAGTAATTCATTTTGCTTTATTCACTTGAGAGACTGAAGCCATTTTACTGTTGAATTTTATAAAGCTTGCGTGAACAAGTTCTGTTCACCTATAAGCCCAAGTTGACATGGTTGTAATCTTCCTTTTCTCACTGGCTGCTTCATTTACCATAGAGAAATCCTTTCTTCAGCATTATTTTCTCCCTAGAATGTAAGCTTCTTTAGGACAAATTCTTGGCTTATTCATCACTGTATTCCCAGCAACTAAAACAATATCTGACACATACAGAGCCCTCAGTAAGTGCTTGTTGAAGATTTGGGTTGATACAAGTGCAAGCAAGGTGCCTTTAGTCCCCTTTTATTGTGCCATAATGTCCTGGTTGTTAATCTGAAGATGAATTAGATCATTTTGTGAACTCCATTGGCACTGTATTGAAAGTTTATTCACTTACTCTTTCACTCATTCATTCATTGATGTATTTTGTGTTTATGGCACTAAGATGGACATTGAGGACCGCAAGGATTTATAGGATGCAGCCGTTACTAAGCACTAAATTCACTGAAGATTAAAAAGCCTATTCAGGGCTTCCCTGGTGGCGCAGTGGTTGAGAGTCCGCCTGCCGATGCAGGGGACATGGGTTCATGCCCCGGTCCGGGAGGATCCCACATGCCGCGGAGCGGCTGGGCCCGTGAGCCACGGCCGCTGAGCCTGTGTGTCCGGAGCCTGTGCTCCATGACGGGAGAGGCCACGGCAGTGAGAGGCCCGCGTATCGCAAAAAAAGAAAGAAAAAAAAAAAAGCCTATTCAAACTCAGGTGATACGATGACAAACATAATGTATTTGAACAGCCCAAGGCGGAATGTAGCCTTTCTTAGGAATGCTCTTTTATGAGGTATCATTACTTTGTTCTTTTAAAAGCTTCTGTTCATCTTGAAAAGCTAGGGACTCATAAATTTCTGCAACTGGATTGGCAACTCCTTAGGGGCAGAAATAATATCTTTACTTGTATCTCCTATAAAGGGCAGAGTCTTTCTTTTAATTGGAAATCAATAAATATATGTTGGATGATTTAGTTATACTACTAAAAACACACTAACCTGCTATAGAGATTTAAAGTGGTAATAATGATTCTAGTTTGTCTTCCATATAGAGCAGGGATGGAGATATCTTGCCTTATGAAAACTGACTCTATTGGGTAGCCCTAAGATCTTTACAGAAAGGATATATTGCAGAGATTGTTATAGTTCTAAAGTGATGATGAGTAGATGTCTCCATGAATCTTTCCTGTGGGGTGCATACAAATTCATTTCCCTGGACTTGTATATGAATAAACTGTGTCCAATTTGCATTGAGAAACCCACTACAAAGGAAATTACCCTACAGTTTGCAAGGCAGCGATAGAGACACAGATGTAGAGAACAAACATATGGACACCAAGGGGGGAATGCAGGGGTGGGTGGTGGGTGGGTGTTGGGGGTGGTGGGATGAATTGGGAGATTGGCATTGACATATATACACTAATATGTATAAAATAGATAACTAATAAGAGCCTGCTGTATAGAAAAATAAATAAAATAAAACAAAAAACCAAAAAAACAACAAAAAAGGAAATTACCCTATGGATAAAAGATGTGAGGAAGATGTTTTCCGAATGGATTGAATTTCTAGTGTTTGTCTTGTGTTATCTGAAGAAAGCAATACCTTCCTTCATCCTTTTAATACACGACAAGAAATTTGACAGGGGTTGGGAAATGATAGCCAAATTTTATTCAGCCTTCTGCCTTCCCAACAGTAAAATCCTAATTAAATAAGTATTAGATCCAGGATAGACTAAAGCGTGAGATAGAATAAAAGAAGACACTTGCAATAACATAATGAGAAAAGTATTTTTAAACCGAATTAGCACTGTTTGAAAAATGAGGCAAACTTGATTCTTTCAAATGTAGGGCTCTCAAGAGGTGAAATTTTGTACACACAGCACAGATGTGTGCTGACAGATATTCAGAAAAGAGGGAAGATCATGCTGTGGAAAAACTGACATGAGTTGGTCATATAAATCTTTGGAACAATCACAGATGAGTCATGGCAAATTCTTACAAAGAATGCATTTTAATAAAAAATGTATGATTTATCTAAGGTGTCTCAATTTTTAAAAATTGTACTGATTAGCAAGAAAGAGAGGGAGGTGATGTGAATTCAGTTTTTTTCAAATCAAAAGGGAAGCAAAGAGGGGAAAAGAGTCAGTCTCTGTAAATGTCTTTTCAGTGGAATCTGGAAAAACCAGCTAGCCATTTCTTTCACTTTAGGGTCTCTCAAAATCATAAATTCTTGGAGGCCTGAAACTGATTTTCTCTATGGATATCCTTGTTTCTAATATAGGTTATAAAAAAGATAAGTTGTAAGAGAGAGAAGAGTTAAGTTGCTGAGTTTGTTTAAATGTGGGTGGCTGGCTCTAAGAATTCATCCGGGACCTATGCTCACTCTGTCTTCTTGTTCGGTTATCCTCACCATGTGGCTTCCATCTTGTGATATGTCCACACTTCAAGCCAGCAGAGCAGAGAGCATACCCCTTCTTTCTTATTTAGTTATTTGGATTCCTTTTTGTTTTTTGGCCACACTGCACAGCCAGGCCCAGCAGTGAGAGCACCGAGTCCTGACTACTGGACCGCCAGGGAATTCCCATATACCCCTTCTGTTTTTTGTTGTTGTTTTTTGTTTTTGTTTGTTTATTTTTAATAAATTTATTTATTTATTTATTTTTATTTTTGGCTGTGTTGGGTCTTTGTTGCTGTGCGTGGGCTTTCTCTAGTTGCGGCGAGCAGGGGTCACTCCCCGTTGCAGTGCGCAGGCCTCTCACTGTCATGACCTCTCTTTGTTGCACAGCACAGGCCCCAGGTGCGCAGGCTTCAGTAGTTGTGGCACGTGGGCTCAGTAGTTGTGGCTCGCGGGCTCTAGAGCCCAAGCTCAGCAGTTGTGGCACATGGGCCTAGCTGCTCTGCGGCATGTGGGATCCTCCCAGACCAGGGCTCGAACCTGCGTCCCCTCGTTGGCAGGTGGATGGCAGTGAAACCTCTGGTACTTCCTGAGAGATGGCAGGAATATGGGTCCATTCCCCACCTTAACCTGGAACCACTGACTGCCTAGCTGATGCCACCAGGCTATAAATGGTTGCCAGGCTAGGGCTGGGGCTCTTGCTCTGCTAGGAGTTTCCTACTTTACCCAAGGTCCCTGTGGCACTGTTACCCTCAGAGAGGTCATAAAGTATCTGGGCCCTTTTCAGCAAGTGATTCTGGCCAGCCAGAGCAGAACTCTCTCTGTATAACTACCTGCTTATGTTAATTAAATTTAACACATGAGTTATGCATGGTAGGTCCTAGAAATATGAGTGAAACACAATCTGTGTCCACAAAAATCTTACAATCCATGTAGAAGCCAAGCCCAATAAAAATAACATTACAAGGGAGAATAAATTAAGTGCCCAAAGAGGTGAAAGGCAGTAATGTCATATCTGTGGAGGAAGCAAGTGTCCTATCAATGCACTTTGAATGAATTATGGCAAAGCTATATCATATGAGTAATTAATTGAATAATACATGCTCTAACTGAAAGGGAGGGGGCAAGAAACAAAACAACTAAATTAGGGCAAGGCCATTTCCATCTGCCCTTCTAGTTAATGAGAATGCATCCTGGAGCGAGCGGGAGATGGGAGCTATGAATCTGCCCTTTCCTCGGTAGCCTCAGTCCTCTTGGGCGGTCGAAGTTTGCAACGACAAATCCGATATTGGACTTTAAATGTGATTTGAGGAGTTACACAGATGAGCTGTGACTAAGTTGCTTTATGCCTATGTGTTGATTCTATGACCTAACCAGAAATACAAGAAGTTACTCCACTTTATAGGAGTCTGACAAACAGAGATGAAGAAAAGAACGTTCCTGGTGGAGGAAATGGCATGAACAAAGGCAGAGATGGGGCAGAGTAGACTATTGGGTGAACACAGGGAAGAGCTGGGAGAGGAACCTCAGGAAATGAACTGGAAGCTGAGTATTTGCCCATCCGGACACCAGTTTTTCTATACTGTTCAGAATCCATCAGACTTAGGGCTCACTTCACATTCACACACAAGACGTCTGTTCTTGTGATGGGGAGTAAGTACGATGGCTTTCAGCTTTCTCCATCTCCCCAGCACTCCCCATGTTCCACGCCTTCATCCTTCCTGCTTTTTCTTTGAGATAATGAAGTGGAAGTTATGTGATCGTGAATTCAAATCCAGATGCTGTGAATCTGGGTCGTTTTGGGCTCATTTTCTCTTCTCTCCATTAGCATAGTAGCCCCTAACCCTCAAGTTTGCCTTGAGGATTAAGTGAGACAAGATAATGTATTTGAGACCCACATGCTTGGCAAATAATTGGTTTTCTCACTATCTCGCACCTGTTGGTGGCCCTGTCAAGGTCCTTCGCCTAGGCCTGCTCTTCCCTGCCAACAAAAACATATAGAACTTCGTGATTCCAAGAGTGGACTAGCTGCCCTAAAGCCTTTGCCTCTTTCTTTGACTCACCTTACCCATCTGAAGTACCATCTCATCCCCTCAGGGCTTTGCTGTCTGCTTGGGAAATTACAAAGCATTGAGCGCAGATCCTAAATAAGAGTCTGGTAACACACCTGCGTTTTAACTGAGGTTTCTGCACACAGATCCCTACTCTAGAGGGAAAGGGTCGGGATTTGGGAGGCTAAGGCAACTTTGTGGAGGGAATTTTAAAAATCAGAGATACCTCCTTTAGTTTTTTTTTTGTTTTGGCCACACCACACAGCTTGGGGGATCTGTTTCCCGACCTGGGATTGAACCCAGGCCATGGCAGTGGAAGCCCCGAATCCTAACCACTAGACCACAAGGGCGCTCCTCTGAGATACCTTCTTTTGTACTCCTCAAATCATACTGTGTTGAGAAGTTGCCAAATCCACCCATGGGAACGGCAGCCTGAGAGAAAGATAAATTGAAATTTATCAGTGAATAGGGAGAATCTATATTCTTTTTTTAAAAAAAATCTTTATTGGAGTATAATTGCTTTACAATGGTGTGTTAGTTTCTGCTTTATAACAAAGTGAATCAGTTATACATGTACATATGTTCCCATATCTCTTTCCTCTTGTGTCTCCCTCCCTCCCACCCTCCCTATCCCATCCTTCTAGGTGGTCACAAAGCACCGAGCTGATCTCCCTGTGCTATGCGGCTGCTTCCCACTAGCTATCTATTTTACGTTTGGTAGTGTATATATGTCCATGCCACTCTCTCACTTTGTCCCAGCTTACCCTTCCCCCTCCCCATATCCTCAAGTCCATTCTCTAGTAGGTCTGTGTCTTTATTCCTGTCTTACCCCTAGGTTCTTCATGACATTATTTTTTCTTAAATTCCATATATATGTGTAAGCATACGGTATTTGTCTTTCTCTTTCTGACTTACTTCACTCTGTATGAAAGACTCTATGTCCATCTACCTCAGTACAAATAACTCAATTTCGTTCCTTTTTATGGCTGAGTAATATTCCATTGTATATATGTGCCACATCTTCTTTATCCATTCATCTGATGATGGACACTTAGGTTGTTTCCATCTCCAGGCTATTGTAAATAGAGCTGCAATGAACATTGTGGTACATGACTCTTTTTGAATGATGGTTTTCTCAGGGTATATGCCCAGTAGTGGGATTGCTGGGTCATATGGTAGTTCTATTTGTAGTATTTTAAGGAACCTCCATACTGTTCTCCATAGTGGCTGTACCAATTCACATTCCCACCAGCAGTGCAAGAGTGTTCCCTTTTCTCCACACCCTCTCCAGCATTTATTGCTTATAGATTTTTTGATGATGGCCATTCTGACTGGTGTGAGATGACACCTCATTGTAGTTTTGATTTGCATTTCTCTAATGATAGTGATGTTGAACATCCTTTCATGTGTTTGTTGGCAATCTGTATATCTTCTTTGGAGAAATGTCTATTTAGGTCTTCTGCCCATTTTTGGATTGGGTTGTTTGTTTTCTTGTTATTGAGCTGCATGAGCTGCTTGTAAATTTTGGAGATTAATCCTTTGTCAGTTGCTTCATTTGCAAATATCTTCTCCCATTCTGAGGGTTGTCTTTTGGTCTTGTTTATGGTTTCCTTTGCTGTGCAAAAGCTTTGAAGTTTCATTAGGTCCCATTTGTTTATTTTTTTTTAATTTACATTTCTCTAGGAGGTGGATCAAAAAGGATCTTGCTGTGATTTATGTTATAGAGTGTTCTGCCTATGTTTTCTTCTCAGAGTTTGATAGTTTCTGGCCTTACATTTAGGTCTTTAATCCATTTTGAGCTTATTTTTGTGTATGGTGTTAGGGAGTGATCTAATCTCATACTTTTACATGTACCTGTCCAGTTTTCCCAGCACCATTTATTGAAGAGGCTGTCCTTTCTCCACTGTACATTCCTGCCTCCTTTATCAAAGATAAGGTGACCATATGTGCGTGGGTTTATCTCTGGGCTTTCTATCCTTGAACAGGGAGAATCTATATTCTAATGCTAAAAAATTTATGGTATGACTCTCCCCTAAGTTTTTTCCTTTCTGTGTGTTTTGTACCTTAAAATGTTTTGTCAAGAGTTATAAAATTTACAAAGGAGAAGTGAAGAATTAAGGAAAATCTCTAGTAACAGCCTGTAATTGAGTTTCATGGATTACAGATTATGTAAAAGATACCAGACTTATTTGCAGAAGACATGTTAGAAGTTTGGAGAAATGAAAGTTCAGGGCTGCTGACATGAGTGTATTTCTTTTGGAAAAAATACACCATAACAACTTCAATGGCAATAACCAATTTATCCTTCATTTCTGGGTTTTAATGCAGATCTGATTGCAACGAAGTACATTGTCCAAGTTTCTAAAATTGGTCAGCTTAACAAACTGAAGTAATTGCAATCAGATGTAGCATAGGATAAGGTCAGCAAGTTATCTGAATGAGGGGGAAAAAATCTGTATAGGATTTTAAAAGGCAATCCCAATATGCTAGAGTTTATTCTTCTACTTCACACCCCCTCTCTCCTTCCCTCCTTCTACCTCTATGCCTTTCTCCACAAAATCCCCATTATTTGGGTCTAAATCATAAAACAGTTCATTAAATTGACAAACCATTCAAAAATCGAGACTCTGCCTCACTGGAAACATAGGGACACAGCAGGAAATACAGAACATGATCCAGGAGCAGGAAGTGATATAAAATGACAGAGAAAATGGAAAGATTTGAAAATGACCTCTGAAGCTCTAGAAAAAACCTCACAGATCCTCCATCAATATGTTCATGAACAAAAATGAAAATTCTACTAAATGTTTTAGGAGGCAGATATTATCCAAGCCTACTGTGTTACAGCTCCAAGCCATCTTTCCTTTGTTCTTTTCATTTACTAGACGTCTCATATAGAAATGTTCAGATGTATTGATCTTGGTGTTGGATTTGCAAGTCCCTTTGCAAGACTATAAAAATAACAACCTTTAGTAGATTCGAAAGCAAATATGAGTCCCTTTTGCATTCGTGGAGTTATTATGCAAACAGGGTCAGTGAGTGGGCAGTGTACAGACAATGATCAATATTTTGGAGAGATGACATAGAGAACCAGAGAGTGCCTGGACAGGAAGCAGCTGGGTGGTCTAATCCAAATTCTGTCCCTGATTTCTGTGAACTGGGAGAAGAACATTTCCCAGTTAAGGAAACTTAACTTCTTTTTGCCTAGTATTTTATCTTGAAACTAGAGAGGACTTCATAAATGATTTTTCAACATGCTTCAGAGAGCTCTGGGGGCTCAGAGGAGCTGTTTAGAGACCATAGGAGTCTAAAGGCCAAGATGGGAGGGGCTGCGGAGCAAGAGTCCTGGTACTTACCACCTGATTCAATCAGAACATCTCTACAGACTTGCTTTACTTCTTTATGTTTCCAGTTTATGGTGCTTTTGAACAAATAATTCTGTGGTAAAAATAAAAACATAGAAAATTGAAAAACTCTGAATGAAAGTATCTCTGTTCTGGGAACCACTTTCCCACCCTGTGCATCTGTAAAAGTCTTCCAAAAACTTTACTAAGCTCTTTGAGGACATGAATTATAAAATCATAGATTTATGGTCTTTTACAACTTCAAGAAGACTGAGAGATTTTTTTTACCCATGAGAAAACTGGATCCTGGAAAGGTTTAGATTTACTGATGTCACATAGCCAGTTAGTGTGTTATTCATGTTTGAATGTCTCATGTCACCTGTATATTGTAGTTGTACAATATATACTTTTAAAATGATTCTTTGATTTTTCACATTAAAGCTGAAAAGACTGGGAAAATCTCTATTCACTTGGTGATTGTAGGTCTTTCTGTGTATGTGTGTCCTTTCTATTTTGGTACTTTCCTGTTAAAATGAGTGTATTTCCTGAAATCCGTATCTCTTGTGTTTCTTTGCTTCCCTCCTTTAGCTCATAGAGAATTTATCCAAAGACTGAAGAGTTTTTGCAAAAAAACATTAAATGCCTTGGCTTGTGCTTCTATAAATCCTCAGATTTTAACCTAAGTGGTTTCCTGATTAATGAGAGCCCTAGATTTGTGTTCACCAGTGCCCTGTAGCACATGCCAACTCCCCGCCACAGATTTACTATGATCTAGAAAATGGATTCTTTTTCAGTTTGCATGGTCCTGCGTCTTGAGACATTCTTTCCATCTGCAACTTTTTGTTATATTGCAATTCGTAATGTGGTGATGGGAAGGCAGGGGAAATTCTGCTATTTTCACTTCCTGGCTGAAGTCGATGCTAAAGTCAAATACTTCTCGTGGAACTGTTAGAAAAAAACGTCAAATATATGAAAATTAGAGTAAAGGAAGGCTGTCATTGAGAGAAATGTCTAACTAAAAATTACCCAATCTTC
Organism: Globicephala melas; assembly: GCF_963455315.2. Lineage (NCBI taxonomy): Eukaryota > Metazoa > Chordata > Mammalia > Artiodactyla > Delphinidae > Globicephala > Globicephala melas. The sequence continues at coordinate 66,922,595 of NC_083327.1, read as the reverse complement.
TAGAGACATATATCTTTGTTTGACTTGCTGTTTGTTTCGATTAGGACCTACCCAGGCACACAGTTTTTGCTTCCCAGAGTGAATTCCAAGTGACCCTAGAACCTTTCCTTTGTTGAATCTTTTTTCTCTTTTGTTTTTATTTTCCTTCCTGTTTTTCTATTTCTTTCTATTTTTGTATTTTTGTTTCTGGATCTTGCCTAGGTGAGTTGGTCTGTGATGTTTGTCTATATTAGGGTTAGGACTCTGTTTCTTTCTATGGCTGGGACCAAGGATTGATAGTCATCAGATCAACTGGTTATAACTGTATAAATAATAGAACAGCCTGTATATAAAATTTATTGTTTGGGTATTGTGTCTTTCTACAACTTGCTCTGGAGTCTAGTGGTTATCAGACCATTAGGCTGGACTCAACTGAGTAGTCAGTCAGGAGATCACTCTGTATATAGTAATATAGTTTGTGCACAACTGATAAATTATTCCCTGTTGGAGACAGTGATAACTGGAAATCTTGTTTTATAATCTGATCACTTTGTGATCTCTCTCAGGTGAACAGTCGAGAGTTATCTTCTGTTGAGTGACATGCCACAGAGAAATGGAAATTGTTAGTCTTTTTTTTGTCTGTTTTTAATGAGCTTAAATCAACTATGACAATGTTTCATGACCCATGAAAAGTAGAATGGTCCTTTGAGATCCAGACTAGTAAGATTTTGTGTTCTGCGGGTTTTTTTTTGTTGTTGTTGTTTTGTTTTTTGAGCTATGGCTAAAGTTGTAGAACTGATGCTGTAAGCTCTTTTTGTGCTCGTATGGCTATAATTGAGAAAAGTCTTTATCTCTCACTGTGTAAGTTTGAAATATTTTCCTACTTTCTGAAGGTATTAATAAATTAGATTATAAAACCCCTAAAATTGAAAGAGCTCTTTTCTGATTGATCTATGTATCTCCACTCATTTAATTCTTTTACATGTCTCTATGTATCTCCATTCATTTAGATCTTTTAAATGTCTCTCTGCAACATTTTGTAGTTATCAGTATACTGGTCTTGCATGACTTTTGTCAAATTTATATTTAAGTATTTCATATATTTTGATGTTATGGTAAATGATATTTTTATTAATTTCAATTTCTAGTTGCTTATTGTTAATATATAGACATGAAAATAATTTTTGTATAGTGTTCATGTATACTGTACCCTTGCTCAACTCCTTTGTTAGCTTGAATAGTCTATTGTAGATTACTTAAGATTTTATACAATGCCAAGTATGCCATCCATGAATAAAGCTTCTGTTTACCTCATTTTTCCAATTTATATGCCTTGTTTTTCTTGCTTTATTGCATTGTCTAAAACAGTATTGAATAGAAGTGGTGAAAGCAGATAGCTTTTCTCAACTTATCCTTTCTTGAGGGAATATATTCATTATATCATGATTAATTATGTATGATGTTAGCTGTAAGTTTGTGGTAGATTGTCCTTAATCAGGTTGAAGAAGTTCTCCTTCTTTATTCAAAGTTTTTGTCATGAATGAGTATTCAATTTTGTCAAAAATTTTTTCATATATGTTGAGAAGATCATACTTTTATTCAGTATGTGAATATGATGAAATGCATTGGTTGATTTTATAATGCTTAATTCAACTTGCATTCTTGGGATAATATCATTTGGTCATGATATTACCCTTTTTATAAATAGCTTGATTCAATTTTCTGAAATTTTGCTAAGGATTTTCATTTCTCTGTCCATGAAGGATATTAATTTTGGTATTCTGTTCTTGTAATGTCTTTGTCTGGTCTCCCTATTAGGGTAATACTGGCTTTGTAAAAGGACTTGGGTAGTATTCTTTCCTCTTCAATTTTCTGTAGACAGATATACATAATAGAATCAATATTATTTCTTTGTTTTAGACATATGAAGAAATTCAGTTAAATCAACTTGGGAGGGGTGTTGTTGGAAAATTTTAACTACGAATTCAACTGCTTCTAAGCAATAAGCTGAGGCAATCATAGAGCTCACCTCATTTGTTTCTCTTCTCTTAGGAATCATGGTCCTGTGCTTGCTATTGTTCCATGTCTGAAGAATCATTGCTTCATATAATTTTATTCAGTGTTCTAGTTGTTTAGGGTGGGGTGATAAATCCTGTCTCTGTTATTACGTCATTGTTAGAAGACGAAGATTTCGTCTCATTCTGATGTGTTTATTCTTAAAGATGTTTTGTTAAAAAAAGATTAAAGTTTTGGGAATTCCCTGGTTCTCCAGTGGTTAGGACTTGGCGCCTTCACTGATGGGGGCCCAGGTTTGATACCTGGTTGGAGAACTACGATCCCATAAGCCACACTGTGTGGCAAAAATATATATATAATTAATTAATTTTTTTTCAATCTTCAAGTCACAAATTAGTCATGGATTACCCAGCTGGTTCTCAACAAGAATTTATAAAATGATATTCTATATTCATTAGGTAATCCTAGCAGATAGCAGGATTTTATATGTCAGTAAAATAACTTTCTATGCTTTGTAATGACTTTGTTATATCTTTATTTGTTTAAAAAAAGCAAATAAAAAAGTTTCTCGGGGGCTTCCCTGGTGGCGCAGTGGTTGGGAGTCTGCCTGTCGATGCAGGGGACACGGGTTCGTGCCCCGGTCCGGGAAGATCCCACATGCCGCGGAGCGGCTGGGCCCGTGAGCCATGGCTGCTGAGCCTGCGCGTCCGGAGCCTGTGCTCTGCAATGGGAGAGACCACAGCAGTAAGAGGCCCGCGTACCGCAAAAAAAAAAAAAAAAAAAAAAAAAGTTTCTCATTTCTAAACTGTTATGGTTTCTTCCAATTGTATATTCTTACTTCATATTTATTTTAAAATATTATAGTATCATTTCAATTTACGTGTAAACTCACCCAGTATTAGCTCAATCTCTCTCAGTATTAGCTCAGCCATTCATTATTCTTATGTATATGTGCTCCAACCTTAATGAAGTGATGATCTCGCTCCTAACATCACATTTCATTTTCTCTTCACAAAGTAAGTCTTATATTAAAAAAAAAAAACTATATCAAGATGTTTTTTATACCTGAAACTGTCTTTGAGATTTCCCAGATGAATATTAGAAAATCACAAAGATTTTGTCTTTCACCTTGTAAAAAAAGAGAGATGATAAAAATAATTAGGATTTTTGGTATGTTCTATTTTTCTTAATTAGCTCAACATCATTGAATTAGTTTCGTAAGAAAAGTTGTTAAATGAAGGAAGAAGGTTTTATATGTTTTGTACAGAAAAAAATTATTGATATAAATATGTTTTATTGGTTGTACACTTTATAAGATGCTTTAGAAGGCCCTGGAGATTTGTCAGTCTGTATTATGTTCTTGGAAACGTGGAATCTAATCCTTTAAAAAGAGTTATATATCTTATTGACTTCAACAGAGAATTTTACTCTTCCCCTTTATGACATTGTTGGTTACTATAATGAATTAACTGCCATTCAGTCTTAACATCAGCAAGTTGTTTCTACTTTCCTCTCATGTTTGCCTGAAGTCATGAATCTGATTGTCAACAAAGGACAACGTGAGAATTTCTTGGAAAAGACTAATCCAGGTATACTTAATGTTATGGACGAATTTTATCCCCCCAAATTCATATGTTGAAAGCTTCACTTCCAGTAATTCAAAATGTAACTGTATTTGGAGATAGGTTCTTTACAGAGATAAGTAAGGTAAATTGAGGCCATATAGGTGGGCCATAACCCAATATGACTGGTGTCCTTCTAAGAAGATGAGGTTAAGACACAGACACATGGAGGCAAGGCCATTTGAAGACAGAGAAGATAGCCGTCTGTGAGCCAAGGAGAGTGGCCTCAGAATGAAACCAATCCTGCTAATACATCGATCTTGAACTTCTGGCCTCCAGAACCATAAGGAAATAAATTTCTAGTGTCTAAGCCATCCAGTCTGTGGTACTTTGTTCTGGTATCCTAGCAAACCAATATATTTAATGTGGTATTTTAATAGTACAGGCTTTCAAACTGCCTTCACTTGGACAACTCTGACTGTATTTGGGGAGTAAGTGAGGATTTCTATTAACTCTTCTCAATCCAGCATGAGATGATTTCATGAAAGCAACTGGTGATCCAGGGACCAGTGGAAACAATTAACTAGGATTGATGAGGAAGGAAGCAGAATTATGGTTGTTTGTCTTGAAATTTTATTGGTATTGTCTTTAATGTTCTGTATTTTACTGGCTATTCCAGAAAGCCTTTTCTCCTTTTTCTTCATCTATGTTTACGCCTCAACTTAATAGAAAATACTTCTGAGCACACCCTCCATCTCTCTGAGCCGCAGTGTCGCATCCTGAGAGCAGGCAGGGGAGCCCACCTCTCTGCATGACCTAACGTGCCCTAACCCTAATGAGTGCAGGCGTGTTCCCCATCCAGCTTGTCTCCAGGGCTCCTGCAGAAGCTAGCACTGTGGGGGGCAGAGTCCACACCATTGCTGCATCTGTTGGGAGAAGCTTTTGCTAACAAGTGAAATGGCAAGCTGGCAAGCTTGAAATGAAACGTTCTTTAAATGTTATTTCTTTCTTTTTGAACTCTCAGAATACAGAAAAAGATATTTTTTTTACTATGTCTCTACTTTTCATGGCAATATAATTATTTGCATAGGTTCAATAAGAATCTGACCTCTTTTTTTACTAGGATATAATTAGACAAATTGGCTGTGTAACCGAAGACATGCTTGGAGTGTCAAGTTTGAGAATTCATCTTATTTAATACACTTATAGTAAGACCATAACTAAAGATCAAGGGTTTTAAATCACATGTGGAACATACGCCTATAAAGTCCTCCCAGGAAACTGGTCTGTCACCTGTTGTGTACTAACAGAATCCTTGCATTACAGGTAGGAAGAAAGGTCATTTCTTTGCAGGTCAGGTGTATGATCAAATATTAGAGACTTCGAAGAGAGGAATTCACCCATATTTATTAATAGTGCAAGTGAAACCTAGTGGAGAGAATTTCTTGGGCTTTGCTTCCTAGCTTCCGTATAGAAGAACAAGTAATGGAGGCTTTTCAAAGTCTCTTCAGAGTCCAGGATTCTTTATGAAATTTCAAGACAAAAGATAATTTTATGACTTTAGTAACTAGCTCTGGATCTGATGATCATACAGAAGTTTATATAGTTAAATAACACCTCTTGTTTCACTTGTATAAAGTAATTGGGTAGACACATTATGAACACAGCTTTTTGTGTTAGGAATGATCTTTAGAGACTATTTAGGGAGGACTACTAAGAAAACACATCCAAAACATGGAAAGAAGGGAAAAGGTTGGTTAAATGTCCTTTCAATATCATATTTCTCCACCCCAATTAATATTTAATTATATAGGAGTGTACAACTTTGACCTGCTGTTTACTACTGATTAGAGCACAGACTCTGTGAAGTTACATGTCAGTTTCTGACTTTTGTCCAGTATGGATGTAAATAATTTATGTCTGGTAGAAAAGATGATCTCAAAGGTTGTGAGTCTATTGTCTATAGACCATTTTCCACTTTTGTCTCTAATTTAGCAAACTGATTTTGGCTTATCTTTGCTGAGGAATATACAAACTTCTGTTCCTCAAATGCTCTTGGAATAAGTTTTACCATTCAGCTAGTTCTCACATGAATTAAGTAAATTAATCTCTGAATAACGTTCATTCTATATCAGTATCAACTTTTTGTCATTTGAAAATTATACTTAGACATGGCACAAATATTGATGTCATACTGTTCCCTCTGTAAAATTATTAAGTATCCACCTTGACCATAGTAACCCATATGTCGTGGGTTAAATTTGTCCCCTCAAAATTCATATGTTGATATCCTAACCCTTTATTTCCACAGAATGTGATGTATTTACAGATAGTGCCATTGCAGATATGATTAGTTAAGGTGACATCATTACGGTGGGACCTAATTCAATATGACCAGTGTCCTTTAAAAAGGGGAATTTTGGGGCTTCCCTGGTGGCGCAGTGCTTGAGAGTCCGCCTGCCGATGCAGGGGACACGGGTTCGTGCCCCGGTCCGGGAAGATCCCACATGCCGCGGAGCGGCTGGGTCCGTGAGCCATGGCCACTGAGCCTGCGCGTCCGGAGCCTGTGCTCCGCAACGGGAGAGGCCACAACAGTGAGAGGCCCGCATACCACAAAAAAAAAAAAAAAAAAAAAAGGGAATTTTAGACGCACACACACAAGGAGAATGCCATGGGATGATGAAGGCGGAGACCAGGGAGATGCTTCTGTAAGCCCAGGAATGCAAACTGTTGCCAGCAAAACACGAGAAGCAAGGTGAGAGTCATGGAACAGGTTCTCTCACAACGCTTAGAAGGAACCAACTCTGCTAACACCTTCATCTTGGACTTCTAGCCTGAAGAACTATGAGACGATAAATTTCAGTTGTTTCACTCACCCAGCTGGTGGGCCATTGTTCAGGCAGCCCCAGAAAACTAATACACTGTGGATATCATCAACGAACTACTTTACATCTGATATTCTATGGGTAAAACAAAGTAAAATGCTTGACTCTGTGAGTGCTATAACGTTTTAAAATGTGGTTCTTATCGCTGAAAGACTTATGATTGATGTGGTGAGGTACAATATGGTCTTGAAAAATTAACAAAATTCTAGAGAGGTTGGGGTGAGGAGTGATTCACAAATTGTTTAAAGGCTTGTTGCAACAGCTGGATCAGGTCAAAAAGAGAAAATTACCTAACACAGTACAACCCTGGAAGTGATAAATATGGTGGAAGTATTGATTAAAGCACAGCTTGTTAGAGCACTGAAGTGAACATGCTCATCTCTAGGTGAGGGCAATAGGTAGAATCTTTCAAACCCAGGGCACGAACAAATCCATAGCCATAGGGAAGTAAGGAAGGACAAAAAGAAGGCAAAAGAAGGTGAACAAAGTGTTAACAGAGAGAGGGGAAAAAAAGAGGAAACTAACACGTATTGATTACCTATTTGCTAGAAACTGTTCTAGACTTTTTGAAAAACATTTTCTCTCATTGAATCCTCAAGGCAGCCAGGTTAAATATTCATTTAGCAGTTAATATATTTGAGGCTCAGAGAGGTCAAGCATATCGCCCCAGGCCACAAAAGGCTCAGCTAATGAGTGGCAGAATAGAGTTTTAAACCTAGGCTGTTCTGGCTCCAAAATGCATGCTCATTTTAATGCCTTCCAGTTACTCTCATAATAATATAATGATATGGAATAAATATAACACAAGTGGCTTAACATTAGCTATAGTTATGGTAGTTATTAGTGCCGCTCATTGATTTCATCACTTCTTAGTTCGCTTCTGAACTTTCTGGCTCCTTTGGGCAGGTCATGGATTGATTCTAGCCCATTGTTTTGGCTTGTTCAGGGGGAAGCAACAGACGTCACTTCTAGGCCAGAACTTGGAGTCACTAGGGAAAGACCCTCCAGAGCCCTGATTTCTTTGCCCCATAGTAGAAATGTGTATTGAGATGTAGATTCAATTAACCCACGTCCCGCAAAACTGCAATGAACAAACTCCTCAACTGACCCACGCTGGATACAAAATATGAGTGAATAATAAACTTTGTTGGTTTAAAGTGATACTGACTGATAAAATAACATACGGTAATTTTTTTTGTAAAATGAGGGATGTAGGAACTAAAGGTCCTTCATGTCTAAAATGTTATGATTCTAGGCAGGTTTTGTTACTATAATTGCATTTAAAAAGCTAATTTGCAGTCTATTTAAATTATGAAACAAATTCATAAGTGTGCAAATGAAGTGAGTAAATTACTATTGGGAATGCGTTCTGATGTCAGTTTTTTTGTTTCTAATCGTCAGGTGTGTGATGGTGATTATAAATCTGTTGTTTGGGTGCAAGGTGTCGGCCAGCCCCTTGTAGGGTTCACGCTTGTACCCCATGGTGGTGATGAGCAGGAAGGACTAACACAATGAGAGCCTCTTGTATGGTACCAAACAGTAACAGCAAGATATTTGAAAGGGCAGGGAATTCACTGGAAAGTTTCACAGAATCAGAGCTATTACATGTTTCATTTTTGATCACCTGGCAGAGGTAATACATGGCTATGGCTATGTAATACGTAGCCTGGCTATGCAGAATCAGAAATCACTTTGGGCTGACATGCCTAGAGACATTTCATGACAAAGACAAGACTTGAACAGAAACTTAAAGACTCGGAAAGAAAGAGACTGGATGGCTTGTGGGCAGGAGGGGGTCAGGTAGAGATAGATAAACACATAGAGATGGCAAAAGCAAAGGGTGTATTGGTGTGGCAGGATCAGTGAAATACTGTGGCTGTACATAAGTGTGAAAATTTTTATTTCTAAACCAAAGATAGAACCCCAAATGTATGCAACAGTCAACATATTCACAATGAGATAATATGTGCAACAGTGATCCCAGCAGGCACTGGCATCTAGAGTGGGCGTGGTATTCAGGGCTATGTGGATGCTTGGTGTGAGCTTCAGTTGAAGGTGGGGAGGAGACTTTGCCTGATGGAAGAGAAATAACGATGTGAAGGACCAGCGGGAAATGAGGAACTTGCTAATCCATCCTCCCAAACCTGGGACACAGGATTTAAAGGTTCTATCTGGAGAAACTTTCTGGGAACAGGCAATCCTCAGGGCAGTGCCGGTCTTCAGGAAAGGCTAGGAGGCCAAAGGAATAATCATGGGATTAAGAGAATTGGCCCCCGCTGTTCCAGGGAGCACTGAAGAAGTGTTAGGAAGAGAAGATAATTGTAGGAATCTGAGTAAGAAAAGAGGCAGCTCAGGGCAATATGAGGATAAATATTGAAAGAGGAGAGATGATCAGAACCCAAGGGGCAAGGGAGGTGAGCAGGATGGGTTTAGCTGGCCACGAGTTGCCAAGGTTATACCCAGGGATCCCCTGGTGGACTCACAGGTGGTGGCCCTCAGGCCTGTCCATAGTCAGCCTGGTGACACTGCCCTTTCCAGAAAGAGAGAACCTCCAGGGGGTGCGTGCAGTCCTACCTTTTTGGAAAGAGTCATCTGAGGCTCGGTTAGACTGCATCTTCCAAGGACAGGCTAGCTGTCCTTGAGATTTTCCACATTATCCGTAAGTGGGGTAAGAATCTCCACACTGTTGTAAGCAGGACTTGTGATCCAGCAACTGTTGCTCACCGCCATCACCAAGAAGCAAAGATGGATGGAAAATCTTTGCTGGAAACTTTGCAAAAAACACCTCTGAGACCTTCCTGGGAATCTAGAAGGCCTCATCTTCAAGTACCATCCTCTGGAGAAATAACTGTAGCTCTTGGGGATACCAAATCAATGACAACTCAGTAGAAACAGAAATCATTTAGGTTTAAAATGATTTTTGTGTCTATGTTAAGTTCATTTCCTTTTCAGCTATCCTGGGGAATGACCGCCTTCTCAAAATTGTTAAATTGTAGGAAAAAGGCAATGACTTAGGAGAGGTTTTTCTTCCACTGTCTATCCCCTAAGGATCATTGCAGAAAACAAATCCCACTCAGTGCTGCCTGGGGCTTTAGGCTGAGTGGAGCAGAGGGAGCTCTGAGTGGGAGCTGATCCAACACAGGGGACTCACTGAAATGCTGCCCCACATGTAGAACCAAGCCCAAGTTTAACACGGGGAATAGATTTTGAGTGGCCCCTGTTCCAGTCTCCCTATGACCTCCAGAAGCAGCGATAGTAATTCAGGTGCCATATAGCACTCACAAAGGCTGAAATCAGAGATGTTTTACTCATCTGTTACTGCCACAGATTTGCTTTGAGCTCACTCTTAAATTATTTAAAATCTTTCTCTGCTCTCTTTCATATGGCCCACGATTCAATTATCCAAGTTAAGCAGCCAAAAGCAATCAAAAATGATGGAAATAAAGACAAGAAATGGTTTTATTTACAATGCAAATGATCTGGTTCCTTCTCAAATAAGAGAACAAATCAAATTAGCTGCTCTTCAAATTGAGAGGAAGGCACTGTACAGAGCTGGCACTTATCAGAGCAGGGTTCTCCAGCGGCTCTTGGCTCTGGGGAGGGCTTCAGATGAATTTCACCATAGCAAGGGTTTGATTCAATGCATGTAATTGGAATGAAAAAAAATATTGCAGGCGGTGGAAATGTACTCCATTACGACCTGACAAAATGCAGGTGCCAAATGGCTGTCAGAATGTCTCAGTGTCCAAATGACAAATACCCAGGGGAAGCGATGCAAAGTAACAAGGACAGCATTTATTAGCACTTCTACAACCTTGGAGGCTCAAAGAACAGCTGTTTTACCTAATTCAGTGTTTTCCCCTCCAGTGGGAAGATGGGCACAGCAAGACTTGCTCATAGGAAGAAGACTGGGGTGAGAGGTTAGGTGAGGGATAGAAATACTCTCTTCCACCTGGTTATTTTTCCACCTCAGTGCCAACTATTTTTCTCCCTGGAATTCCTCAGAAACGCTGACCATCACTCAGTGCTTCATCTTGCTTATAATAAGCTCTCCGTGTGTCCTTTTACATCTCTCTTACAGCTTAGCAACCTGGCTTGCTAGTTACACCGGTCATCTAGATGCAAGAATGTAAACATACAGTGCTCTGATAGCCAGAACATCACCCCACAAAAAGGAGTGGATAGGGCTTCCCTGGTGGCTCAGTGGTTGAGAGTCCGCCTGCCGATGCAGGGGACACGGGTTCGTGCCCCGGTCCGGGAAGATCCCACATGCCGCGGAGCGGTTGGGCCCATGAGCCATGGCCACTGAGCCTGCGCGTCCGGAGCCTGTGCTCCGCAACGGGAGAGGCCCGTGTACCACAAAAAAAAAAAAAAAAAAAAAAAGGAGTGTATAAGTTCATCAAAGAATAGTGGGTGAAGAGAAGACAGAGATCCAGTTTTCTAAGGAAAACACTTCAAAGTAAAATAGTTCCCTAAAGAAAAACTGTCCTCTTTTGCAACCTACAGAGTTGTTCAATTGACTGCAGCCTCTTTCTCTCCTAGAGAAGCAGCAAGCACAGCAGAGTAAGGTGCAGTGGTTTTCTGTGGAGCAGTAGGGTTCCTACCTCGGCTCATAGGGTAGGAGTCACATTCCAGAAGTGGTGAGCATCTACCTTCTCCTGCAGCTGAGCTCCCTGAGCAGCTTGGATGTGGGAGTCCTGAATGGAGCCCAGACTTTGGGAATTACGGCAAAGTGATAACACCCAGCAATAATTTTACCTGGATGGTTCCCCATCTTTCTAGTGCTGAGTCCAGTGTTAGGCATATAGTAGGTGTTAGTAGCGTCTTTAGTGAGAGAGAGGGAGATGGCTAGGATCCTAAAACCCTGAATCTTCCACTGCCTGCCTACCACCTTTGCAGGTCCTCAGGGAAGCAAGAAGATGGGACCCTCCAGGAAAAATAACACTCTATTCCTAGCTGAGGTTTTGGCTGTAAACTTTTATGTAGCTTCCTATTGAGAAAATGATTTGCACAGCACATTATCTATGAGGTATCTGTTACCCAGACTAGACGTTGGAGAGCAGAGCTGTCGACAGTTTTCCCACCCTTAACCTCTTCCTGAAGCTTCTTTTACAAGGTCTAATCACTCAGCAGCTCAGAGGTCACTTTCTCTCTCAAGAGACTGCCACCACCATTTTCCTATTGTAAGAAAAAGGGACAATCCAAAGGAAAATTCCCTAAAGTGGGATTTCACCAAAGCAAAAGAATTTTTTATAACTTTGATCCTTTCTGGGAATGCTCCGATCTCTAGTTAAGCTTGCCTAATTTTTAAATCTATGACCTTCGTCCAAATTTTTCTCAATGTAGATTAAGCAGCTGGACAAAAGTTCTACCTTTAGCTCTTTGTTTGTGGAGGTTGGAATACGCATCTCACATATGATTTGCATGAATCAATGAAGAAACACAGAAACTCTGCCTCTGCACTTCTCTTTCCAGATCTCGAGATCATATCTGTACTGGCAGAGGATCTCCAAGCTACTGTTAATACAGTATCCAAGATAGCCAAGCCGGTGTCATCCTTCCAATAATTACACTAAGTGCTGGTAATTCACAAAATGTTTTGGATCATTCAAATAGCAGTGACTGACAAATTTACTTCAATCCTGGTTGTATTTGGGGATTCTTAATAAGAATTACTTTTGATCAACTCTTATATTAACATTATTTTTAATAATCAAACACCTTACAGTACATCTAAATTATCTCATTATTATAAAATGGGAGTCTCTCTTGGTGATGTGAAATATGTTTTATGTCAGATTCAGTCACCCCCAGCTTTGCATGAAAACATTGGAGGAGATACAGTTCATTTTAAACATGATAAAATGTAGTCAATTTAAAGGATGAGAAAGCCCAGGCAAAAATCCTGTTTCAAAAACAGCACCATAGCACAGGTAGCTTTATGAGAAGTAGGAACAACTGAAGATACGGTTAGAATAAAGAAAAACAGTGATGGAATCCTTAGGGAGTAGAGAGAAACTTATCAATGAATACATATGAAACACCTTAGGAGAACTCTCAGAAGTAGCTGGGAAATTTTTGAATAGTAGATGCAACGCTTGAAAAATTAATTTTGGTTATTCTTCTGGGGACCGTACGTAGTCTAGAAAGAGAAGGTAGAAAAGAATCACACCACAGAAAGGAAAGGTCAAGGTCATCAAGTTCAATGCTCTCATGTTAAAAATGGCAACTAGAAATTTTTAGAGAAGGAAAGTATCTTAAAGGATCATCTGATCTTATACTCCCACCCATTTTACAAATGAGAAAACTGAAGCAGAAAAAGGTGAAGTGGCTTGCTGGAAGTTACATGGTTGTATTTGGAAGCATTACTACCCAGCTTTGGAAGGCATTATGTCTACTTACAGGGATTCAAAGATTGACAGCTTCAGTGCCCTGTCAGAGCAAAAGAATAAGAGTTTTCAGCAAAATAAATTTTCATTCTGACTTCAACTATTATCTAGTAACTTCAAGACAAAAAATTTTTTTACTGAATTGACATATCTAAGTGCTAAAATTAAAAAAATACTAAAACGAAAACCTCCTTTCCTTGGATTCAACAAATTAATGTATAAACCATATGGCACTATTCTACAGTGCATGCATATTCATTCAACACACATTCAAGAAGTATTTTAAGGGAGAACATTTTGCTTCCTGCCCTCCAGACAGTATCATTTTAATTAGAATGATCAGATTTGGGCAAAAAACTAAACAAAACTACAGTACAGGGCAATAAGTGACAAGTGCTATGTGAGGTATATAAAAGAAGTGGCACGGGATTGGAGATTATGGAAATTCACTTCTAGCTTCTGGGATTGGAGAAGGCACCATGGAGAACACATACTTGAGAAAGGACATTGGCTAATAGGTGAAATTTTGTTACCGAACCAAACTTGGGTCTGCTTGCCCAAAGCAAAACAAAGCTAATCTACTGACACTGGCTTGTGGTGAAGGAAAGCACAGCACTTATTTGCAGGGCACCAATCAACGAGAATGTGCAGCTTGTGCTCAAAAAACCCAAACTCTCTGATGGATTTTAGGGAAGGGTTTTTAAAAGCGACATTAGGGGTGAGCGTTGCAGGGTGCCTGATCAGCTTGTGGACATTCTTCTGATTGGTTAGTGGTGAGGTAACTGGGTGGTATTTTGGGAGTTAATATTATCAACCTTCTGGTTCCAGCCAGTCTATAATCTACATTCTTGTGTCAACTTCTTCCATCTGGCGGGGGTTTTAGTATCTGCAAAACAACTCAAAGCTATAGCTCAGAATATTATCTATAGCTCTTGAGGAGGAACTAAGGGTCTTTGACTTTGTTTTATGGCTAAACTATTATTATTTTGTCTTGCTTGACTGCTTTCCTTTGTTTCTGCATTTTCTCGCTTCTCTAATTAAATTTGCTCTTTGGAACTTGGGAAAAGCGGAGGAGGCTAAAGCTTTTCTACAGACAAGAGGCAGGGGACATGGGGGCCTGTCCCTGGGAATGCCCCATAAGGGTCCTGCTTGGTTTCAATTTCAATGGATGAAAATATAAGAAACAAGAGAGGTTTGGTTTTGGCAGAATAAATTAATTAAAAGAGGAAAAGGATAATAACAGCAATACAAATAAATTACCATTTATTGAATGCCTACTATGTTACATATGTGAGTTCATAAACTCTTCATGACAGTCTTCAGAAGTACTTATTATTATTCCTATTTAACAGAAGAGGAAACTGAAGTTCAGGGAGGGAAAATAACTTGCTCAAATATATACAGTTCGTAAGTAGTTTGACTTTGGCTCTGTTTGATCCCAAAGCCTCAGTTATGACCTCCAAAGACCTCTAACAAAATAGGAAAACCACAGCTAGTATCCACAAGTCCTCAAGAAATCAGGATGGCTCTAGTTAGGTGCTAGCACTGGTGAGTCAAGGGGAATATAGAGACAAATTTGACTTGGTTAATTCCATGGCCAGTAGTGAAATCTCAGATCTCCTGACTACTGGGCAAAGTTCTGTCCATTAAATACTTTTCAGCTATTAAAACCAAGAGAGTTAGAAAAAGGCAAAAGGTCAATGCAGAATACATTTCCCTTAATAAACATGTATTTAGAATTGTTAAGTTTTAAAAAAGTACTTGAATCATAACATTGTGAATTTTAAGCCAATATGGATGTGTGGAAAAGCTTAATACTATTTAAATGTTTTCTTTTTGAAAATTAAATATGTGTGAAAGCTGGCTTCTGTTTCCCAATGGCCTCCCACAGTATTCATCCAAAAAAATATTGGAAGCAATTTTATTTGCCTTATTCTTGTGGAATAAGCCTCACTTGCCATACATGTGCTCAAGGGACCAGGGAGCAGCACTCAGCATCCTGTAAGTTAAAAATTTTTGTTTGAAGTCCACCTTCTGAAAAGAGACCTCAACTTTGCCTGATAGAGACTCATCTCTAAGTCATCAAAATGCTAACTGAAGCACCCACAGGCAATATCTCTTCCATTTTCCATCTCTTGAATTATGTCTCTGACATTTCCCTTCCGTTGAGATGAAAGGCCAGATTGCCATCTGGAGTCTCTATGTTAAGGTTAATAATTACTCTTTCTATTTTTACTGCTGGTGCCACCTGGGGAGAAAACTTCCTGATTGACCACGATGAATCTCCAAGGGGATCAGTGGTGTTTCCTTATCTGAGTGTCAAGAAAAAGACAGACAACAATCTTTCTGGTTTTGGTTAAAGAGCAGCATTTTCCAGAGGCCAGAGGTCCCTCCAGCTTATGGTCGAATGACTTCTCTTGTGAACAGAGAAACCAAGAGTTGTGTCTGACTAGTCATTGCTTCAGGCTGCCCTGCTCTTCCTTGGCAAGGAAAGACATCATTAGCTAAGGGCAGGAAAGCCCCGAGAAAGTAGGTACACTGATTTCCAGATGGTAGTGAGGATGTCTGTGCAAACAACTGGTTATGGGTGATATTGCTGTTTGAAAGGAACCTGGATTTCTGTCTTAAATAAATACTGCTAGGACTCGCCCTTGATCAGAATGAACTGTCAGTTGTGTTCCAGAAGGACAAGTTTCAGCAACTGTGGAACAGTGGAGTGAGCTCTTCAGAGACAGAAGACCAGGCTGACTTTTATAGAATGACCTCAGGAAAGACCAACATCCCTGGAACCCATTTTCAAGTGAAAAGTTGGCGTAGAATACCTAGACCACTGAGTAATTTGGTGGATTAAATATGGCAGTGCTTGAGAAGCATTTGACACATAGCAGGCATTAATTCCTCCACCCCTTGGTTTAACTGAATATTGCTCACATTTTGACCCATTCACAGAGGCATATGGGTAATTCCTATGTCTTTCATCTTTTATCCACAAAATGAAATATTTTACCCCAACGCTCTCTTGACCTGGGGCCATAGCTCAGTAGCCCCTCATGTGGGTAGGATCTTCTCTTTTCCTTTCTCTGACTTTGGCTTCTTTGCCATAATTATTGCCATCTCTATCAACGCCATTATCACTAAGACATCTGCCACAAAACTAGCAAAAACCACTTTATCATATAACATTTATTGAATTTGCTTTGAGGTAACATTGTTAGGTTTTGAGGATTTAAATGTAAGGGGAGTAGTTTTCTCATTCAAAAGACTTGCAGTCCACGTAAGAAGCCCACATGTTTCTTCTTGCTTCTATTCAACCAATCCTTGGGGAATCCTATTATTAAATGCTGATCCTTGAGTACCTGTCTTTTTAATATCTAATATAACAAAATAGGAAGTGTATATAAAGTAATTCTGCTAGATACCGAAGTATAGAAAGTGCTCGTGAGGTGCTTTCCGTTGCAAGCCCAACTAGCTAGTTCTTTCGTGGAATGCCAATTTTTTTCTTGAAAGAACAACTGATAGACTAGTTACGGTTATTCAGATTTGGGTATTTGGCAGACATTTTCTTTAAAATTAATAAAATCAATTAGTTCAAGGAAAATAATTATCACTCTTGGTTGCTAATGGTACAACAACAGCTTTCAAGCAAAAATTAGAATTTTAAAAAACTTGTATCTGCCACTTTTAGCATGACAGTTTTTCAATACTTAGAAAGTTTCTGATGAAATCAGTGGCGATTTTAATGAATGTGACTTTTTAAATATCTATTGATAAATATGTCAACGTTTAGAAGATGTGCTAACTAACTCAGGGAACCAATATGAGTTTTTGCAGATGAAAGATCCATTTAAAGTGAAGTTAGAATTATGAATATTAATGCAATGGATCATGAAACTTAATTGATATCATTTCTGACTCTATATTGCAACCAGCCTTTAAGAAAGTGCCACTTGTCAACTTTGCCTATTGTAGAGAAGAAGAATATTCACAATTATCTAAAAAGACCATTAAAATACTCTTCTATTTCCAAAGGCATATTTGTATAAGGCTGGATTTTCTTCACATACTTTAACTGAAACAACATATTGCAACACACTGAATACTGAAGACGTGAGAATCTAGCTGGCTTTTATTAAGCCAGATATTAAAGTGATTTGCTAAAAATATTTTAAAATGCCACTCTTCTCATTATTTTTTGTTTTGGAAAATATGGCAAACTAAACAAACTATATTACTTATATTACTATGTAATGCGCTTATTATTTTAAGATGAATTAATAAATATTTTCAAATTCTCAGTTTTCATTTTTCATACTGTTAGTATTGATAAATACAACCCATAAGCAGAAGCTATTTGCAATGCTTAATAATTTTAAAGAGTATAAAAGGAAGCTTAGACCAATATGTTTGAGAACCGCTTTTACTGGGTTTACTCCATTTTAAAAATGAGACACAACTACATACAGAAAAGTGCAAAGCATAAAGATATATAATTTAACAAATGCCATGAAATGACTTCTTCCATATAACCTCCCTGTGGTCAAGAATGATGCTGCAAGCCCCCCCAAACCCCAGTCTGCCCTTTTAAATCACATACCCTCCCTCCCATCTTTCATTGGTTTATTCTCAAATAAATTTTAAAATTTATTTACACTTATAAAGAGCTTACTATATGCCAGACACAGCCCTGAGTGCCTTAATTTATTTAATCCTTCTGTCCAACCCTGTGAGGCATTACTACCATCCCAATATATTGTTGAGAAAATAATGACACTTAAGTGGCTGGCCCAAGGTCAAGTGATGACTCAGCGTTTAAACACAGACAATCTGGCTGTAGCATCTAGCTAGTGGAAAACTTAATTATTGTATTGTCTCCCTCTAAAACTTTAGATTCTTGGCTTGAGGTTCAGGGACCACTCAGGTGATGTGATTCTGTGCAGCAAATCGAGAGCAGGCTTGTGAATAGGACTACTGAAGGTGGAGATGATGGGCTTTATCAGCTCTGGGTCACCCTCACTCTGAGACTGTAGCCCTAGTGGAGAGAGGGGCTCCTCTTAGACTCCCCAACCTAGGTTTGTTTTGGGCTTTGACTTCTTTTTTTTTTTTTTACATCTTTATTGGAGTATAATTGCTTTACAATGGTGTGTTAGTTTCTGCTTTATAACAAACTGAATCAGTTATACATATACATATGTTCCCATATCTCTTCCCTCTTGTGTCTCCCTCCCTCCCACCCTCCCTATCCCACCCCTTTGGTCACAAAGCACCGAGCTGATCTCCCTTGCTATGTGGCTGCTTCCCACTAGCTATCTACCTTATGTTTGGTAGTGTATATATGTCCATGCCACTCTCTCACTTTGTCACAGCTTACCCTTCCCCCTCCCCATATCCTCAAGTCCATTCTCTAGTAGGTCTGTGTCTTTATTCCCATCTTGCCCCTAGGTTCTTCCTGACATTTTTTTTCCCTTAGATTCCATATATATGTGTTAGTATACGGTATTTGTCTTTCTCTTTCTGACTTACTTCACTCTGTATGACAGACTCTAGGTCCATCCACCTCATTACAAATAGCTCAATTTCGTTTCTTTTTATGGCTGAGTAATATTCCATTGTATATATGTGCCACATCTTCTTTATCCATTCATCCGATGATGGACAGTTAGGTCGTTTCCATCTCCTGGCTATTGTTGGGCTTTGCCTTCTGACTACTATCCACCCCCCCCATAGAATCATCAAAACCAGAACTCAAATTCCCAGAGACTGGCAAATGTTTTCAGGGCAAAAGTATCTTGCTAGTTCTTCAGTGCCTTCTAGAAATATTTTAAAATATGCTTCCAGGCTTTTTTAGATGTTTTCAGTAGAACATCTGGTCTGATTACTTAGCTTGCCATATTACATATTAATACAAAACTCCATCCTATATTAAATGAATCTCTATAAACATAATAAATGTTAATAGATGTGCTTGGGGCTTGAGAGTTTGATGATATTCAATGCTTTTCTGGGCTTTAAAAATAGCACCTTGACCTGTCAGTAATTTAGGGTTTTATCCATTTATTTATTCCCTGCCTGTTGCTAAAAGAGCTTTATGCATGTTTTCAGAATACCCTTCACAACTTCCCTAAACATTTTTCTGTGTTGTAGAGTGTAGCTCAGTGCCCATCAGTTTATATCCATAGCTGTGGTACTTTGCACTTACCCACAATGAACTCATCTGCCATTTTATCCCCATTCATTGGACCAAGTTAAATCTCCATGTACTCCTCATTAATTTGGTGTTTTCACTCTTCCAAAGAGTTTAACGCCGTCAGCGTTCCTCCCCAACTTCTCCGTGGCACTTACTTATTATGTGAGATTAGTGAGAGTACTGATCTTTCCCGTGGTTTAAAATCCTTCATCCATTGGGGTGCTCATTTATTCCTACCCAAGGCATTTCTCTGTTCTTGATATATCAACTTCTTTTCTAGTCACCAGGCAATGGCAGGAATAGTCATATTGTGACTCAAGTTTCATGATGGTTTTTGAGCAAACTTTTTTTTTAGTTTTTTTTCTTTATATCATTATTGAGCAAATTTTTTGAAGGTTTTTGGATGTTCCGATTATATTTACTGAGTTCTATTTTACCTAGAAATTGATTTACTGTCAGAGAACTCTCTGATGTGTTAGGAAACTATGTTCCTTTTCCCTCTATAGGTAAGGTTTTAGTAAATATTTCATCATTCTCTCATTTTTTATAGATTCCTTTAAAACAGAAAAAAACAATTTGGTGTTTGTAACTGCAGAATGGGCTCCAAAACGGACATCAAGAAAGTAGCTTAGACTGAGGGACAGCCCCTGAAAACCCAGCGTGTCACTCTGGCGACCTCACAGTCACCAGACACCTGCGCTCTTCATTGTGGTTCTCTTCTGCCACATCTAAATAGCATTGAGAAGTCACTGGGTTACCTGCACTGCTACTATCTTTTACCTTTTCTGGAAGTAGTTTGATCAACATTTTTTGTTTGTTGGTTTCTACATCAATCTGGCAGAAACAGGCAAAGGTCAAGAATCAGAGTTATCCAGTGACCTTTTGAATAATCCTAGCATCAAATTGTTTCCTTAAATGACACAAGTGCAGCTGACCTCTCCAGAGTCAGAGGCCCCAGATGTAACAGCCTCTGGGAGCCCGCCCTTCCCTGGAGAGGGTCAGGGCTGAGGCAGGGCCCTCAGACAATTTCGAGTGGCTGGTGATCTCAGCTCTCATTCCCTTCTCATCTGTACACGTCTACAGTTGCAAGTGATTAGATGACTCTTTAAACAAAACTATTTTGCACTGTACATTTTTGTCCAGGTCTGGGTCTCAAGAATGCCAGGCTCAATATTTGTGAGAGGAGAAGATGCTTTTTTGTAATGCCAGTGTTGGAACACTCTGCTGAGCAGGACAGATAGTCCACTGACCAGTAATTTTCAAAACCTCTTATTTCTCTTAAAGGAAAAGATGAAGGAATTATCCCTTTCTCTTCTAAAGTGATAACTGGAAAAAGTAAAGGCTTGCTCTGAGTGGGCAGAATTGTGGGCAGAGTATAGGAAAAACTACACCTCTGCACATAATAGTAACTCAGGAATGTCTGTTGGAGGAATCCAACAGATAATAAAAAAAAAATTATCCTCTCGCCAAATCTGGGTAATTTACGGACATAAATGGAAGGTACCTGTGCTAGTTAATTTTATGCGTCAACTTGACTGGCCCATGAGGAGCCTAGATATTTGGTCCAGCATGACTCTGGCTGTGTCTTTCAGGGTATTTCTGGATGAGATTACCTTCTAAATCAGTAGGCTGATTGAAGGGGATTGTTCTTCTTAATGGGAGTGGGCTGCTCCTCTACTCAGCTGAGGGCCTGAATAAAACCAAAATGTTGACCCTTCGGCAAGTAAGGGGGATCTCCTTCTGCCTGACTGTCTTGAGCTGGACATCAGTTCTTCCTTGCTTTGGACTAGAATGCAAACATCGGCACTTTCTGGCAGCGTTTGGATGGAAACTCAACCATTTGCTCCCCTAGGTCTGCAGCCTGCTGACTGCAGATCTGGGCTTGTCAACCTCTGTAACTGCATAAGCCCATTCCTTATAATAAGTAAGTAATTTACTTGGTTGTGTTTCTCTGGAGAACCCTGACTAATACAGATTTTGGTAAAGGAGAAGAAAGGACACCAGGACTTTCTCTCCCTCTCCCTCTCTCTGCCATGTGAGGATACAGTGAGAAGTCACCATCTACAAGCCAGGAAAAGAGCCTCACCAAAACTGGTAAAACTTCAGCTGGTACCTTGATCTTGGACTTTCCAGTCTCCAGAAATGTGAGAAAAAAATTTCTGTTGTCTCAGCCACCCTGTCTGTGGCATTTTGCTACAGCAGCCTGAGCAGACTGAGGCAATACCCATTGCAATTCTTCAGAGAATCTCTAAACAGTCCAGAGGTAACAAGATAGCAAAGCATATGCTCACTGCCTCCTGCAGGGTACCTAGAAAGACTACATTCACTTTTCAACTTCAGTAATGTCAGTGCAAGTGATCTGTACAAGGCATTGACAGTTGAGAGTGTTTCAGTGTAATTCTACTGTACAATTCTTATTTCAGAATGCTTGGCAAGCAAAACATAACTACCTCGAGAAGATGAGCTGTCCTTTTGGTGACTGTGAGAAAGAAAATTCAATTTGCTTTTCAAGGGCTCTTTAAAGATTGTTTATATCAGAACTGTAGCTTAAGTAATGATAAAAACAATCTTTAAAGTCCTTGTAAAGCTTCTACAGCTATACGAGGACTCTGTGAAGACAAAATGATCAGGTGACTTGCAGAGCTGAGAAGCGGAAGGATTTCTCCGCTTTCTTTCCAGAATTCTGTTTATAAGCCATCCACACTGAATAAAATAAGCAAGTTACGCAGCAAAAATGGCCTTTGCGAATCCTCAAATTTCTATGTTCATACGATGTCCTCTATCCAACTTTTAGTTTTAGAGCCTAGGGAATATGAAGAGAATTTTCCAAGATCTTAGGAGATGGAGGGGGAAAAAAAGACCAAAGGGCTGGAAAATAAAGAAGAGGAACAGTTAGAGAAATCAGAATCAGCTAAGAAAATTCGTGCAGCAATAAAATGTCTTTATTTATCCAAAGGCCTATTTTTAGCAAGGTG
Source organism: Globicephala melas (assembly GCF_963455315.2). NCBI lineage: Eukaryota > Metazoa > Chordata > Mammalia > Artiodactyla > Delphinidae > Globicephala > Globicephala melas. The sequence continues at coordinate 66,900,605 of NC_083327.1, read as the reverse complement.
ATGGACAGTCTGTTTCTTATTCTACCTGAATAATGAAACTGGAAGTTTTGAAGTTGAAGAGATTTAGATTAGAAACAAGGAGAAATGATCTCACTAGAAGTGGCAATATCTACTCACAAGATAGAGGCATGGTCATCTGAGTCTCCAAAAAGAGTCTTGGGGGCTTCCCTGGTGGCGCAGTGGTTGAGAGTCCGCCTGCCGATGCAGGGGACGTAGGTTCGTGCCCCGGTCCGGGAAGATCCCACATGCCGCGGAGCGGCTGGGCCCGTGAGCCATGGCTGCTGAGCCTGTGCGTCCGGAGCCTGTGCTCCGCAACGGGAGAGGCCACAACAGTGAGAGGCCCGCGTACTGAAAAAAAAAAAAAAAGAGTCTTGGTCTTAGGGCTTGTTATGGCCTCAGCACAGTCCTCTGGCCTGCTGAGCCAGAGCTGCCATGATGGTCTGGAGTAGCCAGTCAAAATGACCACTGGACAAATGTAGAAATAGCCCCTGTCAATGCTAAGTACAGAATTATAACTATTTTCTCACCATTCCCCCAAATCCCATTTTGTTTACATTTTCAAGAAATGTTAGTTAAATAGTAGATATACTGGCCTGACTTCTTTACATTATTTCAATTTTCCAATTGATGGATACATAAACCGAGTCCAATCTATGTTAAATAATGCAAAGAATGGTTAAAAAGTCTATGTGAGGAACCTTCACACAGAGAGCTGGCTGAATTTTGGTCTGCAAGGATTTAGACAAAGCCCACCCAGAGATTGAAGACTGGAATAAACGACCCTTGCAATTCCTACTAGCCTCACGATTCCATAGTTTATAGTTTACAATAGTTATAGTCGTTTACAATAGGGCCCCAACCTCTGGGCCATGGACCAGTACCAGTCCGTGGCCTGTTAGGAACCGGGCCGCACAGCAGGAGGTGAGTGAGTGAAGCTTCATCTGTATTTACAGCCTCTCCCATCACTCGCATTACCGCCTGAGCTCCACCTCCTGTCAGATCAGCGGAGGCATTAGATTCTCACAGGAGCAAGAACACTACTGTGAACCGTGCATGCGAGGGATCTAGGTTGTGCACTCCTTATGAGAATCTAATGCCTGATGATCCGAGGTGGAGCTGAGGCGGTGATGCTAGCGCTGGGGAGCGGCTGCAAATACAGATCATTCTTAGCAGAGAGGTTTGACTGCACAGAGACCATAATAAATCAATTGCTTGCAGACTCACATCAAAACCCTATCAGTGAGTGACAAGTGAAAAGAAGCTCAGGGCTCCCACTGATTCTGCATTATGGTAAGTTGTATAATTATTTCATTATACATTACAATGTAATAATAATAGAAATAAAGTGCACAGTAAGTGTAATGCGCTTGAATCATCCTGAAACCATCTCCCTCCCCCAGTCCGTGGAAAAATTGTCTTCCACGAAACTGGTCCCTGGTGCCAAAAAGGTTGGGGACTGCTGGTTTACAACACAAATAATAAACAATAGTTTTCTGTAGCGAGTCAGTTAAAAGGAGAAGTATCATGGTCTACAATAGTGAGTGTTAAGAACTGCTGTTTTCCCAGATCTTTTCATCATAAGAAAATAGCAGAGACTTTACATAAGGGGAAAATTAAAGGCAAAGGGATTTAGAAATTTTAATATTCAAGACTATGTTATTCATTTAAAAGAAAGGTTTAAAATGAGTTGTGGTGGCTTTGTAATGCATCAACTTGGCTAGGCTGAACTACCTTTCCCAGAATTCCTTTTCTTGTAGGTTTTCTGCTGTTGAGCCCCAAGGGATAATCTTGGAAGATTTAGAGAGCAGAAAGGAAGCAGCAACCATTTTGTACTTCTGACTCACAGATGCGCTGACTTAGCCTTTTGGCTTAAAGAAGCATCTGGGTCTGTACCTGCTTTACCTTTCCCAAGATTCTTCTCCACCTTCTCTGACTCCTGGGCCAGATATAGGTGTTTATCTTCATGGCTTCTGCAGGATATCCATACCATTAATGCCAGAAGCAATAGGAACCAACACATTTCAGTCCATCCTTCTGCGTTCCAGACCCAGTTCTGTGTGCCTGAGCTCCAGCTGGGTCTTGCTCTCTCTGACTTTATGACTGTTTATCTTTCCTGACTGCCTGCACTCTGGACTTTGAGCAACCACATCAGACATGAAGACAATAACCTTGCAAAAACCGCTTAACCAGTTCCAACAATTGTGAAATCCCCTAAAACATACTTACATGTGTAAATCTCCTAACGGTTCTGCTTCTCTGGTTGAACCCTGGCAGGTACCCATGATAAAACTCTTCCAAGAGGGTTAGACATCAGGTGAACATTTAATGAAATGAGTAAATGCCTCCACTAAAATTAGAAATGTGCAGTCGTAGAATCTCAGCTCCTTCTATAATCAAATCACTTCCTTAAACGTCATTGGAGCCAAACCAAAAGAGATGAGCTGATACGGAAAACTATTTAACTATACTCAAGTCATTTGGTACTCTCTTTTAAATACGGATGGAGAAATACTCCCATCTCACACATAGGGAAAACTGAAGTTCGAAAGCTTAAATAAACCTGGGCCCCTGGTTGTGCTAGAAGGCAGTTCAAGGTTGAGCTTTTATAATACCCAGATGGTTCCATTTAAAGTTGGATGAATGGAGGAAAACTGTGATGGTTATCAGACTGACTTCCTGGACCCAGATGGAAGGAAATTTTATGCATGGTGTATGCTAGACACTTGATGATTTTGTTCTGTACCACAGGGAGCAGTGACTTCCCACAGAATGTATAACAGAAAAACAAACACAGAATAATGTCACATAGAAGTCAGTGTGTATATATACACACATACATATACACAATTATTATAGCTAACATTTCTATAACACTTTGGTTGTATTAACTCAATTAGTCATCCACATATGCTGTGGCAAAGATATTATTATAGCTATTTTTCAGAGAGGAAAGCAAAGCACAGTGGGATTAAGTGACTTGACAGGGTCACACAGAGGTATACGGTGGAGCTAGAGCATGATAACCAGTGGAGAGCAGCTCCAGGGCTTCTGTGCCTGTGGGTTCACCTCTGATAACTCACTTGCAATTGTATGATACATGTGGTTGTGTAGCTTTGTGAACCTGATATTCACCATTCTTAATAATCCGGCTACAAATTCCTTTTCCAACCCTATCTTTCTCCTCTCTCTTAAACGTTACATTCCTTATGTTCCAGCAAAACTTTACTCTTTTCATAGTTTAGTATTTCTTTGTCTTATCACAGCATATAGAAGCCTCAAGGGATTCAGATAAATCGGCTAAGGTCAAGAGACTTCCCTAAATTCCTAAAAGCCACCCAATCCTTTCTTCCCTTTGCATCTTTAGTAATGCCATCCTGCTTCCTGGGACGCCTCACTGTATTCCACCCTCACCCACTCTGTGTTACTGTGATTTCTAGAAAATCTACCCATTTCATATAGCACCCATTTCTTATAGTTTGAATAGCACCCCCTTCAGAATACATTCTGAGTCCCTTCTCAGAAGACGATCTCTCCTTCTTCAGACTTTTTGCAGCCCTACTTTTTATGGATCACAGCATTGTGAAGCAATTTATAAACTTGCTTTATATTCATGTTAGCAGATCGTACATAGACCTACATCACAAATTTTAGCCACATTTAAAGACCCATCTTGGCACGCGGGTATTGTACTCTTTTTGTCTGTGGTTGCTCACTGCGTCTGCTCTCACTTTAAGGAAGACAAATTAAAAGTGCCATCGAGTGCTCTGCATGTGAAACCATTCCTCACTGAGCTCCCGGGGATAGATGTGACCACTGCGGAGGCCAGTTAGTTTTTCTTTATGCTGTGGACACAGCCTTCTGCCTTCTCTGTGCAACTGCTTTTGATATTCCCAGATGAGAATCCCTGCTGTTTCTCACCAAGCATTTTATTAATACCTCTTCTCTACTATTTATCACATTCTGATAGTCCCCTGAGTACATCATCCATCCTCCAATAAAGAGTAACGTCCCTGAGACTAGAAACATATTTTATTCATCTCTACATGATTCCTGGAACAGTACATTACATATGAGATGCTCACTGATTTTATTTGTTTAAATTTAAAATCAACTGTCTTCAGGCTTAATTTATCTAGAACAAAATACATCAATTGTAAGTGTACAGTGCGATGAGTTTTGATAAATGTATACATTTATCTCCCAGTCAACATTTCCATCACCCACTGGTTTAGCAAGGGAGGACGAGGTCGGCGAGAAAAGCTTGGTGGTAAAGAGAAATTTGTCACAGACATTGTTTAGATATAATGATTTTAAAAATCCGACTTTTTTTGGTACATTTTATTCTTGTTTTAAAATCTCTGCAGACAATATACCCACTTTATGGCCAGTAACCAGGGTAGATCATGCCCACTGCCTGCCCTTGGCATACCACTGCCCTCCCTCCTGCTGCTCTGAGGGTCCTTCTGCCTCCCTACCTCCAGGAAACCATCTGCCTCCTTTCTGCAAGAATAGATTATTGTTTTTCTGTTCTAGAGCTGCATATGAATGAAATCATACAGAATATACTCCCTCGTGTCTGTCTTCTTTATTCAGCATGCTTTTGAGATTCATCCACATTCTCATGTATTATTAGTCTATTCCTTTTTATTTCTGAGTAATAATTCCATTGTATGAATACGTCACAAATTTCTAACTATACTCTTATTGATATACTTTTGGTTTATTTCCATTTTTGGCTCTTAAAAATAAAGCTTCTATGAACATTCTCGTACAAGTTTTTTCGTAAAATTTTCTTGCACATTTAACTTTAAGAAACTGCCAGTTTTTCTAAGTGATTTACAAATTTATTTTTTTACTTCCACAATAATTGCATGAGAATTCCAATTGTTCTGTATTCTCATCAACATTTGGTGCTCACTCTTAAAAAATTTTAGGCCTTCTAGTGTATATAAACTGGTATCTCATTGTGGTTTTAATTTAGTGAGCTGACGATTAATGATGCAGATTATTTTTTCACTTGCTTAAGGCCATTCATTTATCTTTTTTCATGAGGTGTCTGTTCAACTATGTTGCCAAATTTAAAAAATTAGGTTGTATTTCTTCTTACTACTGCGTTTTAAGAATTCTTTATATATTTAGGGTACGGGTCCTTTGCATTTGTATATGTATTATAAACATTGCATCCTAGTTTGTGATTTGCTTGTGCATTATCTTAATGATATCTTTCAAAGAGCAAAAGTTTTCAATTAGATGAATTCAAATGTTTTACTTTTTTTCTTCAGGTTTACTGCTTTTTGTGTCTTGTCTAAGAAATGTTTGCCTAACCAATGTTGAAAAGATTTTTCACCTATATTTTCACTGAGTCGTTTTACAGTTTAAATGTGGTCTTTACCACATTTAGCAATAAAATTTGTAAATGGTATGAGAGTAAAGGTTAATTTTTGCTTTCTAAATTTCAGTACTATTTGTTGAAAATGTAATCTTTCCATCCATTGAATTTCCTTGGCACCTGTGTCAAAAATCATTTGACATTTGTGTGGGTCAATTTTTGGACTTCCTTTGAACTATATGTTTATTCTTATGATATATTATCATGACTCAGGTAACATTTTAGTGATTCTTAAAATCTAGTAATGTACACTCTCTAATATAAATCTTATTTTTTCAAAATTGCTTTTTATATCAAGGTCATTTGCAATTCCATATAAATTTTCAAATTAGCTTGACACTTTATACCAAAAAAAAAAAAAACACTGGGATTTTGATTGATACTGTGTTGAATCTATGTAAGAATGTGGAGGGAACTGATATCTAAATATCAAATCATTTGATGCATGAGAATGATATATTTCTCCATTATTTAGGTCTTTGATTTCTATAATCAGTGTTTGCAATTACCAACATACAGCTCTTGTACATAATTTTTTTTTTTTCCCTGTGGTACGCGGGCCTCTCACTGTTGTGGCCTCTCCCATTGCGGAGCACAGGCTCCGGACGCGCAGGCTCAGCGGCCATGGCTCACGGGCCCAGCCGCTCCGCGGCACGTGGGATCTTCCCTGACTGGGGCACGAACCCGTGTCCCCTGCATCAGCAGGCGGACTCTCAACCAGGGAAGCCCAATAATTTTTAAGCTTTATATTTATGCATTTCATGGTTTTAATTGCTGTCATATATGGTACTTTAAAGTTTGACTTCTAAGTGTTCATTGCTAGTATCTAGAAAGACATTTGATTTGTGAATATTGGTCTTATACCCTGAGGCCTTGCTAAACTCACTTATTAGGCCTAGGAATTTTTGTAGATTCTTTGGAATATTTTATGTAGATGATTTCTTTTTTGGTGACTAGATACATTTTATTTTCAATCTCTATAATTTTTATTTCTGAATCTTGGCTTATTGCACTGGCTATCACCCCCAGAATAACATTAAATTGAAGCAGTAACAGTATACTGCTATGTCTTCTTTCTGATCTTGGGGGTAAAAAAACCAGTATCTCATCATCAAGTATGATGGTAGCTATAGTTTTTTCATAGATGCCTTTTTTCAAGTTGAGGAAATTCCCTTCTATTCTTACTTTGATGAGAATTTGTTTTTGATCAGGAATATATGCTCAGTTTTGACAAATGCATTTTCTGCTTCTATTGAAACAAGCAAATAGTCTATTATTTTCAGCATGTTGATATGGTAAATTACTTTGAGTTTTGAATGTTGAACCAGCCTAACATTCCCACATGATTGTGATATATTTTAAAATACATTTTTGGACTTGATTAGCTAACATTTTGTGGAGGATTTGTGGATTTGTATTCACTAGGATTTTGGCCTGTAGTTTACTTTTATTGTAATGTCTTGGTCTGGTTTTGGTATGTGAATAATGCTAGCATCATAAAATGAGTTGGGAAGCTCTCCTGTTCTTCTACTTTCTGGAAGAGTTTGAATAGAATTGGCTTTTAACAATACTTAAAAAACTATATCTAAATTCTTTTAGCAGTTTGTGTGGGTTCGGGTATCTCTTCCTCTGTGCTCTGTCCAAAGGAAGCAAGTGCTTGCATCCACCTCTACTTACGGTGCTTATCTTTCCTTAGATTTTAGGTTAACTGGTAATTATGTGACCTCTGTGATGGCTTCAAGAAAAGTAAGATTGTATAGATTATCTGAATTTTTCTTTTCTTTTTTTTTTTTTTTTTGCGGTACGTGGGCCTCTCACTGTTGTGGCCTATCCCATTGCGGAGCACAGGCTCCGGATGCGCAGGCTCAGCGGCCATGGCTCACAGGCCCAGCCGCTCCGCAGCACGTGGGATCTTCCCGGACCGGGGCACAAACCCGTGTCCCCTGCATCGGCAGGCGGACTCTCAACCACTGCGCCACCAGGGAAGCCCTGAACTTTTCTTTTTATTAAGCAGGAGCACTGTTTACTTTCTTGGTTTCTACCTCTATCATCTAATTGTTTACAGCCAGAAGGAAAGTCTGATTCCAGTTATTCCACTGTGACTAGAATTAGTCCAGTAATTTTGTTATAAATTAATTATAAATAGATACGAATGATCAAAATGAGACTGAGTATGGATGGATTGGAATAAAACTACTTTGACTAAAGCTTTATATTTGTAAATGAAAAAAAGCACATATCAGTATTCTGGCTCAGTTTTTATTTTCTAGTTTCTCAGTGAGATTGTGATAATTTTCACGTTTTTACAATCTTTTCCCTAATATATATCATCAAAGGTCCCTGATACACAGCTTTGTAAGGCACATCTGTGGATTTCTTTAAATAGTTCAACCATAACGGTGAGTTTCATTTCATGCTCAGATCAACTGTACATACACATAATGAAAATTTACTGGTATATATTTGTCTCTCAGTCCAGCCTTCCCAGGGGACAGATGAAAAAATGAAATAAATCCTATCAGCATTTTTACAACTTTTAAGGCAAAACCCAGTATACTTTTAAAGAAAATAGGAAGTATATTATAGTGGTCAAGGGACCAGAAGAGATAGAGGTACCCAAAGAACTGCAGATACCCCAGGACACAAATGTTCTGGCGGCACATCTTTTCTAGGCATTTTTAGTCTAATTCTTGAATACAACAGGGGAGTTTCCTAGCAATGTGACCAAATTTATTATTCACAAGTTACGGCTCTGAAAGGAAGTCATGTGTCCAGGAAAATCTGGAACTGATTGTGAATTTCACTCCTACTTTGGGTGGGAGTCTTCTTTGTATGGAAAATACTTTGCTATCAGCTTTGAGCATTCAGTAGGTGCTCGATACATGCTTGTTAAATAAATCATTGTGAATGTTGAAGGCAGAGCTTTGAAGGCTTCTTCCAGCCCAGTGCTTCGCCCCTCTTAGGCTGTGCTTTCTCTCTCACCAAACAAGTACAGAGGCCTTTTATGGTAGGGTCATTTCCTGGGAAAATACCTAAAAATCAAGTGTGAAATTGATGCTTTAGTTGGTAAGTGAATATTTCACAGTATCGTAGGGCCAGTGTTCTTTATATTTCAAAGTCAAACTGTTTCTGTACAGAGTCGGCCCTCAGTACCTGTGGGTTCGGCATCCACGATTCAATCAACCACGGTTTGAAGATCTTTGGGCAACCATGGATAGGCAGGGCCGACTGGACTACGCCCTTTTATATAAGGGACTTGAGCATCTACAGATTTGGGTAACTGTGAGGGATCCTGGAACCAGTCCCGAAGGGAGACCTAGAGAGGACTGTATTCTAACCCCGGACTATGAAGAAGAACCGTAATATGTACTGTGCAGCATGTAGCACATTCTTTCCAATTTGCTGTAGGTACATTAAAGGCATATATGCAAGCCGTTTAGATGCACAAGTCAGAATGACCAGGTCTTCTGTCATTACTCAGAGGTGAGGGGGCAGGGAACCACTCGGTCACAAAGCACTTCAGAACTCCCAGGAGATATCAATAAAATGAGACATGCCATATATAAAATATAATTATACAGCTCCCAATAGTGTTGTTTTGAAAAGATAATAATCCATTTAATATTCTGAAATGGCTTTGCCCAGACAGCATTCTTTGGAACATCTTGCACTTTCCTTGACCTCAGTCTCTAAGGTCTTCCAGCTTTTCAAAAAATTCTGTAATTCTTTGGACTTTGTGAGGAAAACAGTGAAGACTTCTAATTGTTGAAATGGGATTTGCTCAGAATTGCAAATTGCTCAACCAACTAAAAGGGATAAAACTTGTTCTCCACTGTTCACTTTTTTTTTTTTAATTTTAACACCTTTATTGGAGTATAATTGCCTTACAGTGGTGTGTTAGTTTCTGCTTTATAACAAAGTGAATCAGTTATACATATACATATATCCCCATATCTCCTCCCTCTTGTGGCTCCCTCCCACCCTCCCTATCCCACCCCTCTACCCGAACTGATCTCCCTGCGCTATGCGGCTGCTTCCCACTAGCTATCTATTTTACATTTGGTAGTGTATGTATGCCCATGCCACTCTCTCACTTTTTCCACTGATCACTTCTTCCCCTTCCACCCTTTTCTTATACAATGTTGTAAGCAAAGCATGGCTGTGCATCCAATTAGAGGGGCCTATTTCTTAACCTATGTCATTTACCTTGGAAATGAGGAAATGTACTCCTATTACTAATGATAATGACCTCCTTTTACAAACATTTCATTTACCTGACACATGCTCATAAGTCATTTGAGAAATAGGAATTAAATAAACTAGGATGTGTGGTAACATAGAATAGAGTTTTAATCAGAAGGCCTGGGTCAAACTTCTGGAATTCGTAGCTTTGTAATCATGGAAGGTGGTTTCTTAAATTATCTAACCATGGTTTCTTCATTTATGTAACGGGCAGAATATTATCTGCTTTACCTATTTCATGGGGTTAATAGAAAGATCAAATAAGATTATCAATATCTATCTATCTATCTCTCCCCTACCCACATTAGCTAGGCTATAGTTTCAAATTCTTCCAGAAATTTTATACAAGCAATTTTTATACAATTTTTAAATGTAATATAATGTTTTGATAGTAAAGTGAATAAAAAGCAATAATACTAATAATGAATAGCAATCACTTTTGTGACACCTCTTTTGTGTCACATTTAATCCTTACACCTGTCCAGTTGAGGAAACTGATGCTCAGAGATTCCTTTGCCCTAGTCATACAGCCAGAAAGCCCAGCAAAGTACAGCTCATGTTCTATACATCACTGTGTCCCTCTCTAGCTCTCTGGATGGCAGAGTCAAAGGGACAATCAAGGAAATAAAGAAAACAAGTGACATGGATGGACATAGAGATTGTCATACTGAGTGAAGTAAGTCAGACAGAGAAAAGTAAATATCATATGATATCACTTATGTGTGGCATCTAAAAAAATGATACAAATGAACAGAAATAGAGTCACAGATGTAGAAAACAAACTTACAGTTACAAGGGGGGGAGTGAGAGGGAAAAATTGGGAGATTGGGATTGACATATACATACTACTAAAATAGTTAACTAATAATGACCTACTGTATAGCACAGGGAACTCTACTCAATTCTCTGTAATGACCTATATGGGAATAGAATCTAAAAAAGAGTGAATATACATATATGTATAACTGATACACTTTGCTGTAAGGCAGAAACTAATGCAACATTGTAAATCAACTATACTCCAATAAAAATTAATTATAAAAAAAGAAAACAAGTGATAGGCTTAGATTTTAAAATAACCCAGTAATAAAACCCTACATGAATAGGTGATGTGGAAAGGATTTCTTACCCAGATCACTGAAGATCTTATTGCAGGTGATTTATAATCTTAAAAGTCCGGTATTTATGTATCTGACATGGAGTGATAGGGACTTTTCAGAGCCTAACCCACTTCAGTTATAGCACACTCTATATTAGGACAAACTGGATGAGAAAAAGCTTAAAGTACTCCCCCTTACCCCCAAGGTCACCTCCAAGCAAGGAGGAAGGCAGAGCTTGAATATGCTCTCTACAACATTTGTCTTTATAGCCCTGGGGCAAAGGGTCCCAAGATTTTGGAGGAAAGTTAAAAGAGTTACTGTCCCAAGGGCACCAGAATACTGCATCTATTCAAACAAACAAGCTGGCAAATAAAAATTTTGTCTGGACCATAGCAAACGTTGAAACTTGTGATAGAGGTTTAACCTCAGTGGCAGCCCTAGAGTAAATGAAATGACACCAATAGATGGTCTCATCAGATAAGAACTTTTAAGCTAATAGTCCAGAAAAAACAATGAATTTTTCAATTATTTTATTTAAGAAGAAATTAAGTGTGAAGCATGAGACTGTACAAGCGCCCATTTGGCAGGAGTTTTGGAATAATATTTGTGAAGATCAGACGTCATGTTAGATTTCAAATTAACTTTTCCATGTAAATTTAATTTTATGTGGAGAGACATTTTCCATGTTTTACTGGTGCCGTCTGGAAAAGACTGAATTTTAAAGTGGATTCCAAAGAGGAGGGTTTGGGGTAAGCATATTCTTAGGGCTGCTACTGCTTTTCTCGTCCACTGGCAAACTGTTTTGAAACAGTTTGTCTTGTTTGTCTGATTTTTAATATCTTATTAGAGAATAATGTAGGGTCTTGAGCTACAAGAATATATAGACTGTCACTGTCAAAAGAAAACTGCACTTTTTATTTACAATAATCTTTCTGATTCCAATATATATTCTGAAAAATTAATACCCAGTCATAAATATGACCTATTCTCTTTTTCTTATTCTGTCTCTCATCTATCTGTCTATCTATCTTACACTCAGATAGAGCATTACCTGACTATGCGTAGAGCATTACAAGCTTCTACCCAGAGTTTTTCTTTTTTTTTTTTCCATTTTTATTGGAGTATAATTGCTTTACAATGTTGTGTTAGTTTCTGCTGTGCAAAAAAGAGAATCAGCTATACGTATACATATATCCCCATATCGCCTCCCTCTTGAGCTTCCCTCCCACCCTCCCTATCCCACCCCTCTAGGTGGTCACAAAGCACCGAGCTGATCTCCCTGTGCTATGCAGCTGCTTCCCACTAGCCATCCATTTTACATTTGGTAGTGTGTATATGTCAATGCCACTCTCTCACTTCGTCCCAGCTTACCCTTCCCCCTCGCCTTGTCCACAAGTCCATTATCTCTCGGCCACTAGCTTCACCAGTACCGTTTTTTTAGATTCCATATATATGTGTTAGCATAGGGTATTTGTTTTTCTCTTTCTGACTTACTTTGCTCTGTATGACAGACTCTAGGTCCATCCACCTCATTACAAATAACTCAATTTCATTCCTTTTTATGGCTGAGGAATATTCCATTGTATATATGTGCCACATCTTCTTTATCTATTCATCTGTCGATGGACATTTAGGTTGCTTCCATGTCCTGGCTATTGTAAATAGTGCTGCAATGAACATTATGGTACATGTATCTTTTTGAATTATGGTTTTCTCAGGGTATATGCCCGTTTGTGAGATTTCTGGGTCATATGGTAGTTCTATTTTTAGGTTTGTAAGGAACCTCCATACTGTGCTCCATAGTTGGCCAGAGTTTTTAAAAATGAAGTTGCTTTAGAGAAGGAGTAGCTCATTGGCTTATTATGATGCTGCTATGAGTTATTTCTTTATCAGATTTTTTCTGTTGTACTGGATGACTTGTGGATGCAAAAAGACATGGCCAAAGATATACAGAATGGACTTTGGTGTGAGAAGACTCACACTTATTCATGCCATTGGGCAGAACTCTGGCCCTGAAAGAAAAGCCAAAAAATTCTCAATAAGCCATGTAGCCATGAGGTGACTTCAAATCACCAAGATCATCTATTTTATTTCTCTCTGGATGGTCTAAGGCAGGGACCACTAAGTCAAGTATTTAGAGGAGACTCAGCAGGTGACATTCATAAGCAAAGCGAGCCTTATAAGGCAGTGACAAACTTGAGAGTACTTTGGATGTGTAGTTCTATTTCCTTAGGTTTTAAAAAAAAAAGGTGGAATTCTGTATTACGATGTGAAATCTTCCAAATGTAAGATCTTTGCTCTATATTTTTATTAATTGCATAGATCATCAAAACAATATTATTAGGCTAGCATTGGCCTTTGGCTTCAATGTACCTTGTCTCTAAAATGCTTGATTCCTGTGCTTTATATGTCAATCCTAATCTCCCAATTCATCCCACCCTCCCCTTCCCCCACTATGTCCATACGTCCCTTATCTATGTCTGCATCTCTATTCCTGGCCTGTAAATAGGCTTGTAGGTTCATCTGTACCATTTTTCTAGATTCCACATATATACATTAATATACAATATTTGTTTTTCTCCTTCTGACTTACTTCACTCTGTATGATAGACTCTAGGTCCATTCACATCTCTACAAATGACCCAGTTTTGTTCCTTTTTATGGCTGAGTAATATTCCATTGTATATATGTACCACATCTTTTTTAGCTATTTATCTGTTATTGGGGACAGGAAGCTCAGCTCGGTGCTCTGTGATGACCTAGATGGGTGAGATGGGGAGGAGGGAGGGAGGTCCAAGAGGGAGGGGATATATGTATACATATAGCTGATTCACTTCACTGTACAGCGGCAATTAACACAACATTGTAAAGCAATTTTACTTCAAAAAAAAGAAAACTAAAAATAAATAAATAAAATACTTGATAGATACTGTATAGATAGAGTGAGGAAAATCAAGCAGCATGGGATGTGTGTGTTTATTATTCCTTCATTTATTTTACATTTATAGAGAACATACTATATCCTAAGCCCCAGTTCTACTCATTTTGTATACAGTTGTGAACTAAACAAAGTTTCTACCTTCATAAAATTTATATTCTTGTGAGTAGGAGTGGTAAGACTGCTAAAAAAAAAAAAAAAAGTAAAGATTGGAAAGAAATGACATGAACAGCAAAGATCCATAGAATTTTTGAGTGGTGTCAGAGTTTCTTCCTTCTTATCTCACAGACAAGGAAATGACTCCCATAGAGGTAAATGAATTACTCAAGACGTAGCAAGTTACTGGGAGAATCCAGGTGAGAGCCCAGGGCTGTCTTTGTAAGCGTGCAAACTGTGCCATTACACAGGACCCCATGCTTGCTTTGATGCTCTGTTGTCACTATTCAGAAAGTCTTAATCATTTTATCTTTGAACTTGTGATTTGTAAGAGAAATGCATGGAGTGTGTGTTGTTCTTTGTTACTTCATTTGCATATAGCATGTGGTATCCCTGATCACAGTCTTCTGGTAGACCCATGATGCATGGAGTTCAACAAGACTCAAAGCAAGTGCAATGTACGCATGTTAGCTCTACGACTGAGTAACTGTGGGTGGTGGGGGTGGGGATCCTGACAGCCCTGAGAGACTACCCATTCCATTCCAATGAGAACTTGCTTTGAACACAGGAAGGCTCTGGCATTCTAAGAAAACACAAACAACCAAAGAACCCTATCATATCCTTTCTTAGTTATGTGAGTTCCTTGTATTAGTTAACCACTTATGCTGAACATGATCACACAGAAGGAAAGGTAAAGATAGTGCAACCCATAGTTCCTCTTCTTTTTGATCTTTCCTTACCTCTAAGGTAGAGAGTATTGGTAGGACATGGGTGTATCAAGAATTGAAATAAAAACAGTTGAGTTAAAAAAACAAAATGAAACAGTTGAGTTAGTTCTGTGCAGTTTCCACTGTCTGGTAAGAAGGAAATACATATGCATGTAAAAAGTATTAAATATGAATTGTGTGATTTCAGTGATTTTGCATATGACTTATATGCCCTTATATTTGCATAAGGACAAATTAAAACTTCCCATGCCCAATATAATGGTAAACGGCAAAATTCATGCCAGTCATTTAAAATGTTAATTTTTCTTTACTTAGCACAATATTAAATAGAAATAAAAACACCATGATGCAGAAGAAAGGAAATAGCTTATATTTTATTACCTTCAATTACTCTTTTTTTCCTGCTTTTTGCCAAGGGTCCCTGCATTTTATTCTTGCACCGGGCCCTGAAAATTGTGTCGCTGGCCTTGCTACACCTAGGTTAGAATCCTTTCTCCTAACTTCTAAGTCACTATACCTCACTATGCTCTGGTTTGGTGGTCCAGATTTTAATGGTGATGATTATAAGCCTAGAGCAAAGAAACAAGGAAGACTTGTTTACATAGTTTTCAGTTTACATAAGAGTGATCATAACCAAGATTTCATGGTTAAATATTAATGCATCCACACTTGCCCATCTTTGGTCTGTTCTGGGCTTTTAATTCATTAGTGCCCTGCTCATGAGACAAAATAAGGCAGTGTAAAATGACAAGCAGCACATACAACAATTTATGTAAATTACCGCTTCTTTTAGTTAGATCATTGAAAATGTGATTATCTGACGTGGAAATAAAAGAGCAGTTCTTTGTCTTAGTTGGAAATAAATGATGAGAATGTAAGGTGCCCTTTTCCAAAGAGAGGGTCTTTTCAAATAGCACATTGTCATTCATTTTTGTAGAATCATTCTGAAGAAATAATATTTGCTCATTCTTCTTTTCATTTTCAAAGCTCTTAACATACAAACTTGAAAAGATTTCGAGAGGCATTTATATGTCTTAAGAGGTTGCATATGAACCTAGAGACAATTCAGTAACTTGAACAGTGTAAGGCATTAGCCCTGTGTCTTAGTTTGCTGCCGTGATAAAATACCACAAACGGAATGGCTTAAACAACAGCAATTTGTTGTCTCACAGTTCCAGAGGCTAGAAGTCTAAGATCAAGATGTCATCAGAGTTGGTTCCTTTTAAGGGCTATGAGGAAGAATCAGATCTATGCCTCTTCTCGAGCTTCTGGTGGCTTGCTGGCAATGCTTTGGCATTCCATCGCATGTAGAAAGAAACATCATTCTGATACATGCCTTCATCTTCATTTAGTGTTCTACTTGTGTGTGTATCTGTCTCCAAACTTTCCTTTTTAATAAGGGCACCAGTCATATTGGGATAGGACCAACTCTCACAACCTAATTTTAATTCGATTACCTCTGTAAAGATCCTAACTCCCAGTAAGGTCACTTCTGAGATACTGTGGGTTAGGACCTCAATCTATGAATTTTGGCGGAGGGGACACAATTCAACCCATAAAAACCTGACATCTCTGCAAATATTAAACGTGGTCAGACAAGGAACGAAAGTCTTCTTTGTCCAGTCTCCATCTGGATCCTGATTAATATTCAATTCTTCAGTGGAGGCTGAGTCGTAGAAGACTCAGAGGTTGACATCAAGGTGAGGGAGACCAGCAGAAGGACGTGTCCCCTGCACCCCAAGAAATCAGTTGTCTGAGCAGAAGGACATGTCCCTTCACCCCACCGCATCAGTAGTTCCAGACATGTATGCCAGGGACAATCATTGATAATAAGAATGGGAAAAATGAGGTCTTTGTGTAATCAGCAGTCACAGTTACACTTCTTTCCTTTGTCATAGAACAAGGTCTTAGCCACTGGTGACTTTGTGTGTGTGAGAGGGTATATTTTAAAGGAGTCAGAAAGATGTGAAAATGTTAGAGAGGCATGCTCTCCAGAAGACAGTAGAATTGATGGATAGCTAAATACCACCCCTATCATGTGCCATGGTTTAGATATCTGACAATGCCCGAAACATGGTGGATATTCAGGAATTTTTGAATTTTTGTTGACTAAACTAATAAAACTAATGAATGAGGGCTATGTTTCTTACATACTATTTTCAACTTCTTACTTCCTGATTTTTTTTCTCTGTAGTCTGGATCATAAAAATGAAGGAGAGGGATATTACATGATGGAGGAAGGGGATATTTTCATATGCTTAGTTCATGGCCCACTGTCATCCCTGACCACTTTTACCCACAGCTCACATGCTTTTAATAAAGAAGGTTGATTCCTGCAGTGCACAGCCAAGTTTACTAGATGTGGATTGTTTAACTTTCCCCTGCTCTCAGAAATTCATTTGACTTAGAGCTAATCAGTATGCAGACGTGTGTTTGTGACTGGTTGTGACCGAGATTGATGACCTCTTTTCCATCCTACCATTTGTTGCCTAAGCCTTTTTATAGACTTTGTATGGTAGGGCAGACTCTTCACCAAACCCACTTTTGGACATCTATTCTAAACTGAAGAAAGAAGTCATAATTCTATTTTTCAATTTAGTTTGACTTTGTGGATAGGGAATAGTCATGGCATTAAATGAGATTACCAGGAAGAGAGTGAAGAGAGAAAGGCTGAGAAAAGGGCCAAGAGAGAAACCATTATGTATGGCCTAAAGAAGCAAAATTCTTCTTTCAGCTGATCCCTGATTTAGGATTTGATGTCCCTTTCTGAAATATAAACAACTTTGATTCAGTTGAGGTAAAATCTTGGTCATATCATCTGTAAATTTATAAATCCATGAGAAACTTCTACTGCTTTCCATGATCGACATTCTTGTATTTCTCAATTTCTTCCCTGCAAACCAAGAACCCGTGCTTTTAATCAATGCATCAGACTTCCTCCCGTGTGTGTATTCCTCTATGGTAAGTCTCATTCACTTTTCTAATCTCTTTTCTCAGACATTACGGAAACCAGAAAATGGTTTAAATGATAAGTAAATCATTCAATAACTATTATCCAGGGGCCTGTATTTTAATTTTAAAAGGTCCAAGTAAGCATGGACCTTTGAGTAAACTAGCATTCAGGTTTTGAGAAAGAATAGGTTAAATAACCTATTAAGTTTGTAGACTAGGCTTTCACAAATGTGCTCATATTATCTTTTTTCTTCCCATATCAACAATAGCTATCCCAAACCTTTTTCTCATTAAAGTTCCCAACTTCATCCATGTCCCCATCACGTTTACTGTTCACCACAGATCCTCTTACATTGCAGGCTGCCAGTAGATAAACTTTTCCGCTTCCCTTATATTCATGTTAGGACTTATTTAGAGGGTTACCCATCCTTCTGACTTTCCTACATTTTTCTAAGGAAGAAATGTACTTACCCAATTCCAAGGCCAGACCTTATTAAAAATTGCATATGAGCCTATGATCCTTTCTTAAACTAAGATGATAGAACAATCATAAAGTGTCAGTTGAATGGAAGTTCAAAAGGAGATTCAGTGACTTTTTGAAGGTGTGATATTCATGTTCGTATCCTCAGTACAGGGTCTGGCATACAGTAAATATCCAATGTGTGCCTTCTCAAACAAATTGGAGTAGGATGGAGGATGGATTTCTAGCTCAGATTAAAAAGGAAAGGCTATGTAACACAGTCAGAATTATAGGAAGTACAAAGAATGCTGGAGACCACAGGGCTCTTAAGGGGGAGGAGAGAGAAAAAGGCACTGGACATCAGTGCTTCTCCCTTGAAGTTTGGTCTCTGACAGGTGTGGGGATCTTTGGTGTCGCTCTCCACGGATGCCGACAACTAGCTTCTGCTCTTGTTCAGATTTATTTTAAGGTGTCCTTAGAGATTCTAAGATGCCATGATTCTTACAGTAAAAGAAAAGGTAGAAAGATAATTAATGCATCTTAATCATTTCAAGCATCTCATAAGAGCCCTTCAGTTTTCAAACTTGCATAAATATTTAGTACTCTTGCCATATATTTCAGCACTTAGCATATTTTGCATGTATTGGGAAAGTAGTGAGCAATGATCATTTGTTAAATGAACTCAAAAAAAAGTGTGTCTCTGAGAGACAAACTAAGACCAGAAACCATTATTCTATAGTACAACCAACCAGCTGAGTAATGCAATTTGATTGTCTCAGCACCTAGGGAGTAGATAGAAGAAACAAACAGATGGCTCAATTGACCTGAGAGAGAGGATTGTCTAGGTTTGGTGGGTTGAGGCACACGAGGGTTTGGATAAGAATGCAGAGGGAAATGTTTGTCCCTGCTGGATGGGGAGTTAGGCAAACCAGGAGAGCCACCATGGAAGGACTAGGGGACTGAAGTGTGACACTATCAAAGAGAAGATTTGATGAGAAAGGTGAGTGGATTGAGGAGTAGGATTAGAAAGTCATGGCCTCAGAATGAAATATTTTAAAGTAGAAGAGTTCAGAAAATGGATGAAGGGCCAACGTTGCTATGCATTGTTTGATGAAATGGAATGAGCAAAGTCAGTTGTAAGATTTATTTGAACTCTCCTTGTGATTCTCTGCTGTCCCGTAGCTGAGGGATTAAAGTGGCCGGTGGAGACCCATTTCTCTGCCTACAGTGCATCTCAAGTCATCCTAAGCAGGATGCTGAAGAGCAAGGTGTAAGAGAGGCTGTCTTAGGCTCAGTCCTCATATTCTCAAGGAACCTCTTATAGGAATATGCCCATTTGTGCTGGGCTCCGAACTGACTGCTCCCAGCGAGCCCATCCTTCCTGTCAGTCCTGGTCTATTCTCCCGAGACTATGCTGATCTTTGAATATGCCAACTGGCCTGTGCTTTTAGAATCTAGGACATCTTTAGTCCTTCTTAACTCTTAGGTGTTGAACCTAATCTCTGTTTAGAATCTACTTATCTACTTTCCCCACTTATATTTTGGCCTTAACTCTTCTCTCTAAACTATCGTATTTTTGTTCCCTTCCCTACAGTAGGTGACCTCACAGCTGTGATTCCCTCCCCTTACAGGATGTCAATGTCTGTCAAACTCTTTTGGTTTAGCTAGACATCAGGCTCTCTTTTCTTTGAGTCTATTCCATTTAGTTGCCTTTCAAGACCTTATTTAACATCTCTCAGGGATTCATTTCCAAAAGTATCTGCTCTTTTCAGTCTTAGTTGGAAAGATCTAAGAAATGAGTCCACACTTAGAATATTTTATCTCATCTTATTTTTACCTAATTTTTCTAAAATATGGCAACAAAGACACCATTTAAACGAGTGGGATAAATTTTTTAAGGCAGAAAGATCTTTCCTTGTGTCCTCAAATCATAATACCTGGAACTCTAAGGGTAAGGAAGAAAGCCATCGCTGCCTCTCCCTCGGCTATTTCATAGCAAGACCAGACTAGCCTAGACAAAGAATAAGTCTGGCAGATAATATTCCTTACTCAACACAGTAGCTCAGAAGGTCTGATAAGGATGTTCATGGGCAATTTCTCTTCCTTGAAAACTGCTGTTTAATCTTGCTGACCTTTCTTGGAACGCTTGGAGGAAACATGTCCAGCAGTGGGAACTCTCCGCAGTTATGGGAGCAAGGAGACTATGCTACCGAGTGAGACTGACTTTGGAACGATGCCTGGGACCCCCCAGAAGGCACTCAGGATCCTAGAGTTAGCAGCTCTCATCCATGTCTTAAGAGACAGCTGGGTTAGGGGAGTGAGAAGTATTTTGTTCTCTAAGCAAAAAGCTTCAGGCTTTGGAAATCTGTGAGTATATTTTGCATATTCAGAATTGCTTTTACTTTCACAAGAATTAACTTTTTATTCTATCATAGTGTGTTTGTTTTGAAGATTTTGTCTTTTTTAAGCCTCTTTTTTTTCAGTTATTGTGTTTAGGTACTGATTTTAAATTGTTTTTATTCCTAACCAAGTAAAAATATTTGTTTCTTCAACTTTTTCTATGCCACTGGGGAAAATAATGCTTCAGATTTATGGACATTTGGCCAAACACCCCACCAATGCTTCTTCATATAAACACATCTACTGGTGACAAGTTTCCAAGGATGATACTCAACTCTGGCCCACGCACGAGAAAAAATGTCCTCTGGTGTGGAGCCCATGCAAAGTAGCCTTCCTATCGTGCGAGTGCAGGAAATGAGGTTGCTCTGCCCTCTCTCATATTTCCACCACCACAGTTCCTTCACAATGCAGAATCCTCAGTTTGACATGAGCCTTAGCACTTACATAGATATATTATTTCTTTGGACCACCTTTAATCAAAATGTCTTAGATAAAACGCTCACCCCTACACCCTACAGATACTCCGAAGTAAAGTACTCGCCACAAAGTTAACTTGGGAGACACAGTTGGGAAGTTAATTCCTGGCAAAATAGTTTGATACTACAGGAAATCATGTCATTTTTTTTTTGGAAATTCACAATATGTATTAATAAATTAAAACCTCTGAAAAGTCCTATAGCAATGAAATGTCTTTCATATTTTTAATCCAGTGTCTCTCAAACTGAGATATGATCCCTCTTTCTTTCCTTTTGCATAGCACCTGCTCACCTCAGGTCAAACCCAGTCATGACAGCCTATGGGACCTCTGTAGAGTGTGCTGGGCTGAACAGCCCTTTGGCTTTCTTCCACCTGCCCACACTGAGTAGCATGCTGGGATGTTGTCTGGGAAGCTCCTTATTAAACTCATTGAAAGGCTGCTGTTTATCTTCACGACTGTCCAGTTTTCTCTTCATGAAACTCAGGCAGAATTTTTTCTCATCTCTCAGTATCAGAAAAATCATGACGTCTTTGGGTAACAAATACTCTTTTATTTTATGGACTCTGTCTGTATTTTGTCTTCTTTGTGCTGATAGATAAAAAGGTCAAATTTTGAGCCTCTTGGACTGGACTCTCAACATGCAGTTTATTTACTAACCTATTTCCTTACTTAATTTAATTTTCCCCAAACACTTTTTTTTCTTAACATTCTTGCTTATTTGGTTATTATAATGTTGCCCTATTCTAGTGTATGCATTTTATAAATTAATGTGCATTGCCATTGTAATAAGGAGGGATATAAAACATCATTGTTTAAAATTTCCATTAAGGGTTATGAATGAATGAGATACTTGGGCTGATCAACTTTAATATAACTATATTAGACAATATACTAGATGCTTTGAAGACTATCAAATTCAGGAAAATAGCTATCCTAGAAGCTTTACAGTTTTCACTTTTACATTTAAGACTGTGATCCATTTTAAATTAATTTTCGCATATAGTGTGAAATAGGGATGAGATGTGATCTTTTTCCATATAGATATCCAGTTGTTCCAGTACAATTTTGTTGAAAAGAACTTTGTTTCTCATTAAATTACACTGACATCTGTCATAGGCTGAATGGTGACCCCCCCCCCCGCAACAATATCAAGTTCTAATCCACAGAACCTGTGCACATTATCCTGTGGTAAAGTTGTTTTTGCAGATGTGATTAAGTTAAGGCTCTTGAGATGAGGAGATTATCCTGCATTATCTGGGTGGACCCTGAGTGTCCTAAGTGTCCTGCTAAGAGAGAGGCAGAGGGGGACTTCCCTGGTGGTCCAGTGGTTAAGAATCCTCCTTCCAATGCAGGGGACTCGGGTTTGATCCCTGGTTGGGGAACTAGGATCCCACATGTCGCGGGGCAACTAAGCCTGCGTGCCACAACTACAGAGCACGTGAACAACAACTACTGAGCCCGCGCGACACAACTAGAGAGAGAAGCCCATGGGCTGCAACAAAAGATCCCGCATGCCACATTGAAGATCCCGCATGCATCAACTAAGACCTGACACAGCCAAATAAATAAATAAATAAATATTTAAAAAAAGAAAAAGAGAGAGAGAGAGGCAGAGGAAGGTTGGACACGGTCAGAAGGCAAAAACAGAGAGAGGTTGAAGCTGGCTTGGCAAGTGGAGGAAGGGACTGAGACAAGGAATGTAGTTCCAGAATATGGAAGAGGTAAGGAATGTATTCCCACATACACAGTTGTGAGAGTGACCCTGTCAACACCTTAATTTCAGCCCAGTGATACTGATACTGGACTTCTTGTCTCTATACATGTGAGAGGATTTAAAGAAAGCAAAAATCTTTGGCGATGGTATAAGTCATAGAGCAGGAAAGAAATGAAGCCTAGCATGAAGGAAGTCTCCTCTCCCACTTCACGGGGCAGGAAGCAAAAGACACTCTGGATTTGGGGGAAGCATTTGAGGAGAGACTTAAGGAGACTAGATTAAAGGTGGAGATGCTACCTGAGGTCTCTTGGGACTAGCATCCTTCATTCCCTAGGCCTGCCCAGGATGGAGAGAGGTGAGGCAAAACAAACCTCAGACAACGTGAGGTGAGAATCCGAAAACAAAGAAGGCGGTGCTCCACTTTCTTTTTTTGGAATACGAGGGCTCTGGAAGCCAGCATAAAGTAGGCATGATCAGGTAGCCATAATCCAGGGAGATTTCCAGGCAACTGGACTCAAGAGAAGATCCAGGGGAGTTTCACGGAAAGCAGCTGATAGTTTCTGAGCACCTAGGGAGGATGAGGGAAAGTACAGAGGTAAATGGCTGACTAAAGCTTGAGTTTGAGATAAAGAAGCTGAAGAAGGCAGGGAACTCTCATCTGGAGGCAGTGAATAATTTCATTGTCTTTTGTGATGGATTTTGGCACAGTGCCCAAAAGACCAACTTTAGCGGGTATTGGCTGAGGATGCCTGGTGATATGGCGGGCTTATGGCCAGAGATTATGGGCATGAGATATTTCCAACCAGCGCCCCAGGGGCATTGTTTAACTTTTTCTTGGTGCCAAGAAAGTGCAACATAGGAACCTCCTTGGGAGCTCAGGTCAAATTTGG
This sequence comes from Globicephala melas, assembly GCF_963455315.2. NCBI lineage: Eukaryota > Metazoa > Chordata > Mammalia > Artiodactyla > Delphinidae > Globicephala > Globicephala melas. The sequence continues at coordinate 66,877,158 of NC_083327.1, read as the reverse complement.
GCTTAATAATAAAGAAAAGGAAAGGGAAGAAACCTCCAAAAACTGAATATGTACCCTGAAGTGTCTAAGTATTAGAAAGTAACTGAGATGAGATTTCAATTTATTAATAAAAGATCAATGGATTGCTCTAGATTTATTAAAATTGGATAAAATAATAATTTTTCACTCTGTGGAGATTGGGAGCTTTAGAAAAAAGTTGAATTTTGATATAAGAAATAAATAATAAAGTTATATTTAAGCAATTCAAATATTAACGTGTAAATTTGGACACTGCCACATACATGTATACATTAATTTCTATTACAACAATAAATAGCTAGCATTTCCATTTTATAGTTAATAAAAGTTAGGCTCAATGAGTTAAGTAAATTATCTACGTAAATATAGTTTAAAAAGATAGAATTCAAATCTTGGTCCATTTAACTTCCAAGTTGTGTCCTTTCCATTGCTAACACATGCCTCCAAGGGAGAAACCACTATCAAAAACCTATTAACACCACAGAGAGCTGACCTCACTCTCCTCAGCCTCAGTTTCTCCATCTTGAAAATGAAGATCCTCCTAGACATAAAAATTTATAATTCTATACTATGGTGTGGCAGAAAGAACTCAGTAATTAATTTTCCTGCAAGATACTTTGAGAGTTACCATCTTGATTATGGTAAAGTTGAAATATGAAAAAGTTGAGAAATTGTATGCAGAGCTCAGGGGAAAGCTTAGCATATGACATTCTCATTTTCCCTACTTGTTGGTACATTTGGGAGCAGGGAGTCAGAAAAGCCTTGACTAGCTACCAGCATTAGCCAACTTTAAGGGAGATAAAGTAGTTGAATTCTTCTTTTCTTTCTTTTTTTTTTTTTTTTTTGCGGTACGCGGGCCTCTCACTGTTGTGGCCTCTCCCATTGCGGAGCACAGGCTCCGGACGCGCAGGCTCAGTGGCCATGGCTCACGGGCCCAGCCACTCCACGGCACGTGGGATCTTCCTGGACCGGGGCACGAACCTGCGTCCCCTGCATCGGCAGGCGGACTCTCAAGCACTGTGCCACCAGGGAAGCCCGCGAATTCTTCTTTTAAAGAAAGGACTCTGCAATGCTTATCTGCTTCAAAGTGACTGGTGGGAACTAACCTTTATAAAAAGTTGTCAGACTTCAGTCTAAAATTTTCTTCTCAACTAATCTTTTATTATAGAGATGGAGTTGCAAACACCTTCTTCAATTGTGGTAAGAATCAATATGGGAGAGAGAAAATAGAGTTTGTAGATAATTTCCTTTATTCTTCCATAAGCATTGAGAACAAGCATATTCTTCAAATAATACAACTAAGCTGCAGAGATATATTCTTCATTGCTCCATTGGGACTCCCCTCCCACTTATTCACTTTTAAAAACCCTTAAATTATAGTTTAACCAGAACTTCTCTAATACCCACCACACGCAATTAGACAAATTCTAAGATTCTGGTAACTAACATATTAGGAAATAACAGATATTAAATCTGAAACTTAGAAAATCAAATACATGGGAAAAAATGACCATATTTTAAAGTAAGAGTATAAGAACAGGAGTTGCTAAGAAACTACTATCACTGAAGTTTTCCTTGGAAATACCCTGTTTTAAACTTACAGTGAAGATGAACAAGGTGGGCAGAGTACGCACAGCTACAAAACAAATGCAGTGATGAGTTACGGAAAAAAGAGGAATGCAGTTTGTAACCACAGGATCAGATTTGTGGATCTAAGCAATTCTCAGTAAATATTTGTATGTTCTTCCTATTTTGTTAACTTTAAATTGAATTATAGCAGTTTTACTTTGTAAAGTTAGTAGTTGACAAAAGCAAATTATATAGAAGATCTCTAAAATTAGTTTCCCTAACTGGGTAAGATTTACCTCATCCATCTGAACCAACCAACTTCGCCATCCTTACAGCCAAAAGAATGTGGATATTGGTCTATTTTAATAGTTCTAGTTCAGACAGAAGTCTACTATGCCCCAGAACTTCTCCCAACGATAAGCTGAGGCATGTGCAAGGTTCACCTTGTGTATTTCTTCTCTCTCAGAAATTACATTCTACACTGACTGATACCTAATATATGAAAACCATTGTTTCATATATTTGGGGGTCTTTCGGGGGGGGGATTTTGGTTTTTTGTTTGTTTGGGTTTTTTTTTTTTTTTTTTTTCAGTTATGAAGGTAAATCTGGTTCCTGTTACTCCATCTTGGCTGGAAGAGAAGTCAATTTAATTTTATTTAATCTCATCTTTTCCCCTGTCTCATGAACCATTTCCTGGCTTTTGCCTTAGTGTAAAGAAGTTAGTATCAGTAACATTTAAATTAGTTTTGTCCCATGTCTGACTGCTGCTCTTAAGTCCCAGGTATACTTAATTCTGTCTTATAATTATTGGGCATTTCCACTGTAAGTCTCTGGCACTGCAGTGCTCGATATGACAGCCACTTCTCACATGGACTACTGAGTACCTACAGTGTGGCTAACCCAAATTGAGGTGGCCTATAAGAGTAAACTGCACACTGGACTTCAAAGATTTACTACAAAAAAGTAAAATATCTCCTTAATCATCTCTTACATTTATTACACTTTGAAATAAATATATTTTACACATGATTTCATGTTTCTCCTTACTTTAAAAAAATTGTTTTAAATGAGTGCACTAGGAAATTAAAAATCACATATGTGGCTTACATTATGTTTCTATTAGCGCTTTCCAGAACACTTTCAAATTAATTTGTAAACATCTGCTCTTAATCCGAGAACCATCTCTATGTCATTGGCATTTAAAGATCAGAAAATGTGTGAAAATGAAAATGGAGAGAAACCTAAAGAGATGATTTGAGTTGTAATCTCAGTTCTCTAGGAAGACGATCACAGTGACTTTTGTAAAACTTTGCCACTTTTCCACAGGCTCTGATTGGCTTTTCTGCCACTCTCTGCAGGTAATCTTTCTGTCCTCCGAATTTTCCTCTGTCTGTTTCAACTTAAATATTCTTTCAGTTCTTTCTCAAACTGTGGCCTTTGCTTCAGCAGTAATAAAATTACTTGGAAGTTTGCTAGAAATGCAAATTATAACTCGTTAGTGATTCAAAAACTCAGCAGGTGGAGCCCAACAATCAGGGTTTTAACAACATTTCCTGTTATTTCAATGCATGCTCCTGCTTGAGGACCACTGCTCAGTATGAGGAACCATAGTTAACATACTAAACATGTCGATTGTCTTCAAAGTCACCACCAGCTCCCCTTTTTGACTTCCTTATTTCTATTAACCTTCCTACTTGTCATCAAGGTGCAAAACGTCAGTGTCAATTCATCCTTCCCCCTCAAACCCTATGTTCAGAAAGTCATCAACTCCTGCCATTACTGATGAGCAAGTACCACAGCTTGGACTAAATATGCCCTCATTCAGTGTCTCCTTTTTCTCTCCTTCCTGCTATATTCTTCCTGCTATATTCTTATTCTCTCCTTCCTGCTATATTCTATATTCTCTCCTTCCTGCTATATTCTATATTGAACTACTTTTTCTGTAATGCTCTACTTTGATCAAGTTGTTCCCACTGGTTAGAAACTGGTCCTTACTCTGGAGAACTTACCCATTTCTAACTTCCCAGCGGTCAAATGACCTGTTCTTAAAATTAGAGTTCAAAAGCCACTTTGGGGAGGTTTCCAGTCTTCTCAAATCTACAGTTATTTCCCTCTTTCCTAATTGAGCAAAATCTCTACCTCTTTCCACCGTTAATTTTATTTTTATCTCTTTCATTACTCTACCACGTGTTTTACCCTTCTAGTAAATTATAAATTTCTTGAGGGCAGGCTTCAAGTCTAGTTTATCTTGTTATCCTCTAAGAAATAAGAAAGGGGGAACTAATATTTCCCACATAAACGCCTGTACCAGGGCTTTTGCACTTTCTATCCCTTGTGCTTCAAATATTCTTCCCCCAGTATCTTTATGGTTCTTCTGCTCACTTACTTTAAGTCTCTTCTTAAGTATCACCTCACAAAGAAAACTTCTCCCCCTTGTTGTCCTTTTGTCCTCTTGTCTTATTTTTCTTCATAAGACTTATCCCTAGGTAAGACATATAAAAATATAGGGGCTTCCCTGGTGGCACAGTGGTTGAGAGTCTGCCTGCCGATGCAGGGTTCGTGCCCCGGTCTGGGAAGATCTCACATGCCACGGAGCGGCTGGGCCCCTGAGCCATGACCACTGAGCCTGTGCGTCTGGAGCCTGTGCTCTGCAACAGGAGAGGCCACAACAGTGAGAGGCCCGCGTACCACAAAAAAATAAATAAATAAATAAATAATAAAATAAAATAAATAAATATATATATAAAGATATATAAAGATAAAAAGATATATATTTTTCTTTTTGATGACTGCTCTGTTTCAAGTATCTTGAATTAGAATTATTTGTTGAATGAATGAATGAATGAATTTAATTCCTGAACCTCAATCACTGCATCTTTAATGGTTAAACCATTATACGTACTTGTAAGAGATTGGGAGAATAAATGAGGTGACAGAAACACATCATGGAACCACATCTGACACATGCCCGCCCATAGTAACTGATTATTATTATTTTATTATTTCATTAGTATATACTGTTTTGGGTTCTTGCCCTTTTGCCCTTAGACTGTAAGTTCTCTGTGTGCAATTACTTTGGATAATTAGTTTTTGCATATCAGAAAGAGGTATTCAATAAATAATTCCTGAATGCATGACCTTAGCAGTGTCTGGATTGCAGTTTCTTCACTTGTAAAACAAGAGAATTAAAATCTCCCAAGTCTTTTCAGCTGTGTCTTTTCACTAAACAACTTGTTAAAAACCCCATGGTCTGATAGTTTGGAGGCAGAGTTAGAGTATAGAGACTGCTCCTTTTAGTGATATAGTCTTCAAATCTTTACAATATCCTCAGTGAGAAACAGACATGTGCCTCTTGGATTTGATATTTGCCAAAACCCCTAAATATCCTCTTATTCTTTTCCATATAAAAACGCACACACACATACTTCTTCTCCATTTCCTCTTGATTGAACTTAGTTCTTCTTTCTGCCTTTCTGGATCCCACCCATAATATATTCTTATGATCAACCAACCAACTTTTTAAAACCGCTGAAATCTTGGTGTCATTTGGTGTGGGTTGTGCTGTACAGTGTTTCTAAGAAGTTATGTGACAATTGAGGCTCATTACAGCATTTTAAATTAGGTACCCTGAGTGTGAGAACAAAAACAGTTGTTCACAGAGCTGGGCTGGAATTCTGTCTTTGCTGGGCTGAAATTTCTGCACATCTCTTTGAACAAGCATGTACTCCTCTCTGCTATGATTTCAGTGAACTTTCTGCCGGTTCCTGCAGATCCTACATTCTGTCTGGCTGACTAATGATATATTCCCTTTTTTCTTGAGCCATCCTATGATTTCATCACATAAATAGTAGCTTGGTTTCTTTCCTTGAATACTTGGAATGCTACCTTTTATTTGGATTGCCTCAGACATCAGTAGAATGAGATCTGAGTCATGATTTATTTGACCTGTTTGAAGGCAGAAAAGCAGAGGCATATTTCTGATGAGAAAGAGGTTTGCTTCTAACAAAATAAGTTATTCTAAAACTAACCACATATATTGTCATTGCTTCAGAATGACACAAAGGGTCAAGGCAGCAACCCCAAATCCCTATATGCACCTAAAGGGGCAGCCATGCCTGGCTTTGGACATTATTGTCATGCTGAACCATATGGACCCAATTTTGCCAACACTTCTGATTATTCAAGAGAAAATATAAATCCAGATTTTAATGTGAATTTTTCTGATTTCACAGATTGACAATGAATTAACTTGAAAACAACAACAATATTTAAGTGCTAAACAAAATACGTCTGTGACCAAAGGCTGTTAGTTTATAATCTCTGGTCTATCCATCCCACAGGTTTGGCTTTTTTTTTTTTTTTTTTTTGTGGTACGCGGGCCTCTCACTGTTGGGGCCTCTCCCATTGTGGAGCACAGGCTCTGGACACACAGGCTCAGCGGCCATGGCTCACGGGCCCAGCCGCTCCGCGGCATGTGGGATCTTCCCGGACCGGGGCACGAACCCGTGTCCCCTGCATCAGCAGGTGGACTCTCAACCACTGCACCACCAGGGAAGCCAGGTTTGGCATTTTTAAATGAAATAATCAAACAGGATATTATCACTGTCTCTTAAGTGTTCGTGGAGAAATACATCTTTCAGAACAATGTTATGACAGACTCTTCTCTAAATATCTTCCAGTTCCTTGAGAATCTAAAAGGCAGTAAAACTTCCATCAGTTGCCTGCTATATGCAAGACAATGTGGGAGATACAAAGCCGTCTAAGTCATCATCTTTCTCTTTCGCTTTCCTCAAGGAAGTAATTATTTAGTTTGGAGAAACAGACATTATACATTCTTTCTTATAAAGTACCATTCCTCCAAAACATGACAAATGTAATCATCAAAGAAGTATTTCTATAAGCTCTAACAATTTCTAAGAATTCAAAGGGGGCTGTAGAAGATAAACATGAGGATGTGTTGATCTGAGTAGACCTTATGAAGTGGAAAGCACAGGTCAGACATGAACAAGAGGGTAGGAAAAGTAGATTCCAGGTAAGGAGCAAAACTGCAAAGATGGGATTGCATCTAACATTATTTGTGAGTAATTGAGAAAACCAGTCCATTGGAAACTAAGGGTTTATGTTGAGGAGTAAGGGGGTGAAAATGTGTTCTCCAAATTTGGCAAAAACAAACCAAAAAAACCCACACAAACATTTTGAAAACTTAATTATGAGGCCGAAATATTTGGGCTGTCCAGTCGTGGCTATGAAGGTGGACACATCAGCCTATCTTAGGCTTTTCCTATCTAATACTTTAATCTGAGTTAATTCTTTTTGTTTGGATTCTGTGCTCACCAAGCAATACTTCAATTCTCACTTGACATTCCTGTGAGCTTATGAGATTGACCCTAAGAGATGATACCTATTAGGTCTCAGACATTTTTGATCCAACTGTTTTGACCCTGCTGACTTTGCTCTTTGCTCTAAGGAAATATATATATTCACTGTTATATATTTTTATCTTAATTATATATGTTTATCATCAACTGTATGTACGTATACAGTTGATGATATATATATATACATATACACACAGATATATACATACATACATAGTATAATGATATACATTTGTGTGTATATACACATATTTAATGATAATTTTTACCAAATATTATTTTTCAGATAAAAATTCATTAAGCTAACTTAGTTTATTGTTGATTTCCCTCTAAAGAGCTGTCAAACCATTTTGAATTCTCTTTTTCCATTTTTATCTTACTAAAATTATTTCCAGTGGGATCAATTAATTTTACTACACATTTGATTTGATTACTTTTGAAATCCACATTGTTTTATGCTGTATAAGTTCTTCCTTTTAGAATTTTCTCTTTTATGGTTATTATTTCTCCAAGTCTGATTTTCTGAGATCAAATTACTGCTATAACTTTTACTAAGATGTCTCATTTTTCTATAAATACTTGGACAATAACAAAATTTATAGGCCAGTCTAGCTATTTATATTTTATTATTTCTGTTAAATCTATTTTTGGATTCAATAGTATTCATTATGAGTTGGACAAGAGACTATTAGTTTATTTCTTAGTAAGTCTGTGAGATGATGGTGAGAGGTTTTTTCCAGACATTTCATGATTAAGTTTTTTTAGGCTTTTAAAATTCTGTTATTAATCACTTTATTCCATGAGCTTCTGATCACATTGTTTACTATGTACTCACCATCCTTGACATTGGTGTGGACAAAAAACAAACAATGGGGTCAAATTAATGGCATTGAAAGGTACTCCTTGATGTACAGCCACCTTAGACTTCATGGTGACCTTCTAGTTTTATACGACTGTCTTTTGAGCTTGCATTCATTTATTCAACAAGTGTTTACTAAGGACCAACTATGTGTCAGACATACCACTATGCAAATATAGTGGTGAGCGTGTTCCCAAGCACCTGTGCTCTTAGAGCTCACAGCCCAGTGGGGAAGACAATCCAGTCAGTAGTTCCCATAATGTATGATGAGTTTTATGATAAGGAAAATGCTGGGGACCATGGAATGCAAAACCTAATCCAAACTGAGAGCCAGGGAGGCCCTTCTAAAAAAGTGATGTTTTGGGCTGAGGTCTGGAGGATGAGTAGCAGTCAGCCTGATGAAAAGGAAGAGGGATGTGGTGGAAGGAACAGCATTCTAGAGAGTTGTGTCACTAGAACATAAGAGTCAGAGGAGAGTGTGTCAGGACATGAGGTAGGAGAGAGGAGGAGATCAGATCGTACAGAGCCTTGTCAGCTATTTTAAAGTTCATCTAAAACATACTTGGAGCCCATTAAAATATTTTAAGAAGAGTGACATGATGGACTGAGAGAACAGTGTGGAGAATGGGCTAAAGGGTCCAAGGCTGGAAGCAGAGAAGCCAGTTAGGATGGATGGCTATTGTGAGGGGGAGAAATGATGTTGACTTGGTTAGCATACTGGTAGTGAGAATGGAGCGAGTTAGAGAGATTTGAGTATTTGGGAGGTAAAAGTGATTGGGTAATTGATGAGTGGCAGTGGGAATGGGTTGGGAGGGGGGGAACAACTCAAGAGTCGAGTGCCAGGTGATCACCTTGCATGACTAAAAAGTGAGTGGAGTGATTTGCTCTAGAAATAGATAGTTTGGGGAATAATATAACATGTTCAGATTTGCAGATGCTTGGTTTCAAGTGTCCATGAGATATCTAAGTGTCCATGTTCAGTAGATAGTCGGAAATAAGGTTGTGGAACTCTTGAGGGAGAAGTAGAAGGGAGATATTGAGAGTAATCGGCATATGACTGTTAATCAAAGCCATGGGCATGGATAAGGATGCCTTGGGACAGTGATTAGAGTAGGAAAGGCCTTGGGCCCCTGGTAGCACTCTGAGGATCACCAGTACCTGAAGGGGGGAAAGAAGTAGGTGACTCTACAAAGGACATTGAAGCATGGACACAGAAAGGAAGAGAACCAGGAGAGAGGGATGCCAGGGAAACCAAAGTGCTGAAAGTGCAAGCAAGGTGGGGGTCTGAAAATGTTCATTGGAGTTAATGACATGCTGGTAGTGGATTTTGGTGGGGCAGGAAACTAGATTGAGCAGTAAATGGGGAATGATGGGGTAAAAACAATGAATTCAACAAGTTTGCTTGCAAAGAAGAAGAAAAGAAATAGAACCATAGCTGGAGAGAAATATAGGGCAGAGAAAAAGATGTTTGTTTTTGAAAGAGACACGAAGGTATTTAAATGATGATGTAAAGACATCCGTTAAGATAGAGAGGATGAAGTTATGGAAGAGAAAAGAGAATAAAGAGATAAGGAGATAGAGGCCTGCAAAGCAGGAAACATTTCAAATGAGAGCACAGTGGTGGGGTGGCCCTTAAATTTCAAAGAAACAAACATGAACAAGTAAGTCCGTATCATTTTTCCTCATGGACCACTGAAATCCACCTTAGCATTTTTCTTGGCTTCTGTGCTCAGAAATTCCTAACCACGTCTCTCTTTTATTTTTGAGATGTTGCATTTTGACCTCTTCTCTTCCCTTTCATTCACCATTCTCTATGTTAAATTCTTCCTCCTTTCTCCCTGTGAATGCATAAAGATGTCACATCTCTATGCTTTTTAATGAAAAAGAAGAGATGCTGGAGTCAGATGGCTGTGGATTTAACAGTGACTCCGTCACTCATATTTGTAGTTTCACTTGGACAATAACTTAAACTCTCTAAGACCTGCTTTCTTATTCATAAAAATGGATATACCATTTTGAAAATTAAATGAGAGAACATTGTAGACTCTTAAGTGTATTCATTTTCCTTCTTTTCCCTTATAAAGAGTTATCCCCCTCAGCTGGCAATCATCTGCATGATTTACAAAAGCATTTCCAAGTTTTGGGACTTCCCTGGTGGTCCAGAATTTAGGACTCCGCGCTTTCACTGCTGTGGCCCGGGGTTCAATCCCTGGTAGGGGAGCTAAGATCCCACAAGCCATGGGAGCGGCCAAAAAAAAAAAAGCAATAATAATAACGGGACTTCCCTGGTGGCACAGAGGTTAAGAATCCACCTGCCAATGCAGGGGACACGGGTTTGAGCCCTGGTCTGGGAGGATCCCACATGCTGCAGAGCAACTAATCCTGTAAGCCACAACTACTGAACCTGTGCTCTAGAGCCCACGAGCCACAACTACTGAAGCCCACGCACCTAGAGCCTGTGCTCTGCAACAGGAGAAGCCACGGCAATGAGAAGCCCGTGCACCACAATGAAGAGTAGCCCCTGCTCGGCACAACAAGAGAAAGCTTGCGCGCAGCAACAAAGACCCAACGCGGCCAGTAAAAAATAAATTAATTGATTAATTTTTAAAAAAAGCTTTTGCAAGTTTTTCATTCAGTCTCATCTCATTTTTATTTTATCTGAATGCTGGTTTCCTCCTCATCCTAACAGTCATCCTAAAAGTCCCAAGCTCAGTGGATCATCTGTTGCCATTCTTTAAATCAAAATTTTTCTGATAGGAGGAAAGAAATTTGGGGGGTGGGGAGGAAGGAGTTAGGGCAGAGTCATTTCTAAACTTCCATCTATATGCTTATAATATATAGCAAAGAATCAGAAAAAAAATAGCATAGGTTAGAAGCAGAAACTTCAATCCTGGTTTCAATACCAGAGGACATTATTGACTATCTTAAATGAAATTGTTCACTTCCTCCATTTAAAAAAAAATTTACAGGGCTTCCCTGGTGGCGCAGTGGTTGGGAGTCCGCCTGCCAATTCAGGGGACACGGGTTCGTGCCCCGGTCCGCGAAGATCCCACGTGCCGCGGAGCAGCTAGGCCCGTGAGCCATGGCCGCTGAGCCTGCGCGTCCGGAGCCTGTGCGCCGCAACGGGAGAGGCCACAACAGTGAGAGGCCCGCGTACCGCAAAAAAAAAAAAAAAAAAAAAATTTTACAAAGCAACGCTGCAGGTCTTTTGAAAGGACTGGGGAGACTAGTGAATTTTTAAAAAATCAAGCTCTTAAAATAATAACTGTAACCCCAAGGTAACTTTGTTTCTGTGCAAATACGTTGATTTCTGAGACAGAGAGTAAAACTTGGGAGCAGCCAAAGACCTCTTAGTGTAAACAAATAGCTCAGAGACAACCATTGGTCTTTCAAGTGGTCTAGACCAAATCTTGTTTTCAATGAGAGTTCTATCTTGTCATAGGAATTTTGTACATGACAGATATGAGATGTTAAAAGCTGTATATAAATCCTGTTTTAAAAAATTATTTGATGGGAACAAAATTAATCACTTCTCCTCATTTTAGAAACGCAGGTTCATTTATGGATGAACCAGATCATTATGTCAATACTCACCTCACAGTATGATTCTTTTTTTCATGTTTCTATGTAATTTTAAAAGGTGGTTTTCAACAGGAGCATATGTAATATTTCAACTCCTGGGCTGTGGGATGGGTACTTGGGGGTTCATTATAAAGTCTACTGAAATCAAAGCAAAGTACGAAGCCTAGACTATTCCTCTGACCACTTTGTTGGAGGCCCTTGAAGTGCCTGAAGTGCAAATACTTCTAAGGGGAGTAACTGCTCTGATTCAAGATAAATACAGAGTTGAAGACGGGGGGAGAAATTAAATCCTGGGAAATCAGAAAAGGAAATGCAGGGAAAGACGCTGTAGTACATACATTACACTACAGACTTTTTCAAGCTGTTTTTATTTAAAATAAAATAACATGCAAAATGCAACTTATCTTTTAAAAATATGTAGGTGTTGGGAAGCATTTCCTTTTTGGGGTGGGGGCAGTTGGCTTCTCTTCACTCCCTCTAGAGCTGTGAACTCTCTCTAACTCGGAGACTAATCTCTCACTACATCTCATTTCCGAACTTCATGAAAAACGAGGTGTCAGACACTGAAGTGATTTCAATTTGGCTAACAGTTCAAGAAACTAAACTACTGATTGCTTTGTAAAAGTCTCTGTCCTGAACAGAGTAACTGAACACTGTACAACTATTTTAGAATAGAAAATTCAACTGATGGCTTTAAAAGTAATTGGAAAGTCCTTAAATTGGCCAAACTCAATGCTTGTTACCCTTTAGGCTGTCCTTCACATGCTGCCCTTCACATGCAGCCCTGTGAGATTATTTCAGAAGATCCAAACTCTATTTCCCATTTCAGTTCTGACTTGTACTTGCAAACATGCTCTCTTCTTCCTTGATTTTCTCCACACCTATTTACTCAAAGAGCTATTTTGGAGTAAAATAATGGAAAAGTGATCTTGGCAAGACAAAGAAGCTGCAAAAGGAATGAGAGAATTTGAAACGCTACTGAAAACAAGAATCTTTAAAAATATATGTTTTTAGGGGAAGAGGGTAGACCTGTAGTCCATACATCAACCTACGGTTTTCAGGACTCTTAAGATCTGGTTAAGTTTGCTTTGAATGACCTCCCAAGATTTCTATGAATTTTGGGGAGGGTATTTGTACCATCTCATGATGACCTCTGATTTGGACTTTTGCCTCTACTGATTTATTATTTTTGACTTTGCATCTATAATTTCATTTCTCTTTACCATAGATGGTTCCCAGAGATGCATGAGGTCACTATTCTTGATTCCTATGACAAATCTATTCACAAAGTCCTGCTCATGCACTGAAAACTTTGCTGAAAGTTAGAGACTTTTTTTTTTTTAGGAGCAGAAAAAATTTACATAGACTAATTTTTTTTTACAATAAACTAAAATGTAAACATCTTTGTTATTAAAGATCCTACAGCTAATCTCCTGTGTTTCTTGATCATCTTTCCTCTCTTCTTGCCACCCTACCATCTCCTTTTGACTCTTCTACTCTCTCTCTCTCTCTAAGGAGAAAACTTGAGCCTCCCATTTCAGGCGTTTCCAGCCTTCCTTGCTTTTGCATACCTAACCATTCAACTAAAATTTTGAAATTTCCTATTAGTTTTTAGATAAGATATCGTTCTTTTTCCAAGTACTTTTGTGAAAGACAGGATGGGAATTAGGTTTGGGAAAGTAGGGATCTATACCTCTTCTTTTAGCCTTAGTGGCAGTAGAGTCCCAGTGTTTGCCTCTTCATCGTGGTCTTTTGTCAGCCTTCCCCATACTCTTTGAAGTCCAGCCACCCTGGCTTTCTTTATGTCTGTTAAGCTCACTGTAGTAGTGATCCCCAAAAGATGCCCACCTCTTAAATCACGGGAATCTGTAACTGTGTTAGGTTACAAGGCGAAAGGGAATGAAGGCTGCAGTTGGAATTAATGTTTCTAATCATTTGACTTTAACATAGGGAGATTATCTTGGATTATCTAGGTGGGCTCAATGTAATCACAAGGATCTTTAAATGAGGAGGAGGGAGGCAGAAGAACATGTCCGTGTGATGCAGTGTGATACGGTTCCAACTGCCATTTCTGACTTTCAAGATGGAGAAAGGAAACCTTAAGCCAAAGAAAGCGGGTAGCCTCTAGAAATTGGAAAAGGCAAGGAAATCAATTCTTCCCTGGAGCCTCTGGGAAGGAAAACAGCATTGTTGATACCTTGATTTCAGCCCGTTGACACCCAGTGTAGACATTTGACCTCAAGAACTGTAAGATAATAAATCTGTGTGGCATCTTTTCTTTCATTCTGCCTCTTTTCTTGCCTTTTTTTCTTGGAATAATTATTGTATTTTGTGGAATTCTACCTTATTTTCTCTATTGGTTTTTAGTGTACTTCTTTGCACTACTTATGTATATATATATAGGCTGTTGTAAAGATCATAATGTGCATCCCTAAAACATATACAGCTGATATTTCATATGAAATATAAGAACCTTGTAATAGTGTAGCTTATTTTATCCCCATTATTTGTGTGAGTTCTTCACATACATTATGTCCACATACATTATGTGCCTCACAATATGGCATTACAATTTTTGCTGTAAACAGTCATATAACTTTGAAAGAAAATAAGAAAAAAATTAGTCTTTTATATTTACCCACATATTTGCCATTTCCAAAGCTTTTCATTCTTTCATGTAGATGAAGTTTCCATCAGATGTCATTTCCCTTCAGCTTAAAGAACTTTCTTTTTTCATTTCTTGTAAGTAAGCTCTGATGGCAATGAATTCTCTTACTTCTGTATTACGTGCAGTCTTTAGTTTGCATTCATTTTTGAAGAATATTTTCTTTGAATGTAGAATTCTGGGTTAATAGTCTTTTTATTTTCTTTAGGCACTTTGAAGATGACATTTAATTGTCTTCTGTCCTCCATTATGGCTCTTGAGATGGAAACCAGGATTCATATCTTGGTTCCTTGTATGCAATGTGCCATTTTTTTTTCTGACTTCCTTCAAAGATTTTTTTAGCTTTTATTTTCAGCAGTTTAACTGTGATGGGCCAAGGTAGGGGTGTGTGTGTGTGTGTGTGTGTGTGTGTGTGTGTGTGTGTGTGTGTTTGTGTTTAAGTTATCTTGCTTGGTATTCACTGAGCTTGTTTGGTCTCTCAGTCAATTTTTTTGACCAAATTTAGAAAAGTTTTGGTAAATATTTCTTTAAAGTTTCCTCCATTGTCTCCTTTTTATTCTCTCCTTGTAGGACTCTAATTACTTGTAAATTAGAGTTTTTATATTGCCCCACACTCAAGAGGCTCTGTACACTTTTGTTGCTATTGTTCATGATCCTTTATTCTCTTTTCTTAAGAATGAATAATTTTTATTGTTCTATCTTCAAGTTGACTTACTCTTTCTTCTACCATCTCTACTCTGCTGTTAAGCCTATCTAGTCAAATATTCATTTAGGTATTATATTTTCTAGTTCCAGAACTTCCACTGTATGTTTTATATCTTTAGCTTTATTGATAAATGCTCTGTAAGTTCATTTATTATGGCCCAATTTGTCTCGAATATATTTGTAATACACTAAGGTCTTTGAATGTATTTGTAATTGCTCCCTTAAGGTTCTCATCTGCTTTTGGCAAAATATCCGTTATCTCAGAGTTTGTTTTATTGACTGCTTTTTCCTCTCTCCTAAGAGTCACATTTTCAGGTCTTTACATGTCTAGTAATTTTTATTGAATAATTTTTGTATTAGTTTTCTAGGACTGCCACAACAAAACACGACAAACTTGGTGGCTTAAACAAGAGAAATTCATTTTCTTACAGTGTCTTAATCTCTTCCTCTTATAGTGGCACCACTCATACTGGATTAGGGCGCACCATAATGAACACTTTTTAAGTTAATTGCCTCTTTAAAAGTCCTGTCTCCAGGGCTTCCCTGGTGGCGCAGTGGTTGAGAGTCCGCCTGCTCACGCAGGAGATGCGGGTTCGTGCCCCGGTCCGGGAAGATCCCACATGCCGCGGAGCGGCTGGGCCCGTGAGCCATGGCCGCTGAGCCTGCGCGTCCAGAGCCTGTGCTCCGCAACAGGAGAGGCCACAACAATGAGAGGTCCGCATACCGCAAAAAAAAAAAAAAAAAAAAAAAAGTCCTGTCTTAATGCAATCACATTCTGAGGTACATATGAATTTGGGGGAACACAATTCATCCCATAACAATGGATATCATGAAAAATACATCTTAGAACTGTTGATTCTGTTATATCTAATTCTAAAAAAAATGTCAATTTTTGTTTGTTTGTTTTAAAAAGCAATAATCTTGGCTAGAAACAAATCCATACTCTCTCTTGAAGGGAGCAACAGCTGAGATGTTCTCTCAGCTTGTTGTTGTTTTATCTTCCAGCTGTTGCTTTTTGCTGAAATCCTTGAAGTCTACCTTACACATGAAGTCTACCTTACACCTGCATAAGTAAGTGTTCAGGCATGGAATTGAATGATGTTTGCGCTCAGATTTTGCTGTTCTCTCTCCTGTAGTTTTTGTCTTTCTGGAATTATCTTCACATTTTTCAGCTGCTTTGGCATCCCTGAACCCTGCACTTTGACCTTTAAACCAGTAAAATCAAGGCTTTCTGCTCCAATTCCTGATATCCCTGTACTGTGTAGACTGAAAGGTCTCCTCAGGGGAAAAGCCATATAAGGACAAATCTCACCTAGTACGATTCCTTTCTTCACAGTTCAACTTTCCCCCAGTTTCTGTCTAATTTGATTTGTTCTACGGCACCTTCAATCATTTTTTAAAAAATGTTTTATCCAGAGCATATAATTTTTTTTCTGTGGGAATGTTGGTCTGATACAAGCTGCTAGTTTATTACCAGAATTTTAAAATAAATTTTGAATTTTTTGAGTTGTTTGTGTAAATACAGAGACAAGACACAAGATAAGCATATTTGATTTAAAATCCCATGTTAGAGGGAAGAGATATGGGAACATATGTATATGTATAACTGATTCACTTTGTTATAAAGCAGAAACTGACACACCATTGTAAAGCAGTTATACTCCAGTAAAGATGATAAAAAAATAAAATCCCATGTTAGTCTGAATGTCTTATTAGAAATATTGTATTGAAGTGATATGCACTTGTGTCTTCAAAAAGAAGCAAGAATACATGGCAATTATGATGGAAAAGCAAGGAGCAACAAAGAGAAAATGAGCTAAAATAAAAGATGAGATCAAGGCAAATGTGCAAGTAAAGGGGACTCAGATAAAGTAAGGAATGCAAGGAAGCTCCAAATGCAGTGGCAAAACCAAAGTTTATGCATTTGAAGAAGTAAAGATAAAAATTGGGAACATAGCAAAAGGAATCAATAATTGCTATGGTCTGAATGTATCTCCTGAAAATTCATAGGTTGAATCCTAACCCACAAAGTCATGGTATTGGGAGATGAGGCCTTTGGGAGGTAATAAGTTTATTACGGCAGAACCCTCATGAATGGGATTAATGCCTATTAAAGAGAAATCCCTCACCCCTTCTGCCATGTGAGGATACAACAAGAACTCTGCAACCTGGAAAAGGGCCTTCACTCTCAACCATGCTGCACCCTGATCTCAGACTGTTAGCCTCCAGAACTGTAAGCAATAACTTTCTGTTGTTTATAAGCCACCCAGTCTGTAGTATTTTGTTATAGCAGCCTGAGCAGACTAAGATGGTAATGTAATTTAGAGGATCAGTTTGAAACATTTCCAGATGGTCAATGATGTTGAGAATTGTGAGAGGAGATTATAATCACAGAGGAAAGAGAATAGTGGTCCATAATTAGAATTCTGTTTGTTGTAAAGGAAGAAAGGTAGATGAGTGGAATAAAAGCAATAATTAAAAGTACAAGAGAGAGTGCATAGAAAAAGAACTTGAGTCTACAAATCAAATAGAGCTTTTCACTTACCACATGTGTGTCACTATTGCAGGCTCTGGGCGTACAGTAGTGAACCATACAGGGAGGGTCCCTGCAACGGCAGATTTTCTGTTCTCACAGAGGTAGAAGTGCAATACTCAATAACTAAGTTAATAACGTATATAATTTTAGATGTTTATAATTGTCATGAAGAAACATACGTTTGCAAAAGAAGGATTATTCTCCAGGGCAGTATTTTACAATTTTTACACAGAATAACACGCTAGAAAGGGAACTATTTCTATGACATAGTGGGGTAAACTTGAGGGAATATGGGAGTGATTATATATATTTACATATATATACACACATACAGTTTTGTTAAGCAAAATAGAATGCCAAGATTATAAAATAAAATAAATGCTGATATGGTAAAATACTTTTTTTTTTTTTTTTTTTTTCAGTATGCGGGCCTCTCACTGCTGTGGCCTCTCCCGTTGCGGAGCACAGGCTCTGGATGCGCAGGCTCAGCAGCCATGGCCCATGGTCCCAGCCGCTCCGCGGCATGTGGGATCCTCCCGGACCGGGGCACGAACCCGCACCCCCCCGCATCGGCAGGCGGACCCCCAACCACTGCGCCACCAGGGAAGCCCGTAAAATACTTTTAAAATTAAAATATTCCCCAAATATTTTTAATGAGCACTTGAACTTACTTCAGTGAACATTAGTTTTTATTCTCTGGTTAAATGTATCCACAATTCCTAGCCACAACTTTTTAAGGATAATTTCTTTAGATAATTTATCATTACCACTGACAATAAACTTTGTTTACCCAAATAGATGATAACAAATTTAAATTTTAAAAAATAGCCACCCCAAATTTTACAACAGTTAAAATGATATTTAAAAAAAACTAAGAGCTCTTCCTTTTATTTCCCTGACAAATGCACTCTTGAAATAAATTGTGATAAAGCAAACGGGTTTATATGTAATTAAAGTTTGTATATCAATATTTAAAAATAACAAAAGCTCTAATTTGCAGTTTGTGCTGCATCACTAGAACAACCATTCTGCTGCTGGCTTGAAAGGCACATTAAACACAAAAGCATGGGAATACCCAAAATATGTGGTAATAGAGACTTGGGGCTGCTGCCTGGGCATGTTCCTGCTCTTGTTCCCTAACATTCAGCCTCAATCTTAGCTGCACAACCTGCTCCTTGGGCATCACTACATGAACCCCCTAGCAGCTGCAAGGCCTTTTGTCTATGACAGGCAGCAGATCACTCTCCAGGTGGATGCTGAATCAAATTCCTAAGTGATAGAGCGTTTCTTTGACCAGGCTCTGTGTACTGTGGTACAGAGAAAAGATGTTGTTATTGCATTCGTTGTTGCCAGAGTCATGTTGTCAGACTCTGTTCAGGCTATTCCCTGAGCAGTCCCAGAAAAAGCTCCCAATGCAGGGGCCCCGGGTTCAATCCCTGGTCAGGGAACTAGAGCTCACATGCCGCAACTAAAGGATCCCGCATATTGAAACGAAGATCCTGCATGCTGCAACTATGACCCAGCACAGCCAAATAAATAAATAATATTAAAAAAAAATTGCTGCTCAATGTTGGAGGTAACCGATCTGAAATTTCCAGCAGCCTCAAGCTCCATGAATGATTGAAGGCTTAGTAGGTCCTAGGACACAAGAGTGCTTATTAGTTGGGAAACTGTTTTAAAGTACAGAAGTCAATAGATGGTTATTTCCCCAATATACCAGTAGCTGAAACTTGTGTTTGGTTTTTGTTAATAATTCTTTGATTGTCTAAGATATTTGCTTTCTGTATGTTGATGCTATGTTTGGGGACATGTAAATGTCCTTGATTGCTTTTGTTTTGTTATTGATTATAACTTTTACCAATTTACGAAAAGATTCCCTTCCTCATTGTAATTATAAGTTTACTTTGTCTGGATGGAAATACCATAACTCTGATCTCTTTTATGTTTAATATTTGCCTAATAAGTTTTATTCTTTTATATTGAACATTCCTTTGTCATTTTGATTTATATATTAGGAGCCTAGCAGCCTAGGTAGTTTTGTTTCTTCTGTGTGTTTGTCCTTTAGAAAGGGATGTTTTCCCCTTTACTATTTTTATTGTCTAAACAAATTTACTTATTTTTTCCTCTGTTATTTTGCCTTATGCTTCCCCTTTTTGATCTTCCTTGGTATTTATTGCATTTTATTAAATCTTTTATTTCTGTTTTATTCCTGTTAGCCACATATCTTTTTCTAGAACATTTATAATTTTATTACTCTCTTTCCCTGGACCTTTATGTTGATCATAAATCGTCTTGACTCTCAATATTTTAAACTCATTCATGTTTTAGTTGAAACTGTGGGAGACACTTAAGTTGATAGTTCACAGATCAATTTATTTTGTGCGTTGTCAAGTCTATTCATTAATGCCTCCAATTCAGATATTAATTTTGGTTCTGAATTAGAAGACTTTTTTTATTTCAGAGTGCTTTCTTTTTTATCTGTCTTCATCTTAATGAATTTTCTTGGTAATTTCCTACTCCTTTTTCATAGTTGCCATGTAGTCTGACTCCTTTTAATGACATTAAGAAAATGCCATTTATAATTATTTTTTCTTTCTTACTTGAAGTTATTTTTCAAAGGCAAGCCTTTTCACTGAGTCTTTGGAACTATGTTTATATTCTCTTATAAATCAGTGTCATTTCTCTAAAGATTTGTTACATATTCTTGAATGTGAAGAGATTTAGTTAAATCGTGAAGAGATTTAGTTAAATCTAGAATTTGCTCAGAGTCATGAAAGTCGATATGTTAATTCTCATTTAGTGCTCATCTAATGGTTGACCGTTTACCCATTTTATCTAACCTGGAAGTGTTCACTAAAAATATTTGAAAACACATAGAAGAGCGTTGGTCAGAGCTGGTTTATCAAGAGAACTGTTTGAAGTGAAGGGAATGAATTAGGTAATCACTCAAGACTAAAATTCCTTAGAACTCCCTCCTTGCTATTATTTATTAATGGCCCTGCCCACCTCTCATAACACCAACCTGGGGAGTTCCAAGAAGATAGTACAGCATGTGCCTTTGACTAGCAGCTCTGTGGAAAGTTGTGGTTGCTTGCACTGGATAACATCATTTCCTGGAGAATTCAAGGAGTCAACGTTTTAAAAAAAAATCTCTAACACTTTCAAAATGAGCATGAATTTTTTGCATCACTCTTTGCTTTGGGATTAGCAATACTAAGACAGCTGCAATAGCAAGAGAAATTTAAAACCTAGCCAACCACAAAGTTAAATACCAGGTTTCTACTCTTCCAAAACTCAGGAGAGAGTTATGAACAAGTCAAAATTTGTCAAGTGCTTCAGAAATTGGAAAGTGTGAGGTGAGTTTTAGGTAAGCAGTGAAACAAGGTTAAATTGTCAGCTTCCATCAACATACTGAAAGTTTAAAGAAAACTCAGTGGGATTGACAACATTTATCACAACGTAATTTGCTTTGGTTGGCCTTCATGCTGGCAAAGATCAGGAAGCTGGCAAAATAGGCTACATTTCAAAAGGTTTTACAATTTCCTTGGAAAAAAAGAATTCTTCCCCCAGTTAATTTGTTTTCTATTTGTTGTGTTAGGCTCTAAACTTGCATATTCAAACCCTGCATGGGAGTAGGTGTTTCTGGGGAGGATGAGCTGAGAAAAGCATGGATGGATGTGGTTTGGGAAAAGAATAGGATGTAAATTTCAGAACAGCAAAATGACTGTCTAAAACCACTTCAGAGAGAAGGAAGTGGCTTAGTGACAACATCTCAGGTGTGGGAAATGAGCTGAGATGCCTTTGATTCCATGGTGCGAAGAGAAGAATCTTTGCTTATCATTAAGCTGCTCAGACTCTTCCACCCCTTTTCTTCCTGCCTCCCTCTCATGTTCTGTGAGTTCAGTCCTTTGGAAAATAAATCTTGCTGTTCCAGCATTTAACATCATGCCATTTGCTCAGCGATGATCAGGATCAGAAAAATATCTTATCAGCAATTTAGATATTAATCATAAGTTTTTGAACTTTTTTGTGGTACGCGGGCCTCTCACTGTTGTGGCCTCTCCCGTTGCGGAGCGCATGCTCCGGACTCGCAGGCTCAGCGGCCATGGCTCATGGGCCCAGCCGCTCTGCGGCATGTGGGGTCTTCCCGGACTGGGGTACGAGCCCGCATCCGCTGCATCAGCAGGCGGACTCTCAACCACTGCGCCACCAGGGAAGCCCAAGTTTTTGAACTTTAAACAGATACTTGAACTCAGTGGCAAATCTTAATTTAGATAAATAAAAATGCACACGAGAGGTTTCCATTGTAGCTCAAATGCTCACAAGTTATTTGGTTTCTGCGTCTGTGGCACCTGTAAGGAGGAAGGAGTTCTTTGGTGCTGCTTTGCATTTTGGTACTTCTGGGTAAACACAGGCTGTGAAGAATATGTAAGGTGATACCTCATTATGCATCTTCTGTGAATTTCAGGAAAATGTGATGCTTGATGTTTGATCAGAGCTGTTATCTCTTTTTCTCCACAGCTCTGTTTCACACCCATTGATGAGTCAGAGCAGACTCTCAGGGGAAAAAAAAAAAAAAAAATGAAATGGTACCCCAGAAGTCTTTAGTTACTGCTACATGTACTCTTATTAAAGAAGCCATAGAGGGATTTCTGAATCAAAGGGAGACTGAAATGTCATTGGTTAAAAATGAAGTAAAAGGTTTCTCCAGAATGCAGAAGACAAACTCTCAGCGTTTTCTCAATGATGCTCAGTTATGTAAGAAGCAAGATCATCATCAGAATGTTTCTTTGGTGAATATGTGAATATAGAGAGCGATTTTCAAAGGAATTCAGGGACTTCCCTTGCGGCACAGTGGTTAAGAATCCGCCTGCCAATGCAGGGGACATGGGTTTGATCCCTGGTCCAGGAAGACCCCACATGCCGTGGAGCAACTAAACCCGTGAGACACAACTACTGAGCCCGCCTGCCTAGAGCCCGTGCTCCGCAACAAGAGAAGCCACTGCACTGAGAAGCCCATGCACTGCAACAAAGAGTAGCCCCCGCTCACTGCAACTAGAGAAAGCCCGTGCGCAGCAACCGAGACCCAACGCAGCCAAAAATAAAAAAATAGATAAAAAGTAAAAAGGAATTCAGATAATCTCATAAAGAGACCTTCAGCTGAGAGAGGGATAACCTTGCTCATGGGATAAGGCACTTATAGTCCCATGACCAACAGTATTCTCACTTGGTAATTCTGAATACACTCTTGATAAAATTCTGATGCAGCCCCTTTTTCTATGTTCCATGCAGGTTATCTGCTAGTCATAACTTTTCTTTTTAATTTATCTTTTATTGAAGTAGCATTGGTTTATAACATTACGTAAGTTTCATGTGTGCAACATTATATCTCTATTCTGGTATACAGTACAGCTTGCTCACCACCAAAAAGTGATAACTTTTGTTTTCTTTATAAACATGCATATTCGACAGATTTAATATATGAATGCCAAGGACTTTGGCTAAACTCTAGAGCAGGGTTTCTGACCTCCGCACTATGGACATCTGGGGCTGGATCACTCTTTGTGGTGGGGACCGTCCAGTGCATTGCAGGGTGTTTAGCAGCATCCTTGGCCTCTACCCACTAAATACGGGTAGCATCTCCTCTGTCCCGTCCTGCTCAGTCACGACAGTAAAAATGTCTCCAGACATTGCCCAAACCGAAGCTGCTCTAGAGTTCCTTTGGTCATTTGTTTATAAGAAACCTTTAAGTTGGTCAGTCATTTACAAATTATTATATTGCATTTTATGAAGGCCAACTTCCCCTGCTGACTAACTAATAGTCCCTGAATGGCAGAATCTATTTTTTAAAAAATCAGCATTTATTATCAAGATTCTGACTTCTTAATGGCAGATGGAGTCTGCTATATAATGTATTTGGTGCAAGGTTCTGAGAAATAGAAGGCTATAATACATGCAGTTTTTTCTTAAAATCTAGATCTTTTTTTTTTTTACATCTTTATTGGAGTATAATTGCTTTATAATGGTGTGTTAGTTTCTGCTTTATAACAAAGTGAATCAGTTATACATGTACATATGTTCCCATATCTCTTCCCTCTTGTGTCTCCCTCCCTCCCACCCTCCCTATCCCATCCCTCTAGGCGGTCACAAAGCACCGAGCTGATCTCCCTGTGCTATGCGGCTGCTTCCCACTAGCTATCTATTTTCAGTTTGGTAGTGTATATATGTCCATGCCACTCTCTCACTTTGTCACAGCTTACCCTTCCCCCTCCCCATATCCTCAAGTCCATTCTCTAGTAGGTCTGTGTCTTTATTCCTGTCTTACCCCTAGGTTCTTCATGACATTTTTTTTCTTAAATTCCATATATATGTGTAAGCATACGGTATTTGTCTTTCTCTTTCTGACTTACTTCACTCTGTATGACAGACTCTAGGTCCATCTACCTCATTACAAATAGCTCAATTTCCTTTCTTTTTATGGCTGAGTAATATTCCATTGTATATATGTGCCACATCTTCTTTATCCATTCATCTGATGATGGACACTTAGGTTGCTTCCATCTCCTGGCTATTGTAAATAGAGCTGCAATGAACATTGTGGTACATGACTCTTTTTGAATTATGGTTTTCTCAGGGTATATGCCCAGTAGTGGGATTGCTGGGTCATATGGTAGTTCTATTTGTAGTATTTTAAGGAACCTCCGTACTGTTCTCCATAGTGGCTGTACCAATTCACATTCCCACCAGCAGTGCAAGAGTGTTCCCTTTTCTCCACACCCTCTCCAGCATTTATTGTTTCTAGATTTAAAATCTAGATCTTTTTATGCGTGACAGAATCCCTCCATTGGCTCTACAGCTCATTTTCTCTTATATTTTCATGTACTCAACTTCCATTATTCTCCTTTACCTGATGTCAGCCCTCCTCAGGTCTCCTGGATAAACAGTGGCAATTGCTTACATACCTTCTCATTTAAATATTTAAAATATCATTTAAATATTTGATATTTAAAATTATCCATCAATTGCTGCTGTCTACTCTGAAACAGGCATCACATAAAAATCTCAAAACCTTCCTTCCCCTTCTTTACATTATTCATTATCTAAAGAAAAATCTGGCTTCTTCCTGAGGGGGGTGGTGAAAAAAGAGTTCTTTCTTTGCTTCAAAGTTCCTTTTTCCAAAACACTGTAATGTCACTGGACACATTGTGTTACTAGTCATATGTCTGTCTTTCTCACTAGACAATGAGCCATTTGAGAACTTTACTGTCTATTTCATTCTGTGTTTGCACGTGCCTAGCACAGAGGCAAACTGTTAGGCAGTATTGTTAAATGAATTGTGTTAGGTGAACAGAGTTGTAAGAAGATGGTACTGTAATTCTAGAAGCTGCCCCAGAGGGTGACTGCTTAAGTCATTAGACATCTAATCACACTTCTCTTCTCCTGTCTCACCATTAAGCCCATCTCTCTCCCTTGTCCTACCTCACATACTCAGGGCAAATAGAATTCTGGAGCTTTTGTGTTTTGATTATGGGTACTATAAAATGTGATTCAAGGCTGAAGTGGGAAGGGGAATTTAGAAGAAAGAATTGATTAGGCAGAGGTATGTCACTATCAAGTTTAGATTAAGGAATGATGCACATTGAAATATGAAGCCCTTCTAACAAAAGGAATTAAGTGAATTAACTTTCAGGAAAGAAAGGGGCCATATAATCTGTTTGTAAATTTTACTTTTAGAACATATAGAGCCTAACGTCTTAAAACAGTAAAGTTTCTAGGTTAATACTGGAATACTAGGAGGGGGGATGGGGGCAGGGGAGGCAGGAGTTAAGCGTTTTCCCCCATGTCTCAAATTTGACCTTTTAAAAGACCTCCTCAAGGGTGCGGGTCATAAAAGATAGCTTAAGATCGAGTGATAGTTAAATAAGAAACTAAACCCACGTATTCCTAAAGAAACTCAGTCTCTAGAAATAAAATTTGTAATTGAAGAGTGATGACATCTAGATCATATCATTCTAGAGCCAGGAAGGACTCAAGTCTCCTCGTTTGTGACATGAGAGGTTAGAATAGATGATTGTTATATATTTTTTCTCGAGATCCTATAACATTTTGAATCAATTGAGGATGATTTGATTTGAAAAGCAAAACTAAAATCAAAACCAAAAAGCACCTTTTCATAAAATTCTTCAGGAGCACATCTCCTGTATGCAGTGATAGATAGGTGAATTCGAATTAGGTGTCTGCAGAAACAATATGATGTAGGAAGAGGCTGAGAAGGATGCTAGGTAGCATAGAAAAATTTACAAGGAGTGATCACTTGGTAAAAATATATAAAAATTGAGAGCACCTCAGTGTTCATAGCAGTACTACTTACAATAGCCAAGATATGGAAACAACCTAAGTATCAATCAACAGAAGGGGATGTTCTGGCCTGGTCTTTTCAATAATAGAGATGGATTTAGTCTGGTGCATCATAATACCCTCTTGCTTGTTCTTCTTTGTGGCCTTGGAAATAGGATTTCTGAGCAGCTCGCACATAGTCTGAGGTCATGGAACTGTATTAGACTAACAAGGGCCAGGGTCTTGTTTTTGGCCTCCTAGGTGAGGGGATCTCTGCAGGTGAGGGAAAGGTCACATAAGGAAGGTTCAGTGAGCATGCACCCAGCTGTTAGGGCAGAGGTTCTCAGTGTCACCTGCATCACTGCCCCTGGGGAGGGTGTTCAAAATGCAGATGTCTAGGCCCTTCTCCCAGAGATTCTGATTTTAAAAGTTATACGTTGGGGCCAGAACTTTGCATTTCTAACCAGCAGTCCAAGTGATTCTAAAACAGGTGGTCCTCTTTGAGAAATGTAGTTCTAGAAGTTCAGTTGATTTCTGCCTCTCCTCCTTGGCTCAGGTCCTTTGAATTAGGCCCATTAAAAGTTTCTTTTCTTCATCTGCTCCTATTTTGATGAAGCCAGTTTTAGAATCATAATTTACTTCTAGAATGCTCTTACTGTTATTCAAAATAGTATCATTTGGCAAAGTGGAAATGATTTTGAGAAGAGGGAACATAAAAAGCTTTTGAAAAGAAAACCAGATCATAAGATGGCCTATTAAGCAGCAAGAATAGATTCAACTTTGAAGCTATGGAGAATTTTAGCAAATGGTCTCCATGAGGAAATGACTAATGGAGGTTTGGGAGCCAAGGGAGAGAGAGCATCATACTTCTGTCAGTAGTTAGACCAAGAATGTTTGTTCTGCTAGAAGACCTTGTGACACAGAGGGAGCCAGGTGACTGGGAGATTAGTGTTCCCGGCACAGACTTTTATTCACTTATGTGGAATCCATTCCAGCTGAATTTGCGTTTCCAAGACTGTGAAGAACATCTAGGGAAAATTTGCCTGGATTTATAGGAAGTCTAAAAACCTTGGCTTCAGCCTGAGTGTTTGGATCTTAGAGGTTAGAACAGCTGAGAGATCGATTTTGTGGTCCCCATTATTAGAAGAGGCCAGGGTGGTTAATTTTCCAGTATGGGTCATGGTGGGAAATGGACTTAGGCACACACACATGAAACATGGGGAAAAGTTTGGAAAGAACAACATACAGGTACAGAGGTGTTTGCCCTTCTGTCAGGAGGATCATTTTAGTAAAACAGAAAACAAACCAACAAAAATGCGCATGAACTGACAGTTGGCCAATGTATGTCAAGAAGTATAAGGATTAACAGCAAAGGCAATGGAAAATGCTCTGAAATCTGTTCTCACTATAGTTGAATTCATACATTCACCATGGGGAGGACTAATAAATAATAATAACATTGAAAAAAAAAAGTACTGTAGCAGGCAGTCTGAGCCAGTCCTTTTCTCAACGGCCTCCAGCTTACCTTTTTGATAACTGGGGCCCAGGCCGCCTGTGTCTCTAGACCGCCCTCTGGCCGTCGCTGCTGGTACTACTCAGTCTCTTCTAGGCAGAAAGTCTGCAGAAAGCCTTGGAAAACAGATGGCTTTGCATCCCATTGCCTTCTTGTCTCACTCCCTTCTACTAAATCTGAAAAGCCAATGATGTTTAAATACTTCTAAGAATGGAATCCTTTCTTCAAATACCATTTCATGCAGGGCAGTACGTAAAACAGATAGAAGTAGAACTGCTTAGCTTGAAGGGGGCAGGACCTGCAGCCATAATCATTTGGCCTTCAACTGGAGTCAACCCAATAGGGCACAGTTAGGCAACTACTGTGACAAACTCATTGTGGCAATGGACTCCTGTTAGTCACCTAAGAGGATATATTTGCATTTAAGCAGAAGCATCCTGAAAATAATACATTCATCAGAACTCTTTAGGTTGGAATGGACAGAAACCCAAGCAAACTAACTACATCAAAAATGAAAACTTTTGTTTATGAATCTTGCAAATGCAAAGGTGTGATCTGAAATAGGACTAGATGCAGATGCTCAGAGGATGTCGATAGGAATTGTCTCTTTCCACCTCTCAGGTCTTTGTTAAAAGGTGTTGATTTTTGGGGCTTCCCTGGTGGCGCAGTGGTTGAGAGTCCGCCTGCCGATGCAGGGGACACGGGTTCGTGCCCCGGTCCGGGAAGATATCACATGCCGCGGAGCGGCTGGGTCCGTGAGCCATGGCCGCTGAGCCTGCGCGTCCGGAGCCTGTGCTCTGCAACGGGAGAGGCCACAGCAGTGAGAGGCCCGCGTACGGCAAAAAAAAAAAAAAAAAAAAAAAAATGTGTTGGTTTTACCCTTTGTAAGTTCTCTCCACAAAGTTGCAAAAGAAAATATCTAGGCTTACATGGTGGGCATAGCTAGACTGTCATAAAAAGAGACAACATCATTTTTCCTCTGCCTGAGTCTTGGGCTCTTCCCCACCACCCACGCACCCTAACTGGCCATGGTCAGGACCAAGATCCATCATTGCATCAGGCGCTGATGTTATATATTCATGACTCCCCCATGGAAGGAGTGTATCATTAAGGATCCCTATTACAGAATATTCAACTTTTTTTCTCTTTTCTTAATAAAGGGAACAGATCATCTAAAGTGAAAGCCAAGAGGGGGTTCAAGGATCCAGAGGTCCACAGTGTCATTAAAGCTGTAGGTCCAGCTCTGCGCGCTTGGTTCTGCTCTCCTTTTCATGTCTGCTTTGTCCTCGGTCTTCACACGTGCTAGTATGATGGCTGCCACATGCTCTCTCATTCATATATATTACCTAATGAAAGACCTGGGCTTCCTCTGACTAGATCAACTAGGCTAATGGGCACGGCCCTAAGTCAGTTACTGCTGGGAGGGATTGGGAAATCACTGTTTGGCTCAGAACAGTCAGGGATGACTCCTGTAGGTAGGGATGGCTCAGTGGATAAAAGGTTGTGGTTTGAGAATAAAGGGATAAAAGGAATAAATGCCCTTCTCTACAATATAGTGGGGGAATTTAACTCCCAATAAAGAACCGTGTCAATCTGTGTTTGATCAGAAAAGCAGAATCACTAGGAGATATAAACAGATGATATAGATATATTCTCTATCTAGTTATGGACTAGATGATGTCCCTCCCCCCCAAATTCATAAATTGAAGGTTTACCTCCAATGTGATTGTATTTGGAGATAGGGCCTTTAAGGAAGTAATTAAGGTTAAGTGAGACCACGATCTTGGACTTCTAGCCTCCAGAACTATGAAAAAATTAATTTCTGTTTTTCAAACCACCCAATCTGTGATATTCTGTTATGGAAACCTGAGCTGACTAATATAGATTTTGGTACCAAGAAGTGGCACGCTGCTATAACAAATGCCCGAAAATGTGGAAGTGGCATTGGAACTGGGTAGTGGGTAGAGTCTGCTAGAGTTCTGAGGTGCATCCTAGAGAATGTCAGGATTGCCTTGAAGGGACTGTTAGTAAAAATATGAACATTAAAGGCAGCTCTGGGTGAGATCTCAGAGGAAAATGAAGAACTTGCTGTTGGAAACTAGGGGAAAAGTGATCCTATGAAGCAGAGAAGGCAAGGACAAAGTAGAACCTGCAAAGAAGTATTAGAGGTCCCAAGGATGCTTTGGAACTTGCTGGTCTCTCACCACCTCTAGGGCAGCAACCTTGATGATGCAGAGACCTGAAGGAGCAGCTGGGCTCCCTTGCCATGGAGCTAACCATGCAGTTGTCATGGGAATCATAGAAACTAAAGGAGGTGATGTGGCAAAGCAAAGGGGCTGTGGGTCTGGCGGCTGCCTGATACTAAGCAGGTGACTCAGTAGGTAAGTGGCGGCATGTCTGAAAGCAACAGTGCTTCATGGTCTGCATCAACCTTTCAAGCATGAAAAAAAAATTAAAAAATGAAAAAAGAATTGCTGTTGCTTCATTTCTGCCTGCCAGATCTCATGCAAAATGTCTCGTGTAGCTAATGTTAATTCAGAACTATGCAGTGATGGGAATTCTAAAAAACATAGTGCTAGATTTGCTAAATT
The DNA here is from genome assembly GCF_963455315.2 of Globicephala melas. Classification (NCBI taxonomy): domain Eukaryota; kingdom Metazoa; phylum Chordata; class Mammalia; order Artiodactyla; family Delphinidae; genus Globicephala; species Globicephala melas. The sequence continues at coordinate 66,847,405 of NC_083327.1, read as the reverse complement.
GGCACAGTACAAATCTACCACAGGAATTAACACAAGGTAGAAAGAAAGGTAACAGACAGCATCTTCACCATTGATCAAACTGAGGATTTTAATCTACAGGAGTCCTCCATGGACACTGGAGAACTTTCTGTGCCTATCCTAGGGCACTCTGTCTCCTATCTGGGATTGTAGCAGGGTCTGTTTACCAGGAAGATTCAGGCAAAAGCTAATTCTGAATGCTGAAGTTCTGTTGAGGTTATTAAAAACAGCAATCACCTTACCTTGGAGTCATTCTTTTTTTTTTGAATTTAAGAATTGACTGTTTTCTGGAGAGTTCTAGGGAAATGTTTTGCTTCCAGATCTTTCTTATTTTCTAATGTTTAAATTTATTCACATAGGAACGAAGATGACAGAGAACACACAGCAGAAAGAGAGAGAAAAAAAAGACAGAGAGATTGGGAAATGGAGAGGAGAGAGAGAGAGAGAACAAATTTAGGATTTCCATCACTATCAGAAAATAGGTCGTACCATTGGGTAGTACTGTTTTAAAAATGAGCTTTACTGTAGTGGTGAAGCTAAGTGTTACCTTTTTAAAGTCAGCAGGGAGAACTGGCTATGAGTTACACCTAAGAAAGTGCACTATTTGTATATATTTGTGTACAAGATGAAATAAGGAGACTGGAGTAGGAATACACTTATAAATCCAAGGATCGGAATTAGAGCCAGAGAAACCTGTGGGTAGCTGTAATACATAGAGCTGAAAACAATAAACTGTGTTTTATTTGAAACTATTGGGTGCTCTGAGAGGCAGTAAAGTGAAGTGCATAAAAGCATGGACTTTTGAGTCACACTATTTGAGTTTCTACCTGGTTTCCGCTGTATACTAACTAGCGGACCTTGGACGAGTTGCTTAAACTCTCCTTTGACTTCCTTTATTCATATTGAAATGGGGATGAGAGTAAGAATGGCTCCTTGTAGTAAAAGTGCTGAAGAGTACCTGGCATATAGAAAACACTATGAAAGTGTTAACTATTATTATAATTCTACATCTGTAGGAATTAAAATGATGGAATGTCATTATTAGGGTTTTTTAATCGGCATGTTAAGAAACACCAAAGGTACTATTTTGTAAGGGGTTATCGTCTGTTGAGCACCCGTTATACGCCAGCTGCTGTTACTGAGTCCCAGCTCACTCTGCTCACTGCACGACAGGCCAATAAATCGGGAGACGAGTTGTTGAGGCAAGGAATACCGACTTTATTTGGAAAGCCGGCAGACCAAGAAGATGGCGGAGTAGTGTCCCCCAAAAACATCTTATCGGGGTCTGAAAGCCAGTTTCTTTTATAGAACAGAGAGGGGAAGGAGGTGAGGAAGTGAAGTAAAAAGGCCATTAGCTTTGCAAAATATCTCCTGGCTTGGCCAGCATCTGGGAAGGGGATGTGTTAATTTCTTCTTTTCTGCAGCCATTCACAGGTGGGCAGGGTCAGAATGTCTGCCTGTGAGCTGAACAAAGGCACTTTAGTTTAACATTCAGCCAGAGGGTCAGGGTTCCCTGAGGCAGGCCATTATGTATGGTTATAATAACAAAAGCAAGGAAAAGCAAAAGTTAAAGTAAAATAAACAGATCAAACATGGAGTCAGATTTTGCTCTTCCCTGTTACAGTGCGACACAAACTACCTTCCAGTTATTATTTAATTCGTACAACAGTCCAAGAGTATAGATTTCCTTATCCCCATTTTGTGAATAAGGGAGCCAAAGCTCAGAGCTGTTGAGTAATTTACCCAAGGTTGCCTAGCTAAAAAAGAAAACAACACGGATTTTAACCTGAGAGCTCCTGAGAGCTCTATTATGTGGTAAAGCCACACCCCATCCTTCCAGCAGTGAGCCGGCCCCTGAGGCACGCCCTTTTGTGCACGTTTTAAATCAATCTTTCTCTCAATGCTTTGACAAGAACCAAGTCTTGAGCTTTCTGTACGGGGGACAATTTTAGGCCTTTTTTTTTTTTTGTATTTGTTGTCCTGACTTTTGAGGAGGGTCCATAAATCTAGAAAGCCTTGGGATCCTTAGCTAGTCTGGGGATGAAAGGGTTGGAGATAAAGCTATGAACATTGGGAACTGATTTTCACCGAGGTTTTGCCCTCAGGTCAGAGCAAGGAGTTATCAAAGGGAAGAAGATGGAGAGAATTGATGGAACATGTTGGCAAGACCCCTGAATATCTGAGAGCCTTATCTGGCTTAGGCAAGATAGCCAGAGGGGCCTACAGCTAAGGCAACTGCCCGTAGGCAGTTTTTGAGGGACAGAGTGATGAATCCCCTGAAGAAGCTACAGCACCCCAGTACATCTGTGGCTGCCTTAGGCTGCTCAGCTCTTGGTACTGGACTTGCCCTTTAGGTTGTTCTCCAGTCCCCTGGGGATTATCTCTGAACAATGACTTGTGACTCAAATTGCTGATTAGAGACTAAGCAGTTCTTTCTTTGTCAACAGGTTATGTGTGCTGCAGCCAACTATAACAGCTTTTTGTTGTTGTTTTTAAATAAAATATTTGCAACGGTAGCACCTACAATGAATTTCAGGGCCACTATAGTCACATTGTGAGAAAGACATATGTTTGTATATAGGAAAATATTGCTCTATTGACCTCCTCTCTGTCCCCAAAGATCCTTTTTTTCGTGTCCTGGGTGTGAAACTGCTCAGAAGACCCTGGAAGCTTCCTGACTACACATCTGGTGACTGACGGGAGTGTGTGTGTGTGGGTATAAAGGTGCCACTAACTCATGTATCTTATTCCACACCCCCTCTCCTTCATCAGCTCCAGGGAACTGATGCAGAATCAGTACAGCACATATTCCCTACATCAGAGACCTTTCTAAATGGTCCTCAAGTATTTGAGAGAACTCCCTTTGTCACTTGTATCAGCAACTTCATGGCCTCAGGGTAAACATTATTTTTGATTCTATAAAGAGTCCCAGAAAAACTACCTGGAGAAAATTAAACAGAAAGAGAGGCTGTTGCTTATTTTTTAAGAGTATTTTTTCCTCATCTAAAAGTGATGTTGACCAAGGTAAGGTGATTCACAGACAGGAAGATAACTCTCTGTCTCTTCCACATCTTATCTGTTCCACCTGGAGACAAAAACTAATGATTGGTCATAAATGGTTAGCTGATGCTTCTGTATTGACTTGTGGTTTGCTGCAGCCTTACTTCCTTTGCTTTGTGACATCATGTTCCTGTTCATTTCCCACACTTGCATATGTGGGTTTATGGGAGCCACACTGATCCAACAAATGGAAGAAATTATGTACCATGTCAGAGAGCTTTCAGGAATAGAATCTGGAACAAAGGGGTCAACACTTGAAGAGTTCATGAAGTAAAAATGATGATGAGATAACTGATGAGGAGTGCTTCTCAGCAGCGATTAAAGAATGCTGCTCACCAAATGTTTTGAGTGGATTGTGGTGATTCTCTTTATCACAGATGCTCTTCGTGCTGGCAACACTCACTTCTGGGCTGGTGAGCATGTTGGGCAACTGGACAGATATTTACCCTACAAAGCCTGACGGGGTTGACCAAGACTGAGTAGTCACCTGTGGAAGTCATTTCCATCAGCAGGAGAGAAGAGGGCTTCTTTGAGGTAGTGTGGTTTGAGGGAACCATAAGAAGTCCAAGAACCTTAGGATACTGCTGCAGTTCTCATGCAGAGAGAAAAGAGGGATTGAGCGTGTTCCATTGGGCCAAAATGCCTCCCGAGGTAGCTCTGGGTCACTGTAAATTCTGTAATCATTTTAACCCTGACAACCTCACTGCCCAATGACACTAAGAGCATCCTGGAATTTCAGGGGAGTGTCAGAAGTGCCCCTTGACTGATGTTAACATTTACTCTGAAGGACGATACCTTGCATTGTACTTTTGTTGATGTTTTCTGCTATGAGGAGCACCTCTGGTAGTTGCTGACTGAGATTCTCTGTCAAACAGTTGGGGTCTCAGCTTGATAGTCAAAAATAAGGTGCACTGCTGTTTGGTGTCTATTCGTTTCCTGTGTCCTCCGAGCACTAGATGCTACACTTGTAGGAGGGAGAGACACTTACATGTTGAGCTGACCACTTCCATGAAGCCCGTTATCCAAACAGTTTTCACTCAGAACTTACCTGACTGTAGAAGAGGTACCCTCTTTTCAGGAGTCTGACATAGTTCTCAAAATGGATCTGGAATAAGCAAGGCTAGCACATGGCATCCGCAGAGGTTCAAGGAAACATTAGAGTCACAGGGTGTGTGGCAGTGCTTGATCAAGGGAAGACCACATGGTTATCAGCAAAGCCTGGGAGGACAGCAGGAGATATGAGAAAATTAAAAATTTAAGTCCCAAGAGACTGGGTTATCTAAGTATCTTCAGTAGAGTTTTTCAGTATTTATGATACTGGCATATAGGAAGTCTCAGTAAATGTCTTTGAATGGATGCTAAAGGAGTGCTTAGGCTGGGCAGAGCCTGGGGAGGGCTCTTTACATGATACTGCAGCCTGACTGCAGATGCCTCCTGCAACTGTTGGAGCAAATGCTGCCATAGGACTTTCTCTTCAACAGAGGGTCGGTGGAGCTTGATATATGGAAGAAAACTCTGTGGTTACAGTGACTTAGCCTTCAGAACTTCAGCTTACTCATCTATAAAATGGGATACGGAGACATACAGGACTGGAGCAAGTATTAAATTGTATTATAGGTTATTGTAGTGGGAAAAGCATCTAGTACATATACATATACACTTAAACACACATATAGAATGTCATATGCTATCTCCTCTACTCTTCCCAATAACTCTGTAATAGTCTGTGGCTTATATAGACCAGTTGAGCCTTAAATACTTAAATAACATATCCAGCTAGTAAATAATGAAACCGTAATTTCGGTCCATTCTATCTGATTCTCCAGCCTATGCTCTGTTCTCCACAGGATGCTGCCTCCTGTGGGTAGTGTAAATTGGGTGAGAAGAGTTTAGAACTGTTGAGTTTTTTTACTTTTGGCATTTAGTTGATGTAACTTAATTCTCTGCTTGTTTTCAAGAACATCACATGTAAAAGAGATCTGGGCAAACCTTGTACCTAATTGTCTAGTAGTCTATGCAAATTAATTTTAAAACAATTCTTGTCTTTGAGAAGTCAAGTAACAACTAACATTTGTAATTGACTGATCTGATTTTCCTTCAGTTTTAGTAAATTTCTATTTTAGCATTTCTTTGAAGCATTGATGCAATTGAATTTCTTTTTTTTTTTCTCTTTTTGCATTTTTTTCTTGTCAGTTTATAGGTTTGTCTTTTTCCAGAAGGAAAAGAAATTCCTTTTCATGTTTGAGAGATGAATGAACCACCATGGATAAAGATACTGTAATACACATTGGCGTGCACACCCCCCCGTATATGTATATATGCATATAGGATATGTGCATATGTAGATTACATATGATATATATGTGGAAGATATATATATTCTACATATGTATATACACTCTTTATGTATTCCCAACAGGATCAGTGTGAAGCAAATTGTTATTCTTAAACCTCTGATTTGTCTCACATGCCTTCTACATCTCTCATCTAACATAGTAATTCTCTTTCCACCCTGTTGCAAAATGTACACCAGTATCACTCAGAACAAATGTTCATGAGTCTTTCCTGAGAAATTGCTTTTAAGTGTCTACTGTCATCTCACAACTTGGACCATCTAGGCTTTGACCCCAGGAAAATTCCTATGTGCTATTGCCTTTAAAGACCTCTGAAAATACACTCCCCATCAGTCTAGATGTATACTTCTCTGTCTTTTCAAAAGCATAGGTTCATCCACTTGTTATTACAACATCTGTCTCCAGGCAAGATGCCACCAGGCTGCTGAGCCAGCCTTCCAGGTCTTAGGCCTGCTGTGGTGACCCCTTCATCCTGAGCTAGTGACCTCTTATTGCAGAGGCACAGCTGGTTCTCTCAAACAAGCTGAGGAGGACAGTGACCAGCTCTGAGCTGTTTGGCTGGGTGCAACTCCTCAGGCTGAAATGAAGGACACATGTAGGTAAGATTGGCATAAAATGGCTGAGATGAGGTGCCTTCCGAGTGCCCGCCCTCCCACTGCCCCTCACATTTCTGGACTCTGTAGCAAGCAAATGTCCGCTGTCCAGAGTTCCAGTGTGCGGGAGGGGTAACAAAGGTGACATGTCAGCAGTGTGGTCTTTCAGGTTCCACTGCTCAGCGGGTCTTCTATTTTCTGTCACGACAAGTGTCCCAAAGGCTGCCACAGAGCCTTCATCACCACCAGTAACACGCATCTACATTTCTTTCCCTCATTTACTGTCATCCCTGGGAGAATTTGGATGATGGGTTTTCACCCTTAATTGGATGATTAAGCCTAAGCTTTGATAGTCCATTGGCCCCAGGTTTATATGAACACTATCCTTTTATATGTCACTGTATACTTTTCTAAATCTTTTTTTTTTTTTTCTTTTTTTTGCGGTACGCGGGCCTCTCACTGCTGTGGTCTCTCCTGTTGCGGAGCACACGCTCCGGACGCGCAGGCTCAGCGGCCATGGCTCACGGGCCCAGCCGCTCCGCGGCATGTGGGATCCTCCCAGACCGGGGCACGAACCCGCGTCCCCTGCATCGGCAGGCGGACTCAACCACTGCGCCACCAGGGAAGCCCCCTAAATCTTTTATTTAATTGCTCATGAGTCAGAACAAATCAAAGTTGTCTACTGATGGTAGGAACTTTTTTCTTTCAGTTGCTTCTGTGGGAAAAGGAGTGAGTTGGGGTGGGAGTGGTGTTGAGGCAGATGGAGGAGTACAGAGGGGACTGTAGCGGATCCTCTGACTCAGATGCGTGAGTGAGTGAGGCTGGTGGAGCCACCATCACCAAGACAATTACCTGTTTGTCTTCACCATCACCATCACCAAGCACAATTTGTAAGCACTGTTTGTACATGGTTGGAATGAACGACCACAATGCTCAGATGATTGTTTCTGAGAGCTATCGGGGGGCATGGGAGTCAGCCGGGATCAAGCCCAAGGTCCAGCACAGTGGAGGTCAAGGCCATTAGTTAGTTAGCTTAGAGTACCAACTGAGGCTTCCCAGTTTTTCCCCAATCATGCAAAATTAGAAAATGATAATGTTTTATGGCATTTGGATAAGTGGATAAAGATGCTCTTGGCCCAAGCCTACTGGTCCAGGAACTTGGGTGACTCCAGGCCCCACATGACTGCCCTAAGGCCAAGGAAAGTGGTATCTCAGCAGCCGATGGCCTATCCCTGGCCCAGCATTGCACTACTATCTGCCAGTAGAGAAGTGCTGATCTGCATTACCGATATTGATGGACCACATGTGTACCAACTGACAAAATTCTGTGCCTATATAATATTTGAACTTTCCCTTAAATTAATGAATGTATTTAAACAGTCAACAAAATGCTAAATTCCATTGATTGTTCCTCTGTGAATTCTAGCAGCTCAGTTGAGGGAGAGGAGGAGTCTGTCACAAAGTATGTCAAGGTTTCATTACTACCAGATGTCTCTAAACCATAGATCCACTGTTTTCAGAGTACCCAGGAATTTGGTAGGAATATTTCTACTTGGTTACCTTTAGAGAGATAAATCCCAGGCAAGTCCAAAAAATAAATCAAATGCTCCACTGGGTATGGTAGCATGAGAGGGAGACCAGATGGTGTCCCCAGGGAGCATGAGAGGTAGCTAGATGGTGTTGTCCAGGGGGTTTTCCAATTACAGCAGCACTTAATAGTTGCTTTAAATAGTCACAGTATAATAGACTCAGGCCACGCCCTCTAAGAGAGTATTACGCGAGGGTGCTCCTCAGGAGAAATTAAATGTACTTCTCGTTCAAGATACAAGTCTGGGGCTTCCCTGGTGGTGCAGTGGTTGAGAGTCCGCCTGCCGATACAGGGGACACGGGTTCGTGCCCCGGTCTGGGAAGATCCCACATGCCGCGGAGCGGCTGGGCCCATGAGCCATGGCCGCTGAGCCTGCGCGTCCGGAGCCTGTGCTCCGAAACGGGAGAGACCACAACAGTGAGAGGCCCGCGTACCGCAAAAAAAAAAAAAAAAAAAAGATACAAGACTGAAGCCACTTCCTCCTAAAAGTTTGTGGCTGTGTTTCCCCAGGAGCCCCCTTCTCAGGAAAGCATCTTGTTTCCTCTTCTATGACAGTCCTGCACGTACCATATGGTAATTGCTTCTTAAGAGTATGAACTCTTTAAGAGCTGGGACCATGTCTCATGCATTTCTGAATCTGCAGCTTCTTACAAGTACCCAATAAACTATCAAATGACAGAGGATGTGAAATATGAAATTTGGGGAATATTTCTCCCCTATTTTATGAATTTTATTCACCACAGATGATAAACTGGTGTGTTATAGACAGTTTGCCCCCAGTATATAAACATTGGGCTTTCCCAAAGTCCATTTTATTAGGTAAGTTGTAGGAAATTCAGAAAGGGTTTCTTGGAAAAACATTTTTTATTTTATATCGGAGTATAGTTGATTTACAGTGTTGTGTTAGTTTCAGGTGTACAGCAGAGTGATTTAGTTACACATATACATATATCTATTCTTTTTCAGATTCTTTTCCCATATAAGTTACTACAGAGAATTGAGTAGAGTTCCCTGTGCTATACAGTAGGTCCTTGTTGATTATCTATTTCATATATAGTAGTGTGTATATGTTAATACCAAAGGCCCAATTTTGATGTATGGTGGGTAGGTTCCCGCCTAAGCTATAAAATTCAGTATAACAGGGAGTGTCGTGGAATCATCAGACTCAAGTAACAAGAAGGAAATCTGGACTGGGAGACAGGGGTCTCATAGTGCAGAAATCAAGGGATAGGGTCTGTCTTCTCTTATCTGTTCGGGGTTGGCCCTTCAAGGAATATTTATATTTAAGATTCTTCCATTTATCGTAGAGCACTATTTTGCCTCATGCTAGATCTGCCCTATTTCCTAAAATGCTGCACTTTTAAAAATATCCCCTTTAACTCCAATCACAACACAGATTTTCTCACTGGTTGAGATCTCGCGCTTGCATTCGGCACAAAACAATCTCATCCAAATGAATCCCACGAAAGTGAATGACTTATCTGTGAGACGCTTGCTCTGTGGAGTGGGGATTGAGGTTAGTCCTCTAAACTGTTCTTGATTTTCCCAGATGTTGCCTGGCTTTGAGGATCCACAGTTCTCTCAATGCTCTGTTATTTCATCCCGAATTTCTTGGAAACAGAAATGCCAGTGCTTCCTTTAGCCTGGGCAGGAATGACCCTCTGTGTCACTCCTGGATCATTTATTTATAAACCAGGAATGTGCAAGTCTGGTACTGCCTGTGCTTGGGAAGGCTGACTAAGGTTCCCCACCCCAAGGCGCTGGGATGCCCACTTCTCTAAACCTTCAGAAGGCGGCTTCTGCCGCTCCCGTGAACAGCCTGGGGAACTTGGGAGCCACCCTGGGGTTTGGAGGCTTGAGTTAATGAGATGCCTGGCCGTGGTTACTGGCTGCTTTGCCAAGGTTGTTCAGCTGGTTGCCTGTGTGTTGGAAGATTCTGATGCCCCCTGCTGTATCCTGGATTGCCAGGGAGAGCAGTTCCAGTGGGTTTAAGGCGAGCACAATTTATCTTTTCTCAAAAGCATCCCTGTTCCTTGGCTCCTGGCAGGTCGGGCTCGGCTCAGGTTGTGGTTACGTAAGTGTTGTACGCTGAGCCATCTGCCTTCCCCAGAGACCAGGCTGATTTACAAGCGAGGCATGGATTTTACTTCAGACTTGAACCTCCGGAATATTTTGTGCTGTGTTCACTTCCTCGCATGGATAAGGCAAGCCTTCCATGTTTGTTTGTTTTTTTCCCCTTTTCTTTTTGTCTGGATTGTTTGTTTACCATAGTGTCGTATAATACCACAACCATTGCTTCAACTCTCTTAATCTCCTCAGATGAAGATTCAGTGGCTCTCTCTACAGCTGCTGGATGTGTTTCAAATTTATGCTTTTATTAAATATTTAAACATGTATTTTCAGGGATGGAACATATTCTCTGCTCAGAGCTGGGCCAGCAGTTTCATCTCCTCTACTGGTGGGGAGATGAATTTATGAAAGGCTATGAAGTTTCCCCAAGTAGCTAGCTGCAAATGGAAATATCAGAGGTTTTATGTTATTTGAAGCTTCAGACTGGCCCTTATTCCTAGAAGACCCTTGGTATGCAGCAGCATTACAGGGCTGTGAGATTCCAGGGTCAGCAGCACAGAATTAAACTGAAATGCATAATGCATGCTGATTTAAAGTAAAATGTGCACCCCCTGAAAGAAAATGGTAACATTTACATTCTTGCAACCAAGGCAAAAATCTTTTATTCAGTGAACAGGGCTCCTGCAAGTAAACTTTGCAAATGAGATCATCTTTTAACATTTGTGTGGACCCCTCCAAGTGTTTTCTGAGCCCCTGCCATGTGCTCAGCCTGCTGGTGGAGAGGGGCTGCTTTCAGAAACAGCATTTTAAAAAAGCCTCTGCAACTTTGCCAGAACATTAAGAGCTCAACCCAGTCCTGTGAGGGCATCAAAGGTTTTTTTCTGAATGCTGGCCTTCCCCATGCACTGCCTCCCGGGTAAGTGATGCTATCTTCTAAAAAGGAGAATAGAGCACAGAAGGGAAGACAGGTGCTTTGGCATTGACTAAGTAAGAACCCCTGGGAAATACCAAGCCAAGGTGACACATAGTAAGAAAAATGTAGTGTTACAACAAACATAAAATAATTTATTTAGTCTACCTTAAATGCAACAAGCATTATGATACCTAAAGGCAGATCAAAAAAAGTGGTCATACTAATTGTCTTTGCATCCTTTCAGCTCCTCCTGTTCTGAGCATTATAAGGGCTCTTATCCAGTAATTGGCCAGCAGTCCTCCAGTTACTGCACCAATCCCCACTTCATGTTTCAAAAAAGAGCAAGCAGACACTTGCCTTGATCCTTATACCCAAATTTCCCTGGAACTAGCCTCCTGCTTGCTCCTTCCAGATCCTTGAGATACTATCTTGCCTCTTGACTCCAGTCCCATAAGTAGGTACCTGGTACTTGCCGCCAAACCTTCCTCAAGCTGCCTCCCAGCCTACCTGTCTGCCGCCTCTCACCTGTCATTACGTTCTCTCACCTGTCACTACATTCTCTAGTACCCTCTCTTCCTCCCTGCTTTCATCTCCTCTTGTTTCCCACTGCTGGGTTTCACCCTCAGACCCCTCACCCCAACACACACATACAGTTCAAACTGGACTTGTTATATACTGTCTCTTTGTAAGATATGTAATCTTTTAATTTTGACCTAATTTCATCGCTGCCGCTGGCTGTTTTATCATCTTTAAAATATATATACCTTCTGTTCTAAATAATTAAAGTCCCAGTGAAAATTACAAATTAATATTGTTTAGAGTTCAAATACCTTCCATCCTTCTGTTTTGCTTATTTCTTGGGTTTCAAAACAGTCAATTGCCTCTTCCTGAAAGAACCTAAAAAAAACCCCAAAAATCTTCCTCCTACATCCAGCTGCCATCTACAGTGAAGACTTCTCTCCCTGGAGCGGCCTCTCTTGCTCTAAGCTTCTTGCTCTTGTATGTGACCACCCTCCCCGCTCTGAAATTCTGAGATCGTGTTTAGGTACCTTATGCCTGTGCCGACCAGCTTCCGATGACTTCAGTCTTCCAAATCTTCAGGTTTGACACTAGGCAAATGATTTAATCACTTAGCATCTTTTGAAAAGACCAGAGTTATTTTCATGCACAACATATGTTAAAACGAATTTAATCTCACACGTAGATATATATAAACAAATAACTTCCCTCACAGTCCCTGATTACAGTCTACTTGAGGAGACAAGGCTAGCACATGTACATTAATTCTGGAACAATGTAAGGGTGCTAAGCGAGGTGCTAATTCATGTGGACTGTCAATAAGAAACCAAAGTGTATAGGGAAGTATGGGAGGGATAAAGGCAGCAGGTGAGTGAGCTCTGAAGGGGTAGCCTTTGAAGACCAAAGGGGTTGAATTAGGAGAAGGAAAAAAGGGAGGGCATGTAGGCAAGAAGGACAATCGAACAGAGGCGAAAACAGGGATATGGCTTTAAGGGGATGAGAGGAGGGTGTTTAAAAGATTAGCTGACAAATGCATGGCTGGAAGTGATGAAAAATAAGTTTGAATAAGCAGGGTGAATCCCAATTATGGAAGGCCTTAACCAGACACTGGCACCTGGGTTTAGATGCGCAGGTATTAGGTGCTGAAAATGTTTATGAACACTGAGTCTAGAGAATCTGAATTCAGGAACTTGGCAACAGTTGGGAGGTTATTTTAGTTATAGATTTACAAGACAATGAGGTTCTTGTCCAGTGATATTTTTTCTTTAATAAAAGATTAAGGAAAAAATTTCCTTTCTATAATTCCTCTTTATTGATATTAAACAGAGTGTAGGTATGATTGGAATCAGTTGGAAAAAAAAGAGGGTAATAAGTGAGCGGTCAGTTTCCATCGGTACAAGTGAATCTTGCTTCACTTCATCCTCCGTCATTTTTCAAGTATCCCAGAGGCAGAAGGAGAGGAAAGGCAGGTTGAAGTTACCATTTAGCTTATTATCAATAATGGATTTGGTCTTGTGTGCATTAAATTAGCAGCAATGTCAGGAAACCCAAGCAGGAGTCAGAAGTGCTCAGGAGGTGCCCTCATGCCCATCAAATGACACGTTCTTGATGTGTCACATGCTGTTCCTGCATGTGGAAGGGTTTCTGTTTCCCTGCTACGTTGCTCTTATGGAATAAGCTGTAAACACTCTATTTACTTGAGAAATTTTTTATAATGAAATATACCCGAATTAAACTAACTGGCTAAACTTAGTAGATCTACCTTGTCTATTTGTCAATAGTAAATATAAATAAAGTCTGCTTTTTCAGTGCTATCTCTGTGAGCCGGCGCTAGTTTTCTGCTATGCAATCTACTAATCTTGATTCAGTGGGTATTGAACCAGTACCAAAGAAGGGACTTCATGGCCTGAAAACCTTTGTGTGTCATGTAAGCAATATCAAGGAGAGGGCCAGTAGGCAATGACAGGCTACCAGAGTGCCCCTAAGGGTCCTCAGTTAGATTTCACCATTCCATCATTAATGGAAGAAACCAAAGACCTGAGATAGGCCATTGCAAAGAATGTTGGAACATTCAGAATTTTGCCAGAGTGGGATGCAGAAGTGTTGAAGAAATCAAGGATAAGAAGTTTGGGGATCCGTATTTTCAAAACAGTGAGGGAAATGAGTAGCAAGAAGGGTTTAATGTAATTGTACAAGTCCCCTTACAATTTGTGTAAGGAGGACGAATGCCAGAAGTCTGAAGACTGAAGAAGAATGCTTGATCAGGTGAAGAGGAGCTGTTAGATTAAATATCAATATGGGGAGATGGGGGTTTAGATATGTTTAAAATAAGAAATGCTGAATTTATGTTTGGTATTATACTTAGGTGGGTTTAGGACTTGTAATTGGGAGGTGACTCCTGTCCATTTCAGAAATAATTTAGAGACAGAATTTAGCCAATCTAGTCTAGAAAAATAGACAAAATTTTTGTTATTATTATTTTAATTTTAATTAAATTATTAACATAAATATTTTCAATTACAGGAATCAAAACATATGTCTCAGTAGCTACAATGTAGAGTAGGGAACCCAATGATTAAGATCTTACTGTTTGGGCTTCCCTGGTGGCGCAGTGGTAGAGAGTCCGCCTGCCGATGCAGGGGACACGGGTTCGTGCCCCGGTCCGGGAAGATCCCACATGCCGCGGAGCGGCTGGGCCTGTGAGCCATGGCCGCTGAGCCTGCGCGTCCAGAGCCTGTGCTCCGCAGCGGGAGAGGCCACAACAGTGAGAGGCCCGTGTACAGCAAAAAAAAAAAAGAAAAGATCTTAATGTTTGAATGAAAAGAAGCCAATTCCTAGCAGAATACCGGACAGGAACACTGTATCATAGAAACCTACCTTCTAATCTCCTCTCTCTAAAACTAATTTGTTCCAAATAGCATAGCTATTAAGAGTGGGACCTAAACCCAGATGATCTGATTCTGAAACATCAATATCAATTTTGGGTCCCTTGCTTCCACTTTGCTTTCATCTGTAGATCACGCTGAAGCAATCTGCAGCTGAACTGGTCTGTCTTTGCTCAATCCTCTTTCAAAGCAGAAACTTAAGGGATTTAATCTTCCCTTCATATATCTGTTTATGTCACTCAGAGCAGCTATACGTGCTCGAATTTGTAATTTCAAATTCAATGTATGCACCTTTAAAAAATTAATAATTGATCTTTTAATCTCCTAAGAAGGAATGCTAATGCAGACAGACAAATAAATAAGCTTTATTTCTGGTGGGTAGGGCTAACAGAAAATTTGAAAAGAGAATTAAAGGGAAAGTAGCAGCTAGCCTGGGGGTCCTCAGGTAGGTTACAGGATATACCATAAAGTAGGCCTCACCTTTTTTTTACCGTACACACGTCTGGGTTCCTATCAGGCTCTGTATCTTTAAGTGACTAATGAACTTAGGTTTTGGTGAGCAGTATATCCTTCATTCTATGTTCTGGGAAAGTATAGGTAAAGGAACAGCCCTTTGATTATGGTAACGTACCAATATTTGTCTTAGTCAGAAACAGAGGTCATTCAAAGAAGCTAATAAAAGTGAGTTTTATCAAGGGATTGGTGGGATTAAGGAAAAACAAAATGTGAACAAGCACCCTGGCATGGTAATACCACCCATAGGTCTAAGGAACAAAGAGAGGGACACGTTAACAGAACCTAAAGATAGTGTGGTACTTAGCAGTAGAAGTAGTTGTAAATGAGATTGGGCAGACAGGAGCTGCAGCCTTCAAACAAAAAACGGGAAAGAAAAGAAAAAACTCAAGCAACCCTAGTGATGACCCAGCTGTAATGGGACCAGGGAAACACACCCACCCTGATTGTCCCCTCCTTCCTCACTCTGATCTCCTCCCAGTGGCTCCCATGGCAGAAGCCAACCAGAAGCCTGGTGGCAAGAGAGGCTTTGCTGCAGAGGTGGAGCGCAGTCTCCCAGGGCTCCAGGAGCAGATGAGGGGAGTGGACCTGAGAGGCAAACAGAAAGTGACCAGAGCAGACAATGACTGTGAGTAAGATGAAAGCAAAGTAATCTCTTTGTAGACCAATGCTGATCATATATGATTGACAAATACTTGATCATTATTCTCTAAACTAAAGGCTCTTGGGAACAGAGATTCCCTGTTAATAACACCCTCAGAACCTGGAAGTGAACATCACTGTCTGAATCTGGAGTTCGAACTGGGAACACTTGAAGTCTGGCCAAAGCTGACAGGGCTCTCAGAAGGAAAGACAACGGGAGGATTGTGGCTTTCACTTTCCTAGAGAAACAACCAGGAGGGTGAAGTAGATGAAACCAGTGAAGAAGGAAGGGTTATTTCATGGTCAAGCTTCTTCTAGATATTGGAAACGAGAGCCAGCTTAAACGTTCTTTTTGCAAATGAGTTGGCAACATTTCTTTAAAGCCAGTTACACTTACCTCAGATTGAGAATGATTATGACCAGTGCTGTTCTCATTTTAAATCAAAGGTTTGAGGTTCATTTGTGAGAAATCAGTGTAACCACATTTATCCTTGGCCTAGTATTGAAACAAAATAGTTACAGTAGAAATGATTCTAGTCTTTTGAAGCTGTGGGTAATATGAGTGATACTGACTGACTGGAAATTTCAGGTTAAGTGTATGAAATAGCAATTCAATAATGATGTGGAATTTGGGTACAGAGCATGGCGGTAGATTTAATCTAAAGACACATAGGTAATTTATGTGCAAAAAAATATCATTGTGTTCCAGTAAATGACGTGACCCTGAAATGTTCATGGAGTGGGCACCATCACACTGCCACAGCCGAGCACATTTTCAGCACTGGTTAAATATACGCTGGGGATGCAGTAGAACAAGGCCTGTGCTGATGACAGCGAGCCTTGCAAAAGCCGTGCAAAAACCAGCCCCGGCAGAGTAGTCCCCTTCTGTTTTCCTGCTTTCAAGAAAGGGCTTCAAGCGTTCATTTGAAATTTGTCTCTTAATCTGTTTTCCATTGATGGCAGCAACCGAGAAAAGTTTTCAGCCGGAAAAAGTTAAGTTAAATCAAACCAGCCTTGCACACAGCAAGCATACAAATTGGCTATTTTTTAAAAATCAGAAGTTAACCATATGCTTTGAATTCAGAAGTGAGATTACATACTCAAAGGCTGCATTATCGCTAAATCATCCCGTCTGTGTGCGTGGGTGTGCCGGCACGGTGGTGTGTGTGTGTGTGTGTGTGCGTGCGCACACGCATGTGTTGGACTGTTCTCTCATCACCCTACCTCGCTGTGACCCTCAAACAGGGACAGTGCGATAGGGGACGGCTGACACAGAGTCCTGTACAATGCCCCGCAGGCAGAGATCTTCTCTTAAGGACACTGGAGAGACAGGCTCACTCTACGTACGCTCTGAGAGCATAGGTACAGAGCCCCAGAAAACACAGAGAAGATTTCTACAAAGTATCTTTAATAAATAACACTTGAATAAATATGTTCTTTTAAAATAAAAATGGGGGGGTAGATAGTATTCCTGGAAGTTTAAATAATTCCCCACCAGCTACCGTGTATGAGAAGAATGCTCTGCAGACTAGATCTGAGTACAGGGAAGGGAATAAAGGGAGACCCTCCCACTCCCACATTCACACACATGCCTCTGCAGCAATTATGGAGCTGGCTGAATTGAAAATGTAAAATGGATAGCTAGTGGGAAGCTGCTGCATAGCCTAAGGAGATCAACTCCACGCTTCTGTGACCACCTAGAGGGGTGGGATGGGGGGGTGGGAGGGAGACGCAAGAGGGAGGGGATATGGGGATGTATGTATGCATATAGCCGATTCACTTTGCTATACAGCAGAAACTAACACAACGTTGTAGAGCAACTATACTCCAATAAAGACGTGAAGAAAAAAAACAACAAAAAAGTAGCTCTAGAAGAGAGACTGCTTCAATGCCTCAGATTTACATACCAGGACTCCTGAAGTTTCAGTTTGGGGTTTGTTTGTTTCTTTTCTGAGCAGTGTGTATACGCACATGGCACTAGCGCTCCTGTTCTCACAGCGGGTGGAGCCCAGACGTGGAGATATCCCATGGCGGTGCTGAAGGAACCAACCAGGGATGCAACCTCATGTTGTAACCAAGACTGGGTGAGAAGAAGTGGCGTGTTGTAAGACCCCTGCCCCCATTCGACCTCGTTTTAGAGCAGTCGCTTACCTCAGTGCTCACCTTTCCTGGGAACCCTGGTATATTATCCTTAAAATGCAGGTGCGTCCTTTGCTCACTTTCCTACACATGTTATAGGTAAGTGAATTACTGTATAACCTTTCCCAGACCTGTTATTGAACCTTGAGGCAGAAACATGTGCTCCAAGGTCTTTGTGTCTCAGTAATGTTTCCAACTATCCACTAATATTTCACAGATGTTGCATCAGTGTTAGGAGACTGTTGGGGGCAGTGCCTTATTTGGGTACTGCTCCATTCTCACCCACACTAAGTAATCAGTGATGCCTGGTACAGGGTAAGAGTGGCAGCAACCAGTGACCACCTGGGGTCTTGCTCCTCTTTGAGTAAGGAAGACCGCCAGCTGGGAATCTCAGGTCAGGCTTGAGGTGGGAAAGAACGAAACTGGAGTGTGCATCTCCTTCCTCTGTCTCATGCTCGCTCCAAAATGTGCGGGTACCTAGGTTCTCTGGACTTTTGGAGGATGCATGTGACCAGACACATTGGAGAAGAGAGTGGAAACATAGCTACAGACAGAAGGATCACCACCTTTACCTAACTGCTGGACAACACGCAGTGTTCATTGGGCCACCGTGGGTAGAAAGAGAGGAGCACGGCTGCCGACAATGTTACAGATGTCTAAGTAGAAAGTTTCGGCACAGCAGGTCTTCCCCCACCTCCAAGTCTTGGTAAACTTACTCTCTAGTCATAGATAAATCTAATTAAATTTCTGGAATACTATTTTGTTATAATCCCTGTCATAGTCTATCATTAATATTTTTAATATAAAAAAGTAAGCAAACGTTTTGACAATAATTCCCAAAGTACTATGGCTGTGAGGTAACTCCTAAGAAGCAATGTATAGTTGCACTATAGCTGGATTCAGACAGAAATTTTGCTTTATTTATTTTGTTTTGTTTTGTTTTGTTTTTGCGGTATGCGGGCCTCTCACCGTTGTGGCCTCTCCCGTTGCGGAGCACAGGCTCCGGACGCTCAGGCCCAGCGGCCATGGCTCACGGGTCCAGCCACTCTGCTCTCAACCACTGCACCACCAGGGAAGCCCGCTTTATTTATTTTTAATGAGATCAGCAATCACAGATGGGTTGACCTTCCTGTGGCTTCCATAGCACCTTACATTCCGCTATCACTTGTCACATTGTACGTAGTGATTTCTGAATTTTTCAGCCCACAGCATGCGTTTAAAATTAAAATACTTGCACCCATAATTGGGCTAACAGGATAGAGCTGTCCACAGCTAGAGGCAAAAATGGGTCTGGGGCTCCGGTCATCCAGGGCCCCACTGGTCTCCCTGGGTATTGAGTTGAAATCTTTGTAGGCTTTTAGAATGTCTCCACTGCCTGCAGAGCAATGGACATGCTGGCTAGTCTTGTCTTTTGAGAGACTCAGTCTCTTCTGTGTATGAATGGTGTGAAATTCTGACAACTGAAAAATGCCCTGCAAACAGATTAATGTGTGAAGTGACCTGAGCTGACTTGATGACACATTGATCCCAATCTAGGTGAGGTTCACTTACACTGTGAGGGCTTATCCACCACATCTGATTTACCTTGTCTCTGGCTGTTGTGTGCATGCTGCCTTAGGAAGTGAACTGTCACTGTGTTTCCTCTAGCATCATGGGGTCTCCCTATATCTTGACATGTCAAGAAACAATGAAAACATGTAACACATGATTCTAAAGGCCTAGTGTGACTCCCTGGTATTCTGCCTTAACTGTGAGAACATGATATACAGAAGTGTTAATAAAGTGAAATGCAATCTAACCCTCTCATAATACTGAACTTGAGTATGAAGATCTCAGACTTTGATTCTGTCAGTCAGGATAGGCTATGACACCAACAATCATTTGTCATTAATCTACATTCCATCACGATCTGGCAAGAGGGTTATCCTCACCATAGACACCCAGGAACCTGGGATGATGGAGGCCTCATCTCACCACACGGTCCCATAATGCAGAAGCAGGGAAGAGAGAGGGTGCAAACCACACGCTGCTACTTAAAGTTTCCAACCAAATATAACACATACTTCTTCTGCTCAGATGTCATCGGCTAAACGTCGGGAAAAGGAGAGGAGACAAAAGAGGGAGAAAGAAAGAAAGATGCATGACATCCATTAGTGGCTTCCTACTGGCCTTGGGAGAGACTCACGCCTCTCATTACTTGCTTGCTGCCTCTCCAACTCTCTCCTCCCTCCCCTTCACCCACCACGGCTAACTCTTTCATCTGTTCTTACTCCTAAGGACCCTTTTCAGGTCTCAGCATAAATGTCAAGTCTCTGAACCCACCCCTCTACTCCCACCAGACTGGGCCAAGTGCCCCTGACATCTGCTTCCACAATCCCCTTATTTCTCTTATCATTACAAGCGTGATACGTTGCTATATTTGGATTCAGACAGGTTGTGTTGCTCATCCACATACACCCAGAGCCTAGCATTTTGTGAAGCATTCAACCAAAATGTATTAAGAATGTTAGTAATAAAGGACAAAAAGGACACTACAGCTTTATTCCATCTATAGAGTGTTTGCTTTGTAACAGGGATGAAAGCTTTGATTTAAGAGCTGAAGCTGTCATTGGTGCTGGGGAAGAAAACTGCAAATGCGATTGGAGAGAAAACTCTGAACTGCTCAAAATGTTGGGAGCAGATAAGGAAGTGGCAATTCCCTGGGTCCTGCTTCCTTTAAAATGTGAGCTGAAGATGGAGGGTGTGATGTGTCCGACGGGGGTGTAAGTCCTGCACGTTCCTTGGTCACTCCCCTCTCCTCCTTCTCCTCCTTTCTGCCTTAGCATTTCACAAAGAAGGAAGCTTTCTTGCTTACTTGAATTCATGTAAATTTATTTGCAACTACCTCATTCTGAAAGCTGTTTCTATCTGCCTGTTTTTAATTTACTGGAAATTTCAGAGAAGAAGATGATTTATGGATGTGTCAAATAATTCATGTCTGAGGTAACTTAAATAGCAGCATTATTTGTCCTGCTGAATATTTCAAATATGAAACAAAATATCTGTCTTCAGTCTTCGGAGGCTGTAGTAGGAACTATCTGGGAATATGCGGCATCTTCCACAGCATTTTCATTGCTCCATGTACTCATGAAACGACCACCCAATATTGCAACCTTTCTCTTTCCTTCTTCCCTTCCTCTTTCATCCATTTCTTTATATACAGATTCATGGACAAGCAAATTGCTTAGCCAGTTAATCAGGAAAGATTGGAAAAACAGGATTAAGGAAGGCTGGGTAGAGAGCCGTGTCTGGATTTATGGGAGTGGAAAGGTAGATCCTTGCATTCCATGTTAATGGTCACCAGAGAGCATCCACTACAAAAGAATATCTACCACTAAACCACCAAGTACACAGGACAGAATAACTTGGCCAGATCGGCCAGCCTCTGTCATCAGATGCCAGTGCACAAACAATGGTGCATGAACGGAGCAGCCCTGGTGGCAGCGATGAAGGGGTCCAATATAATATGCCTTATAACTTGAGACCAATCAGCCACCTGGTGGAAAGTCCTGCTGTGCCACCACCACGGAGCTTGGAATCTCATTGCTAAGTGAAGCTTGTAGCACAATAGTTCTTCCTGCAAAGATCCTCTGCTATTGGCTGAACACCGCTTGTTCCCGATCCCCTCTAGTGGATGCGTCTCTGTGCTGTTTTCCAGCTCTTTTGCCCTCTTTCCTCACGCTGAGTTTTCATGGAAGGAACAGCTAGGAGAAGGAAAGTAGAGAAAAGGGAGTATAGAAGGAAATGCCTCAGGAGTTGATGGCTGCATGATTATAACTTTGTATTTCATTGTATAATTTGTAGGTTAGTCTATGACATTTATAGACACACTGTTTAATTCAACAAATATTTATTAAGCACCTACCATGGCTTAGCTACTCTTTATTAAGCATGTGCTAGGGTTGGGCAATGGTTATATAGAGATAAATAAGATAATGTCCTTGTTTTCACAAGAACTTACCTTCTTAAAATATGTGACCTATGAGCAGGTAAGTTAAGGGTTATAGGTGCTAAGAAAAACTCTGCTTAGGTAGAGTAACTAAATAACTTAAGGGGGGCACTTAACTTGGGATAAGCTGACTTACATGGAATATCGGGACAACAGCATAAAACAGAATGGTCCAAGAAAAACCAGGACATAGTTTCACATTATGAATAAAATAAGGCACACAAAGGACAGAGCAGGCAGTTTCACAGGCTGATGTGAGCAATGACTTCATTAAAGATATTTTTGAGCTGAATCATAAAAGATGGGCGGGTATTGCGGTGGACACTGAGAAAACTCATTTCAAACCATGAAAAGCACCAAGGTGTGGAAGAGAAAAGAACAAATAGCAAGTGATTCAGTCTGGCTGGAGTGGAGGTTCTGAAGAGAAGAGGTGGAGACTGAGACTGGAGAGTTAGGAGAGTATAGACCATGGAGACAGGAGCTTGTATGTTATACTGGGGAGTCTGGAGTTCTTCAGCGGGGATAGGGAGCCACTGCACAGCTTTAAGCAGGAGAAGAACATGATTGCATTCGAATTTTAAAAAATTAACTCTGGCAGTAATGCGTGAGATGGATTGAAGGAGCTGGAACATAAGGCTATAAGCATATTTCAAGCTTAAGGATCAAGTTTGGGAGGATTTTGGGATCAGTGATCATACAAAGGTGGTTTGCTGGATATCTACTATGTTCCAGACTTTTACTGGGTATTGGGCCATTTAATTCTACAGCCACTGTTGGAGGCGAGAATTACTCTGATGGGTTGAATTGTGTCCCCTTAAGATTCATATGCTGAAGCCTAATTCTCAGTGCCTCAGAATATGGCCTCTTCGGCAACGTGGTCATGGCAAACATAATTAGTTAAGATGAGGCCATACAGGAGTAGGCTGTGATCCAATGTGACTGATGTCCTTATAAAAAGGGGAAATTTGGACACATACAGAAACAGAGAGAACACCATGTGAAGATGATGGCAGAGATCAGAGGGATGCGGCTGCAGCCAAGGAACACAAATGACTGGCAGGAAACCACCAGAAGTTAGCAAGGAGGCACGGAATAGACTCTCCCTCACAGCCCTCAGAAGGAACCGATTCTGCCAACACCTGGATCTTCTAGCTTCCAGAACTGTGAGTCTATAAATTTCTGTTGTCTGAGCACCAAGCCTGTGGTAGTTCGTTATGGCAGCCCTAGCAAACTAATACAATTACTTTTTCCATCTTACAGATGAGGAAATTGAAGTTCAGAGAGTCCAAGTAACATGCTCATCAGACGGTAAGCAGAGCCAGGATATGAACTAGCATCTGTCCTATCCATAGTCAGTGTTCTTCCCACCAACCGCACATCATCAATTCTTCAATGTTGCACCGTTGTTTAACATACACACACCACAGTGAAGTCATTGCTTCATGCAATGCTGTCTGTAGAGCTCAAATGGGAACTCTGGACTCTGGATTCTGTTTCCCTACAGAGCAGCTGCAGTGTTACTAGAATGTCATCATTTCTCCTTAGTATAGAAAACGATTCTGGATTTCTTGGTGGAGTAGGGCGGTGGGGGTGGGGGACTTTTGTAACACGAGAGATTTTATTCTAGACAAAGAAGTAAAGAAAATCTCTTATTTTGGTTGATGTGTCAGCAACAGAATATATATGAGCTGTAAAGACAAGCAGATGTGGCTACAAAAGCCAGGTTGGCATCAGAATATTTCGTCTAATGTTCCAAGACAACAGCCTTTCTGTTTAGAAATCTGAAAATGGTCAGAAATTCTGCAGCCCTTTTATCCAGACAAAAGGCTGCAAATTGAAAGCCAGAGACTTTGCAGATGAGTCTTTCTTGGTCTTCAATATAGTGTAAATATAATACATTACACTGTTGCTTGGACTTGGTCTTGCTTTCTAACATATTTTTTACTTATTTGACGACTGTGAAAAATCATGCCCTTAAGATAAGAATTGAGTTCTACACTTTGCCATAGTCCTCACCATTCCACAATATTTACACTGGCCCTGCAGCACTCATTTAAGATCTGTAAACATTTCAGTTTTTGACCCCTTGTCTAGGTATTTAACAGTTTTTTTTATGATGTTCTGAGTTTCATGATTTGATAGCTCTAGTGTTTAATATCCAAATGACCCAAATGCAAAGCCCTTTTCACTTTCTTTCTTTTTGTTGCTTTTTAAAACAAAAGAAGGAAGACAGTCAAAGCTTCAGTCTATATTATGTTTATACTCAAAGGAGCTAATGATATCGTAACCTAAGGACATATCTGGGAGAAAAGATTAGTTTTGTTATTTAAGTAGAGTGCAAATTTTACCTAGCAAAAGCTTTTTAAAAGTGTATCCTCAGAGAACACTTACTTCTCTGCTTGAGTAGTGCTATATGCCATTCAGACTGAAGGACATAGATGTGAGGGTAATATTTAATTCATTCCTCTCATTTCCATGTCTTTGGGGCTTTTGTGCTAACACTTAGCTGTAATGTCAACAAACACTAACTTTGAAATTTCCAAAGGTTTTCTTTTTTTTCCCTCTTTCCTCAAAAACATCCCTCTTCCTTTTGCACATTTACAAAATAAATCTGAAGCTAGAACTTCAAACTTCCTTTAGCAAGAGCCCCATTTCTTCACTAATAACAGGGTTTGCTTCAACTAAGCCCCAGAGCTTGCCAGCTCTCCACCCTCATTGGATTCTAGGGAGGAGAGAGGGAGATGAAGCAAACTGGTGATTGATGAGATCTTGTGGGGATGGCAGAAAATAGTTCCAATTTTAATTTATTAGGCTTATATTGACAAAGAAACCATAGCTCTTTTTAAAAAATTAATTAATTTAATTTATTTATTTTTGGCTGCATTGGGTCTTTGTTGCTGCACACAGGCTTTCTCTAGTTGTGGCGAGAGGGTTTACTCTTTGTTGTGGTGCGCAGGCTTCTCGTTGCGGTGGCTTCTCTTGTTGCGGAGCATGGGCTCTAGGCGCACGGGCTTCAGTAGTTGTGGCACACTGGCTCTAGAGTGCAGGCTCAGTAGTTGTGGTGCATGGGCTTAGTTGCCCCATGGCATGTGGGATCTTCCTGGACCGGGGCTCAAACCTGTGTCCCTTGAATTGGCAGGCGGATTCTTAACCACTGCGCCACCAGGGAAGCCCGAAACCATAAGCTCTTAAAAGCTTACTTCATTCATATATTTTTTGGCCAGCGAAAAGTTTCACCATTGCCAAGTAAAAGTGCTTTCTTTATTTCTCTCACTTCTGCTGACATATAGATTTTTTTGGAAAGACTTAATTAGAATCAGAAAGCAGCGGATCCAGCCAGAACTGGTGATGGAGACAAGGTGTTTGGTAGCTGGATCTTGCTAGTTTTTTGCTATTTTCCTGGTTTTGCTATAGACGGGAGTTGAGGAGGTACAGTCCTTTGACACAGGAGAGCGCCTCTCGCCCTGGAGTCTATTCACTACTGGGGAAAAGGAAAATGAGGGCTGTGTGTACTATTCCTACCAATGTGGATGCTGCTGACCTTGGAGGTTCCAAAAGAATAAATGCTGTTTTATGATTCTTGGAATAGCTGCCGCAGTGAAAAAAAGACTTGAATTCTTGATGAATTCTTTAGAAAAATGATATTTTCAGTCTGCTCAGCTCTGTACTTAAAACCGGAAATGAAAGAGTTAAAGAAGCTGAGAAAATAAAGACCTTCTCTAATCACGAGTTTGGGGGAAGAAGTGGGTGGATCCATTTGAAGCTTGCCAAATCTTGCCTTTCTGTTTACTTCCCTCTTGTGCAATCATTCTTCACGATGCTCTTGTTGATGTTAACATTTAATGAGGGCCAAAAATATGCTAAGCCCTCAGTGGTAAATAGAACGAGCAAAGCCCTTTCTCTGAAGTTCACATCAAGACACAAAGCGGGTAGAGAAAGAAAAGTTGAAGACAGGAGCCATAACTGTAGAACTATAAAATGAATTCCACCAGCTGTTCTCAAAACAACGCAAAATACTGCCCCCTCCCAATAAACAACAAAACGCAACCCACAATGAGACACATCAATTGATAGTCAGACTATATATACTAGAATATGTGAAAAAATATATTTTCAGGGAATATATGTTCATGAATTTATTCCTTTACTCCCCTCATTCGAAAAATCTTTATTGCGTTATTGCAAAGCCCTGGTTTTGCATGGGATAAAAACGTGTTTCCATAATATTCCTGACCTAAAGGAATTTCTGATCTGGTAAGAAAGACAAAATATGCACGTGGTATCTGTTGATTAGATAACACCACACTCTTATTAATAGGAAGTCAGTGACTCTTCCCACCCGAGTACCATCTATCTCTCTCCATCCCCAAACCTTAGTCTGGATCCCAACATGTCCTTCCTGGTCTCCTAATTTCAGTCTTACTCTTCTCTTGTCCATTCTTTATTCAGTAGTTGGAGGGCTTTTCTTATCTGGAGAAGGCCTGGAGCGTATGTAAGATTTGCACTACAGAAGGGAACTGGGAATGTTCTCAGAAGAAGAAATTCCCATGTGAGGGAAGCAAGTGAAAGAATAATAGTTCCTTTAAGTAAATGAAACATGTTCCTGTGCCTGGGTGTTGGGTTATGCAAAGAAGGAGGTGGTGAGAGGTGAGGAGGGACGTGCAAGGCAGGGTCTGGCAGGTTACGTGAAGGAGCTTGTGCTTTCTATCATAGGAGAGTAATTGAAGGCGTGGAAGTGTTTGCAGAAATGCAGAGCATCCCTTCACATTTCCTGCTTTCCACACCTCTCCACCTTTTTGTGCCCATTGGATGCTTTACTCATCCTTGAGAGCATTCTATTATGATTCCTTTCCATATCTGCAAATGACTACCAGATTTGCATCCAGTATTATGGCAGATTGAGTTAACACAGATAGATATCTTTCCTTTTAGATATACTTGTCTGCAGTGGATAAAATACTTAAAACACAATAAAATACTATAAAATTTACCCATAGGGAAAGGAAACTCTCAAGGGCTAGGAGGTAAAATGGGATTTTCAAGTCAAAGCAGTGAGTGTCTAAGCCAATGCTAGGGGGTATCTAACCCAAATAAAAGCTCTTAAATGCTAAACACTGAAATTTTGATATCCTCACAGGGAATCCCAAGCCAGGACCATATTATTATAGTTTGCTAGACTCTCATAACAGCACCACAACTGTACAGGTTAAAGCAACAGAAATTTATTCAGTCACAGTTCTGGAGGCCAGAAGTCTGAGATCAAGGAGTTGACAGCCTTCTAGAGGCTCTGAGGGAAAGTCTGCTCCATGCCTTTCACCTGGCTTCTGGTGGCGGCTGGCAATCCTTGGTTTTCCTTGGCTTGTATATCACTCCAATCCCTGTCTCCATTGTTAGATGGCCTTCTTCCCTGTGTTTCTGTATCAAAATTTCCCTCTCCTTTCTCTTATAAAGATTCAAGTCATTGGATACTATATATTGGATCCAATACGACCTCATCTTAATCGGAGTACATCTGCAAAGTTCCTATTTCCAATTGAAGTCACATTCACAGGTATTAGGAGCTATGATTTGAACATACCGTTTTGGGGAACACAATTCAATTCACTACAAGGACATTAATATAAAATTTGGTCCCAGGGTAGTGAAATACTGATAGTGCCACATCAATGCAAACATCTCCTCCAATCAAGTCACGTAGGACTCCAACACACACACACACATACGCATCTGAAGATTAGCTCACAGCAAAAAAAATTACAGCGCATACAAGGACATGATCTACCAATGTTCTACAATAAAGAAGTATCAGGTAAAACACTAAGGGACAAAAATTTGAAATAATAAAAATATCCAAAGGATTTGTAATTATGAGAAGAATCCACTATAAAATAGTTACTGAAGTGTTTAAGACATAAAAGAAAAAACAGAAAATAAAATGAAAGATGAGAGGAAGAATAATGTGGACTTGGAAAAGAGAAATAGATCCTCTAGAAATAAAAAATATAGTTATTAAAGTTACAAACTTAATAAATTGGCTAAGCAATAGATTAGACGTAGCCAAAGGAAAAAATCAGCACATTGGAAGATGAATCTGGAGCAAGTGTTCAGAAAGAAGCACAAACTGATGAAGACATTAAATGTATATACATACATATATATGTAAAAGACTGAGTAAGGGGCAAGGAAGACTGGAACAGAAAATCCAATATGTATTCAAAATAACTCCAGAGGAAAAAAAGAAAATTAATGTGAATGAGGCAACATTTTAAAAGACAATGGCTGATAATTTTCCAAAATTAAGAAAAGTCATGATACTCTGATTGACCCCTGAACACTCCAGATGCTCAATAGACTGCAGAATACCAAAGACAAAGAAGAAATATTTAAAAACAAACAAAAAACCTATAAAGGAACAGCAATTAGATTGGCAACAAAATTTCTCATAAGTAAAAGTAAAGGCCAGAAGAAAATAAAACAATACCTTTAAAATACTAGGAACAATAACAGTCCACTAGAATTATACACCAGGGGACCTATCATTCAAGAAGGAGTCTAAGAGAAACCTAAACTGAAAAAAGGGTAAGAGAATGAGTCACTAGTAATATAAAAGCCATGATTTAGGAAGTAAAATGAAACCCAGAGGAAAAAGAGTAGAAATACAAAGCAATAGAAATTATAAAAAATAAAACCACTAGCAATCCCATCTAATGAACACAGTATAAAAACCATGAATGAAACATTAGCACATCAAATCTAACAGTGTACCTTAAAAATACAGACAAGGTGCGGAGAAAGAGATGAATCGGCAGAGCACAGAGGCTTTTTAGGTCAGTGAAACTATTCTCTCTGATACTATAGCAATGGATACAGGTCATACCTTTGTCCAAACCCATAAAATGTACAACACCAAGAGTGAACCATAATGTGACCTATGGATTTGGAGCGATAATGATGTGGCACTGAAGGTTCATCGATTGTAACAAATGCACCACTCTGGTTGGGGATGTTGATAATGGGGGAGGTTATGCATGTGTGGGGGAAATAGGTACATGCCTCTCAATTTTGCTGTAAATCTAAAACTGCTCTAAAAATTAAAGTCTAAAAAATACATGTGACAAGGAAGGGTTTATCTCAGAAATATAAGGATGTATTAATATTAGAAAATGTAATAAAATCACAAATGTGTAGGAAACACATTTTAAAATGGAAAAGGGGGTAAAACAAAGTGCATAATATCTCAGTTGATCTAAAAAAAGTAGTAGATGAAATCCAACATCCAGATGTTACTCAAGATACACACACACACATACACATACACATACTTAGCTAACTATGAATAAGAAGGGAACCCTTTAAACAGGTAAAGAATATCTACCTAACACTTACAGCAAATAACATAATCTATTTATTAAACATTAAAGACATTTCTGCAAAGTCCCAAATAACACAAGGATGCCAATTTACAAACATGATTTTTTAACTTTTTACTTTGAACTAATTTTAAACTTACAGAAAAGTTGAAAAAAAAACTAGAGAAAGTCTTTTTATATCGGTCACCCAGCATCCCCTCATATTAATATTTTATATTATCATAGTACAGTTATCAAACCAGGAAATTAACATTGGTACAATATAATCAACTAAAGACCTTATTCAAATTTTGCTCGTTTGCCACTGATGTCATTTTCCTGGTCTAGTTTTCTATAAAAGATTCTAGTGATGTTTGCCACTGATGTCCTTTTCCTGGTCTAGTTTCCTATAAAAGATTCTACATTATGTTTCCTTGTTTAGACCTAACTGTCTCCAGTGATTTGTAATAGTTCACCAGTGTTTCCTTGTCTTTCGTGACCTTGACACATTTGCAAGTGTTGGTCAGTTATTTTGTTGAGGGTCTCTTGGTTTGTATTTGTTTGATGTTTTCTTATGACTGGGCTGGGGTTATGCAATTTGGTAAGTCTAACACTGAAATAAGGTTGTATTCTTCTCAGTGCATCATACCATGGGGCTCCAGTACCTCCACATGTACAAGGTGTAACAAGTTGTCAGAACAGCAAGACACTACAAGCCAGAAACTTACTGGTTTAAGAATTGGAATGAATAAAGCAAATTGTCTTTTTTTTTCACAGATAATGCTTGTCTACATAGAAAAGCCAAGACAATATACAGACCAACTATTAAAACCAATTACTAGCAAGTTTGCTGGATAAAAGATCAAAATATAAACTACCTTAATATTTTTATTCACATGCATTAATCAATCTGAAAATGTAATAATAATAGAATAAAGCATAACATAAAAATATCCAAGGTACCTAGAAGGAAATATAACAAAGATATACAAGATTTATGGAGAAATTTATTAAACATTTATAAAACATGAAAGAATAACAAAACGCACATGAGATACACTTCATTCATGGACTGGAAAAATAAATAGTTAAAATAAAACAATTCTCCCTAAACTGATGTCTAAATTCAATGTAATTTGAACCAAATTCTCAGCATAGCTTTTCTTGGAATTAAACAACTGATTCTAAAAAATTATAAGAAAATAAACCATCAAGAAGAACCAATACAATTTGATGTAAGATTTTTTTTATAAAGCTTTAGTAAATAATACTGTGCTTTTGATGCAAGGATAAATAAATAGATCAACTGAAAAAAATGGAGCAGAAACAAACTTACATATTTTGGGTACCTGGTATATGAAAGAGATGGCATTAAAAACCAACAAGGAGGGACTTCCCTGGTGGCGCAGTGGTTGAGGGTCCGCCTGCCGATGCAGGGGACACGGGTTCGTGCCCCAGTCCCGGAAGATCCCACGTGCCGCGGAGCGGCTGGGCCCGTGAGCCATGGCCGCTGAGCCTGCGCGTCCGGAGCCTGTGCTCCGCAACTAGAGAGGCCGCAGCAGTGAGAGGCCCGCGTGCTGCAAAAACAAACAAACAAACAAACAAAAAACAATGAGGAAAGGATGGATTACTCAAAATGGTTTTTTTGATAACTGGTTATTCTTATTAACTGCCATGTCACACCATATGGATTAAAGGTCTAAATCAAAATATCAACGCCCTTAAAAGTCTAAAGGTCTAAAGTTAAAAAATCAAAATTGCAGAAGTTCAGAAAACAACAGAGGAGACTATCTTAGTGGCATAAATTAGGACAACTTAAAGCCTAAATAAATAAATAAGCCATACAGTAAAAATTGCATACAATTGACTACTCTAAAATTCAAAACTTCCACACAGTAAAATACATATAAAGTAAGTGAAAGGACAGGTAAACAGAACATCACAAATTCGTATAATGGACAAAGAATTAGTATCCAGGACATCGCATAACCTAGATTATAAAATGCACATTTTTCACACTTTGATATCTCTAAATTTGGATATATCTTACTATTGAGAAAGCAACTGGCAATATCTGATCAAGTTAAGAATGCTCATACCCTCTGACCCAGCAATTCTGCTCCCAGATATATACCTTAAACCAGTGTTTTTCAAACCTTAGATCCTAACTCATTGTTGAATCACAGAAATAATTTAGTATGTCATTCTCAGAATTTAAAAAGGAATAGAATAGAATAAAGTAGAAATACAGCAGAACGTACCTCAATTTTGTTTCAGTTAAATGCATGTATATATGTTTATGCGTGTTTGCACCTGGGCCTGTGGATGACGATACATAATGTAGTCAGACTGTGGGTCCTTGTCAAAATGAGGATGAAAAACACTGCCCCTAGTGAAATTCTGACAGACATGAACAAGGAGGCATATACAAGAATGTTCACTGGAGAACTATACTTAATTGAAAAAACTTTGAAATGTGTAAATATTCATCAATAGTAGAAAAAATAGATTATTATAAACTCATAACAAAATAACATTCAACTGCAGAATATAAACTAAGTCTACAAGGATCAACTTGGATAAATGTCAAAATCATAATTTGAATGGAAGATGTAACGTCCAAGAGGGCTTATAGAATCTGATACTATTTTGAAATATTTTTAAAAATCAAAATCATACATTTTATAAATACAGGACCACCAGGTAACGAGACTAGTAGTTACCTTTGGGAAAGGATGGAGAGAGAGAGAGAGGGAAGGAGAGAGGGAGAAGGAAAATTAAACTGTTGGTTGACAGCTCTTTAATTCTGTTAGTAACATTTTCTTTTTTACCAATACAAGATCTCCAGAAAACTTGGCAAAATGTTGACGTTTATTTCTACTTAGTGTTATATTAATTGCTGTACTTTTTGACTATTTGCTTTGTTTTATAGTAAAAAAAATAATAATTTCTTGAGAGCAAGACAAAGTAACACATGTATCATGTCCCATATTCTCAGCATCCAGGGCATGTTTGGGATACAGTGTGCTTAATTCATTGGTTAGTCAACCAATGGACTTTGGAATATTTAATGCCATTAGAGAACATTCTAGTACCATATCTCATGTATGAAAGAACCTGGTAGAGTCCTCAGGCTTGCAGGGAGAGGGTGGGTAGCACTGGCAGGTGATGACAGCCTTGTGGTCAGTGGTTCCATTCATTCCAAAGTACTCCACAGGGAAGCAATAGGAGACTTCAGACATCCCAGACAATGTATTTGTGATGAAGCTGACAGTATGGAGAAAAATATCATTATCCTTCCTTCTTTAAGAACTCGAGGTCAGAACCAGGAAAGGATGTTTGGTTGCCGGATGCCTTTCATCAGTGTCAAGAATTCCCAGGAGATCTTTCTCCCAAGAGACTGGGGGAAGGAGGAAAATCTTAGGGCAGCAGGGGACCACCCAGTGTGTCTTAGACTGCCATCGAGTTGGAGATTCAGAGAAAGGGTGGGGGGTGGGAAGAGAGAGGCAAAGAGGGTCTCTGGCTCTGGGGAGTGGCTGAATTCTTGCTCTGACCCTGTGTGGTTCTATAAATTCCACTGCAGCTCTCCTGGTGGGGAGTAGAGGCAGCTGTTTGTACTCAGGACACTTCCCCTTCCAGGCTGCAGCTGTGATGGATTCTGTTGCTCTCAGGGAGAGGACAGAAATAGGTTGGTGAAGGCGTACAATTCCCTGGTTTAGAGAAAGAGAGAGAGTTGACAGCGAGAGGAAAGATGGTCCACACCCATTCTTGCCTGTCTGAGATGCTGCTTTGGAGAATATGCAGTTCCAAGCCCTTTGAGGTTGATTAGAAGTGAAAGTCCACTTGGTAGCTGATCACCGTGCTAAGGAATCGATTTGCCCCAAATTAATTTTTAGTGCTTGTTACAGACTGACCGTTGCTACCAATTAGGGGAGGTAGGGGGCAGAGGGAAATTTCTTAGGTATAATTTTAAAATCTCCCTGACTTGTCCTCTTTTAAGAGAGAAATCTGATTTATTTGGACAAAGAAGAGGGATTTTCTGTTCTTCTTTCCGTAGCAGTGGACTTGTCGGGGCGCAGGGAGAGAGAGGGTCTGTTCTCATTTGGAGAGTGAATGCACTGGCAGACCAGAACAAAACGCAGGCTGGACAGAGCAAGTCCAGGACTGAAAAAGGATGCACCAGAGGAGAAAGGAGTTAAGGAGAAGGAATAGAGAACTAGAGAGTGAAATAATACCTAAAAGTTATTTGGAGTTTACTATAGATCAATCACTGTTCATAGCATCTTACGTACATCGTTTTATTTAACCCTCTAACAACCCTCAGGTATAAGTATAGTAGAATTATTACAAATGAATAAAGTGAAGTACAGAAAGTTAAGTAACTTACCTGCGGGAGTCAATTAAGTCAGCTCACCACTATAGCTGTCCCTCAGTATCCGCGGCAGATTGGTTCCAGGACCCCCATGGGTACCAACATCCACGGATGCTCGAGTCCCTTTTACAAAATGGTGTAGTATTTGCATATAACCTATGCACATCCTCTTGTACACTTTAAATCATTTCTAGATGACTTATAATATCTAGTACAAGGTAAATGCCATGTAAATAGTTGCCTGTGCATGGCAAACTCAAGTTTTGCTTTTTGGAACTCTCTAAAAATTTTTCCCCAATACTTTCAATCCTCATTTGGTTGAATCCATGGATGTAAAACCTAGGGGTATGGAAGGCCTGTACAACAGTTCCCCTGCTTCTGAACACCTGATAGGATCTCACATTCCTGCTTCCTGAAGGCAGATATTACCATTGACTCGCTTTGTCCTATAAAATATGAGTGGAGGTGACACGTGCCACTCTGGACAGAGATTTAGGAAATGGTGCTTCCTCTGTCCTTGTTCCCTTCCCCTTACCATGACAAATCAGAGACACTCCAGATGGAGGCATTGCCATCAGCCTGGGTCACAGAGTGAAGAGACATGACCGAGTTGTGCATTGATCAGAAAGCCCAGCCTAGAAGCTTCAGCTATTTAAACAACTGTGTAAGCAGCTAATTCAATGAATTCAATTCTTTCTTACTTAAAATACCTGCAGGGGTTTCTGTTTCCTTCCCTGACTGATACACTTAAAAAAGGACTCCTGCAGAACCTGATACAGTGAACCACTCCCTTCTTGACCCTCTCCTCTCCGTTTCCATGGCACTGTTCTTTTTTGAGTTTTCTTACTCCTTCCCAGTGCCCTTTATAGGTTTAGCACCTTCTGTCCATCCATAAATGTTGGTGTATTTCAGATTTGATTCTTGGCAATCTTCTCTTATTGCACAGTTTGCCTGTAAATTTATATCCACATGTTTATTTATCATCTGTATCTATGCCTGCCAATACATGGATGGCTATCTTCAGATCAGACCTCTCTTCTGAGCTCCAGATCTGTATTTCCAGCTGACTCCCAGAAATCTCTGTCTCAGCATTAAAATTCAAAACAAAATCCATCCTCCTCAATAACACCAAACCTGCTCCTCCTCTGGTGTTTCACATCACAACAAATGGCATCACAAATCAGTTCATGACTTCTAAGAGAAACCAGTCTTCTTCAACTATTCCTTTCACCAACCCTCATATGTCACCTCCCATCCATCAACAGTGTTTCTCTTTCTGTTACCTTTTCATTTGTTCAGAAAATATTTATGAAACACCTAAATGTGTTAGGAATATCATGTTAGACAATGGTGAACAAGATGTGGTCCCTGCCCTCAAAGAGCTTAGCTTAGTTCACACTGTCACCATGTCTCCCCAGCCTATTACAATAGCCTCCTAACTGGTGCATCTCTCCAATCTACCATGTTGTGGCCCAGTGACCTTTCATTATTGAAAAGGGAGCTTAGAATATGTCTCCTGTGCTCAGACAGGTCTGGTTCTGAATACCTGCCCTTAAACTGGTTAGTTGTGTACCCTGTGCAAAGTAACTAAAAAAATTTTTGTGTGACTGGCCTTTTATGTGACCTAGACATCAGGTAGCTCAATAAATATTAGTTAATATTAGTAAAATGAAAATTTGACCAGATGACTAGCAAGCTTATATTTCCTTTGTGAATCTTTACTGTGGATAAGATAAAGTCCAACCTCTTTGGCACAGGGTACTAGAACCTTAATGACCCAAGAGAGGATGAATTTGCTTTTATTTTCCTCCTTCCTCACACTCCCCCCATGTGTTCCCACCATACCGAATGATTTGTACTGAATGTACCTGTTACAGTCTTTCTGGCCTCTGTGCCCTTGCATATTTTGTTCTTTCTGCCTAGAATGCTCTTTTCTTGGTCATCGTGGACTCCTGATCATCTTTCAATTCATCCAGCAACATTTACTGGCCATTTATAATTTTCCAGACACTGCATTAGGCATTCAGGACTCAATATTTTATAAGGCATTGTAGCTGTTCAGGAGATCCTTACAGTTTAATGAGAGAAGCAGCCAGTAAGCAGGTCATTACAATATCAAGTGATGGGAGCCCTGATGGGCAGAGGAGGACAGAGGAAAGTTGTTTACCTTGGATTCGGAGGGTCCTAGAAGATTTCTGGGTTAAGGAGATGCCTGAGCTAAGTTTTAAAAGAGGAGATGGAGGAGAGGGAGAGAGAGTATAGTCCGTGCTTTTGAGGAATTTTGCTGTATAGGGGGACAAAGAAATAGGATACAAACTCTTGGAGGAAATTGGGTTGAGAGGTTATTTTTTTTAAGATAGGAAATACAAAAACATGTTTGTATACTGATGTAAATGACCCAACTGACCCAATATAGAGAAGCGGTAATTGATGGCAAAATGAGAAGGGAATAATTGAATCACTTTGCTGTACACCTGAAACTAACACAACATTGTAAGTCAACTATATTTCAATTCTTTAAAAACGAGAGTGGAGAGTTGCTAAAGTGCTAGCTTCGAGAAGACAAAAGAAGACAGGATCCAATGTGCAAGTAGAGTGCTTGGCCAGAGATTGGAGCATGGGGGAGGGGCGGGCTCATCTGCAGTAACCTCATGTCTGCCTTCTCCTCTGGTGTACTCCTTTTCATCTTTCTAGAAGTCCTTATTACCATTTTCCCAGCAGGGATAGGATTTTAACCATACCTCTGTATGCAGAAGGCTCTCAAAAATTTATCCGTGGAATGAATAATGAATGACAAATGACCTAGATACTGTACCAGCATGTGCAAACCTAAAACACAAAACTTGCTGTCCAAAGGAAAGAATAATTGAATTACAAATTATCCTTTGGAACACACTTATTCCTAAGTTGAAAAGTGCCTTTAAATTTCATTATTGCCAACAATTTGACTTTTAAGTGGACTTAAATAATTTTGTAACTTTTTTGTGAATTCTGTTTACACAATTGTCCACTTCAAAAAATAATTTTGTGTTATGCAGAGAAGCCCTCAAGTTTTGATATTTTGAATATTTGCCATGAACTAAAGAAAATATTTCTTAAAGTAGAAAGATTTAATTATGTAATCGTTCATCACAGAAATGTTAATAATAATAAAAGAATTGGAAAAAAGTAATCTGTAAGAGGAAATTACATTAAAATATTTATTAAATTTGATACATCCACGAAATTAATGAGAAAAAGAATAGGCATATTTAATGACACAAAACCTATTTATGACATATATTTAAGTGAAATAAACAGTTTACAAAGCATATGTTCAATATTTCTTTTAGAAAAATATATAAATTTAGACATTGAAAAAAATTCCTGGAAGGATATATACCAAAGTATCACATAATTTCCCCTAC
The DNA here is from genome assembly GCF_963455315.2 of Globicephala melas. NCBI lineage: Eukaryota > Metazoa > Chordata > Mammalia > Artiodactyla > Delphinidae > Globicephala > Globicephala melas. The sequence goes on along the minus strand of NC_083327.1, from coordinate 66,810,995 downwards.
ATGTTTGAATCAGGGGTGGGATTTTTTCTTTTCTTGCTTTTCTAAATTTTCTAGTTTTTTTGGTGATGAAAATATAGTATTTCTGATTTTTAAATGTTATTTTTAATCAAGAAAAATGCATATTCATTCTGCATAGTCCATCAACTCCTTCAGTCAACATTATACCTACATGGCCCATAGTTCTCCATCACTAACATCCTTAATAGACGATATTTTCCTGTTCCTTTTCCTTTCACAGGCAAAAAGCAGTTAACTCCCGTGTTAAATCTCTTCTGAAGCAAAAGGCTGTCCACACAGTGTTAGCATTCATCTGGGAGGAGTGTAATGGTGTGGCAAACATTTTCTATTTTCCATTCCAGACCAGGAAATTTACAGGTGGTCTCGGTATGTCAGGAGTAAATATTCATGATCAGTGGGTATCTTGACTATCCTGAAAAATGCTCTGTGGAAGTGTGACTGTTTCTTCAGGTGGTAAATTATTATTCATTTATCATCTCAGAATATTTCATTTTCTCCAATGCAAGTGTGATGTTTAAAAAATAGCCTTTGGTTTTTTTTCAATTGAGGGAAGGGAAGCTTCATTGAAACTGGGGAATGCACTGTGCCTTTAATACAGAATCTATAGCATCTTCAAAAAGGCATCGAAGAAATATTACAAAACAGGTGTTAGTGTTTCCGAGCTTGGCTGGTTATAGGTAAAAGTAACATTTTCAATTTTATGTACTTAATGCCCTCCATCTTAGCCATCCTTAATTTCCACTGTAATCTTCTCCAAAATTAACTTCCAATAGAACACAAGCTTCCTCTCCAAATATAGCCTCCACCAGCACTAAAATAGCAAGCTTTTTTTTTTTTCTTTCTTTCTATTTCTTCCTGGTCACAATCAGAGAAGAGAGAATTCAGTAAAATTCTTCCCTTTGAGGAGCATGGTAGCATAATTTGAATCCTTTTGGGAAAATAACAACCCACTCTAGATATGTAGAAGACAGGCGTTTGAACTGTTAATATTTTATGTGGCCAGTGTGTTCCTTCAGCCCTAGAATGGATTTTGACGATGCAGCTGTGTGGACTTCTCCGTAAGTCAGGTGATGGGAAGCAGGCAGGCTGTCAGTTCATCTCACGCTGTACATTTTCATTGGTACTGGGGCCGAGAAGAATGCTGATATGTGTGGAATAAAGAAATTTCAAAATAGAACATGAGAATGGAAAGGATCTTCACATTCATGGTGGGGGGGGGGAGTGCAGAATTATTAATATATGGGAAATAAGTGTCAGAGAGAAAAAAATGGAATAGAACAAGATTACTAGATTAATTAGATGTAGGATGCCCAGCTAACTGAGAAAATAATCAGTCCTAGTCAAAGGAAAAGAGGTATAAACTAGAGATTTACAGAGCTTTTTCCACATAAAAAATTAAGAGCAGAGCACAGGAGAGGTATGAGACTAGATGCATAATAAACGTTCTGATATGACACCTGTTTTCACCCTTCAAAGGGAGAATTTTGAAGTGAGCAGGGAACACATGCAAAGGGAAATGTAGTTTATTGGAGAGAACAAGGCTTTGGAGAGGAAAAGGTTTGAGAGTTGCTTTCCAGCTGTGTCTCATGGGGCAAGAACCCTTACCCCTCCACCTTGTCTTTGCTTTCTCGTGTTTAGAATGAGCAAGTTAACCTCTACCTCCTTGGAGTTTTATTATCTCTGAAAGTAGATGGTATAATGCCTGATATGTGATTGATGCTAAACAAATAGTACCTATAATTATTTCAGAGAAGGTTCAAACCTTTAAATATAGCTTCCCAAGAAATGTTTGGTTACCCTGGCTTTGGGGTATGAATAACATAGTGAGGCCCCAACACGTTTGTCCAATGTAGCCGATGTTCTTCACTCTTTATGAGTAAACCAATGTAATGCACCAGTTAATTGATAAATAATATGTTTTTTCACCAAGAATCATGATTCAGTGTTAAAAGTTGTAAATATATTGTAGATATGTTTTGCTTTTGTTATATAAATTTGGGAACTAGGGCTTCCCTGGTGGCGCAGTGGTTGAGAGTCCGCCTGCCGATGCAGGGGACACGGGTTCATGCCCCGGTCCAGGAGGATCCCACATGCCGCGGAGCGGCTGGGCCCGTGAGCCATGGTCGCTGAGCCTGCGCGTCCGGAGCCTGTGCTCCGCAACGGGAGAGGCCACAACAGTGAGAGGACCGCGTACCGCAAAAAAAAAAAAAAAAAAAATTTACTTCAGACCACTTGAAGTCTCCCTTGTTTAGACTACTTGTTTTTAAATTTTAGTGATGAAAAGAATCAGCTTATTACAGATTCTCTACGCCTATTTCCAGATATTCTGATTCAGTGAGTCTTGGAGTCAATATACATCCCAGGAGTCAGTATACATGACAAGCAGCGCCAAGCCATTCTGATGTAAGTAGTCCATAGACTGCCTGAGAAACCTGCTATAGATTTACTAAGCTTGATATAATGGCCCCCTTTAATCAAAGATCTAGTAAGTATTTTCTTCCTTCAGTTTCTAGAACACATCCTGTTCCCATTTTCACTTTTTCTTAAAAATGGCACTCATTTCTGGGCCAAATATAGGCCAGGCTGTGAAAGAGAAAAATATTCCTTGTGCACAACTCTTTCTAAATGCTCGACGCTAGTGGTCTTCTAAGTGGTGTGTGTACCCTAAAAGCTACACGAAGTGACTTACTGGGGTGTGGGGAAAAATTAGAATTTCTATTTCTATTTGCTTTATCTTAAAAGAAAAATTAAATGTCACCAATTTGAATGAATTGGGACAATAGTGTATATGCAGTGTTTCTAAGTAAGTGAACTTACACATAGAGGCACACACACTCAAACACTTTTCACTGATAGAAATGAGTAGGGAAGAGACTGAGTACCAGCTGCTGTAATCAATAAAGTTCCCATTTCCCTAAATCTTTCAGCATTTATTATTGCCTTGTATCATTGCTTACATTTAATGTATTTATGTCTTCTTTTCCCAATTAGAATGTAAACTGGAAGACAGGAACGGGTTATTCAACCCTCTCCCCACACCCAGCACTCAACCCCAAGTTTCCAATTAGTGGGCATTTAATAGCTGTTTGGAGATGAACAAACTTGTCTTATGTCTTTGTCTATTAGTTCTTCAATTTCAAGGTGATTGGCGGTACCGCTGACTGTCCTTTCTCACCTCTTTGTTTTCACACGTTCTGTCATCCAGAACTGCTCTTTACTCACATTCCCTTCCGATGAACATATATGTCTTCTCTGTGGCTCAGCTCCAATATTATCTCTTCTCTGCTGGCTTTCCTACTTCCCCAGCTTCAGTTAGCCCCACTTCCTTCCTGGCTTTCCAGAGTAACTGATCCATGGCTCTTTCATAGTAACTGCTATGCTGTGTGCAAGCCTGAACTCTCTCTGGATTCCAAGTTTACACTCAATGCCTGTTCTTGAATGATTGGTTGAATAATGAATGAAGGAACCAAAAAACTGCCTTTATCCTTTGTCTGGGGATTTTTAAAAAAATCTTAGAAATATGTTAAAAGTCTACAAGAGTAGATAGCATCATCTAATCACCCTAAAGGGATTTTTCACAACAGCTTTTCATTTCAATGTGTGAATAGAGAATTGTTGTGCTAGAGCTAAAAAATTGTAGGCAATGCTTTAGCTCAGTTTCCTCTCAAAGGTAGCAATTTATAAACAATTACGAATGAGAAATGCTCCGAAGAATGCACAAGCACACGAGTGCTGATGGGTTAATATGGTAATTTCAAGAAGTAAATAGATGAAGGCAACTATAAATAAAAGAATAAGAAATAACCTTAATTAAAGTGCACCTTATTGGAATAGACATTTTAAATGAATCTCTCTCCACGTTTTGTTTATCTAAATGAATATTTGAACCTAGTGTTTGGAAATTTTCTATAAATTGTTCCAATTATTTTTAAACCTCATATTTCCTAGCAGCTGAGAGTGACTCCACCACATTAAGTGCACATTTCCAGAATGATTTCAACTGAGATGTTTTGTAATATGCTCTGGTTGCTATTCTGTATTCTATACCTAAAACTCTAAAGAGATGACCAGAACTCTGGGGCCCAGGGCGTGATTAAAAGGCCTTCTTTTATTCTGAAAAAGAGGGACAAAATGTTCTGATCTCTAAAGTTAGTGAATATTTACACCTATCAATGGGAAAATACTTTATTCATTTATTTATTTATTTACTTATTTATGGCAAATCCAGTGATTGAGGTAAGTAATGGGGTTGTAAAAAGTAACTGCTATTCATCACTATTTGTCTATTCATCCATTTGTCTGTAATTTGTCACTATTCATCCATTTGTCTGTAATGGAATTGGCACTGAGTAAGAAAATGACTGTCTCATTTCCATGGCCAAATGTCCATTTACTATTGCATAGGATAATGAAAAGTAGGTCTAGGCCACTTATCTGACTCAGGAACATTTAGAAGGGCAAAAATTGCATGTAAATACAAAGTTGGTAACACCGACAACTTTGATGTCTTGTCTGGTGCTTTAAACCTCAGGCATCTAACCCTAAATCTCGCTTCGGTAACCTATTACCCACCCTCCTTCCATGTTTGAAATTAAAATGACAACAAAGTGTACGGGAAGAAGAAATAGGAAGTCACAACTGTTTTTTCGATGCTGGAAATTCAGAAGTTAATAAAACAGAAGTATCCCTTCCCCCAAAGAACTTCTTGTCTGGGGAGACAGGAAATGAAGAAGTAAACACATAAATAAACAAAATCATTTCAAACAATGAGAAATGTCATGACAGAAATTGGATGACATGAGAGAAGAGACCTTCTGGGCATGGAGTGGAGGAAGGTGGGTCCTACTTTGATATTATGGTCAGTTTATACCAATTAGAGAGGACATTCAAGCAGAGACTTGGAAGTTTCCTCCCTATGAGGAACCAAGCAGGGAGAATTCAATTATCAAAGCTCTGTGGTAGGAAGGAGCTAGCGTATCTGAAACAGAATGAGCAAGGGACTGGGTACAGTAGGAAAAATAAGCCAGCTAATGTGGTGTCATTATATATATATGTCACATCACTATACGTAATGCCATATTTCTGCCAATAATACATAACCTGAATTTAATCATGAAGAAAGAAAAGATAAACCCAAATTCTGCAAAAACAACTGATGTATAATCTTTAAAAATGTCAGTAGTGAAAAATCAGTGAAAGATGAAGGAACTGTTCCAGATTAAAAGAGACAAAAAGAAAAAAAAAAAGAAAGAAAAACACAATCAACTGCAATATTCAATCCTGAGACTGGATACTGGATTGAAGGACATGTGGTTGCTATAAAGAGCATGACTGAGAAATTGGAAAATTTTAAATAGGAAATATTAAATAATATTATAGTATCAAAGTGCACATTTGATCATTGCACATGATCTTAGAGAATATCCTATTTCTTAGGAAACTCATGCTAAAGTACTTAGATATACATAAGCATGAGAGAAAGAAAATGTGGCAAAATATTAATGATTAATACATTTGGGTAAAGTTAAGTGGGAGTTTATTGAACTATTATAGTTCTTCTCTATGTCTGGAATTAGCTGAAAATTAAAGGTTAAGAAATATCACTCTGGCTGCTGTGTGAATTCTTTTTAAGGAGACAACAGAAGCAGTGAGGCCAGTTAGGAGGTCTCTGAAGCCCTCCATGTGAAAGATAGTAGTGGCTTCAGGTAGGAAAATGATAACACATTTATCTTTATCAGATTTTAGGGAGAAATTTCACAATTAAGTATGATGTTAGCTTGAGGTTTTTAATAGTCATTGTTTATTAGATTCAGGAAATTCCCTTCTATTTCTAGTTTATTGAGTCTCAGGAATAGATACTGGACTTTGTCAAATGCTTTTTCCTTCATCTTTTGAGATAACATATGTTGTTTGTTTTTTTTAGTTTATTAAAGTGGTGATTTTCATTGACTGATCTTTAAATGTGAAGCCATCCTTGCGTTCCTCAGATAAACCACACTTTATGTCCACTCTCACAGCTAGAACAAGAAGTGGGTTTTGCAAGATAGTAGAATATGAGCTCAATTTACAAAATCAGTTGTATTTTTACATATATGCAATGAACAATCAGAAATTGAAATTAAAAAACACTATTTACAATAGCATTAAATTATGATCTACTTAGTGAATAAATCTAACAAAAGATGTGTAAGACCTCTACACTAAAAATTACAAAATGCTCCTGAGATAAATTAAAAAATATTTAGATAAATGTAGAGCTATACCTTGTTCATGTCTTAGAAGACTCAATATTGTTAAGATGCTAATTCTCTCAAAATTGATCTATAGGGGCTTCCCTGGTGGCTCAGTGGTTGAGAGTCCGCCTGCTGATGCAGGGGACACGGGTTCGTGCCCTGGTCCGGGAAGATCCCACATGCCATGGAGCAGTTAGGCCCGTGAGCCACAACTATTGAGCCTGCGCGTCCGGAGCCTGTGCTCCACAACGGGAGAGGCCACAACAGTGAGAGGCCCGTGTACCACAAAAAAAAAAAAAAAAAAAAAATTGATCTACAGATTCCAAACCATCCCAATTAAAATTCCAGGATGCTATTCTGTAAAGATTGAAAATCTGATTGTAAAAATCATATGCAAGTGCATAGAACCAAGAATAGATAAAACAAATGTGAAAAAGAAGAACAAATTTGTATGACTTGCACTGCTATTTCAAGGTTTATCATAAAGTGACAGTAATCAACACAGTGTGGTATCAAAACAAAAATAGGTAAACAGATAAAGGGAGCAGAATAGAGAATCCAGAAATAGATCACACATTTATGGACAACTGACATCTGACAAAAGAACGAAGGTAATTCCGTGGAGAAAGAACAGTCTTTTCAACAAATGGTGCTGGAAGAAGTGGAGGTCCATATGCACCTCTCCTCCAAAATGAACTTTGAGCTGTATCACACTGTATATGAAAATTAGGTCAAAGTGAACTGTAGAATGAAATGTGAGACCTAAAAGGATAAAATTTACTGAAGAAAACATGGGTAAAAATCAGTGTGACCTTGAGTTGGGCAAAGAAGAAGTCCTAAACCTAAAAGAAAACAATGGTAAGTGGACTTCATCAAAATTAAAACCTTTAACTCTTCAAAAGAGGCTGTTAATAGACTGAAAAGATAGACTAGAGAAAATATTTAGAAGATATATATGATAAATAACTTGTGTCCAGCATATATAAAATCCTCAAAACCCAATAATAATAATAAAAAAAACAACTTGGGCTTCCCTGGTGGTGCAATGGTTGAGAATCTGCCTGCAAATGCCGGGGACACGGGTTCGAGTCCTGGTCTGGGAGGATCCCACATGTCGCGGCGCAACTAGGCCCATGAGCCACAACTACTGAGCCTGCGCGTCTGGAGCCTGTGCTCCACAATGAGAGAGGCCACGATAGTGAGAGTGGCCCCCGCTTGCCACAACTAGAGAAATCTCTTGCACAGAAATGAAGGCCCAACACAGCAAAAATAAATAAATTAACTAATAAACTCCTACCCCCAAAATCTTCTTTAAAACAAAAACAAAAACTTAATTCTTAAAAAATGATCAAAATATTTGACTAGACATTTCATCAAAGAAGGCATAGAGGTGGCAAACAAACATATGAAAAAATGCTCATCATCTTTAGCCATTAGGGAAATGCAAATTAAAATCATAATTGCAAACTTATTAGAATGGCTGAAATTAAAAAGACTGACCATACCAAGCACTGGCAAGGATATGGAAGAATGAGCACTCTCATTCACTTCTGGTGGGAATATAAAATGGTATGCCTTTTTGGAAAATTTTATCAGTTTCCAAAAAAGATAAAGATGCACCTTTTATGATCCAGCCATTCCCCTCATATTATTTATGTGAAAAGAGAGCGTTTGCTCATACAAAGGGTTATACACAAATGTCAGAGCACTTATGATCTCCCCAAACTAGAAATAATTCAAATTTCCATCTACAATGAATGGATAAACAAATTATGATTTATCCATAAAATAGAAAACTACTTGGTAATAAAAAGCAATGAACTATTGACACATGCAGTGATATTGATGAATCACAAAATAATTATGCTGAGTGAAAGAAGAATACATACTGTCATTTATATAAAATTCTAGAAAATGCAAACTAACCTCTAGTGACAGAAAGTAAGTCAGTGGGTGCTTGGGCATGGGGTCATGGATGGGATGGGACAGACTACAAAGGATGAGAGGAAACTTTGGAAGTGATGATTTCACAGTTGTATACATGTGTCGAAACTTTAAAATTGTACCTATTTTTGTACAAAATTGTACAAAAATTTTAAATTGTACATTTTAAATACATGCAGTTGATTGCACATCAATTATATCAAATTATGAGGCATGTGTTGAAGACTCTAATAAAGTATTTTAGAATTTATAAACCAAAAATGACCATTGAAAAGCTTTCTTATAATTGTATTTATTTCATGTTTCTTAAGAACGAATAAGTGAAATAAAAAGAACTATTTTCTCAAAAGAAAATTCCAGGAAGATTTGGTTATCCCACTAGTTCCTGGGTAGATGTTTTTACCTTTTAAGGTAGCTGGATCCAGGCATATACCTCCACAGTTTATTCACTATAAATTTTATTTAGGCTAATTTATCATATACTCCCACATATTGCTAAACGTTTTATTGCTTCTTCATCTCTGATAATTGCTAAAATTTTATTGCTTCCTACAACTATGATCAGAGTCAAGTATAGCCAAGTGACATGAAGTCGTGCTATGTGCCAGTCACTGTTCAGTAAAAATTCCTTACTTCACTACTAATCATCTGAAGACACTCTGTCAAATTTAACTATAACTTCTTTATGGTTGGATCATCTTTAATCATTTATAATGTAGAAATAAGAAAAAAAACTCTGATATCTTTAGCCTCAGTATGCTATCAAAATGAAAAATGGCATATGAAATGTACTTAGAAAATTGCCAAGCATCGCTCAGCCAGTGGTTTTTAACACTGTTATCCCTTTCTCATTGTATCTCAATGAATGTCCATCCATATGTCTGTCTATAAACATCACTCTCCTAGGTGTCTGTTTCTAGAAAGAGCGAACTATCAAACATCCCAAGGTAAACAAACAAACAAACAAAAAAACCAAGAAAAAAAAAGCAGCTAGTAAATGATGGAGCTGGACTTCAAACCCTCTCTACCTGACCCTGAAATCTGTGCTCGTCACCATTCTAGTGCTCTGCTCCCGACAAGTGCCAACCAATGCCCCTGAAATATAGTATAATAGATTCTCATAGTAGGTGCTCAATAAATATTTCTGGAATTGAATAGAATTGAAGCTTGTATTAGGAAGAGGAGATGATTACCTTCCAATACTTTTTTGCATGATAACATGACCTTTGTGTGGCTTCCTTAACAAAGAGCAATGCAGCTTAATTTCTCTGCAGTTCCCTGAATAATTTCCCACTGCATTTGCTATGTATCCTCCTATTGCCAAAAAGCCAGATGCTCTTTCTTTGATCTATATTTGTTCAGTAGTTCTATTGTGCATGCTATTAATTGGTCAGTAGGGATTCATAGTATTTATTCCTTCACGATCCAAACAGTACTAATTCTTTGTGGGCAGAGAGCAGTTGTTGATGATGTATTTGGGCCTGGAGATCTTATTCTGTGAAACATCAGCCTCTGCTTATACTTGCCTTTCAAAAACATTAGAAGTCGAGAATCTTTGTTTCTTCCTCTCAATTTTGTTATAAACCTAAAATCGCTCTAAAAAATAATCTTTTTTAAAAAAAATCCCTGTTTCTTCTTCTCCTTTAAATTGCATTCCAAACCTCACCACCAATCCAGAGAAACCATGAAAGAAATTCAGAGTGTATCTAAGCTTTCTTATATTTTACGTAATGGATATATGTGTCTGTGTGTGTGTGAGAGAGAGATTTGTGCTTGTTATAAATGGAGTTTTTAGCTGATATTGGTATATTCATATTTAAAAGATCTAATTTTCCAAAAATATTTTGGGGGAAAGACCCAACATGTCATGAGTGCCTACTGTATATATTAGGATTTTGCATAGTATAAGCAATCCTATGAGAAATGATTTTTAAAAAAATAGAGGTTCTGAGAAATTAAGGAAATTGTCACATTGTAGTGACCGTAGTGATAGTATGTGGCACTATCTGGATTTTTCAATTCCACTTTTCCCTATTTTAATGTCCCACACTAGAGTTGCTGGGGTTAAAAGAGGATTCTTATCTTGGGAAGTCTGCTGCTTTCCAATGGTCCTAACACCCTTCTATCTTGAGTCCATCTGTTCTCCTCAAAGTTAGGAGGGGTTAAAGCTAATTTTAAAGAATCAAAGTTTAGTTCAGCTGTAACGTTGACCCTAACAAGAGCCAGTCTCCTCATCTCCTTGCTTCCTGTTACCCGCAGTGAAGCTCTGATAAACTGGTGAACTTTGGAGCAGACCAGTGTGCAGGAACTTGTCAGGCATTTCACAAGCTCCCTGGGGGCCCCGTCCATCTCATGGTGGCCACTGTGAAGTCCCTGTGGTTCTGCTCTGGAAAGGCAGAGTAGAAAACCTAGGAAGGCAGTTAGTGGAGAGGAGACATTAAAAACAGAACTGGGCATAGTGACTAAAAAAAAAAAAAGGAAGAAGAAGAAGAGGAAGAAGCAGCAAGCAGAGAGCATAAGGGTCAGAGGTCAATGATATGTTTCATTAGCTGCTCTGGACCTCTAATGGAATATGGATTAGTTTGCCCGGTGAAGGACGGCTACAGCATAAAGTTGGTGGTAATGTTCTTGCAGAATACATTATTAAACTTGTTCTTCTGCCGTAGCTGATATATCATGGTTTTATAGTAAGGCAAGCAGAAGTGTCATAGTGAATTTTTTCAAGGAAGAAGCTTATAGAATAAAATTGGTAAAACAACATGAGAGAAGATATTAGACACGTTTATAAATCTTCTCTTTTATAAAATGTACTTTCAACACATCATATATCACCTAATTTTAATAATACTTTTGAGTTGTAGGACTCAAGGGTACCATTCCCAGCTTTTGGTTGGGAAAATTTAGGCAATACAGGCAGTTCCAAATTTACAATGGTTTGACTTACGATTTTTCAAATTTACAGTGGTACAAAAGTGATATGCATTCCATAGAGACTGTACTTCAAATTTTGGCTTTTGGTCCTTTCCCAGGGTAGTGGTATGTAGTGTGATACTCTCTTGTGATGCTGAGTGGCTTTACGGAACTTGCAGCTCCTGGTCAGCCACGTGACCCCCAGGGTAAATAACCAGTACACTTACAGTTATTCTGGACATGTACAACCATTCTTTCACTTTCAGTACAGTATTCAATAAATTACATAAGATACTCAACACTTCATTATTAAACAGGCTTTATGTTAGATGACTTTGCCCAACTGTGGGCTGATGTAAGTGTTCTGAGCATGTTTAAGGTAGGCTGGGCTAAGCTATGATATTCGGAAGGGTAGATGTTTTAAATGCATTTTCCACTTACGATATTTTTCAACTTACAATGGATTTATTAGGATGTAACCCCATCATAAGTCAAGGAAGATATGTATAATCAAGTTATTTAGCCAAAGTTTACATGGTTTGCGACAGAAACACAGGTCTCACAACCCCATGTGCTGTCAGTTACTGGTTAAACTTCGTATGTTTCCCTCCTGCCAGGAAAGACTATGCACTCTGCTGTGGTTTCTAGAGCTTGGCTAACCTGAAGTAAAATGTCATCATTGTTTTGAACTATCGCCATCATGAAAAAATAGGCAGATCCTAAAAGTAATGATGATATACCAAAAAGAGCAAAAATTTTAAATTGTCTTTAAGAAGATAAACATCCATGAATTAGGCTCAAGCAGCACCACTTCTGATCTTGACATTGATTTTTCTTGTCAACTACAGGGTTCTTTGAATATTTACGAATTAAATGACTATGAAGGAGGAACTAGGGGTCCACCAATGGCTTCCTTCCTAGGAAATAGTTTTTACACTTCGAGTTCCATGTCTATCTTATCAGGCTCTCATTGGAAGGAGGAAAAATATTTTTTTTTCCTGTTCAGTCATTTAGATCAGAAATAGTCTTTTGGATTAACTTGTTTGACCACAATGCCTAATATAAGCCCTCAAAAAAAAAAAAAAAGGTCTGATGAGAATTGCTTTGGATTTTGAATTGACAGAAATTGATGCGTGCAGACTGCCCTGTGTCCTGGTCAATGTCTCGTTGCCCAGTGGAAATACTGAAAGAGGACTTAACACCTAAACAAGAGAAGATTTTTTTTTTTTTAATTCCTCATTTCTTGAATTTTGAAACTACAAAGGAATGTTAATTATTCCAGTCTTTCCCTCCCTCTCTAAGAAAAGAGAAAATATTTTAATCATTATAGAATATGATTCATCACCTCTCTCAGATTCAGGTACCTTTTACTTATTTGCCTTTTGAAATTTAAATGAAATGTTCCTGTAGTGACTGATTTGCAGCCTGACCCAGTTTCCTGGGCTGAAGTGGAACACAGTTTGTTGGTTCCCCAGAGATACGGGATTTGAAGTGATTTGAATTCAGGCGTTGGAGTTGGACAGACTTGCATTCAGTCCTCATCTCTACCACGCGCTGGCTTTTGCACACCGGACTGTTATGTAACCATAAGTGTCTGAGGACAGTTTTCCTAACCCGTGAAATTTGTATTACAGTAGGAAACAGCCCATAGTTATTTTTCCTAAGTATTATCTGATACAATGCCTGAAAGTAGCTAGCCAAAAAAAAAACAACAAGAAAAACCCCCACTCACTGTAAATGTTAGCTTTTATTATTAGCATTACTCGTGCTGGAAGAATTGATAAGGTTCCTAAGCCCGATCACTAAAGATAGAAGGGATCATACAACTGTAAAAGGCTCATAACACGTCTTGACTGATGTAGCTGGAGCTGGGATGGATGAGGTGCAAGTAAGGTCAAGATAACCACTGGAAAGGATTTCGGAGTAAACTGGTCAAACCAGGAGTTAGAACTGGGAACTAGTCATGTTATTGGAAGCAAGAGCCAGAACAGGACTCTGGTTAATGTAGCTCATGGAACTGATGGAGATACAGGCTCGGGAGCAAGCAGGGACGTAGATAGCCTAAGCAGAAGGTTCCGAAATCAATGCCCAGAACCCGCCTGGAGACGCCATCAGACACAGCCCGGGCACCCCCGCCTTTGCCGACCCTTCAAAGAGCCTGGTGTTGCCACTGCACCAAGAAGGCATAAATTCTCACTTTGCCCCCTTCTTTTCATCACAGTCTCCAAATTCAGAGCTCTGGAGAGGTGGGTCTGATCAGCAAAAGGGCCGAATAGAGCAAGCCTAACTGTCTACTTTCTAAATGGGAGTCAGTTCCACCCACCACGACTCAGAGGGCAGGCGGAAGATCCCCAAGTAAAGAAGGACAAGGAGATGCTGGCCAGCCAAAAATCTTTGTCCCCTGTTATGAGGACAGGATCAGTGTCCGGTGTATTATCAGAACCAAGGGTGTGAGACAGTCTGCAGTGGGATTCATGCTTAGGATGTAGTAGGGAAGGTCAGTAGTTAGAGCCACTGAGTTATCTGGTGCCTGGGACCCATCACTGGTCATTTTTTTCTGGGAGGCATCTGGCCTACTCCCATGGCGGTCCCTCAGCTATCCCTGCTTGCTCTCAAAATGCTTATGGAAAAAGCTGTAGATTAACCTGTTTGGGAATTAAAGCAGTTTCCCTCATCTTGGTGGATTCAACAGTTCTTTCCAGGCCTGAATGGGAGAAGACGGTATAGGGCTTTGATTTGGAAAAGGGGGACACCCAGAATACAGGGTGGATATCCATGCCCTGTCCTCCCAAGTCCAGCCTTATCCCAGACTCCTGAGTTCTCATGTTTGGGGTCAGGAAAGGGGGAAGTCTTTGAATCTCTTCCTTAAAAGGGAATTAGTTGACTCAAATTTAGTCTAAATAGAGAACATAAAAATAATTCTACCAATTAAAAAATAAGCACATGGTTTTATATAAAAGTAATGTAAATTTATTTTTTATTTTATTTTATTTTTTTAACATCTTTATTGGAGTATAATTGCTTTACAATGGTGTGTTAGTTTCTGCTGTATAACAAAGTGAATCAGCTATACGTATACATATATCCCCATATCCCCTCCCTCTTGCGTCTCCCTCCCACCCTCCCTATCCCGCCCCTCTAGGTGGTCACAAAGCACCGAGCTGATCTCCCTGTGCTATACAGCTGCTTCCCACTATCTATCTATTTTACGTTTGATAGTGTATATATGTCCATGCCAATCTCTCACTTCGTCCCAGCTTACCCTTCCCCCTCCCCAGTACTATAATTTTATAAAAGGGAATATTTAAAAACTAAAGAAAGGAGAAAAGTTCATTATCCCACCATTCTACAAAACCACTTTGGGCCTTTGGGACTGTTTTCTGTCACAGATCCTCTGCTGTTAAAAGCCATCTAATTGATCCCCAAAGTCGTTCTTATAAAATAGAAGTTGAGGATCAGCTCCAGGTGTACTTATGCATCTTTGGAGGTTAGGGGGAGGGGAGAGGGAACCAGTCCTGGGTGTTGGCAACAGGAACGTGAATCCCATCTCTGCCATTTACAGCTAGTGGCAATGCCAACCACACATAGTTGATATGAGAATTAATGGAGAGGAATAAAGCAGCAGGTGGAACAGTGGATAAAACACACACACACACAGAAAAGAAATCGTAAAAATCGCCACTTATTTCCTTTTTTCTCCATGGACTAGGCAACGTATGAGGAACTTCCAAACTCTAATTATGTTTATTAGTGGCTGTTATCTAACCAGCCTTTAAATACAGCACTTCTGTATGTCAGGCCCTGTTATAAGGGTTTTATAAATTAACTCAGTTACCCTGTTAACAACCTATAGGATGGTATTATTCCAGAGATAAGATGACAGTGTCATCACTTACAGACCTCAGGTGGCACAGCTGGTAAATTGCAGGGCTGGGATCCAAGTACAGTGGCCTGGACCCAAATCCGTACTCTTCACCATCACAGTGCACTGCCATTGGCTGAGCTTTGGAATACTGAAAATGGAAAACAATCATCCTGTCCCAGCCCAGTGGTCTCTTTGGAGTGGCCAGAGCGTTTCTTTTTAGGAGCTAGTTGGCTATTGTTCTCCTGAAATCACCTGAAAAACACAATTCTAAAAGTGGCATCTTTCCTACGGATTTTATCAAAGGCTGGCACCTTGGGGCTGCAGACCAGAAGGAAGACACATCTGGAGAGAAGTGTGGCCCTGTCTTGGGATTATTCACTCACTGGAGCCATATCTTAGACTTTGCTTAAAAATAGACAGGCACTAAAATAATCTAAATATTTCCCAGTTAGGAAGATAAGATAAAAGAGTAAAATTTCCCCAGCCAAAACAAAAACCCAAGAGCACAAAACCACCACAAGTTCCTCTGAATAACATTTTTAAAATATCTCAAAACAAAGAGATAAGTGTTGAGTGGATGCAGGCTCAATGCAAGGAGTGCTCCTTATCAGGAGGCTGGGGGTGAGGGATTCCAGAGGGTAGAATTCTCAGTTGGAAATTCCCTGTGGGAGAAACCTCACCCTGAGAAATAAGCCCCTTCAGGTGAATTGCACAGTTTCCACTGGGGATGGAGAGAGGAGGGAGGTGCTGACCTTTTGGCCCATAGGGACAATATACACGTTTCCTCAAGTAGACACCCGGAAACTGCTCCCTCCCAAACCTCATCCCTCAACAACAGATGACCTCATTTTTGAAAATAAGAAAATTGACTGCCCAAGGGGCTATGTCTAAATTTCCACTGGTAACAGACCTGAGGTCTCCAAAATATCCTAATAAGCTATTCCCTAAGTACTTGTACTCACCTGCCCTTTCTCTTCCCCCTTTCTTCCTTCCTTTCTCTCTCTTTCTCTTTCCCTTTCTTTCTTTCTCTTCTCAACTCTGCCTTATTCCTTAAATACTTGCTCTCTCTTTGTCTTTTTCGCTGTCTCTCTCTCTCTCTCTAACATTTCCTCTCAACTCTTTTTGCCAGGTGGATTAGAGAATGTTAAAAAAGCTCTTTTCTTAAGAATTGTCAAAGCGTTATAAGTGCATTCTCATGTTACATGAGTAATAACAATAGATACTGTCCTGTTAAGCACCTAGTGTGTGCAAGATACTTTCTACACACTGTTTTTGATCCCATTAAAAATATTCTAACAAGTACTTGTTGTTAATCCCATTTTACAGGCAAAGAGAGTGAGGCTCTCAGAAGTAAGCGACTTGTTCAGGGTCACACAGTGACCTTGTATTAGAGCTGGGATGGGAAGTGAGGTGCACATGAGGCAAAATCCACGTTCCTTCCTCAGGCAGCCTGTCCTGGAAACTCAGAAGGCTGTCGTGCTTGGGGTAGATTTGGTGTTTAACATGGAGTGCTTGTAGATAGGACTATTTAGTTTGAGATCAAATGGTTATATCCCAGAAGCATTTGGCGTAACTGAATCTAAGGAGGTATTGCACGCTGCTTCTTTGTCAATCTGTGAACCATGATGGGACTTAATTTTTATGACGTGTGTGGTCCTGAAGCAATGGCTCCAAATTGCCAATGAATGAATGAGTGAAGTGTGGCTTGAAGGAAAGTGGAAATAGGAAGCAGTGTGGTCTCTCAGAAATGATGTCATATCCCTCCCCCACCGCCCCCCGCGGTCTATAAAACATCTTCAGAACAGGAGTCCTATAGAATGGCAAGACTCAGAGAATCAGCGCTTAATAAGTCCAGGCATTTCTCACTCATACATCATGAAGCTCCATTCAGACCAGAGTACTCTGAGTTATTCCCCCTACCAAGTAAACTGTGTGACATTCCTTCTCCCACACTCGCTCCCACCCTCACACGTGGATTTGTTAGGGGAACATGTGGCACCATGATGTGTTTAGTGCTGCCAGGTGTGGAGTGTATGTCTCTCTACAGGAGTAGGAGACAGGCGTGGAGGGAGAAACCTCTTTACGTGCCTTTGAGTAACTCCTGGAAGAAGGAAGTCAAATAGCTAGTGCATAAAAGGCTTTTATCTTGTCATTGGTGCAATTTAATAAACAAATTGTCCCTAGTAAAGGAAATTGTGAACTTTGTGGTCCTTGATACTCTTCCAGAGTTTTAAAACTGAACAAACATCCACTAAATAAGTATCTGAATCATTCAGGAAGTTTGCACAAATTCATCTGTCCAGCACTGTGTCAGCATCAGTTCTTCACACATACTTCATTGTTTTATGCTCCAACTGGCAGTGCAATCATTGTCGTTGCATGTTGATCTTACGCTGCTTATGCCTTTGGAGCTGAGGTTCTCTCTTTAGGGTGGTGTGAGGATGAGAGGAATGAAACCTGAATTTAGCCACCAGACTAGATCTTCAATTACCCCTGAGTTGTCAAGCCTGGAGAGTTGAACAGCTGCCCTTCCAGCAGGCAGATCATACTAGGGCTGCAGGTAACAGTTTGTGAGCATTAGCTGACACCATGCCACCTTGGGAATTTCCCCATCCAGGTACATTCAGTGGCTCCCAGACAGCCAGGAAGGTATCAGGGCTCCTCTCGCTGCCTCTCTCTTTCTCTCTCTCTCTCCCCCCTCTTCCCTTTCTTTTCTGGAACTGAGGAAAATATGAAGAAATTCAAGGATTCTATAATACATGTAGTAAGTGCTCATTATAAAAATTCAGAAAAATGGAAAGCTCCAAAGAAGAAAATAAATGGCTTGAGGAAATACACAGTTTATAGACAAACACTGTTAATATATTTTTATATAGCTTTCCAGCTCATTTCTACTATGCTTGGAAGGGGGAAGAAGGTATGAAAGTATTAAGCCCTTCTAAGGACGTATTATGCTTCATCTTGCAAAAGTAAATATAATTTACCATAAAATACTGTTGAAGTGTGAGGACCGAATTATAATCTTTCCCATGGGCCACCCTGAAACCTATATTCTTCATATTTTAGCATAATATTTCATAACCATTTTAGATTTATAAACAAGTTGAAAAAATACTGTAAAGTATTTCTGTACATCCCTTAACCCAGATTCCCAAACATCAACATCTTCCCACATTTGCTTTATCATTCAATCTGTCTTACTTTCTCTTCTATAAATAATAGACCATAAATAGGTAATTTTTTTCTAAACCATTTGAGGGTAAGTTGTAAGTTGCAGACATTGTACCCATTCATTGATGAATGCTTCAGTGGATATTACCTAAGAATAAGAGCATTCTTTTCACAACCACAATTTGACTATCAAAACTAAGAAGTTAACATTGATACAGAAACATTTGTTTCTGTATCTAAATCTACGGACCTTTGGCAGAGACCTTTGTTTGGTTCATGGGTCAAAATTTTCCAATGTCTGTGTAATGGAATAAAGCACACTTTATTCTTGATACTTTAGACAGAGCGGTCAGAGAAGACCTCTCTGAGGAGAAATGTTTTAACTGAGACTTTAGGAAAAGCCAGTGTGTTCTGGGAAAAGAAGCAGGAAACATGAGAGCTCTAGGGCATGGCAAAGGCTTGGGCTGTTCCGGGAACTGTCTGGAGGCAAGTGTGGCTGGAGTGTGGTTGGCAAGTGGCAAATAAAGGTTGGAGGGTGGACACGGAAGGCTGTGCAGGGCTTGCGAGTCAGCGTGGGAAATTTAGCTGTTCTCTCAAGTGCAAGGGAGAGTCACCGAAGGGCTTTAAAAACGGAGTGATGTGACCTGACAATTAAAGGTCATGCAGCCTGTGGAGAAGGATTAGAAGGTGACAGGAGTGAGGAAGCCAGCCTGGAGGCATTTGCAAGAACCCTGTGAGAGACCCACTGAAACATTTACTCCGTATTTACTTACTGCTATTATCTGTCCTATGAGGTCTCATCATTCCTAGGACGTAGTTACTGCTATTATCCAAAATTACAATTTAGGAACCAAAGTAACTTGTCCAAAGTGATGAAGCAGGGATGGAAACCCAGGGAGATGAATTCTCAGGTCTGCGGCAGTCAGCCTCCCCTAGTCCTTTGCCCTTAAGTCGCCCTTCCCACCACTGCTTGTGGCTTTGTGTTTGAGTGGTTTCCAGAATCCTCTGGCTCCATTCACCGTGATTCAGCAGTAAGCCGTACCACCTTTGGATCTGGGCACTTACCACAGCCAAAAGCCTGTGTATTTGATGCCTAAATGCAGGGAAGCCAGTGTTCTCCATGGGCAAACTTTTCACCTCTGAGATTCCGTGCCAGAAGATGTTCACAGCTGAGACCTGGCTGAGTGTGTGTCAAGCATGAAGATAATGTCGTTATTCAAAAGAAATTGTGTTGCAGGTATTGAGAATGCTTTAAATATCACTTTCTCTTTGTTCTTAACTGATTGCACCGGGTTGTCATAATCTTCAGGATTTAGGGTTGGTTTTTTTTTAACCAAGCAGCAAGCACGTTTTGAGGTTATTACTCTCACGCTTGATTTTATGCATTTGGGGAATGATGGATATTTAGAGCTGGAAGGTCTTTGCAAGATCACTCGGGGTGGTAGTTTTCAAACTGTGCTCTGGGGAAGCTGAAGATTCCAGAGGAGGAAGACAGAAGCTCAAGGGGAACAAATCTCTTTCAATTCAAGCACTTTGCTTTATTTTACTTACTGAACTCTTGGTTAAGATAAAAAAACTAAAAAAAACATACTCCATTGGTAAAAATGTTTGAACCTACTTACCTCATCCGATGCCTTAATTTTTATAGAAAAGTAAATTAAGGCCCACTTTGAATGATTTGCTTAAGAACCCACGAAGAGTCCGTGGCAGGACAAGGACTTCAGCCCTGAATTTGTCTCTTGAAGGATCACTGTGGTGAAATGCTAGAGAAAATGTTGGGTCAACTGACCTGCATCTACTACTAGCTGTGTGTTTAGGCAAATCATGTTACCTTCCTTAAGTCTCCTTGTTTATAAAAGAGTTATAGTTGTCTTTTGTTTTTCTTCTTTTCACTATAACACTCTGTCTCAGAAATATGACTTTCAAGGAGTTGAGAAAGGGTGAAGAAGGAGAAGAAATTTTAAAAAGACAAGCTGGAGCATTGCACATCTTGTTGTGCATCTTACTCCACTAGAATGTTCTTCTTCAGAGCAGAGTTCGTGTCTGTTTGTTTACCAGTGTAAACCGGAGTCTGAAGAAGAACCTTGCACACAGTAAGAGATCCATAAGCACTTGTTTAGTCTATAGATCTCCGAAGAATGGAACAACCTACCTTGTTCTAATGGTTTGCTCAACCATTACTAATGATGTAATGCCACCTGCTGGCAATGTGCATAATTACAGCTACCTCCCTGGGAATGGAATCTTGAGGGACACTTTCCTTTTTTTGCTTTTATATTGCTTTAACAGTGTTTTGAGAAAATATTGTGTGAACACTTTTTGTCTTTTATAATAAAATAACAAATTAAGACCGATTTAGACCAGAAAATCTCTTCATTTTCCCTGCAAAATGATAAACTATGTACCCTCACCTATACTGAGAAATCTAAGCAAGTCTGGGAAAAGAAAGGCTGGATATAAACAGATGCGCCTGAGAGAGAAGGAATCAAACAATGGTGAGGGGCGCCACCCTGGACATTCAGAGCCTTACCTAGAATGAAGGGATGAAGGTTCTACCGGTAAGACCCTTTCTTAGAGAATTTAATAATGCTGAGATTCCTGAATCCCTAGAAAAATCCAAAGTCTCATTGATTATTGGGCCTGGTTCTTTACAAATAAAATCTCCCTGAGCATGTATAAGTTCTTCCCACCACGTTTTTGTTGTTGTTTGGTTTTTGTTTGTTTGTTTCTTTTGTCTTCCCACCATGTTTTAACACAAACCCTTGTGAGCACAATTTGTTTATTAGAAGCCAGGATAAGTTGCTGCCATGTGGGATTTCTCTGGGCCTTGTTTGTCCTATGAAATATGGATTGCTCTAGAGAAACTCTAAGGTAATTATAGCTCTGAAAACCATCGAATCTGATACGCAATTCAGCTTTTCTGTTCTCCCCATCCCTTCCCTCTCTAGGATGTAGTACCTGTGAATATGAGAATTTACATGGCAAATGGGACTTTACAGATAAATTAAAAATCTTCAGATGGGGGGGATTAACCTGAATTATCCGGGTCATCCCAATGTAATCACAAGGAACCTCATAAGAGGGGGAAGGAGAGCCAAAGACAGAGAAGGCAATGTGGCAACGGCAACAGAGACTGGAGTGATACAGCCACCAGCCAAATGTGGGCATCCTCTAGAAGCTGGAAGAGGCAAAGAATGGATTCTCTCTGGAGCCTCCAGGAGGATCCAGCCATGCCGACACCTTGATTTTAGTCCCGGAAGACTCAGTTCAGACTTCTGGCCTCCAGAACTTTAAGAAAACAAATTTGTTTTTTAAGAGAACAAATATGTTGTTTCAAGTCACCAAATTTGTGGTAGTCTGTTACTGCAGCAAGCGGGAACTGATACTGTCCTTATCTTTAAGAAACAAGAATTTTTAACATAATCATCATACTGTCACACTTCACAAAATTAATCATTCCTTCGTATCAAACACCATATTCAAATTTCCTGGATTTTGTAGCTCTAGATGTATTGTCTTCACCTGTTTGATACCTACTTTCCCCAACAGGCCAGGAGCTTATTAAGAAGAAGGGTTGATTCCATTCGGTAATGTATCTCCTACAATGCCCAGGTCCTAGCATGTCATAGATGCTTAATAAGAGCAGGCTGAATTGAAATAAATCACATCAATAATAGCTTTGATGTGAAATTGCTGAAAATTCAACTTCACTATTGTAACTATATACACCAGGTCAGAAAGATATCACACTATAATGGCGAAGTCACCATTTATTGATTGGCCACTCTGTGACAATTCTTTTTATGTACAGTTTTAAATTTAATTGTTATAACAGCTCTGAGAAATAGTATTATCTTATCATATAGTTGGTCACACTGAAATTTAGAGATTGGTTACGTGGTAAATATTATCCAACAGGTGATTAACAGAGACAAGATTCAAATCTGCTGTTGAAACCACCTTACATTCTTCATGAATAGCTGCTGCTTGGAGAGCTGAAGTGTGCAACAAATGTACGATGGGGTGGGGGGCAAAGCACGAGTGCTTAGGCAAGAACACCGCTTGCTCTAGTTCCCGTGGCAGAACTGTAGGTGGAGAGACTAACAGTCTAACAGAGAGAGTACCTGAAAGCCAGGCAAATTGGAATGTGGTGATTAATATCATTTAGTTCCTGAGTTGAGACTGAGTAAGAATGAATGTCATCCCGGCCCCGCCCACACAAAATATCAGCTGCGGTAAAAGCAAAATGAAACCATTCAAAGGCTATGGTGTGATATGGTTCCTGGATATCGGCTGGATTTCTCACTCCTTGGCTTGCTCACTGTGGGAGGCTGAATTCTGCCTCCTAGATATATCCAGAGATGTACCTGGAATCTGTGAATTTTATCTTGTACGGCAATACGGACTTTGCAGATGTGATTACATGAAGGCTCTTGAGATGGGAAGATTATTCTTGGTTAATTTCACAGGACTTAAATGGAATCACACGTGTCCTTAAAAGAGGGAAGCAGAAGGAATTACACACACAGAGAAGAAGGTGATGTAACTGAAGTAAAAAGAGATTTCACTTTAGAGGTAAAGGAAGGGCTCACAAGGCAAAATTACCTAGAGCCTCTTTAAGAGCAGCGCCTGGCTGACGCCTTGATATTAGCCCAGTGTAACTGATTTCAGACTTCTGGCTTCCAGAATCACAAGAGAATAAACTTGTATTGTTTTAAGCCACTGAGATTGTGGTAATTTGTCACAGTAGCCATAGGAAACTAATACAGTCACACAAAGAGGTTACCTCCAAGTGCAGCTATACTTTAGTTTATGGAATAGGCATGCATCAGAAAGGACTCCTAAAAAGTATATAGGTGTCTCAAATCAATTTTTCCACTGCTTTTCATTATGAAATTGCAGGTGTTATTTTATAGCACCCCAAGGACAGCTGTCACAGTTGCTTCTCTAACAACCATCACACTGGTTTATTTTTAAAAATACATACATAAAGAGAAGCTCACAAATCATAAGTGCAACTTGATGAATTTTGAAAAAGTGAATGTTTCCATGTTGTCACCATCCATCAGGAAATAGAACACTCCCAGCACCACAGGAAGACCTTCCCGTTGTGCCTCTTCATAGTCATTTCATATCACTACCAGCTTTCTCCCGAAATTTACCTCTATCTGATTTTTTCCTGTTTTGAACCTTATACAAATGAAATCAACAGCATACAATCTTTTCATTCTAGCTTCTTTTACTTGACATTGTGTTGTTGCATTTTGTAGCTGGATTGTCTTCATTTTCCCAACTGAATAATATTTTGTTATGTGATTATAAAGCAGTTTATTTATCTATGGCACTGTTTATGGACAATAACACTGGGGTTACTGCATGCAGTAACATTAGGAACATCATCATGCATATTTTTCAATACACGCAACTTGTCTTTCCATTAGTCACATACTTAACGATGGACTAGCTGGGCATAGAGTATGTGTCTGTTCAACCTTAGGGGTTATTACTACCAAACAGGTTTCCAGACTGTTCTATCAGTTTATATTTCCACCAAGAATGTATGAGCGCTACGTTCTTTTGATATTGACGGTTTGTAAATGTTAGCCACTATGAGGTGTATATGATATCTCAGTATGAGTTTAATTTTAATTTTTGGAAGTTCCTGTTCACGTCTTTGGCCCCTTCTGTATTAGACTACCTAACCTTTTTTAATTTTCTTTCCAAATGTAGGATTTAAAAAATATTTTAGATGTGAGTTTTTGCAGGATATATGCATTTCAATATTTTAATAGTGTGCATTGTCAGTCTCTTAAATGGTGTTTTTTGATAAACAGAGGTTCTCAATTTAAAATTGAAGGACAAAAAATCACAATATTTTTGTGATGTCTCTTTAAGAAATATGTACCTACTCCAAGGTCACAGAGATTTTCTCCTATGTTACTGTATAGAAGCTGTATTGTTTTACTTTTCATATTCAGATTTACCAGCCACCTAGATTTGATTTTTTTGTGTGGGCAGTAGGAGTCAAATCCTATTTTTTCCATATGGGTATTCAACTGACTCCACGTTACTTACTGAAAAAATTATCTATACTTTACTCCATAAGCTGTTAGTTTTGTCAGAAGTCAAGATACCATAATAAACCTGTGGGTTTATTTGTGTACTCTCTATTCTATTTGTATATTTGTCAAATCTCCATGACCATATCACATTGTCTCAAATGTTGTAGCTTTATAGTAAGTCTTGATACATGGCAATGTAATTTTCCACTGTGAATCTTTAAGATTGCCTTAGTTATTATCGACCCTTCATTTTTCTATAAAAATTTGGGGGATGGCGGAGGAGTAAGATGTGGAGATCATCTTCCTCCCCACAAATACATCAGAAATACATCTACACGTGGAACAACTCCTACAGAAAACCTACTGAACACTGGCAGAAGACCTCAGACCTCCCAAAAGGCAAGAAACTCCCCACGTACCTGAGTAGGGCAAAAGAAAAAAGAAAAAACAGAGACAAAACAATAGGGACAGGACCTGCACCAGTGGGAGGGAGCTGTGAAGGAGGAAAGGTTTCCACACACTAGGAAGCCCCTTCGCGGGCGGAGACTGTGGGTGGCGGAGGGGAAGCTTCAGAGCCACGGAGGAGAGCGCAGCAACGGGGGTGTGGAGGGCAAAGTGGAGAGATTCCCACACAGATGATTGGTGCCGACCAGCACTTACCAGCCCGAGAGGCTTGTCTGCTCACCCGCGGGGCTGGGAGCTGAGGCTCGGGCTTTGGAGGTCGAATCCCAGGGAAAGAACTGGGATTGGCGGTGTGAACACAGCCTGCAGGGAGTTAGTGCACCACGGCTGGCTGGGAGGGAGTCCGGGGAAAAGTCTGGACCTGCCGAAGAGGCAAGAGACTTTTTCTTCCCTCTTTGTTTCCTGGTGCGCAAGGAGAGGGGATTAAGAGCGCTGCTTAAAGGAGCTCCAGAGATCGGCGTGAGCCGCGGCTATCAGCGCGGACCCCAGAGAAGGGCATGAGACGCTAAGGCCGCTGCTGCCGCCACCAAGAAGCCTGTGTGCGAGCACAGGTCACTATCCACACCTCCCTTCTGGGGAGCCTGTGCAGCCCGCCACTGCCAGGATCCTGTGATCCAGGGACAACTTCCCCGGGAGGACACACGGTGCACCTCAGGCTGGTGCAAAGTCACGCTGGCCTCTGCCGCTGCAGGCTCACCCCGCATCCGCACCCCTCCCTCTCCCTGGCCTGAGTGAGCCAGAGTCCCCTAAGTAGCTGCTACTTTAACCCCATCCTCTCTGGGTGGGAACAGACGCCCTCAGGTGACCTATATGCAGGCGCAGGGCCAAAATCCAAAGCTGAACCCCAGGAGCTGTGAGAATAAAGAAGAGAAAGGGAAATCTCTCCCAGCAGCCTCAGGAGCAGAGGATTAAATCTCCACAAACAACTTGATGTACCCTGCATCTGTGGAATACATGAATAGACAACGAATCATCCCAAATTGAGGCAGTGGACTTTGGGAGCAACTGTAGACTTGGGGTTTGCTGTATGCGACTGACTGCTTTCTGGTTTTATGATTATCTTAGTTTAGGATTTAGACTTTATTATCATTGGTAGATCTGTTTATTGATTTGGTTGCTCTCTTCCTTTTATATATATATATATTTTTCCTTTTTCTCTTTTCATGAGTGTGTATGTGTATGCTTCTTTGTGTGATTTTGTCTGTATAGCTTTGTGTTTACCATTTGTCCTAGGGTTCTGTCTGTCCGTTTTTATTTTTTTTTGTTTTAGTATAGTTTTTAGCACTTGTTATCAGTGGTGGATTTGTTTCATGGCTTGGTTGCTCTCTTCTTTCTTTTTTTAACTACTTTTTAATTTTTAATATTTTTTTATTTTAATAACTTTATCTCTTTTTATTTTTTTTTTCTTTTTTCTTTCTTTTTTCTCCCTTTTCTTCTGAGCTGTGTGGCTGACCGGGTCTTGGTGCTCTGGCTGGGTGTCAGGCCTGAACCTCTGAGGTGGGAGAGCCAAGCTCAGGACATTGGTCCACCAGAGACCTCCTTGCTCCATGAAATATCAAACAGCAAAAGCTCTCTCAGAGATCTCCATCTCAACATTAAGACCCAGATCCACTCAACAACCAGCTAGCTACAGTGCTGTACACCCTATGCCAAACAACTAGCAAGAAGGAACACAACCCCACACATCATCAGAGAGGCTGCCTAAGATCATAATAAGGTCACAGACACCCCAAAACACACGACCAGACGTGATCCTGCCTACCAGAAAGACCAGAACACAGGCACTAGTCCACTCCACCAGGAAGCCTACACAACCCACTGAACGAAACTTAGCCACTGGGGGCAGACACCAAAAACAACGGGAACTATGAACTTGCAGCTTGCAAAAAGGAGATCCCAAACACAGTAAGTGAAGCAAAATGAGAAGACACAGAAACACACAACAGATGAAGGAACAAGGTAAAAATCCACCAGACCAAACAAATGAAGAGGAAATAGGCAGCATACCTGAAAAAGAATTCAAAGTAATGATACTAAAGATGATCCAAAATCTTGGAAATAGAATGGAGAAAATAAAAGAAACGTTTAACAAGGAACTAGAAGAACTAAAGAGCGAACAAACCATGATGAACAACACAATAAATGAAATTAAAAATTCTCTAGAAGGAATCAATAGCAGAATAACTGAGGCAGAAGAACAGATAACTGACCTGGAAGATAAAATAGTGGAAATAACTACTGCAGGGCAGAATAAAGAAAAAAGAATGAAAAGAATTGAGGACAGTCTCAGAGACCTCTGGGAAAACATTAAATGCACCAACATTTGAATTATAGGGTCCCAGAAGAAGAGAAAAAGAAAGAGACTAAGAAAATATTTGAAGAGATTATAGTTGAAAACTTCCCTAATATGGAAAAGGAAATGATCAATCAAGTCCAGGAAACACAGAGTCCCATACAGGATAAATCTAAGGAAAACAAGCAAAGATACATACTAATCAAACTATCAAAAATTAAATACAAAGAAAAAATATTAAAACCAGCAAGGGAAAAACAACAAATAACATACAAGGGAATCCCCATAAGGTAAACAGTTGATCTTTCAGCAGAAACTCTGCAAGCCAGAAGGGAGTGGCAAGACATACTTAAAGTGACGAAAGGGAAAAACCTACAACCAAAGATTACTCTACCCAGCAAGAATCTCATTCAGATTTGACGGAGAAATTAAAAGCTTTACAGACAAGCAAAAGCTAAGAGAATTCAGCACCACCAAACCAGCTTTACAACAAATGCTAAAGGAACTTCTCTAGGCAGGAAACACAAGAGAAGGAAAAGACCTATAATAACAAACCCCCCCAAATTAAGAAAATGGTAATAGGAACATACATATCGATAATTACCTTAAATTGAAATGGATTAAATGCTCCAACCAAAAGACACAGACTGGCTCAATGGATACAAAAACAAGACCCGTATATATGCTGTCTGAAGAGACCAACTTCTGACCTAGGGACACATATAGACTGAAAGTGAGGGGATGGAAAAAGATATTCCATGCAAATGGAAATCAAAAGAAAGCTGGAGTAGCAATTCTCATATCAGTCAAAATAGACTTTAAAATAAAGACTATTACAAGAGACAAAGAAGGACACTACATAATAATCAAGGGATCAATCCAAGAAGAAGATATAACAATTGTAAATATTTATGCACCCTGGGGCTTCCCTGGTGGCGCAGTGGTTGAGAGTCCACCTGCCGATGCAGGGGACACGGGTTCGTACCCTGGTCCGGGAAGATCCCACATGCCGCAGAGCGGATAGGCCCATGAGCCATGGCCACTGAGCCTGCGCATCCAGAGCCTGTGCTCCGCAATGGGAGAGGCCACAACAGTGAGAGGCCCGCATACCGAAAAAAAAAATTTATGCACCCAACATAGGAGTACCTCAATACATAAAGGCAAATGCTAACAGCCATAAAAGGGGAAATAGACAGTTAGAGAATCATAGTAGGGGACTTTAACACACCCCACTTTCACCAATGGACAGATCATCCAAAGTGAAAATAAATGAGGAAACACAAGCTTTAAATGACACATTAAACACGAAAGACTTAACTGATATTTATGGGACATTCCATCCAAAAGCAACAGAATACACTTTCTTCTCAAGTGCTCATGGAACATTCTCCAGGATAGATCATATCTTGGGTCACAAATCAAGCCTTGGTAAATTTAAGAAAATTGAAATTGTATCAAGTATCTTTTCTGACCACAATGCTATGAGATGAGATATCAATTATTGGAAAAGTTCTGTAAAAGACACAAACAAATGGAGGCTAAACAGTACACCACTAAATAAGCAAGAGATCACTGAAGAAATCAAAGAGGAAATCAAAAAATACCTAGAAACAAATGACAATGAAAACACGATGACCCAAAACCTATGGGATGCAGCAAATGCAGTTCTAAGAGGGAAGTTTATAGCAATACAATCCTACCTCAAGAAACAAGAAACATCTCAAATAAACTACCTAAACTCACACCTAAAGCAGTTAGAGAAAGAAGAAGAAAAAAACCCCAAAGTTAGCAGAAGGAAAGAATTCATAAGGTCAGATCAGAAATAAATGAAAAAGAAATGAAGGAAATGATAGTAAATAAATAAAACTAAAAGCTGGTTCTTTGAGAAGATAAACAAAATTGATTAACCATTAGCCAGACTCATCAAGAAAAAAAGGGAGAATACTCAAATCAATAGAATTAGAAATGAAAAAGGAGAAGTAACAACTGACAATGCAGAAATACAAAGGATCATGAGAGATGACTACAAGCAACTAAATGCCAATAAAATGGACAACCTGGAAGAAATGGACAAATTCTTAGAAAAGCACAACATTCTGAAACTGAACAAGGAAGAAATAGAAAATATAAACAGACCAATCATAAGCACTGAAATTGAAACTGTGATTTAAAATCTCCCAACAAACAAAAGCCCAGGACCAGATGGCTTCACAGGCAAATTCTATCAAACATTTAGAGAAGAGCTAATACCTATCCTTCTGAAACTCTTCCAAAATATAGCAGAGGGAAGAACACTCCCAAACTCATTCTACGAGGCCACCATCACCCTGATAGCAAAACCAGTCAAAGATGCCACAAAAAAAGAATACTACAGGCCAATATTACTGATGAACATAGATTTAAAAATCCTCAACCAAATACTAGCAAACAGAATCCAAGAGCACATTAAAAGGATCATACACCATGATCAAGTGGGGTTTATCCCAGGAATGCAAGGATTCTTTAATATATGCAAATTAATCAATGTGATAAACCATATTAACAAATTGAAGGAGAAAAACCATATAATCATCTCAATAGATGCAGAAAAAGCTTTTGACAAAATTCAACAGCAATTTTTGATAAAAACCCTGCAGAAAGTAGGCATAGAGGGAACTTACCTCAACATAATAAGGGCATCTATGACAAACCCACAGCCAACATTGTTCTCAATGGTGAAAAACTGAAACCATTTCCACTAAGATCAGGAACAAGACAAGGTTGTCCACTCTCACCACTATCATTCAAAATAGCTTTGGAATTTTTAACCACAGCAATCAGAGAAGAAAAAGAAATAAAAGGAATCCAAATCATAAAAGAGAAGTAAAGCTGTCACTGTTTGCAGATGACATGATGCTATACATAGTGAATCCTAAAGATGCTACCAGAACACTATTAGAGCTAATCAACGAATTTGGTAAAGTAGCAGGATGCAAAATTAATGCACAGAGATCTCTTGCATTCCTATACACTAATGATGTAAAATCTGAAAGAGAAATTAAGAAAACACTCCCTTTTACCATTGCAACAAAAAAGAATACACCTACCTAAGGAGAGAAAAGACCTGTATGCAGAAAACTATAAGACACTGATGAAAGAAATTAAAGACTATACAAACAGATGGAGAGATATACCATGTTCTTGGATTGGAAGAAACAACATTGTGAAAATGACTATACTACCCAAAGCAATCTACAGATTCAATGCAATCCCTATCAAATTACCAATGGCATTTTTCACAAAACTAGAGCAAAAATTTTCACAATTTGTATGGAAACATAAAAGACCCCGAATAACCAAAGCAATCTTGAGAAAGAAAAACGGAGCTGGAGGAATCA
The DNA here is from genome assembly GCF_963455315.2 of Globicephala melas. NCBI lineage: Eukaryota > Metazoa > Chordata > Mammalia > Artiodactyla > Delphinidae > Globicephala > Globicephala melas. The sequence continues at coordinate 66,780,660 of NC_083327.1, read as the reverse complement.
TGCTCCCTGACTTCAGACTATACTGCAAAGCTACAGTAATCAAGACAGTATGGTAATGGCACTAAAACAGAATTATAGATCAATGGAACAAGATAGAAATCCCAGAGATAAACCCACACACATGTGGTCACCTGATTTTTGATAAAGGAGGCAAAAATATACAATGGAGAAAAGACAGTCTCTTCAATAAGTGGTGCTGGGTAAACTGGACAGCTACACATAAAAGAATGAAATCAGAACACTCCCTAACACCATACACAATAATAAACTCAAAATGGAATAAAGACCTAAATGTAAGGCCAGACACTATAAACTCTTAGAGAAAAACATAGGCAGAACACTCTATGATATAAATCACAGCAAGATCCTTTTTGACCCACCTCCTAGAGAAATGGAAATAAAAACAAAAATAAAGTAATGGGACCTAATGAAACTTAGAAGCTTTTGCACAGCAAAGGAAACCATAAACAAGATGAGAAGACAACCTTCAGAATGGGAGAAAATATTTGCAAATTAAGCAACTAACAAAGGATTAATCTCCAAAGTTTACAAGCAACTCAATATCAAAAAAAAAAAAAAAACAAAAAAAAAAAACCCAATCCAAAAATGGACAGAAGACGTAAATAGACATTTTTCCAAAGAAGATATATAGATTGCCAACAAACACATGAAAGGATGCTCAACATCACTAATCATTAGAGAAATGCAAATCAAAACTGCAATGAGGTATCACCTCACACCAGTCAGAATGGCCATCATCAAAAAATCTATAAGAAATAAATGCTGGAGACGGTGTAGAGAAAAGGGAACCCTCCTGCACTGTTTGTGGAATGTAAATTGATACAGCCACTATGGAAAACAGCATGGCGGTTCCTTAAAAAACTAAAAATAGAGCTACCATACTACCCAGGAATCCCCCTACTGGGCATATAGCCTGAGAAAACCATGATTCAAAAAGAGTCATGTGCCACAATGTTCATTGCGGCTCTATTTACAATAGCCAGGACATGGAAGCAACCTAACTGTCCATCGACAGATGAACGGATAAAGAAGATGAGGCGCATATATACAATGGAATATTACTCAGTCATAAAAAGAAACGAAATTGAGCTATTTGTAGTGAGGTGGATGGACCTAGGGACTGTCATACAGAGTGAAGTAAGTCCAAAAGAGAAAAACAAATACCGTATGCTAATACATGTATATGGAATGTAAAAAAAGAAAAACGTTATGAAGAACCTAGGGGCAGGACAGGAATAAAAACTCAGACGTAGAGAATGGACATGGGGAGGGGGACAGTTAAGCTGAGATGAAGTGAGAGAATGGCATGGACTTATATACACTACCAAATGTAAAATAGATAGTTAGTGGGAAGCAGCCGCATAGCATAGGGAGGTCAGCTCGGTGCTTTGTGACCACCTAGAGGGGTGGGATAGGGATGGTGGGAGGGAGACGGAAGAGGGAGGAGGTATGGGAACATATGTATATGTATAACTGATTCACTTTGTTATGAAGGAGAAACTAACACACCATTGTAAAGCAGTTATACTCCAATAAAGATGTTAAATAAAATAAAGTAAAATTTAAAAAAAGGTGTTTTTTTTTTAAAAAACAAAAACTTAGTTTTAGCTTGTCAATTTATACACACAGAAAGAAAGCCCACTTTGATTTTTAATAGGATTGAATTGAATGTACAGATTAATTTGAAGAGAAGTGATATTTTTATATTGTTGACTTTTAAAATCTATGAACATGGTATATATCTCCATTTTATTCAGTTCATCTTTAATTTTTGTCAAAAATGCTTTACATTTGTCAGTGTAGAGATCTTGCACATTTTTCTCTACATTTATTATGTTTATGCAATTGCAAATGGTATTTTATATAATTTTATTTTCATATAACTTATTGATATAAATAAATAAATAAAATGAATGCCAAAAAAAAAAAGAAGTAGATAGTAGAGTTTCAACATATAGAAATACAAAAGTACATCTGATTTTTTATCTGACATTTTATCCAGTAACCTATTAAATTTATTTAGTAATTCTAATAATTTATTTATGACTCGTAGATTTTCTGGGTACAGAATCACATTATCTATCTACACATAAATAAACTTTTATTTTTTCCCTTTTAATCCTTATAATTTCCTTTTTTTTCTTGCCTTGTTGTTCTGCTAAGACCTACTGAATAGATGTGATATTGGCATGCATCCTTTCTTGCTCCAAAATGCAGCAGAAACTTCTAATATTTTAATATTAAATCTGATATTTACTGTAGTTTTTATTTTGTAGATAACATTTCCTTGTAGTTTGCTAACAGGTGTTCATGATAAAGAGGACGTTTCTGTATCTATTGAGATGATAATATGGCTTTTATTCTGTTTACATCACAGTGATTGTCTAAAATGAAACTCGTCTTGGTTATATTACTCCTATTCAACATTGAACTGGTGGTTTTATCCAGTGAAGTAAAATAAAAAGAAATAAAAGTCATCCAGACTGGAAAGAAAGAATTAAAATAGTCTTTATTCCTGGACGACACGATTGTATATATAGAAAATCCAGTGGAATCTATAAAATAGCTACTAGAACTCAGATAAAATCAAACAAAGTCTATAAACTCTCCCCTGAAAAATGATGACACAAAAACATGTTAAAATAGCTTTGGGGAATTAGCAGACCCCTGAGAGCTCATGCATGGAACATGGTTTTAAAACAGTGTCCTGGGGAGGGCTGTCCACCCACACATGGGTAAATGAAAGATCATCACAATTTTAGGGACTGTGTGCATGTCAGGAAGGAGGAGGTAAGGGCTTCAGTGGAAGATATGGTAAGAAATGAGGCTAGAAATGCAGGCAGGAGTGAGGTGAACCCACAGAGCACTGGTCTGACTTGATCAGGTTTATGTTTTAGGAAAAAAAAATCATTCCTGTGTTACAGGAGATAGACTGCCAGGTGGGTAGACAGAGGGAGAAAGTAGTTAGAAGGCTATCGTGGAAATCCAGGGCAAAAATAATAAAAACCACTATGGAAATTTCCTTATGGAGGCTTGAACTTCATAGCGCCTGGTTTCATATTTTCATTTGTCCTTTTTTATAGGAAAAAAGAATGTTGATAACTTTTATGACCATTTCCCGTGTAAGATCTGCCAATGGTCAGTAAATGACTTTTCTGTTACTTTTTGCCTAATGAAGGATGAAAAATAAATTGAAAGTTCTTCTACTCAAAGTTTCTTTTTGTTGTTATTGAGGGATTCTTCTGGCTTACTCTGCAGATCCCTCATCTATTTAGAAATATTTGTTCCTTTTTTAAGGACTAGACAAATGCCTGGACACGGGTTTTTGCCCGACAAGGAATTATGGGAGTAAGAAAGACCAGGAAACCTGTGCACAGTTCATCTGCCTTCATAGACCCAGGAAAAAGTACAATGGATAGGGAGGGGAGGGTCAGGACTCCTTTCAGTTGCTGTAGCATCTGCAGTGCAGCCACAGACACACCTGTCCTGCCCTCTGCCTTCAGTAGGAGCAGGTGTCCCCAGCTTAGAACCCGGGATCCAGCTGGACACTGGGTGTTTTCTGTCTTTGGGAGGCTGACTGACAGCGTGCTAGTAATAGCTAAGCAGAGCTTGCTCTTTGCATTTAATAGAAATTAAATGCATGGAATTTGACATATTCTGTCTGCAGTTTCCCTCTCATTTGTTAAGAAGATTTGAGGGACAATGTAGTCTGGCACAGAAAGAAAACCCAAGATTGTTATTATTTTATAAATCCATGATTTCCATGAATTCAGTTCTCATAGGAAATTTCAACTTATTGATTTGACTTCTTTCCCATTAGATCATGCTATCATCCTTGAAAAGCGATTTCGTTGGTTTTAAGAATAGGGAACTAAATGTGGTAAGGACTTGCTGACATATTTGAAGTCAGGAGAATAAGCAACTCTGAGTACATTTAACTTTGCTTTCTTGTAGCATATATTATAAAGATTGCAAAAGACCATATTGATATTTGCTCAAAGTAAGAAACAATTTAGTGGAGTACCTCTGCAAGAATTGTGGAGACAAATAGATGCACTGGGCATGGAAATGGAAAAGTAAATTATCTTCATATATTTGGAACAACTGTTATTAATCTACCTACACAGGCGAAGACCTTGCCTCTCTCCACACAACATCAGTAAGTTAACTCTACATATAAAAGAGACAGGAAGGAAAATTAGACCATAATGTAGGAATAAAATGCACAAAATATGTTAAATTTGAGATCTACTGAGTGGAAAGGGGAACCTAAAATCAGGTCTCTTAAGACTCTTTAAATAATTCCAGTGCCTTAGAAATGAGGGACTGTTTCAAGGTAATTTTTCAACCTAATCCCCACAACTGTATGAGGTGTTATAAGATATAAATGAAGAAAATAAAATCCCCATAATTATATAAGCTATTATAAAGCAGAGATGATGAAAAAATTAATAAACAACAACAAGAATACTTTGCCTCAGATTCCTCAGGCTTGTGCTTCTGTGCCCAGACAGTTCTAAAGAGAATCTTGATGCTAAAAAAAACCCTGACTCCACATGACCTTCGAGTCTGGGGCAGGTGTTTCTGGGGAAGGAGATGCGAAGTGAGGTGAGACACAGCTTTCCACTCTCCTGGAGCATCTTTGGAATCTGAAGGTAAAGCTGTTTCAGTGTTTGGTTTCTATTAATGAAATTTCCATGAACAAAACTACTTGATTTTGGACTTGCCAAGCCTCCACAATCTTACAACCCAATTCCTTGAAATAAAACTCTCTTTATATATACACATATCCTGTTGGTTTGGTTTCTCTGGAGAAGACTGAATACTCAAGAATGTTACATCTGTTATATAGTACATAACATATATGTACACACACACAATGCAACCACTGAAATGAATGAGCTCTACTGCCCCCCACATCAAGTTAAAACTAGCCTGCTGTCCAAGTGAACAGAACATCCTTTTAGGAGGATGCCCACCATGCCCTGGTTGTCTCTAGGTTTGAGGTTCAGGGTTCAAGAGAGAAGACAATAATCTCAGCTAAATGCTTGAGTTGCTTTCTTCTCGGTGAAGGAAGCAAACAGAACTCCACTTTGCATTCTTGGACAATTTTCATTTGCCTGAACAACATGGAACAATTTTTAAGAGTAGAACTATTTCATGAAACCTCACAGTTCATTTTCATGAGTTTTAGGAAATAGCACTACCATCATTTAGGAGACAGATTCTGGGTCCCTGCCCACCCCCACGCGAGCCTTTTAGAGGTTTGTGCTAACAAGAATTTAGAAGGAAAGAGGGATTAGGGTCCAGTGGATTTGCCCTGCTATTTTGTTGTGACTGAAGAAAGCAAGACTTTGCACATCATAATTCTACCCAGAAGCACTTGGAAGCCCTGAAAGCCCCTCACACCGGTGAGAGTAATGGACAGAAAAGGGGTGACTGAAAACAAGGAGAGGCCGTGAAATACAGCTTCCTCCCCATGACTCTGGGCTCATCACAGCCCCCTTCACCCCACATACATGCTAAGTGAGATATGGGGAAAATTAACTTGAGGATTAGGGAGAGAGTGCCTAAACTTCAAGTGCTCTTTTTGAGTGAACAGAGATCATGCAAAACAGCAGAACCAAAGTTAGGAAAAAGATTCTGTGAAGGAAAAATGTTCGAAGTGAATTGGAAATTATTTGGAAGAATGAAAGCCACAACTATGTTAGCAATCCCTTATAGCTTTTGCGGAGAAGGGAAAAAAACCAAAAAACCAACCAACACTTTTTAACTACAAACTGAGTTTTCTATAACTGTGGCAAAGACCTAGTAAAACATTGTCTAACCCTTGTTTGGAATCCTTGCTTGGAATCGTTCTTGAGAAAATGTCCTTTTTACAGTTCTTTATTTAGAAAACATTCTGTGTATATAGTTTTCTACCAAAGTTTTTGAAGAAATAATTTTCTATTACCTTCAGATTAAAATGTTAACTGGAAGTGGGCGAATCAAATAGTGACAACTTCTACTTGCAGAAATAGATCTGTTACTTTAAAAACAAATATTAAGATACTACTCTGGTAGCTGTATTGACCTCTAAGCTGTTCAAGCATCCCTCTCACCTCAAGCATCCCTCTCACCTCCACATCTTTGTATTGCCATAGATGATGTCCCATTGTAATGGGAAATCTGTAAACTGGTGTTTAATACAAATTAGGAGACTCTCAGGGCCCTTGAAAAGGAATCACATGAAATATTATGTCTTTAAAATGCTTCTTGGATATTTGGCAATGAGTTGCGCACTAGGAACTGCCCTCCATAACTTACGTGCACACAGCTGTCTCTAATTTGAATGCAAACCTGGCCGAGGCATCCAGAGCAAAGTTAAATAAGCTCCTCTGCACCGTGGGGCACGTCCATGTGCGTTTATTACGTGACACCTATTGGTTTTGTGTTTCTCACTTACCCAGCAAAAGACCCTGAATTGCCCATCTGAGGCATATTCTTGGCAACTGTCAAATCTGTTTTGCTTGCTGTCTTCGTATTTCCTGCTGATCTGTTTTCTTCTTTCCCTCTGTGGACCGTGCACAGCGTTGTAACACAGCTGGGGAGGAGAAATGGAACTTTTGTACCTATGTTGGGAGGATCATTAATTCCACAGATTTGCCGAAAGAAAACCAGGATTTTAATTCTGATTTTCACAATGAGTAAGTACTGCCTTACTGCTGGGGCATCTTCTCTTTTGTATCTGAGAGTGAATCTTCCTATTAATTTTATCTGCAAAAGATTTAATTAGTGCCCTGAAAATACTAAAGTGTTTGTATAGAAAAGACATTTATTTTGGAAATAAAAAAGACATAAAGATGTTTAAAAAAAAAGACATAGAATGCATGCATTCCCTTGAAACATTCAGATTGAACAAGATCAAATGATTTGCTTGACATTTAGTGTTTGGGTCTTCGGATTCTGTGTTTAAATAAAAACGACTAGAATTTTTCTATTTAAAGAAGTTAACGGGAACTATAAAATTCTAGTGATGAAAACGTTTTAGCTCTTAAGCAGCTTCTTTTATTTACCAGATAAATAAACTGAGGCCCACAGCAGAGAGGTGACATACTAAAGTCACATAGCACAGACCATTACCAGTGACCTTTCTTCTACATTCTGTGATTCCTTCAGAGTGAAGGAACTGTTGGCTTTAGCAAAATGGGGTCAATCTACCTTTGTAAGCCTTAAACAATAGTAATTCTATATGACTGCTTTCTCCAGTTCTTCTCATCCTTACTAGTTAACAGTATCACAGCTCACCATCCTTCCTGCAGGTTGTACCATGGCTTTCTCACTGGTGGAAACTGCTAGACAGTAATAGAACCCCGGCTAGTAAGCTGGTTGGTATCTCAGTTTTTTCTTTATATGCAATGAGTTAGCCAGAACAAAAACATATTTATCAGAAGTTCATACAAAGCAAGTCTAGCAAATATTGGATTTTCGTTAACCAGTTACCACTGTTCTCTCAGCAACCTAACAGTCATTCAAGGAAACTGATGAATTTATCAAATGCGGTTGAAGAGAAATAATTTTCAAATGATCAGTTCAGCTTGGTTTCTAAAACATCTCTTGACTTTATGTAGTAAAAGTAGAGAGAGAAAAATATCCCTCGGTCCCAGCTTCTTCAAAGTCTGGTCACAGGGCTCCACGAGGACCCTGTGTGCTCGTATATTAAATTCCCTATTGAAGCCAGTTTGAGCCAGAAAACAGTTCCCAAGGCAAGTGCTCAAAAGCGGGTTTGTGTACTTATTCATCTCAGACTTCTTTGAACCTAGTTCCTTTGAACCTAGTTCCTTTTCCAAAACTGTTAAAAAAGATTTAGAGTTAACATCAAACTTGGTATCGTTTTGTTCTTATCTTACTTGCCTGCATCATATAAGGTGACATTTAGCAATGAGGGTAAAGTATCTTGAACTGCGTGATGCTAATATGTTTTTTCCCCTTTACTTTGTATTTCTAGTCCATATCCTTACAAACTCATGCAAATCCGAGGTACTCTGAGATCTACTTTTCCAAAATATAAAATGCAAATGGACCAGGTAAACTCCATATAAATTCAATAAACACGAACAGAGCACCTGTTATGTAGCCAGCAGTATGCTATCACCTATGAAAATGATGAGAATAAACATAACTCAGTGCATCAGACCTTAATATTAATGTCATTCAGTAGAAGAGTCACACATATGAAAATTAAAAAACCCAAAATACAGTATAACGTGTCACGTTCAAGTGTGCTAGACATTGCAGGAGCTAACTATTTATTGCTCTTAACAGTATTATGGGAGACGATGTATTAGCTCTAATTTGGCAGTAATGATTACATTTCAGAGCTTTACAGATAAACTGATTTTTTTTAGCTAAAATAGTTTCAAATGTGACAGATCTGTCAGTTCAGGCCAGTGAACTCCTCGTAGGAAGGTTACAGGGTTGTCGTCACTTAATATCCTTGGTTGATTGATTGAACTTTAGGACGATGAAGGAGGAAAATACTGTGGTGCTCTGGAGATCTTTCTTTTGTTCTTAGAGTACTTAAACACTTTATTTTGCTATTATTGTGTTATTTTCTCACACGGTGTGACTATATATATCAATATTAAATTGTATTTAATGTGAATATCAAATGTTCTATTCTCACTGATATCCTGAATTTATAAAAATCATTTAAATTAATTCATGATGAAAATAAGCCAACCAGAAGATGTAACTTAAAAGATTAAAAAGGTTGTGGGGTAAGTGTGCAATCATTTGTCATCCAACTATTCTCAAATGTTTAAGATAAATCAATAAGGTTTGAGACTTTAGAATATTAAATGTTTGGTTATGAACTTGAAATAAACTACTTTTTCAAAACACACCAAATAAAAAATTTTAATAAGATGATTTGGAGAATGTACTTGCAAAAGCTACTCTAAGGGCAAACGCCATTTACCAGCTTATTTGAATTAATTTAGCCAAGGATTTGCATTCCCCGTAAGGTTGTTTCAAATTTTAATTTTATTCATATCCCCATCCTGATACTACTGCCCTTACAATACCCAACTTGTGAAGTGAGCCTCTAATTATTTTAATTGATAAAAATCAGGAAACTCAACACTGCCTCACTATCAGCCCCTCTATACCTCCTTGCTCATCTCATAACCTGTCCCTCAAACTCAGAAGAAAGCTATGCCTCTTCTCTTTGCCAGGGCTAACCCTGTCCCTGTAATTCTCATCATCCTCACCCTTGCACCTTCACATTTATTCTTATTTTTTCTCTAGGGAAGCATAAAAAGAAAACGGTTAAGTATTCTTCCTCGATATGAAGAGGGAGGGAAGGAAGAGAGAAAGGGAAGAAGTGAAGAAAAGCAGGAAAGTTGGGGGGAGGTAGACAGAGAAGGGGAGGGAGGGGGACAGAAAGAGGGAGAGAGATTTAGTGCTTCTATACAAGAAAAATAGATTGTTACTCGACTGGAAACACGGGCATTCTTCCAAAACATGGTATTTACAAAGCCCAATTCCTTCAGATTTCAAACTACTACAAACACTGGTCAGCCTGCAAATCAAATAAGTGTTTCCCACCTACTTCTCACTGCTGCTCCCTCAGCTTTAACCTGCTGTATGTAACTGCAAATGAAGCTTCAGCAAACGTTTGCCTGTTTTCCTAACACGGCTTGGCCAGGAGTTGTGAATGTTGGCTCAGAAGACCTGAGTGAGCAGTGACCAGCCAACAAGCCTCACAGCTTAGCACTGGGTAGGACCGTGAGCCAGAGTGGGCCTTGGCTCTCTGCAGAAGAGAGTTATCCTAACTAATCACAGCAAAAGGAAGGGAGGAGGTTCTGTTCTACTCATGCAAGTCAAGTTGGCTAAATTCTGTCATTTTCTAAGCCTCCTATAAATGTGAAAAAAAATATCCCATGACCTAACTTCTATGTAGTATTATTGATTTGTTTCCCTTTCAAGATGCTGAAGACTTCCCAAAAAGGAAACCTACATTGCTTTTAATTTGCCACAAAGCTTGGCTTTGCATCAGTCATCTTAAGAAAATCTAAGAACTTCAAAATGCATTAATCCCCAGTGAACTGAATCTTTCTAAAATATTCATTTTTAGTGTTTTGGCAAAGTAGCCCCATGTCACTAGCTTAATTGCTGCCAGGTTATTTTCCAGTTGTCAAATAATCTTTTCCTATTTAAGAGTCAGAAATAAAAACATTCACTCATAAAGGAATTGAATAATTTGGATCACAAACAACATAAGTATTTATTTGAAAAACATTTTCTATTTGAGTAAAATGGCAAATCAGGTATAGTAGCTTCTTACTACTAATTCTAATTTGCACTCACAGTCACTTTTTATTCATCAAATTCAGAGATACTACTACAGAAAACTATTTCACAAAGTATTTAGAAAAAAATATATACAGTCTCTCTGATAAAAAGTTAATTAAAAGGACAAAGCCAGGCAATATAAATGTAAGATATAAAACAAGCTCACATTTATAAACACAAATAAATAAATATATACAAAAGAGTCTACGTCAACATTGAACAAATAAAAGCTTTACAATGCAAGTCATCGTGACAGCAATGGAAAATACCTCAAGATCTTAGACTGACTCTAACATAATGTTAAAAAAAAAGAAAATAAAAACAACCAAAAATACCCCAGAGAGTCTAAATTGATATTATTCTCAAAGTTAAGCTAAACTAAATTTTGGCTCCACAGCTAAATTCCTGTGTTTCTGCTCTCATGCGGGGCTAGATGAAAGTGAGCACTACATGCGCAGAACTGAGGGTAGAATTTGACTCAGTCTTTTAAATCCACTTGCAAATGTTTCTATTCAGCTGTTTATCCATTGTTTCTTTCCTTACCGGATTACTGGAAATTTATAAAGTGGAGCTGATATTGTTGTCCAATTTGAAAAAAAAAAAAAAGTTTTCCCAGATCTGGATGAAGACAAGTAGAAATCAAAGCTATTTTTAAAGCTATCTCTTAATTACTTTTAACTGAATAAGCACTTTGGGTAGAAATCTCACAGTCGAAAGCTAATTAAATTCTACCATCTCTAAGGCTTGGGGGAAAGTATATGAAGATTCAGTGACTATTTAAGGTTAATTTTCACCTAGATGTAACCTCTGCCCAAATAAGCAGCCTGTTAATATAGATGCCTAGAGAAAAGGACATGGCTCTACTGTAGGGTCTTGGTGACCTTAGATTTACTATCCTTTCCTACTACCTACACCCCTCCCCTGTGAAGGCCAAGCTGGGCAATGCTCCTGTCTTCCAGAACAGTGTTCCAGGATGCTACAAAATGGAACAGTATGAAAACCCATTATCATCCCTTTAAGTCTGGCCAAAAGCTTCATGATTGAAGATCAGCAAAAGCTGAGAGGCCCCTTGTTTGCTGCATAGCCTGAAAGCTTTCCTATGTTTCAGACTGAGAGCTACCCGCTTCCTGCACAGAGAGAAAGGTCCCCAGGTGCTCAGTCTGGTTTCTGCCTTTAAGCAGTTTGGTTCTGCCAGAATGTCTCATCTTCTCATCGCTTAGGCTGCCACCTCCCAGAACCTGAAACATCTCAGATAACCTACAGCAAATGTAAAGGTACAGCATGTACTGAGACCGATTTCTAAGAAACTGGATATGAGTCCATCATTTAAGAACAATTAAAATGTGGTCTCTTACACATTCACTAGCAAACATATTCCTCAGGACAGTTTGATAGTTAGGTTAAGCTGCTTAATATTATGCATGGCTTATATGCAGAGACCTAATCCATAAATAACACCCCATCTGTCTTGCCAGACCTCCTCTGGTTCTTATAATCAGAGGACTTATGTACAAATAGTTTGCAGACTGGCAAACGTAGACCCACACAATTATAAATTATTTTGATTATGATAAGTCACCCACGTAAGTCTCAGTTTATATTCTTTGGAACAAAACTCTGGAAAGAGGAAGTAAGAGGCTTTTCATTTGTGCAAATGGAAATGTCTTAAAAAGTCTCTGGAGCAAAGACAAGACCATAGAGTCTCAATGGTTGTTTTTCCCAAAAGGGAGAGACTACTGTACACGGCATGCCTAATGGAAATCTGCATTCCTCCCATGAGCCCGCAGCTCAATGTACAGTAGAGCAGCAAAAGCAGAGGTGTAAGAGGGTCATTCTTCAGCTCCTGGGAGCTCCACTCTAATGGAACATCAACACTAAACTTGATTCAAATGTATAGGACTAAATTATAATTAATGATGATGCTTAAGCCTTGTGTCTTGAATAGGATAAGTGAAATAACATGGCCTCTTATTAACTAGGTCAAAATTTGGGGAATTCTTTCTTTCTTAAGCATGTTGTGGTCTTCAGGGTTAAACATCTGAGATAAGGAGAAAAAAATCCTTTCTAAACTTTGAGTCAGACATTAAATACTCTTTTGTATCTGTGGTTGAAATTTCATTTAAAAAGAGGAAATGCTAATGCATTCATAGAAACCAGCACTGAGATGGGACCTGCGGGCATCTGAGATAGTTATAAATATTAGTATGCTTTTGATTGCAGAGAAAGATGATGGAGCAGGTGGCCATATCCAAATCTAATTATTATGTGGGGTGTGAATGAGCTCTAAACTAGGGCTTGTCCCAAGCTCGGCCTGTCCCTTGCCCTCTAATTTTACTATTCCACCCCACAGCCCAAGTTCTGATTGATCCATTCAATCATATAGTTAAAAAAATCCTATCCCTGTGGCTACTGAGTGCTGCTCTTAGTACTGAAGTTGAGTGATGGTGGAAACTCCCCCATGGAAGAAATACACTGAAAAGACAGATTTTGAATTTCACAAAAGCCTTCTTCACAAAACACATTCTTCATATATATGCAGTTACCTAGGTAATACCACGTTTACATCTGCTAGTCAGAGTTTTCACAGCTTGCACATCTTCACGTTGCTGCAGACTGATGTCTCTTCCTTATATTAAAGATATTAAAACTTTGTGCTGTGGCTGAAGGTGTCTGACATGATAATATTTTTATAGAAATTATCTGAATGAGCATTGCAATAACCCTTGACCTTATCAATGACCTGATGGACAGGGATGATTGATGTTTGTTCTCCATCAGCATGGGTCAGTTTTGATGAGAACTTGTCCATGGGAGCATTGTCTGCAAGAAATGATACAAGAAATTAGGCTACAAAATGAGCTGGTGACATGCCTAAGGGCTAACGTTCTGAACGCTCTTTTGCACATTAAAGAAGATCACAAAGGAAATGAAGCTCTGGTTCTTTCTTAGTTTAGGTAATAGGCAGCACTAAAATGTCATGTTTTTCATCTTCAAAGCGCATCCTTGCATATGAAAGAATGTTAATGTGCCTTCTAGTAATTTGTGTTGGGAGTTGTTTTAAGAAATATTCTTGTAAGTGGTATTTTTCAAAGAGCCAGTGAATAGAATAATCAGAAAATTGCTGCAAAAATATATGTGGCAAATCAATCAAACAAGGTAGTAACAGATTATATAACAAATGAATTAAAAGGTGCTGAACTATCTGTGGAAGAAATGATATGATGTCTATGATATGTTTTCAAAATAATACATGGAGGGGAAAATGTGTAGGTGGCTATGAGTTGATATGAACAAGGAGATTCATTATATTATCCTCTCTATTTTTCATATGTTTGACACTTTTCATAATACAATTTTTAATAAAATATAATTTAAAGAATTTTGGAAAAGACAAGTGAATAAAAAAAACATAAAGGCTATTTTGAACACATTTTCTCATGGAAAAAACCTGTAAAATGATTGCAATATAGAAAAAAGGTATCTTTTATTAATTATTCTTAAATTATAAAAATCAAAATTATCTTTATCAGAAATATTTTAAGTATATATTTTCTTTAACTATGCTACAGTCTCAGAATGATGTTATTGCTGGCAGCACTAATATCAGAGCAATTGATAGCAATAAAGGACTGCTAAATATGTTTCTGTTCTGAATTTTCCAATATCACATATTTAAATATTATTTTCCTAGACCCAAAGCTTTCTAAAAGTGATACAGCTAGTGCCCTGAAACTCAGCTAAGCACTATTATCTACAAATACATACGGCTGTCTTCATGTATCTTGTAGGTATCTGCTTTCCACATTTTGGAGAAAAATGCTGTCTTAAAATTAACTACAGAGATTTCACATCAATGAAAGAGCAAATGACCTTCTACAAAGTCCTCAGTTCCCTACAGTTGTATCTTTTCTATTCACTGTGGAAGAGGCAAAAACTCTATCATGAAAACCTGCTTCTAGGAATCATGGCTGAAAAATTGGAATGTTCACTCTAGGTGTTTTATATTTTGAGTAAGTTTGACCCAGTAAGTGACATAACATTAAAAATCCTCAATAATTGGTAAAAGCCATCATCATTTTATCTGTTGTCTTTGGAAACGGCTCAGATTGTTCAAGTGTGGTCTTGGTGTTGGAGCAGACACTAAATAAAATGAAGGCTAAAATAGAAAATGGAGTGTCTATCCCACTAAAGGAAGCAAGAGAGAACAGATGGCCTTTGCGAAGAGTGGGCAGACCGAAGCACGGTGGAATGATCATGTCCCAGGATTGGTGAGAAAAAAGCTCAGGGAGGCATTTTATAAGACCCCCTCCCCATTCGGCTCTCAGCAAGCTGATTGATTCTGTGCTTTCCTTCAGTTCGTACGTTCACTAGCCATTGGTTTTCTGTTGGGAATTTTTCTATTGACTTAAATCTCAATAATGAACAATTTGTACTTGATGTTTTTAGAAAGCCACACATCCTCAAAGAAACTTCAAGGATACAATCACTCTGCTTCGCTGACAACTTCCAGGGTCACATTCTTTTTAGAGATTTTGACCAGCTCCATTCCAAATACGTGACCCAATTTTCTGGGTCTTCACCATCTAAGTAGGTAAAATTCTGAGCAAGGTTTGTATTTCAACATATATGCTATTCCCAGTCCTCTGGGTAGCTATTATATGGTGGATAATATAGATTTTGATTATGGCTGCAAGTTTGAAAACCAGGGGCTAGGGAAATGAACTATTATTTCACCTATGCTTAAATTTCAAGCAGACAAAAGTCCTCAAAAAGCAGGCTTGGAATCGACAATTTCTCTTTTATGACTTCTGTGAATGTACTGTGACATATCCAGTAATTCATAAGAGCAGCGAAAAAGTAAAGAATTTCACTCTGTTCTATAACAAACCTCTCAAGTACTGCTTTTTTTTTTTCATTATTTTACCTGGTAATGTGACCCACTAACTCCAGAGCATGGTACATTTCCTAGAAGGAGCGGCTTGCAGACACCCCCATGCAGAGAAGAGCCAGCACAGCACAGGACCATTTGAAATTTCAGAAACTCCAGCTCAGTGCAGGAATTTCCTTGTGCTAGCTGAGAAGTATTGTAAAGAACAAGCAACTTTGCTGGTGCGGCAAGAGTCTTAGTTTAATCCATGCAAGTATTCTCTTACTACCTTGCAAAAAATTCATGCATTCAAAGAAGTAATAAAAGTTTACCTGAATGATCCACTTTTGTTGAAGGAATGCTCTTAGAAGACATTATCTACACCATAAACATATGAATCAATGCCAAGAAATAAACCATCTAGATATCCATGATGCTATGCAGTGACTTTTTGCACACCCTGAGTGACCCAAGAACGTCAGCAGTTTCACTGAGAACTGGCTAGCTCGCAGAAGACCGTTTGTACGTCAGCTGATCGGAAACTAGAATTTATTATACCGTGGAAGTAACGTCATACAGCTGACTACATCCTTATACTTGTTGACAAAAACCCATTTAACCCCAAGGATTTTAAAAGAAACAGAAAAACATTAATGAATTCTTAAAAAAAAAAATACACAAGATTTTGAAATAGTTAAGTTTTCCTTAGGTACCCCCATTTCTGCAATTCATTTTATCTTCTAGTCAGTTTTCCCCATGATGCTTACTATTTCCAAATATTTTAATACTTCCAAAATGTCCTCTGTTCCAAATTATGTACTTTGTTATCTTCTTTTGCCTTTTAATAGTGGTTCTTTAGGTCAACTATTAGCTGTGTTAAGAGGAAAACAATTCAATTGGTCTAATTCCTATTCATTCACAACTGACTTACAATGCATTAAGTATTTGCATTTTAGAAGGGGAAACAAAATGAGTACTGATTTTAAGGCTGATTAAATAAAGTAAAAAGTTCACTTATTATAAGTACAGTTGAGCCTTGAACAATGGCAAGGGTTAAGGGCACTGACCCTCCTGCACAGTTGAAAATCTGAGTATAATTTACAGTTGACCCTCTGTGTCTGAGGTTCCTCTGTAGCTGCAGTTCTGTATCCATGTATTCAGCCAACTGCAGATCATGTACTACTATTTGTTGTTGTTACTACTGAAAAAAGTCTGTGTTTAAGTGGACCTGTACAGTTCAAACCTGTGTTGTTCAAGAGTCAACTGTACAAGATGTTTTGTGCCAGGGAACTACCAATTAGGTAGAATTATCTATCTCAGACTATATACCTGTTATTAATTTTCTTACACAGGTGTTTCGAGCAGGAGTGCACAGACCTCTTAATTTTAGGCAAAACTGTTTGTGTGCAGGACTCAAAGCCTGCACTCAAAGGCTGGAAGAGAGTCCACAGCTTTTATTCAATTCCCCAAAATGTCCCTGACTCCAAGAAACTTTAAAAACTGCTGTACTAAGCTGCTCCAAGTTTTCAGATCTTTCTTTACTTAACCTTGGAATTAAAAACCTCAGTAAACATTCATACTTTTTTTCCACAGTGCTATCTTGAATCCCAGGCAGTGGGGACCCTAGTGGCACAAGCAAGGACATGTGGAAGGATTCAAATGTACATACGGGTCATTTGAAATTCAAATGTTTGCAATGTGAACATTTATAGACACATTGCACAAATCACTCTCTGCCTGCAAAAAGCTAAATATGAATCTTTTTGGTGTCATTCGCCTTTGCCTACATTAATTAGCTAAACAAATACAAAATTTATTTCCATTATCCTTTTAGAATCATCTTTAATTAGGAAAGTACTGGATGCTGAGTGTTGAGAGCTGATTGCTCGAGGTTTAATTAGTATTTAAAAGTAGCATTTCTGCTATTTTCAATTGAAATTATTAAAGGATTACACCTTTTCACACTGCTCACTGGCTATCAAGGACTGCAAAATAGTCTTCACAGGCTTATGTCATTTTATTTCACTTCACTTTGTTGTCCTTCATAGATTACAGTTGTTTTTTTTTTGCTTCCTTCTTTCATAAAGTATTTTTTTTAACATCTGTATTGGAGTATAATTGCTTTACAATGTTGTGTTAGTTTCTGCTGTATAACAAAGTGAATCCGCTATGCATATACATATATTCCCCATATCTCCTCCCTTTTGCGTCTCCCTCCCACCCTCCCTATCCCACCCCTCTAGGTGGTCACAAAGCACTGAGCTGATCTCCCTGTGCTATGCGGCTGCTTCCCACTAGCTATCTATTTTACATTTGATAGTGTATATATGTCAATGCTACTCTCTCACTTGTCCCAGCTTACCCTTCCCCCTCCCCGTGTCCTTGAGTCCATTCTCTACGTCTGCGTCTTTATTCCTGTCCTGCCCCTAGGTTCATCAGAATCTTTTTTTTCTTTTTTTAGATTCCATATATATGTGTTAGCATACGGTATCTGTTTTTCTCTTTCTGACTTAATCTCTCTGTATGACAGACTCTAGGTCAATCCACCTCACTACAAATAATTCAATTTCATTTTTTTTATGGCTGAGTAATATTATATTGTATATATGTGCCACATCTTCTTTATATTTTTTATAAATTATAGTTTTTATAAATTGAAGTTTTGTGGCAACCCTGTGTGGTCAGATGACAGGATAAGCATTTTTTTTTAGCAATGAAGTACTTTTTAAAATTAAGGTGTGTACATTTTTTGACATAATTGTATTGTACACTTAATAGACTGCAGTATAGTGTAAACATAATTTTTATAGGCACTGGGAAACCAAAAACTTTGTGTGACTCTATTGCAATACTCGCTTTATTATAGTGGTCTGAAACCAAATTCACAGTATGTCCAAGGTCTGCCTGTATTTGCACACTGTCTTCAGGATTGTTCCTATACATGCTCGGTGTCAGAAAGTGTGATCATTGTAAATATCATGAAGATTCAGTAGATGAACAAAGACACGGTGTTTCTCACCATCCTGTATCACCTTCCAAGTATGATGCTCCCTATTTCATACTTAGTCAGTGATTTGAAGAGCAATTGCCAATAACTCTTCCAATGGTTAAGGACTTAGGTATTTTTTTCTCTTTTGACTGAGGAATAATTGACATATATCATTATATTAGTTTTAGGTGTACAACATTATGATTTTATATTTGTATATATTTCAAAGGACTTAAGTCTTAACTGTAACATGTAAGCTGGATGGTATTTCTTTCTGTTCCCCTGCCAACTTGCCAAGTAACTTTCCTACTATGCTGAAATAATCTACAACTCAATTTCTGTACTTTTTAAATAAAAACACATAACTTTTTAAAACAAGAGACCATACCTTTTAAGGAAAATTAAGTTTTAAAGCAAATGAAGTTACAAAAATATTCAGAGTTAATGATATTCTGGTAATATAGATTCAATTTTGGTTGCAATATTTTTAAAAAAGACAAAATATTCACAAAGATGTCCCAGAGAACATCTTTACCATGGCCAGAGTGACTCACCGGTGTGGCTATTCCTTTTGAAGTAGGTGGTAGAGCTGTATTTAGACTTGGATGTAAGGTAGGTTGAGTTAGAGCCAATGGAGCTTGAGGACAAAGATTTTCCTAGATTATCAGAACTTTTCTTGATGATATTGGTAGCTGTCTTACTCCAGTCTGAAAGAAATGACATCTCTCCATGAGTCTGCTTTGGGGGGAATATACTCTGCCCTGAAGAATCATCACCACATTATTTAAGTAACTGATCCAGAGCATTAGATGTTCTGACACGCTGGCAGTGACTCACACGAGAGACTGACATGTCAACAATAACATCCTGAAGAAAGATAAAAGTTTCTTACTTTGACCCTATGTTTAAAATTGTACTTTAATATATTAAGGGTGAGAAGTAACCACTGGTGGTTAAAAAAAAAAGTAATATTCTTCTTCCGGGATTTTTTTATATTGAGAAAGATCTCTTTGCCTAATAATGTAATTAAAGACTTCAAAAATATGGACAGGTATGTATGGTATAGTGGATATATGAGTTGTTAAATTAGACATGAAACCTTGGGCAACTCACTTAACCTGTCTGGAATTCATGCTCCTCCTTTGTAAAATAGGAAGGTCAGGCCTAGCGTCCTCAGATCTCTTGCAGTCCTAATAATCTAAGACTACAACTAAGCATCTCTATATACACTGCCTTTACAGCTTGCTACCACTGGGACTGGGTTGCTCAGACCACAGAAAATCAAAATGACAAAGGTTTCTAACTACTCTCCGATGTAAGAAAAACGATCACCAACATGCTCCTTTACCTGAGTTGTCTGCTAATCGAAATCGACCACAGCAGAGGTGCCGTCTCCACTGCTTCTGAACGTTCTCCTTCATAGCACAGTGGAAGATAAATATAAATAAGCCTGGGATGAAAGAAAATATAAACAATTAGGCCAAAGGACACATTTTTAAAGGTAAACCTTACACAACATATGGATTTATTTTAATTTAAATTTTTTTACATCCAAATCACTAAGAAACAGATCCTAAGGAATCTTTAGGTATGCAGTAGATGTTTTAATCCTTTAGAACAAACATGGAGGATCAGATAAAACTAGAACGATTACATGGATCTAATTCTGTCTTTGTTTTGTTTGGTATTCGTTATGACTTAACCTAAAGACTAAGCTGAAATAGGCAATATTCAATGTAAGAGGCATTTATATTTCCCTTATATCTGTTTCAAAATTATGTGAAAACATTTCACAAAATTTAGAAAAAAAGAGAAAACTGAAAACATCCATGAGCTCATCATCTATTTCAACTTGTATATTCTAAGCTATTTTATGTAAGCATATTATTGTAAGTTTGGGCAATAGAAAAGTGGTATTTTTACAAGTCAAAAATGGGCCCAAATCAGCAAATGCATGTGGCTCCACCTGGCCTGCTTTAGTTTCTCAATACTTTAATGCAGAAATATTTCTGTATTGTCAAGTGGTCTTCATATTTAGTCACTCCCTGCATCTATCAAAAACTAATTGTGTCATTCGTGCTTTGGGAGCCAACCCCTTTTAACTTTTCAAGGAATTTGCTTCTGCCTTTTTATTCTCCCTTTGCTGCCTCAATTTCTCCCTCTATTCCTCCATACTTGGGTTATTCCCATTACTTACAAGCATATTCTAGTAACTCTCTTTTAAGTAATCGAACAAATAATTTCTCCTTTGAGCCCCAATCTTCTTCCAGCTTCCACTTCTTCATTCCCTTTCTCAGTACAACGTGAAATGGTTAACTTTCGCCATCTCTACCTTTTCTCATTTCTTTTCTTCTCAACCTGCTTCAAATAGGTTACTATCCACAGCTACAAGGCCACTACAACTGCTCTTGTGAAGGTCACAGGGACTTCCCTATTGCTAACTCAGTTTTCATTCCTGTTTTACTAGATCTCTGAACAGTATTCAACACAATTGACCATTCTCTCATTTTTGAAATACATCCTTGGTACCACTTTCTCCTAGGCGTCTTCTTAATTTGCTTCCTGGTATCTGTAGCACATCCCTCGGCTTTACTTTTAAAGGCTGACACATCCATGACTCAGCCCTGGATTTCCATCTTTTCTACGGCTACACTGTCCCAGTAGGTACTAATCATGCTGTATAAGTACCATACACTACTTTTTATATGTGCCCCCATTGCCTTCTCTCCCCACCACCACCACCAGGATTCCAACCCACACTGCTTGCAGGACATCTTCATTTGGCTGTATCTCCACTTTGTTGCATCTCACACCCCTGATATTCTAAACAGGAGTCTTCTTCATCATTACCCTCCAAGAAACACATCAAACTCATTTCTGCTCAATAATTTGAAGGCTCTTCCTTTAAAGCTTTCCCTAACAGGTTCTTGCCTGTCATTCAGGCCTCAGATCAATTGTTAACTCCTCAAAAAGGCCATCATCAACTTTTTATTTTTTATGTTTTAGATCACACCCTTGCACACACCTATTTTCGCTATAGCACAGATCATTACCTGATATTCTTGTATTCCTAATTTATTCATTTATTTCTTTGCTTAACTGTCTCTTGCTAGTAAATAATAAGCTCCAAGAGCACAGGGATGTTTGTCTATCCAGTGTTGTACTAGCCATTCCCAGAATGATGCCAGGAACTAAGCGGGAACTCCATAAATGTTTGTTGAATGAATGAATAGTAACCATGATTAATCGCTCATCTATTCTACATGAGTTAATTGAATACTTACATGTACATCTGAATGCCTTAAATGTATTTAGGGGTAGGGGCTTACACTTACTTAGAAGGTGCTCTATAAATTCCTAATGAAGTTACTGGTTGAAAATCATTACATATGTTGACTCATAGAGGAATGCCATTATGAAAATACTAAATTTTGGTCACTGCTTTCGAATAGACAACTAGCCTATTAAAACATTCCTGGGAGGGGTTTCCCTGGTGGCGCAGTGGCTGAGAGTCCGCCTGCTGATGCAGGGGACACAGGTTCATGCCCCGGTCTGGGAAGATCCCACATGCCGCGGAGCGGCTGGACCCGTGAGCCATGGCCGCTGAGCCTGTGCGTCCGGAGCGAGGCCCGTGTACCACAAAAAAAAAAAAAAATTCCTGGGAAATTCAAACACATTTACCTCTGAGAAGTATAAATAAGGCATTCAATGACCTAAGTAGTATTAGTAATCAGTAATAGTACCATTTTATTTATTATTATTACTATATAATTTTATACATATTTATTTAAGTAAAACACTTATTTTATTATTATATTACTAATAATACTTTATTAGTAATAAAATAATTAGTGAAGAAAATATATCCTAGTGACCTAGTTATTTGTCTAAGATGATATCAGATAGGATAGGGGAGTTCTAATTTTAAAAGAAAGCTCTAATAAATATGAATCAAATTTCATTCGTTCAGAAAATACACACCCACACACACCCCTCCTGAAAGTCCCTGTGCTGTGGACAAGGAGGGAAGCTGGGTTGGGGAGGGAGAGCTGGAGACAAGAAATCGACTTGCAGCCTGGCCTGGAGCTCGGACGTGACAGGTCTCAGAGTGGGAGAAAGACTTTGCTCCACACTCAAAACCCCTCAGAATCAGGACCTGCAGGTGGATCTACCTTCCCAGGTACAGGATAGACACTGGGTTCGGACCCCATCTTCACACTCTGACTAAATCTGATTGCCTTTCAAAGCCTTCCTCAGGGACAAACCCCCAAGTCCCTAACTTGCTTGCTAACACAGAAAATCCCTTTAATAAGCACACATGTTCTGTAACACGGGTAGTGTGAATACCCAAAGAATATATAAAATGTGGATGGGTTTCCCTTTGAGAATCTTTCAAGTCTTTAAGAGGTGGTGGCAGTTTCAGAGTAAAGAGAGCAGAAGGCATGGAAGCTTGAGGTGATGTCATCATAGGTTACAGATGAAGGAGTCTGTGGTTGGAGAAGGAATCCTTTGCCTTGGCTTGACTCTATTTTTGTGAATTGGGACAGAATTTGCAGAATTAGTTGTTGGAGGTATTTTTGTCCTACAGCTGAAAATATAGCTAACCACGTGTTTCTTAAACAATTGTTTAACAAACTTACGTATCAGAGCTGTAAAAGATTATAAACTCCAATTAAGGACTTTGGTTCTAAGGCATCAATCCTGGCATTACTCGCTCTCAGGTCCCACACTGAGCAAATGATTTTCTTTTAGCTGATGCAGAAGTTGAAAATTTCTAGATGTTGTTTCCCTTAACACTCAGAAGTTTTTATAAATGTCATATATATCGGAGGAAAAACTTCAGAGCATATGTCTGGTGTTTTGAGGACACTGGAAGAGACCTAGTTCTTGGATTTGCTCCTTTGGCCTTGCTGGGATATTAAGATGTGAATTATTTTGAGGCTCTGATGCTGACCACAGTCACATGGGAGTAGGTTAAAGCCAAGAAAAACTGACTTAATAAAACAATTTTTTAGATTGTGCAGTGCTGCTCTGTATCATAATTACATAGCATTAGATGACACTGCCTACTTTTAAGCAACCTGTAAATATACAGGCATCCACTAAGTTTAAGAGACACGTATATAAATCAGATTTAAAATCTGATACATCTCCTCTAAAATTATTTGATCGAAGTCATTTACATGCTCTATCTCCCACTATGAGTTGTGATGCTATGGGACAAAAGCAGATAATAGGCGTGAGAAATTAGAATTCTCTGGAATAAATATATTTTAAAATTCCAAGGTATTATGCAGATTCTTTAGCCGTGAGGTATGTTTCCATTTTAAATTAGAATAGGATTCTCATAATAGGTTATTTTACTATTTGTAGTAACTAGCCCTTTTCACATGAATTTAAATCAGTCTGGCAATAAATATTATCCCAAGATTATTTTAGGACAAAATATCCCTCTTAGAGTTCAGCTGTGGGAAACGTGGAAGGTATCCACATCTGGAAGAGCACACATGCCGTATGGAAAGAAATTCTGAACACTGCAAGAAGGAGGAGTAGAAAATGCAGCAGGAGAGCCAAGGGCACTTGGAGGCCAAAGTGAAAAAACAGAGGGCTAGTTCCTCTTCAGTCTTGAGGGTTTTTTTTTTTCCATCTACTTACAGATTTTGGTGCCAGAGCAGCACTTAAAATCACAAAACTTTAAAGAGTTTTACATTGGCATCCAAGGGAATCTGTTTGATTCTAATCCCCAGCTCTGCTCTCTTTCAATGCTCATTTCAGTCAAATGTTTCCCCTTTGAGAATCTTTATATAAACCCACGCACCTCAAAGAGGCTCTTCATACCACCTGGAAAAATATGCTCTTCTAGTTTTCTGGAAAGCTGTGACCAGGGACCAGAATAATTGGTTTTTACTCCTCATAGCGCCTACAGCTTTATTTAACTGACCAAGGAGTAGGGAACATTGCCCATAAAAGCTGGACGCTAAAATGACTGAAAAGATAGAAATCAGAGGCAAAGTCACTGCTTCATCTTGACAGGCTTGTGCTAGTTTCACAATGGCCCTTTTGGGGTGAATTTTAGCCCAGAAAATGACCGCTCTGATGAATGTAAGCCAGTTCCTTAGCAATAGTTTCTTCAGGTTGATAACTGCTTGGATTCTTTATCTTACCCATACAAACCCAGATTTTATGCTAAAACAAGAAAAAAAAGTTAAACTTTCTTTAAATGAACAGATCCTAACCAGTTCTCTACCTGCTCATCCCTTGCCTTCTTTTAACCTCCATCTTTCACCAACCAGAGGTTTCTGCTCACTTTTAAAAATAACTTAGACCAATATATGAATTCAAGATATCTTAATTCTCAGCAAATCTTGCAATTTTCTCAATTAAAATAAATGGCCTTTTCCATTGTGATGGAGGAAGGGCGTTACAGGCATGTGGGAAAGAGGGCCTGTCTGTGAGTCCTGGTAGGAAGGAAAACATAAGGAATTCCACCTCGCCAGGCCCTTCTAGAGAAGCACACCAGGGGCCGAGCCTGACTCAAAAGACAAGGAGAAGGGACACCCAAGAGGGTGCTCTAAACCTCTAAATGTGGAGTGAGAAACACTCTGAGAAACCTTGTCAAGTAGTGGGTTTGAAAAAAAAAAAGCTTCCTTCTAAAGTACTGGCTTTATATCCAGACTGTATGGGCTTGTGTTTAATCTTGGTCTTTATAAGAGCTGTTTAACTATTTATTTAGGAAAAATAAAGATATCCTTACATTCAATATTTTGGCTAGGAATTTGGCTCCCACATAGAATTCATTCTCTTAGGTTGAGTTTTGGCAGAAATATGTGGAGCAAATGTAAAACAAGTAGCCAAAAGGATGTTCTCAGATCTCTAGCCCGATTATCAAAAGTTTTTTAAAAACTGCCCAGGAACAGCTTCCCTTGGATTTGAAAATAAATGCCATACTGTAAAATTCAGGGACACATGTATTGTCATCCTTTTACTGGTCTACAAAACCACTTTCAAGAAGTCTGGTGAAGGAAAACAAAACAAAACAAACGCCTTAGGTGCTCATTTCCTAATGAGTTCTTTACCAGCCAAGGGCCATTGACGCTTTCAGCAAGGCTCATCATCGATACATTCTGACAAACGACCTAAGTTGATTTTTCTTACCCTGGATAATAAAGATCCAGAAACACAATGAAGGGGAAGACTGCAGATATAGATAACTTTTCAGACTGTGAGATGGAATCAATCAAGAATTAATCAAAGAAGGTGTTGGGGCAAAAAAGGATACGTGGTCTCGATAACTGATCTTTGACAAAAACGATCTAGATAACTTCTGAGCTTCCCAGCAAGCCCAAGTCCAAATCTTCCAACAGCTCATCTGTTTTGTTGTCACACAGACGTAGCCAGCTGGCTGCTGGGCTGGGGAATCTCTAGAGTTTATGACTCTCTGGCAACCTCTTGAATCCTCCTTTCATTCGACAAGGTGCCCTTTAGAAAATTATTTCTCTGCGGCACAAAATGCTCTGCCAAAAGATGAGTAATTTATTTCCTTGCAGTGTGTAATGTCTCGGCCAACATGATGCCATTTCAGATGCTAACGGGTTTAAAGGTGGTTCATCTCTTTACCTTGGCGCCGATTCACCGTGTGTGTTGTACATGTGATCGTGGCCCAGCTTAACCGTCAGGAGGCTCCTAACCCATCATTTTATTTAATTTTCTTAGTTTACCAATAGGATTAAAATAATAATGATAAATACATTTCTATAGATGGTTTTTGCTGAATAAGGGTAAGAGAGTAAATTTCCATTTATTCATTAAATGTACATTTATGAACAATTTTTTTAAAAGGACATAGAGACTCACTTCCTAGAAACTTTGAAATAAAAAGTTGAAAGGGCAGTAATTTGTTTTATTTTTTTGGCTCATGCTTTGTCATCTAATAATGTGCTTTTCTGTTTTCATATATGCTATGTTATAAATATTACACTGATCTTAGGTAAGTCATTAACTCTTCTAAGCCTGTTTCTTCATCTGTAAAATGGAGCGAATACCCTTTTTCTTGGGACCTACTTTTCAGATTTGCTACAAGAATTAGATCACAGATGTTGTGTGAAAGGCTTTGTGAACCACAATGCACTATGCAAATATGTTATTTCTGTTGCTCTGGGTATCTTAATGTTACTGAATGAATTACTGGCATACATGACCTCTGAGTAGACTGATGATACCCTTCTGTGTTCGCCATTGCAGCTTCTATTTGCACAACCATATGCTACATGGTATTATGCTGTCATATATACGTACAGAAGATGGGCTGACTACCCCCAAAACAATCAATATTGTTTCACGTGCATGGAAAACTAAAGTTGAAGATTAAGCTCTCAGTATGGGGCTAGACTTTAGATCCTGATGAACTTGTCAAGAGAGTTAAACCTCTCTCTATATTGGAGAAACCTAATCTAATCAAAAATGTCAAATACTTTTGTACGGTAATGAAAAAAATATACATTCCGAGATACTGTTCATCGTTTGTATACTAAGCAGCAATGTGTACAGGCTGCATCTCAGAGCAATAAATCAATCCTGCAAACACATCAATATCGCCAAGGGACACAGATGCCCAAGAGGACTCTGGCCAAGATCTTCTCAGCAACCAGAGAATTGCCTTTTACTTCTTTAGGACGAATTACATTATATTTCTTGAAGTACAGGCTAATGTTCTCAGGCATGTGAATTATGATGTACTTTCATCAAACATCTGTTCTCTTTTGAATAGCAATTTGTATACCATATAATTTTCTCAAGTTGTATTCTTTAGAAAAAATTAAAATTTCTAATAAAATGATTTGTCACTTTCATCCTGGGAAAGCAGCAAAGGTAGTAAAAGGAGTTAGAAACATAATTGTGCCTCGTTAAGAGAAGGTATGTTTATCTTTTCATCTTAGAATTAAAAATTCAGTGAAATGATTAATATATAACAATCAAATGAAGTAGGTAAGAAAAAAGAACAAAGCAATATACGGTGGAAAATTAGAAAATAATAAACTTGGTTTAAGCCTGGATTCGAGTGACTTCATTTGCTTATTCAAGTAGGTAAAATTTTAGTTAGAGCCACACAGACTATAAGAATTTTATCATATCCAGTTACCATGATTTTTTGGAATTAAATTGTATAATTATAAGTGTACCTAAAAAATAAAAATTCATATAAAAATAAAAATACATATTGAAAATAAACAAAAATAAAACATCTAAAATAAAAATACATATATAAACTTTAATATATAAGCTATACAAATATATGAGTACTGACATAGTTATACATGTATATGTCTTTGTACACACACACATACATACATACATGTATTCCTAAGAATCCTGAAAGATAAAATGGATTTTTAACATCTTTGAAAAAAATCTTTAAAGACATACACAAAAGTGAAAAGAAATCTGTTAGCAAAAGCCACTCCTCTGATACACGTGCCCTGACACCACTGCTCAAACACATCTTGTCCTCACAGGTCCCACCTCTGTAACACTACAGGGTGACTTGTGACCTTGCTGATTTTAAGATGTTCAATTATAAGCCAAATCTGAGAAGATTAAAATTTACTTTGGCATAGTTGTAGGTTTCAGAATATTGCATTACAT
The DNA here is from genome assembly GCF_963455315.2 of Globicephala melas. NCBI lineage: Eukaryota > Metazoa > Chordata > Mammalia > Artiodactyla > Delphinidae > Globicephala > Globicephala melas. Next base: position 66,752,806 of record NC_083327.1, on the reverse strand, counting down.
TATAAACCTTTAGCCATTGCTAATTCTTATAATGACAGGCTTCAGTTCACTACAATATCGCATTAACATGAAGCTTTCTTATCCTAATCACTGCAGAAAAATAAGAGTTTAATGACCAAGCCAATGATAAGTGTTTTGCAGTAGCACACTTTCTAAATTTCTCTTGACTCTGCTCATGTGTCTCTAGCTCCCCCATTCCCACCATAGTCTAAAACACCTTACCTTACCTGGACCATTGCAATAGCCTCTCATCTACAGTCTCTATTGGGCTGCTCTAATCCATTCTCTACATTATATCCAACTTCATCTTTACAAAATGTACATCTGCTCATATCATTCCACAGGCCTAAAACCTTTCAAGGACTTCCAATTGCCCTTATGAAGATCAAAACAGAGAGCCTCCTGGTCTAGCCTTTGCCTCCCTTTTGTGTCACACCCACTGCTCTGTCACTCTCCTGCTCTTTCTGGGTTCTCAGCTTATATGGTCTTTCTTTTAATGCCTTGAGTATGTGCTATAATCACCAACTACAGCAAACTTTTTGCACACGAAGTGCCCTCTACCTGAAACAGTTTCCCTCACTCCTACTCCCACCTTTCACCTAGTTAATTCTTATTGATCCTTCAGATTTCGGCTTAGACATCATGTCTTCTGTCATGTGCACTCTCAACACCACCATGTACACTTTATACAGTGACATATTGGATTAACCTTAGTCTCTCCTACTACAATATAAGCTCCATGAGACAAAGGGATCAGGTCATGTTTTTTTGCTGGAATAAAGGATACTAGAAAGAAGTCGACACAACGTAGTTCGCCTATCAACATGCATTCACCGAATTGTTTCTTTAAACTGTCTAAGTTCTACATGCTTCTCTTAATAAAGCATATACCTTTAACAACCAAGTCTCTCATGGAAGGTTCTGAAAATGATGCAAATAAAAGCCATTAAATGGCTTTCCATAGTGTCCTCTGAAGCTTTTGTACAAGGCTGGCCAGTAAGGAACTGTTAGACTCATGTGCTCTGTATCACTGTCTTTTAATTTACATTTCCTTTTTAGGAGGTGTTTTTGATATCATTGGATGTGCAGAAATCTGCTCTGAATTTATATCATTTAAAATCAGCCTTAAAAGTCAGTGATTTATGAAGAACACTCACTCTATGATGGTTTACAACATTTTTCCCTCCTGAGAGAAGACCTACGCTGGGAAAAATAAAACACCCCGATTCTCATTAATGGAAACAGAGCTGAACAGACAACTGTAACTGTTGAAGGTTGCTGAAACTGCCAGGAAATTCTAAAAGCAAAAACAAGGTTGGGCTGGCAGATTAATGTGCCTTTCATATACAATCCTGAAATATAAAACCATGGAATTTTCTAATGTTAATGGACATTTTTGTCAATATTTGTCTAGGCACTTTTATGTTGTGTATGATAGAAGAGATTAAAAAGAGGAAAACTCACTTTACAAAGGTGGATCCCAGTGCAGAGGTATTCATATGCTACCTCTTCAGTTTCCAACTTCTGGAGGTGTACTTGAGGCTTATTATTTTATTCACTAAAGATAATGAGCCTACATAGTTCCTCTGTTATGGGAGAATGGATCTGAATAAAATTTGCTCAACTAATTAATGCATATTTATGCTGGAGGAGTCTCAGACTGAATTTAGGCCATCCCCAAAGCCCCTCCCTTCTTCATCCACCAATCCAGTTACTGATTTAACAAATAATTATTGAGCACCTTCTAAGTGACAGGTTTTTCTACAGGAGCTCATGAGCTAGTGGGAAACGTAGGAGGAGAAGCAAAACAGATATGTATGATACAGAGCAGTAAACACTCTCCTGCAGGTAAATACAGACTTTTCTTAGAACACACCTGTTGGGAGCTCCTAGCTAGGCATCTCTCCTGGTGAGAAGCACAAACCTGATTTCCACACTTTCCATCCCAGCTCAGATTTGTTCAACTTTAGTCAGGTCTTCCTTTCCTAGACACCTTCAAGTGTGTGACCAGTAGCTTCAGGTAAGCCAGTAATACTGCCCTGCTCAAAAAGATTCCAAACTTTGTCACCTCATTCCTACTGGAGTGTGGGCTTCATGGAGCTTCCAACATTAAGGAGTTTCATCAACAACACAGGGTATATCCAATGTCTTATAGAATGTTATTGAGTTTTCAAAAAAATACTTTATGTTCAATTAAGCTTAAAAGTTAAATTCATCCTAAAAGGGAACCCTCCTATGCTGTTGGTGGGAATGTAAGTTGGTGCAGCCACTATGGAAAACAGTATGGAGGTTCCTCAGAAAACTGAAAATAAAATTACCATATGATCCAGCAATGCCACTCCTGGGCATATACCCGGACAAAACTATAATTCAAGAAGATACATGCACTCCTATGTTCATAGCAGCACTATTCACAATAGCCAAAACATGGAAACAACCTAAATGTCCATCAACAGAGGAATGGATAAAGAAGATGTGGCACATATACACAATGGAATACTACTCAGCCATAAAAAAGAACGAAATAATGCCATTTTTAGCAACATGAATGCAACTAGAGATTATCATACCATGTGAAGTAAGTCAGAAAGAGAAAGACAAAAACCATATGATATCACCCACACGTGGAATTTAAAACACGACACAAATGAACCTACCTACAAAACAGAAACTGACTCACAGACATAGGGATCAGACTTTTGGTTGCCAAAGGGGAGAGTGGGGAGGGAGAGGGATGGACTGGGAATTTGGGGGTGGCAGATGCAAACTATTACATTTAGAATGGATAAATAACAAGGTCCTACTGTATATCCAATCTCTTGGATAAATCATAATGGAAAAGAATATTAAAAAGAAGAATGTCTGTATGTGGATAACTGAGTCACTTTGCTGTGCAGCAGAGATAGGCACAACACTGTAAATCAAGTATACTTCAATAAAAAAAATTTTTTTTAAGTTAAATTCATCCTACAGTACACTAGGGTAAGTGTTACGGAATCTGAAGCATGACAGTAAGCTCCTTGAAGGAAGCCTTGTATTTCTGAACAGAGCAAGCCATTTGTTAGATTGTTGAATTGACTGCCATATCTTATGAAGAAATAAGCATTTCTGAACTAGATTGTTGGTATTTTTTCTGAAATCCAAGGAACCAAGGAATCAAATTGAATTGCTCTGTCCCTGCACAGAGTCTAAAGATTCTTCTGGCCAAGAGCACTACACCCACATGGTTCCATGGAGAACACCAACACTCAGCAAAACTGTAAAGAAAGCAAACTTCATCTGTGCCTCTCTTTACACCTCCCATTGGGCACCTCCTTGCATATATCCACTCATGCAACAACATATATTTATTGAGCACCTACTATATTCCAGGCATAGTTCTAGGTGCTTGGTATATATATCACTGAAAACAAATAAACAAACTGATGTTCTACCTCTTCTCTCCATTCAAGGTCTTTTTCACGAGTACCCACCCTGTGCCTGGAACTGTGCTCAGCACTTGGGATAGTGACTTAGACTCTTAGCATGGCATCTGTCCAACAGTGAAGCTCTTTGCAAATATGGTAAAATTAGAAAGGGAAAATGGTGCGGTTACCATTTATCTTACCTTGTAAAGAATTGAAGATGGAGAAAAGGTACATGAAAGGGACATTCAAAGGTCCCCAGGCAAAGAAAGCAAACCCCCACGTCATGCCCAGTAGAAACGTCAGGCTGACCACACTGCGCAGGTTCCTTAGAACCTCCTCGCGTAGCGTCCGGCTGCTCCTTTTGCCATTCCTCCCGCAGATCTGCACCATCACCACAATGAACATGGCGACATTCAGGAAAAACATGAGTCCAAAATACCCGGCACAGGTCACATAAAATATGACAGGATCTTTAATCCAACAGCTTAAAGGAGAAGAGACAAGAAAGAACGAGATTTATCATCACGCCCTGTTTACCTAAGACTCCTCCTGGCTAAGTTTGGGCTTCTGCAGATTTCATAGCTGGGCCTTCCTCAAATGCCTTTAGAAAGTCACTTCATTTTCTTGGGCCTCAGTTTCTTCCTCAATGTTTACATAGATTTGTTTTTGTTTTTTGCTTTGTTTTGGATAGTCATCCTCTTAATACCTAGTTATTTAAGTCAACAGTTAAGAAAACAAGGTGGTCTCCTGAACTCTGACTTGGCATGAAGACACTCTGTTTGGCTCACCCCAAACCAGTGCGCCTGCACTCCTGAAGGTGGGAAACTTTCTCGGTCTCCGTTGTAGTTAAAGGAGGGCCATGTGGACATGGTTCTACAAAATGATAATGGAAGCAGAGTCTGCTAAGGATTTTTTACACCTATTCTTGACAGACTCAGCTGGCAAAGCCCTTATTCCTTCTTTCTGCTTCAAACATGAATGCAAGCTCTGCAGCTGTAGTCATCATCTTATATCGAGGAAAGAAAGGCCAAGAGAGCTGTAGAATTGCTGGTCCTAACATTTTCAGCCACAAAATTAATGCCAGTTGTTGCCTTCTTCCAAATCTTATCATGTCTTATCATGTGAGAAGAGTAACTCCTACTTATTTAAGACACACGTAATTGTGGATTCCATTACTGTGGACAAAATAATTCCTATTAATATAATTGGCTTAGTTGAGGCAAGACCTTATTGTAGAACGCTGATATTCTTATGCTGACACTTCTCATACACAATTAAAAGGCTTACATCAATCATAACATCCTTATGAGATCAGGAAGGATACACTTGATATTCAGAATGATATAGATTGGAAAATAGATGAAAGTAATTTTAAAGGGAACTAAGAGTAAAATTAAAATACTGCAATTTGTGGATGCCCCAGTGCCTAACTAATACTATGGAAGTTCTTAGGTACCAAAAAATATTAGAAGAATTATTTAAGACAATTAAATTAATCTTAGAATTCGAATGTAAGTGGTCATCATTTTGGTTGTGTCTTTCACCGTGGAACACAACCTTCACAAAGGCAAAAGCTGTCTTGAACATCTTTGAGTCCTATAACCTGATTCCTGGCATATAGTAAATGCTCAATTAATGAAAGTTGTTGCTGGCACAACAACTTAATAAGTCGTACTTTAAAGTTCTATAAGAGTTGACTCACATACTTTTTAAGTTCCCTTATTTAGAACATATGTATTGACTTCTACTTTTAATATATCTTATTTTAAAGGTCCCCCAAATGACACTGCTTGTCCCTGGAGCTAATCTTTCTTTCCATATGGAAGTTCCCCTAGAATCCGAAATTCCTGACCTAGATCCTTTATTTCCGACTAGTTCTCGTGGGGGCTTTGGACTGCTACTTTGGAAATATAAACGGGAAGGCCAGGAGGAATGGAACAGGATTGGATACTGACTGGATATAAAATTTTTATCCATCCATGAAATGTGCACAGAAATGTGGCATCACAGTCTGGAATAAACTCTTTATTCATTCAGTAATTCATTCAATCAACAAATAATAATATTGAGTACCATGTACTACATAAAATACAAGAGAACTAATTGCCAAAACTGAAGAGTTTAAAAACCTTAGCTTCAGTGATCTCACAGCCTGAAGGGAAATTTCCAAATTATTCAAGATCCACTCTCTCCACTTCCACACAACACTCATATTGGCACTGAATCCTTCACTGTCCGATGCTGCTACTTAACTCTCTCGAAGATGTGTGTGGTTTAAGGAGGTGGGAGTATTACAGAATCTCCTCAGATAGAATAGGTCTTCTGTGTCTAGAAGATAGTATCTTACACTTCTTCTGAATTCCCCCCGATGAGAAAGCACAACATTAATATGGAAAAGCAGCTCACACAGTTCAGAGCATTCAACTGAATTCATCTGTGGTGTAGCAGAGACCTTGGCAAAGACATGCAAGTACACTTTAACCTTCCAAAATAGAAGCTCACTCACTATTGGGATGGAAACTCACACTAAACTTCAGCAAACAGAGGATATATACTCATCACAAATAAATTCCCAACAAGCTTTTATTACTTACAATTCATCACCTTGTTCTTTTCCATAACTCTCTTTTCCATAAACTTCATTTTGGTTTCTGCTTGCTAGAACAATGGACACAACTAAGGCAGGCAGACCTGTTATAACAAGACCATGATAGAAACAACTTTTCTGAAGCATCTGTAGACTGCTTTATAAGACTGATAATGGCAAGGGGAAAAAAAGAAAGAAAACACTGCATATCATAGAATCAAATTTCTTAGAACAGGCAACTTGGTTAAAAACAACAATAAAATCCCTTTTGTGGTGTGAAACATCCAACTTTAATTAGAAACAATCTAAACCTACTCTTAAATGACAGATATTTAAATATTCTGTTTGCTTACTGGTACCCACTAGAGTACCAGGACCTGATTTATACTGTATGCTGCACCAGAAAACGTAGTTTCATTAATGACACCTGTCAGACTGCCTGAGTTCAGGTAAGAAGGTAACTACAGCTTCATTTTGCCCCTTTCTATAGAAAGAAAAGTCTTTAGAAAAAGTTGGGGGGAAAACAATGGGGACATAAAGTCTTTATAGTCTTTTCTCTCAGGAGGACCAATATAGTATTTCCATGTATATTTCAGTGGGGAAACGCTACACCACCTGAATTCCCTGAAAGGTGCTTTTGTTGTCTCCTAAGGTGGTACTAAACACCTTGGAAACATCTCATTTCTACATGGCTATCTGAAAAAGAGATTTGTGAGAAAGCTCGAAAATGCCTGGCCCAATACAAAACCCAGATAAAGGAGCCCAATTAGAAGACTGCAAACAGGCTAACACAGCTGTCCATGTGTGGCTGAGGAATCATGGTAAGAAGCTCAAAGCAAGAATTCTGTCAGTATTCTGGTTGCACACACAAAAATAACCTTCTTGCTCAGGTTTCCAAGACATGGGCATGTGTTTAGGGCGAGTGGAGTTAGGAGTCTGAGCTGGCCTTTCTATTTTGAAATATAATAGAAATGCACCACTGTCTGCCAGCTGCCTCTTCAGACTTGCGTGGGCTGGCTCTGGACACAGGAAATAAGGTGGTGGTGACTCAGGAGAGCAAGGGTTTTTTCCCTTTACTCCTGACTTTAGTGAGGAATGTTGAACAGTTTTTAAAAACACCGTTCTGAGGAAGCCCCTTCCTTAGGTTATGTATATCACATCCACATCATTCACAATTTTGAAGTTTCTTTTAGCAGTGCTATTCTTTCAAAATAGGATTTTCCTATGAGAACCTAGTGATTTCCATGATAGACAAAAAGAAAACAAAATTTAGGAGGCTTACCCCAGCCAATGATGCAGAATTTCAGTATGTATCGGCGAATGTAAGTGTTAAATACTTTAACCAGAGCAATGTACATATGAATCGCTTCTAGCCCCATCCACGTAAAGGTAGCTAGAAGGAAGAAATGCAGCAGGGCTGCAATGGCCGTGCAAAGTCCATCCACATGAAACGAGGTGATCCAGCCATCCAGGAGGAAGAGGAGATTCAGGAACAGCAGGGCTGTACTCAGATTCATCAAGATTTTGGAGGGATAATCCCTTCGTAATTTTCTTATAAAGGACAAAAGAAAGATATATGAGAATAATATTGTAAATAAATCTTCTAAGCACAGGCAGTAAATTCGTATCTTATACAGCTCTGCAATACCCTAGGTAGTACCATCTTTATGACATGGTTCCACTAGGAGGAGGGCTAAAGATATAGGAGTATTTAGCAAATTATAAAGACTTTTTTAAACACTAATTTTATTTCAAAACTGTTTCCAAAATTTCTGCTTGGTTACAACAGATTGATTTTTTTTTGTTTTGTTTTGTTTTGTTTTTGCGGTACGCGGGCCTTTCAGTGTTGTGGTCTCTCCCGTTGCAGAGCACAGGCTCCGGACGCGCAGGCTCAGCGGCCATGGCTCACGGGCCCAGTTGCTCCGCGGCATGTGGGATCTTCCTGGACCGGGGCACGAAGCCGTGTCCCCTGCATTGGCAGGCGAACTCTCAACCACTGCGCCACCAGGGAAGCCCAGACTGATTTTTTTAATCCAGGAAAAATTTTAGATTTACAAAAAATGATATCTTTGTTGAAAAGCAATTTCCCTAAAATTTGTTGAAGTTTCTTGATTTTTAATAAGGTCAGGATCCTTTTTTTAAAAAAATTTCCTGTTTCAAAACCAATTTTATAAGATTTGTGAAGCAAATGTTTTCATCTTTTACCATGTAAAAAGCATTTCATACAATTGTTATTTACTTAAATGCTAATCATCTCTAACAGGCTTAAATACATTTTAAATAGAAATATAGTAACTATAACTTAAGATTCTAAAGGTGGGAAATTCGTGATATATCTTACAAGAAATCTGAACATTAAAACTGAACCACTGTGCGTGATTCACAAAGTGTATATGTGTTTTTAAAAGCTGAGGCAATTCTCTTATTCACATTCTGGGACAGTTAGCTCTGGACTTGGCAGACAGAAAAAACAAATACTTACTCAAAAGCAACATATGTCAGGAGGGTAGCTGCTGAAAAAATAGCAGATATTCCACACCCAATATTGGTAATGAAGGTGAGAACTTTAGTGTTTTTTGAATCCAACTGTGAGGCAGTTCCTTGAAGGTCCTACCAAAAACATGAGAAGCAGTTGTAAGAATCTCTCTTTTCATGAAAACGGCGTTTTGTTGTATTAGAAAGGTCACTGATGGCCCTTAGAATCTCAGCTCAATCTTAGGGGCTAAAAACAACAGTGTAAATCAGGACATGCGTACCTCGTTTTATTGTGCTTCCCTTCACTGTACTTCGCAGATACTGCATTTTTTACAAACTGAAGGTTTGTGGCAACTCTGAGTCAAGCCATTTTTCTAACAGCATCTGCTCACTTTGGGTCTCTGTGTCATACTTTGGTAATTTTCACAATATTTCAAACTTTTTATTATTATTGTATGTGTTATGGTGACCTGTGATCAGTGACCTTTGATGTTACTGCTATGATTCACTGAAGCTCAGATGATGGTTAGCATTTTTTAGAGCAATAAAAATTTTTTAATTAAGGTATCTACATTGCTTTTTTAGAGATAATTGCTATTGCACATTAACAGACTATAGTATAGTATAAACATACTTTTATATGCACTGGGAAACCCCAAAATTCGTGTGACTCATTTTCTCTCAATATTTGCTTTATTGCAGTGGTCTGGAACTGAACCCACAAAAAAATCTTTGAGATATGCCTGTACTGGAATTTCCGTTTATCGCACTCTTGTGGATCACTCCGTGAAACAAAAATGTAGCATTATTTGAGAGAGTTGCACATTTTTTTTTTATCATTACCCTGTTACCCAAGCTCTTTGCACATCAGTATAACTAGAAGAGCAAAACCACTGGGGCCCTAACAAACTGGAGAGGAGGTCATTGTCATGCATAATAAACGACCAGACCCTTCCTATCGTTTGCAAGGCTAGGGACACAAGTGAAAATGGAGGCCACCATGGCCCCGTGACCAAGCCTTTAGGTGGGCCCTGGGTTCTTTGATTGGTAGGGAGGGGCTCAGCCGAGACAGCCAGAGGCTGGCGCTGGTGTGTGGCTGCCCAGTCAGAGAAGAGTGCTGAGGCTCTTACTGTGGTCATTTCAGAGCTAGGTATGTATCAGGTGGGGTGGTCTCTGTTTTTTTTTTATTTTATTTTTTTTCATAAATGAGAAGCCACCAAGAGTTTGGGGGTCATAGTTTTTTGATACCTATAGACCTGAAAGGGTGCCACTCAAAAGTGTTAGGGGTGGCTGTGAGGGGAAAAAGTCAACATTTTCTAGCATGTGAATACGAAGCCTTAATTTTAATTTCACTGTGCAGAGGGAGGCAGACTTGCAAAGTCCAGGCCTGGTAGGAAAATCTTTCTTTTCTTCCTTAAATGTAGAATTGGGTTAGGGATAAATCTTGAATGAAGACCAACCACGCAAGCCTTGGTTGGAGGAGAAAGGCATCTCCATTATGCAGATGTTTGAAAACGGAGCCTTCTTGGAGAAGGGACATATTCCAAAAGGAATATCTGGTTTAAACTTTTAGGTCTTAAACTACGAAAAAAAGTTTGTGTTATAAGTTCTATAATGTTAACTTTCTTTACTTTTAACCAAAATGTCAATAAAATCTGCTACTGAAACAAAGACCTCCAGGAAGTGGTATCTGTATGAGTGTACGTGTGTGAACTCATGAGACGGGGCTCAGTTCCAGGTTTGGCTGAGGCAGGGAGGAGCTGGTAACAGGTTCCCTGTAACACCAAGAAATGCACAAAGTGATGGAATTCAGTGGGCGCAGTGACTCAGGTCAGAGAGGACCGTCCCTATCCTCCTCTCCCGGGAATCCCTGAAAACACTGGGAGGAAGTGGGACTCCCACAGCACACGGGATGGGGTTTGAGTCAGTGCCACTTGACTCACTGGTAGCTTTTACCCCGACCAACATTTCGGTTACTCCAGGATTTGACGAGGTCAGAGAAATATCTTGGGAACCTCCAAAGGGCTTGTCATTGCCTCTTGAAAAACCTACGGCTCCCATTTAGATGAGGCAGTATACTTGCAAGTCACAATTAAAGCCACAATTTAAAATGTAAATTGAAAAAAATAATGCTGTTCACGGTTATACATTTACACACAGTTCTCATGCTGTTTTATACTTTTAGAGAATGAAGAATATGAAAATATTGATTCCTCTGATTTAGCCAACATGAGAATGTACTAATGTTAAAAATATGAAAATCAGCTTTACTACAAATAAATGTAGCAGAGGATATGAAATTGTTCATACATTTGTAGATTAGAAGATATAATTATGAATCTGGGGTATGTTTTCAAATTTCTCATATGGTGAATGTGTCATGGGGCAAGGTAGACTCTGGGAATATCTTACACAAGTGAATACAGAGTTTATACATCAAGAAAGACTCTTAACAAGGTTGTGGTGATCTGGAAAAGCTGAAAGGATATGGGCACATCACCAGAAAAGATGAATTCTGGGAAGTTTTTCTTCCAGAAGTTTAGAATCTTATAAAAGCAGCCGCAGTGGAAAATGGAAAAATAGCACTGAAAAATGCACATATCCATATACCTGTAAAACTAATTATTTAATCAAATGACAACAGAAAGAGTAATATATAATTACAAACTCATAACAACATTTAAACAATATTTGGGAAAACTAACCATTCAAAGTAACAGGAAGCCAAACCTTGGTTACTTATAGGTCATCTCTGAATAGTGACTGTGTTACTGTTTCTATTTATCTAATATTAGACTTACAACACACACAATCATGCTCAAACACACATGCAGTTGAAATAATTCAATGAATTAAGCTAAAGCTTACATACCTGAAAGATTAATGATGCAAAACAAGCGTTTTATGAAAGAATGATGCTGTCACTTTTCAGAAAAAAGAGAATATGGAAGAAAACTGAGGGTTTTATTTTTAATTACTTAGGGAAAACATGCTATAGTTTAATTGTTCATTTTCATGGTCTGGCAGTAAATGAAAACATTTATATTTTGGGAAAGTTAAGCTGTTTTTTATGACTGTCCTCTTTTTTTTTTTTTACTGTTTTTTTCCCCCAGCTTTATTGATATATAATTGGTAAAGAAACAATTGCACATAATTAATGTATACAATTTGGTGAGTTTGAACTTATGTATACACTTGTGTTAACATCATCACAATCCAGGTAATAACTATATCCATCGCCTCCACAAGTTTCTTGTGTTCCTTTTTCATTTAATTTTGTTTCTGAGGTAAGAACACTTAACGTGAAATCTACCCTCCTAACAAATTTTTAAGTCTACAATACCGTATTATTAACTATTTTATATAGCAGATCTCTGGAACTTACTCCCCTTGTATAACTGTAACTTTATATACTCATTAAACAACTCCCCATATATCCCTCCCCCCATCCCCTGGTAACCATCGTTCTATTGTCTACTTCTATATCTTTGACTATTTTAAATGCCTCAAATAAGAAGAATCACACAGTATTTGTATGACTGTCCTCTTTTTAAATGACTTGGTCTTATCCCTCAGAGCTTTAAGTACTGGATTGTCAGGAAAATTACAACGTGCACGGTTGCTATATGACAATGGCCATTTACATAGACCAGGTAGATCCATGAGCCAATCACTGCATCCCACAGTTCCTCGCTGCTTCCTTCCAGTCCCACAGGAAGTAGCTGTAAGATTTAAGGGACGGGATAAACATATCTTGATGTCTCTGATTCGAATTCGAAAAGCTTTATTGCCTCGGTACACATTACTCCCATCTCCAACTAAAAAATAAATTTGGTTTGATCACGCTTATGGAAGCTATACAGAAACAATGGCTCTGTTATGATCTGGAGGGTGTACTTCGCACCAGGAAAGTGTCTGCAGACACACAAGCGTATCAGGTTATAAGGTAAAGGTGTAAGTCTGTGGATGCCGTCGCACAAGTTGCTGGTTGTAAGGTGGCTCTTGAAAATTTGGTGGGCTGAAAAAACATATCAACGCAATCTAATCTCTGCTTAAAACTGTAGAACAGGCTGGCTAATGAGATAAAACTAGGGCCAAGGGAAAGAAAGCAGGAAGAAAGAAAGGAAAGAATGATATGAAGGCCTAGTGGTGAGTGAAACGTAACACCCATCATCTCCATTGCAGGCTTGAAGCCTCTGTGCTATCCTAGTCACTAGTCTAGCCTAACAGGCTGTGATCTCTAGAGAGGGATTGCAGTCATTTGGGGGTAACAATTGGATCACCAAGCACAGTACCTGGTACAAAGTAACATTCAAACATACAAGTGATAACATATTATAAGAAAGAAAATTTTTGATGAAATTTTTCATAGCACCCTTCCATGTTAGTAAAACCCGACATTTTCTTCCTCTTTAACTTTTCTGTCTCTCCCTCCCTCCCTCTCTCTCCATCTCCCTAACTCTGTTTCTCTCTTAATTCAAGGGTTTCATGGTGATTT